>NW_017253234.1:651455-1302910 GCF_001299255.1 Cyphellophora attinorum
GACCAGAATGCTGTTGACCATTCGTCGGACCGTTGGGAAGTGACGCGGCGCCGTGATGATTCCTCCCTGGTCTCTTGTCGCCTCCCAGTTGGGTACCGGCCTCATTTACTAATGTCGGCTCTCTTCCATAAAGTACCCAGAAGAGACAACCGCAGAAAGACGCACCACCAACGATGTTTCCCAGCGTGACCGGGATGACGCTATTCCAGATGAACTTGCCAACGCCGAAATTAGATCCGTAAAACATGCCGATAGGCACAAGATAGAAGTTCGCAATTGAGTGCTGGTAGCCAAGTCCAACAAAAGCCCAGATGGGAATCCATAGGCCGTATATCTTAGATGTGTTATCTCTTCCAGAGGTGGCTAAGTACATCGCCAGGCCAACCAGCCAGTTGCAGCCGATGCCGCGGGTGAAGTTGTAGGCCCAGTTGATATTGACTCTTCCCTCGGCTTGTGTGACAGCATAAGTTGACTGCGCATCCGTTGACAATGTGTCAGACCACCAGGTAAGGACGCCAGCGAAGAACAGAGCACCAGCAAAATTGAAGATATAAGACGTGACCCAGTTCCGAGTCAAGTCGTATATTGTTGTTCGTCGCATCAGGGTAGAGAACATCATCGTAAAGAAGTTTGACGTAGCCAGCTCTGTGTTCGTGAGGATGATGAACGTAAATCCCACAGGAAAGAGGAATGCACCGATCATGGTGACGAGGGCTGGATTGCTTGCTCGCAGGCCAGGTGAGCCACCGGCAATGGTGATGTCGAAGGCGGCGCCCATTGCAATGAATGCTCCTCCGAGCAACGACTTCAGTATCAGGTCAATCCAAGGTAGTTTAGACTTCGCGACCCCAGCTTCTGCCAGCAGGTGATGTGTTTCTGGCGGACTGTATGCGTCGACAAGATGGTACTTGTCCACGTCGCTGAGCGTTGGCTTCGACATGTTAGGTTAGAGGCTTGGAAGGCTTGGAAGGCTGGGCGAGGAATGATGCTCGCAAGAAGAAAACGTAACCCGTAGCACTTATCTAGCCGTGTGCATTTCCGTGAAACGGCACTCCAACTGCAACACACGTCAACATAATTCAAGCATGGAATTGTTCGAGCAGGGATTGGACGGCCTGCGAGACTGGAGGGAGACGGAGTCGAAACGTAAATTAGGACCAAGTCTTCCGCGTTTGTCCTCGTCAATATTCACACCCATGGGCGAGTGACTCAGTCAATCGTTCGTGGGTCCATGGCAGTTAAGTGTGGTATCGACGGATGAGAGGGAACGTTGACGGGTGTTTTGCCGTGTATCGGGTCGCAAAGCAGCCACGCATCACGTCAGGGCATTGAAATTTTGAACGGCCAGTCACGCGGCTTGCCATGGGTGCAGGGGGGCTTAAACCGGCGCCTGCTGCGCCGAAGATGGCCACCTGCACACTCACAGCTGGAATGCCTCTTTCTATCGATATATTCAGGTCTAGTAATGTAGTTAGGACTTGGTTAGGTCTCGTTGGGTTTGTTGAGCTCACAAGGTTTGTACGTGTCCAACTCATTGGGGAAGTCAGCACGCTACTCTGCTTTCTGTTCTGCCACTGTCTCCAGCTCTGTCTGATTGTCCACGCGGAACAAGTCGAGCTTGGTAGTACTGAACTTTCGGGCTGACACCTTCTGCTCGAATAGAACATCGATCTAGTTGAAAATGGTAAGCACAATGGACACCCTGGTTCACACTGACAACTAACCTCCTCATATGTCCTGCCCTTCGGCTCTGGTAAACGAAAGTAAGCCCAGACAAGGTACACACTGCCTAGCCCGCCCCAAAAGAAGCCAGCCTTTCCAGACCTGTCATCGTCAGTGAGTTGGGACGAAAGGATGTTCTATGAACAACTCACCAGTTCCAGTAGTCTGGATTCAACATATAGGGGGTTATGACACCATTTATGATTCCCTGGCAGTTGTACAGTGCGCGTGCCAGAACGATGGTCTTTGTCCGCAGTCGGCTTGACGGTATTTCAGTGACCAAGCTGTATGCTAGTGTGCCGACCGTGATGTCGTACGTCAAGGTGAACACAAGGATCAAGGAGCCCGTTGCGTAGCTGGCCGCTGTCGTGTGTGCCAGATTGACGAAGCCAATTGTGAACATCACTGTAACACAACATGCCAATCCGCCCACGTATATAGTGCGTCTGCCCAGGTAGGTCATGGCAAACCAGGATATGAATACTCCAGTGATGGCGATCCCGTAGTTGCCAATGGAGAAATCGAAGGATACCGTCGTGTCAAGCCCGGCCTGCACGAAGAAATACGCGCTGTAGCCAATCAAGCTCGCACCACAAGAAGCCTGTATGACCCAGGCGCTGCCGGCATTTAGGTCAGCCCGGGGCATCGCAAGGGGTAGGGGAGAGATGGACCTGAGACGAGACAATCGTCAAGCCGCCGCCAGGAGGGCTTTAAAGACGGCGGCGCCTGATTCAGGACGTCGACATAATCCGAGACATCGTCCAAGACAGATGTCACTGATGCTGAAGCGAGATTGTCTGCTGGTCGATTCATGGCTTAGGCTCACGAAAAGCATATAGACTTACATGCAAGTCGCCTCTGTACGTCTGAGATTGACGCCTTTGAAGCAGTCCAAGAATGAAGTTCCAGCTGAAATTTCCTTCTCGACTTCGTCGGTGTGCCGCATCATGGACAGCGTCTGGTCGATCTGATCCGTAGAACTTGCTGGCGTCAGTTTCAGGAGCGCTTTCCTGGCATCAGTGTAGCGCTGTTTGCGAGTCAACCACCAGGGACTCTCGGGCGCAAATGATAGTCCAATAAGTAGAGGAGGAATCCACATCCACTGTAGCCCTATTGCACCTGTTAGACTGAACATGTATCGGGCAGAACCAGAGGCTGGAGATTAATGTCTTGCCCGATTTAGGCTCGTCGGTATACGTACCATACGGGATTCTCCAGGACCATTCGTCTTTGCGACCCAGAAGCGACCGCAGTACACCCGAGGCAATGATCTGTCCAACGCCCCACATCATGTTGACGTACGTTGTCAGGTAGCCGCGTAAAGCAACCGGACAGACTTCGGACGCATAAGCTGTTGTCAACGTCTGAAATACACCCCACGGGAAGCCAAGTAGAATTGTCGCTACCTGTAGCGTCTCAATGTTTTGGGCAAAGAACGGGATGAACAGCAAGCCGCTCAGAAGGATGAGCGACCCTATCATAGTCTTCTTCATACCAAAGCGTTCTGCCAGATAGCCATTGAGCAATAGTCCTAGGATTTCACCGACACGAGCGCCGTTGGACAAGCCGGCCTGCCACGGTGCGGAGATCTGATACGTGCCAGGCTTCTTGTGCTCGGGTGACCAAACTTTCTCTGGAAGGTAGGGTAGGCGTTGAACGCCGAGATCAGTGCAAGATCGTAACCTTCCATGGCGATGGCGGTCGAGAACAGGACACTCCAGCCGACAGCCCGTGGATAAAGACGGAGTGCTTCCAGCACCGTCATGGACTTCTCCTCCTCTGTCGCTAGCTTAGCTTCACCGCTGAGGGCGACGAACTTGGTGTTAGTCTCATTGAGCCGATGGACGGCAGAACTCGTTGCTCCAGTGCCAACCTCGATGACATCCTCGTCTTGGCTATGCGAGATGTGAGAGCCTCCGGTGGCAGCCATGGCTATCAATCTCCTGTGCTTGCGGATGGTTAGCGGTGTTAGCAGCGACAGATTTGGTCGACCTGTACCCGCGCGGTCACCTGACTATGCTGAGGTGTATTGCAGTCTCAAGAGAGTTCGGAGTAAAGCTTCATGGGCCCGACTGCTTGGACAAGAGGCTTATAGCGTCTTGAGCACTGAATTTGCCGCCGTAAGCGCGATACTGCTATACTGTCATGCTGTGCCGTCTTTCGATGGCGCCATTTGCCTCAAGAATGGTGTTTGCGACTGCGATGCGGCAGAGCGATAGCCAAATTTTTCAAGCTAGGTATACCATTGGCACCCAAATAGCTGGGTAGCATTGTAGTCGATCACGCCATGATAAGCGATCTGAGCCTCGGGTATCTGTAGCTACCTAGGCAGGACAGCTCTCGGCTTGGGAACGAACACTCTGAGCACTTCAGGCACTCATTCACGAAGGAGAGTATATATGCTGAGCACGAGTCTCAGATGTAAGCTCTCATACAAGCTCCACGACGTCCCAAGACGTGCTTGAGGTTAATGAAAGTGGCCACACCACAAGCATTCCCCCAAACAAGTTTGCGAGTCAGGTCCAGATGCCGTTAGACGTACGTTGCCGGTAGACCGCGCTCGTCGTCAGGCATCCCAGCGGAGACCTCGATGCCGCTTCAGACAGCTGTTTGATGGACAACGCGGCAGGTCCCAGGCTTGTGGGATGATGTGCAGTGACGGCTGGAGCCCTGTGCACCACCGTATAAGGTCACTAACCTAACCTTCAGCCAAGACACGCTAACTTGAACGGTTTGTTTACTTTAGGCCTCAAAGCAGATCCAGATCAGTATGCGCTCATGCGATCCTGTAGTCTCACACTCTCTGCCACATCTGTTCAATCCTACTAACCAGCAGCATCTGACCGTTCAGTCAAATTAGACATGCTGAGCGACGTTTGATTTACCTTACGAACCTCACACCGATTTTGTCCATCTTAGCTACGACAATGCCCAGACAACGGGAGGAGTTGATCGACTTTTCGATCCTCGAGGACTCAAAGGAGAACATCCAATCACTACCAGGAGGTCGCAGCGCAAAGCAACTAGCTGCTATACTGTCGCCTGTCGCTTCTATCGGCGGGCTCAAAGCCCCAACACCGGAAGACACAAAGACATTGAACGATGCGATCCGACAAGAGTATGAGAAAGAGCTGCAGTCGATTGCTGACAAGGACGACCCGCTCGATGTGTACGATCGCTACGTGAGGTGGGCTCTCGGAGCATATACCTCAGTTCAGGCGACGAAAGAGTCACAGCTGTTGCCTCTGCTTGAACGCGCAACCAAAGCCTTCTTGACAGCGACACATTACAAGAATGATCCTCGGTACCTGAGACTGTGGCTCAACTACATCAAATACTTCTCCGACTCACCGAGAGAGACCTTCTCGTTCCTTGCGCGGCATAGCATTGGCGAGACTCTCAGCCTCTTTTACGAGGAGTTCGCCGCTTGGTTCGAGATCAACGATAGATGGAGTCAGGCAGAGGAAGTCTACAGACTTGGCTTAGAAAAGGGTGCCTGGCCAACCGAGCGTCTCGAGAGGAAGTATGAGCAGTTTCGAAAAAGACTGGAAGCTCGGCCACAGGATGCAAATGAGCCAAGTTCACCGGCAGTTCCTCGTGTGAGGGCGGCTCTGGCTGCTAAAGTCGACCCTTTCGCGCCATCGCCGGCTGAGAATCCTCAAGGCAGCACGCAGCAGACTACACAGTCAAGACAGACGACTTCAAGGTCAGGCAAGCCGAAGATGGCAATCTTTGCGGATACAGGCAGCGAAGCTCCAGTAGCACAGGGTCCCTCGCAAGGATGGGATAGCATTGGGTCAATGAGAGATAGACGGAAGGAAAACACGATTGAAGCTAAGCCATGGACGGGCGAAAAGTTGCAAGCTGGCGGTCGCGTCGGCACAGCTCCAAAGATGGAGATTTTCAAAGATCCGGTATGAAGAACCCTTGAACGTTTCTTCCCTCCCATATTGATGGACACAGGCCTGAGTCTAACCAAATATCTCTCCATAGTCAATACGCAAACATGACTTACAAAAGCCACCTCCGTCCAAGATCCCAGATGTCGTCAACCCCAAAACTGGTAGGGTCGAGCGCGTGTTCGTCGCCATCGAGGCAGTTTATCCTGCCTTTCCAGATGAGTCTGTCGAATACAGCTTTGAAGAACTCCGCGCTCTGCGTCGTGGTTGGATGTGCCACAATCATGCTTCGGGTCAGCGTGCCCTTAGCTCTGTCTCAGGCAATGCTACCAAGACGCGTCGCGGTGAAGCACCTCGGTCACAATCTCAGACTGACGCCGAGAATTTTACACAAGACTCTAGAGATGCGTCGCTAGTCGACACCTCAACGCAGTCAATGGTGGGTATGCCAGAGGGGAAGTCAGCCAGACCTCGTCGAACAAAGGTGCGCGAGGTTCGGCAGGAGACTCAGACTGGTAAGTTATCGCGGACCCCAGTGCCTCAGAAGATGCTGACAGCTCCGTCAGTGAAGACAAGACTTGAATCACCAACCGGGAAGAAATTGAAGCGCAAGGGATCCGCAGAACCTACCATGACCTTCCATAGCAAGGCTGCAACAAACGAAATCTACGATATGTTCAACGAATCATCGAAGCCAGCCGACAACGACGACACCCAGAGCGGCAACGAGACAGACTACGACGACGACACGTACAGCACAGCTGGTGAAAGTACAGGTACCGGCCGAATATCCACAGCCACAAGCGAGTTTGGTGACGAGACGCTGGCACGAGTCGCTGCAGGTGGCTCACTTGACAACGCTACTCAAAGTAGCCAGCCCACTAGTGTCTCTCCTTGGTCGGAGTTTACGACCAGCAAACACGTGCCGAAAGTTGTAAGAGGCTCAAAATTGCACAAACACTCAACAAGCGACGACCTCACAGACCAGCTTGACAGTCAGAATCAGACACAAACCTCTGGCATGGATTCGTTTGACACACAAGCAATTGAAGCAATCGCCAATCAAAACTTTGATGAAATGAAGACGCAAGACATTGCTCGACTTGCTGGCGGCATGCCCCTTGATGAAGATGAGGAGGAGGCGGACATGGCTGAACAGCTTGAGAACAGCGACGGCCAACCCTTTGATGCTTTGACTACTCCGGTAGAAAGCGACAACCCATTCGAGCATCGTCTTGTCGAAATCCAGCAAGAATCTCGCTATGTGCCAATTGCTCCAGAAGACTATGAGCCGACACCGCTACGACCATACCGAGATCCGACAGAGCTTGCACAGAACAAACTGCCCTTCATGACACCTATCGCAGAGCAGACGGAGAGCTCTATCGGCAGCACTGCATATCGAAAGACCGATTACTCCAAGACTCCTAGTCGCAAGCACGGAGCAAGTACCTTCGAGAGCCCGTCAAAGCTGCACCTGGAAGAGCTTGCGATGAGTAGTCCTCAGCGCCCTTCAACAAGCGGCTCAGATCGGCCAGACACACCCAAGCGGCGACTGGAGACTATCGACGATGAGGAAGATTGGATACCAGAGTCACCGGCGAAGAAACTACAGAGATCACTTCTCGATGATGACGAAGGTGGTGTGCCACTCCCAATTCCACCCACAGAGGACAATGTTATCATCAGTCAGATGCTGGTACAGAAAGCGCCAGCCCCTGAGCCAGCCATACCTGCCAAACCCATCATCAACGACTCTCAGTGCAATCCTATTTCCGACGAGATTCGCAACCTCATCCTCTGCAGCCTCGTCACACCCATCACAGACTACCCAGGCTACAGCGAGTCACCAGACGAGACATTCGCACACCTCGATGCCCTCAAGACCTTCACCAAATCAATCAAGATCACAAGCAAGAGCCCTCGGAAATCTATGCCCGCCAACGGCAGACCCGAGCCTCGCCTGAACTTCAAGTCCTCCTCTCGCGTGTATGCTGTTAAGCGAGAACTCGGCACCGGCGCGTATGCAACCGCCTACCTCGCCTCTTCTACCGACAAGCAGAGCACCACCAGCACCGTCGATCGACTCA
Organism: Cyphellophora attinorum; assembly: GCF_001299255.1. Lineage (NCBI taxonomy): Eukaryota > Fungi > Ascomycota > Eurotiomycetes > Chaetothyriales > Cyphellophoraceae > Cyphellophora > Cyphellophora attinorum. Next base: position 659,167 of record NW_017253234.1, read on the forward strand.
CCAGCACCACACCAACGTCTAGTCCACGTAAATCCCTGTCCCTGTCCCGCTCCGTCTCACCACAGATCGATCCCATCACCGGCCGCGCCGACCAGGAAGCGATCAAGGCCGAATCTACCGCCTCTTCCGGCCGCACAGTCCAATTTGAATTCCACATCATCCGGCTTGCACACTCTCGCCTCTTGTCGTCAAACCCTCGCGCGGCCCAATCTATCATCACCGCCCACGAATGCCACCTCTATCGCGATGAATCCTATCTGATTCTCACGTACTCCCCTCAAGGCACCATCCTGGATCTCCTCAACGCCTCCATGACCGACGCCGCGGCCCGGGGCAAGCCCTGCGACGGAGTCGGCCTGGATGAGCCGCTGGCTATGTTCTTCTGCGTCGAGGTTCTTCGCACAATGGAAGCACTGCACTCAGTCGGCATCCTCCACGGTGATCTGAAAGCGGATAATTGTCTCGTGCGCTTTGATCTCTCCAAAGACCTTACCGGTCCCTACATAGCAACAGGCGACTCAAACTGGTCCGCCCGCGGCGTCACACTGATCGATTTTGGCCGCGGCATCGACACGCGCTGTTTCCTCCCGTCGGCGAAGTTCATCGCAGATTGGGACCCCAGCGCTCAAGACTGTCCCGAAATCCAAGAAGCGCGACCATGGAAGTGGAGCCTTGACTTCTATGGCGCCGCTGGCATCGTCCACAGCTTGTTGTTCGGGAAGTACTTGTCCACCATAACCGTGCCGGTCCTGACAGAGAACGAGAATGGGATCGAGGGGGAGATGACGCTCGGCATAAAATCCCGCAAAGAAGTCAGAGTCAAGGAGATGATGAAGCGGTATATGAGCAAGGACGTGTGGAACGAAGTCTTTCACGTTCTGCTGAACAAGGGTAGTGAGGACGATGATGAGGTGCGCATGGGTGAGCTGAAGCGTGTACGCGGACTCATGGAAGACTGGCTTGAGACGGAGGGCGAGAAGCGGGATCTCAGGGGCAAGGTGCGGAAAGCTGAGGCTTTGGTGCTGGCGCGAAAGTGATCTTCGAACAACAGGACGGTGATCCTTCGTGTGCTTCGCAGAGAAGCAAGAAGTTGTTCGGGCTTGCGTGCACGTGAGCTTGACGGACATGTGGGGTCTGAGATGGGACAAGTTGCTCAGGCGCAAAGTTATCGATTTGCATGTTCTTCTTCCATCGCAAGGCAATTCTGCTTTCGAGCTTTTGGCGTTCAGGAAAAAATTGTGCAAAGGTTGTCAAGCATAGCAAGGAGCATTGAGCGCAAGGCGTTCATGATGATGCGAAGGCCGCCTGCGATGCCGGCGTATAAGATCGCCCTGAGATACATCGAGCGTCAGACTTCAATAGACAGGGTCAAAAATACTCCAAGAACATTTTCTAGAATTCAGCAATCGCACTCTTTTCATTCAGATCATAGCTAGCCATTTCGTGTCATGTTGAGAAAAAGGAAGAAAAACAAATGCCCGACCCATCCTGCTTGCTGTGGCTCATGATGCGAAATGCCCAATCCGTCACCATGCCTCATAGATCTGTCTGTCTTGATCCTGTGCCTCCTCCAGCTCTCGGCGATGATCCAGGCATGCTCGCTATATGCTTTTATCTCAACAAGTGCTTTTCATACAATCAATCTCATCATGCGAATATCAGAGGCCCACGGAGGATTCCGATTCTTTCACTGGCGGGGAGCAGCTCGAGGAACGCCCTCCGCTCCGAGCAGCTTCCACTCGAAAGCATCGCTCGGTCTTCGTCTATTCTGTCGCTGGTAGTCCATACGATGCCAGCTGTCCATTTCAGCCAGCCGCTCATTCAAGCTTTGTCCATGGGTAGAGATGAACGGATCAGACAAGCTCGGTACATGGCGGGGCACCATCTGGCGTTGACTGCGCTTGTTCGGGTCCAGCTCGAACGGAGAACCCAAGCGCTTCTGGGAGGCGTCTTGCTCTGGCAGTGCTAGCCTTGATGACGAAGCGACAGCCGTGTTACTTGTCCCACTTGCAGTGGCCAGCGCGGTCAGCGAGGCAGGCAGTGCTGGGACAGGTGGGATGCCCACAGCCGTAGGTGACGGCGTCGGTGGGTCGAAGAGGCTCTGGATGCGGTCACGAGCATTGAGCGCACCCAAAGTAGCACCTCGTCCCCTCAAGCGGATGCGGCGTTGACTGATGTCACCAGCGCCAGTGAAGACAAGCTCATGCGGAGTGTTGCTGGGTTCGGGTTGTGGGGCCAGCTCTGGTCCGAGACTAGAACCCCGAGGGCTGAGCTCGTCTTCAAGGTTATGCAGTGCACGTCGCTTGTTGACGTTCGACGAAACATCTGGTTCCGGCTTGAACGGTGAGAGTAGTCGAGACCCTGTAGCATGAATGGTGTCGAACTGGTTCTGGCTAATGCGTCGCCGATGAGGATTGCTGGGCTTCGAGCTGCCGTTCCAGGTCGAGTATGCGAAAGGTGAAGCCAGTCGAGGAATGTTGCCGCCAACACTGAGCTTGCCAGGTTCTTCCTCTTGTATGCCGAGACCAGTCTGTGGCATCTCAGCAGGCTGATTGGGCTGCAAAAGTGGCGTGTTGAAAAAATCCTCGCTCTGGTCCATCATAGGAGAGTCTCCTGTCACAAGTTGGGCAAGAGGTGCGGTCGCACCGCTGGCGACAAGTGAGATGCCAAGCTCTCTAGTAGCATACGCCGAAGCATCTTCTGCCATTGGATGTGACTTGGACCGCGTAAGTCTTGATGGCGGTCGTCTCTGGAACTGCTCTGTGAATGGTGACGGGCTTCTCGATTCGCGCAGTCGCTGATAATGCGCCGAGATAGTGAACTTTTCTTTGCAAAGTTGCTTCAGACGTCTTCGAGTCGCGCTCTCTGACGGCCAAGGCTCTCGGGAATCTTTAGAAGAACCGTTGTGCAAGAAGTCTTCCGGTTCAGGTGTCTTGCTCAATGGTAGACCTCTGGCATCGAGCACACTTCGGACCTTGTAGGGGGTCACGATTGGATGTGCTATCCGCTTGGCTCGAGGCCAGGTCTCCTTTGCTCGCCGTGCCACGCGATGGCATACGCCAGTTGGAGGAATGCTGCCTGGTAGGGTCTTAAAAGGTGTCAGAGCAGGATCAGCTAGGTACATCTGGTAGACGTTGAAGAGGTGATTGTCCATTTCGATGGACCAATCGACTTTCTCTTTGCATCCTGCTGACTTGAGCTTTATTTTTTTGCCTCGGCGAGTTGGAGTGTCTGGCACAAGGAAAATCTTGCCAGGAGAGAAAGGGTCGAGCTCAGTATCCGGGCTGGTGGCACTGCCGTCAAATGATGTAGGGCGAGTATTGAAAGTTTCTCCGGAGGAAGAGACCGAGGAATCGGACCTCAGTGAGCATTCCGAGGTCGAGCGAGGCATATCCCATACTGATAGCTTGTGCTGGGCGGGCGTATTGTTGGTTTGGGCTGGAGGTGTGCGCGGTGGCTGTTCGCGATATGCTGGCAGTTGTAGTCTGTCACTCGGGAATGGGTCTGTGATGGAATGCTGGAATGGTGGACGAGTGACTGAGGTCATGGGCTCAGGCTCAACTGAGGGTACTGGTGTATCTGGGTCGAACGGATCGCTTGAAAGCTGAAATGGCTGTTGCTGCGGCATGGCGCTTGAAGGAACGGGGATCTCTGAAGCAAAGAGCGCAGGCGGTAGCGCGCTATTTTGCGCAGTGAAAGAAGTCATATCAATCGGCCGCCGTCGCACTTTCATAGTAGTGAAGTGCGGCGCAGGTGGCAGTCTGACTTCTGCGAAGGTCTGGTCTGGTGTCTTGGGATCGCTTAGGTCGGTGGGCGCGAAGTTGCGCGGTAATGTGATACTCATAGGTGGCCGCTTGCTCGCGAGAGGCGACTCGAAGAGCGGAGAAGACGACGCCATTTCGGCTGATAGGATGTATGCCGACGGACAGAGTAAATTGATTGTCGGAACGTGGTTGTCGCAAACAGGTTACCGCAGCTAGTGAATTCTCTTCATTCACTTGCTCATACTGAATGCCGTCTGATTGTCTACGGGCCGATGACGAGGTCGTCGAACGCGTCACGCGTGCTTGCGCTTCTAGATGAAAGTCGAGTGAGCTTCAGGTGAGCGAGCGCGACTTCTGCAGTACCGCGACTTGTCAGCTGTCAGGCGTATGTATGCTGCTGCAGGTACGCGACGCTGGACGAGGAAAGAGCCTTGAGCGCTGAGTGGATGCGATTGTCGGAAGGCGCGACGTGGCAACAGGAAGCAGGAAGCACTGTTTGATCGGAAGGGCAGCTATCGATTGTCTAGAAACGTGGTTTGCGCTGCCGGAAAGTCGAGGTGTGTGCAGTTCACTGGTTCAGCTCCTTGCGGTTTCGAGGTTCAGGGACCAAAATCCGAAGGCTGGGAAATTGCCGTGCCCGCTTACTTATCGATATTCGACCTAGTCCCTCGGAAGCCCGTACTGTGATGGATGTGATGTGTAGAATCATGCAGCCAACGACTTTGACGGCTTCAACGGACGGGAAGGCAGTGTTTTTTGTTTGTTGTGAGGGGTTGTCTAATGTTGGAAGGGCGTCTGTGCGTGAGGAATGAGAAGAACTCGAAGTGTGAGGAAGCGGGCGAGGGAGAAGAGGACTCCCTCTGGGTGGAGTTCTCCAGGGCGGTGTCCAAGGCTCTTAGTAGCGACCGTTTAGGCTCTACGCGGTCTCTCGCTTACCAGGTGATCGATAACGGCTCCCTTGCAGTAGGTGAAGGGACTATTGTTTTGGAATATACAATGAAAAGGTGGTGTAGTAGAAAGGGATGGTCAAGCTACGAGAGAAAACTGTCGAGAGAGTGCAGCAGTTGAGGAATCATCAGTATGGTCTCGTGAGCATGTCCCCCGAAACGCGTCTTCACTTCGAGCTGCACCAGTGGGCAGCAACCTTGCAGGCTCCAGATATTTTGTCAAGTTTGTGGAAAAGTCTAGCGTAACCGCGTTTCCATGTCTGCAGCGACCTCTATGGCAGCATCACTCAAGCCATGCGCTGCAGCACAGCATGCTGTGAGTGCTCTTGACCCCAGAGCTTCATCGATTGTTTTGGTTCCATATCCTTACTTGGCCGTGTGAGACATCCGCTGTGGGTATTGTGCCTCCATGCATCGAGCCTGCAGACAGCACCTTACATTGGGTACAAGCAATGAAGAACCGCATCATAAAGTCCCACCACTACGAAGTACGATACTGGGCTCTTGATTCCCGACCTTGATCCATGTTTGTTGATGATCTGACCGATCGATCATGAGCGGCCCAGTTCTTTTGCCACAGTAAAAACCCAGGATCTCAAGGCAGCCCGCCTACATGATCTTCGAACGCCTGTAATGCTGTTCTGGTGCGGTGCAACTCGAGAGTGACATTATCCGCGCAACGTCAGCACCGACGTTGCATGAACACTGCTGATGCGTGCATTAAACGCTGTCCGGGTCGAGGCCAGACTCTCGACCTTTTGGCCGGCGCCTCCAGCTTGCAAAATCGACCCCAGTAAACGCGAACGCGAAACTGTCGCGCAATCCTTGCCTCTAGCACTCTTCTAGAGCCACTCGGACATTTCGTTGCGGGACTATCCGTAGATGGTCTGCCAATCACATCGCGGACGAGAAGCTTGCCACTGGTAGCTGGCAGTGAATACCTCCCTCCTCTTCAGTAGTGACTGCCTCAGACTTTGCCTCGTTCTTCACTTTGTCGACGGGACATAAGTACTTAATAGTGGCCTGGCCCATGCACAACTATCCTCCCTTCTTTCTTTCCTCAAGCCCGACCAGCTCACGGACACACGGCTTGTCCTGCTTGGTAGCACCAGTTGCTGCCTGGTGTGGCGAGTTACTTTGAACATCTACTATCGTGAAAATGCTAGTAACAGCCAAGGACTCACTTTGATTCCAGAAATGTACAGTGCTGAGAGTGCGCATAGACAGTTGAGATAACAATATCATTACAATGTACCTCAAAGATATGCCCGTACCAAAACCGCCGACAGAACGCTACACTCAACCATACACCAAGGCCCTGACCTCAATGCTCTCCCTGCCCTTCGCCCCCTCAGGTGTACGATGGTCAACAAACGCGCTATGAGGCACTCTCTGCCCAACACCTTCCTGTGAGTCGAAGCACTTCAAGAACAACCTCTCGTCATTCTGCATGCCAGACCAGTAGTAGAACTTCTGGCTGGGCTGATACCGCACACCCGCAGTCTCACCAGTCCGATGAGGATAACGGTGCTCAACTGGCACAAGGTCGTTGTCATCAACGGTCTCAGCGCTAGCAAAGGTAAGCGGTGAAGCCTGCACTGGTCCATTTAGTGGCCGCCAGACATTAATGATCCGATAACGTCCCTTCAGCAACTCGTCCGCTTGCTCTGGATCGTGCAGCTTGACTCGCCATTCTGTTGATCGAGCAGTCTGGTCGACATGCACTCTCGTGACCGGCGCTCGTGGTGCGTCTGGGTTGCTTCGTCGGATAGTGTGGTCGAAGAGTGTGACTTTATGTGAGCCAGGCACATTGTCGAGCAAGAACTGAACAACTTCAGGGTAGAAAGTAGACTTCACTTTCTCATCATCTGCCCAGTCGTCATAGGTCATCTCAGACTTGACGTTCTGGAAAAGTTCGAAAGCGTCTTTGTCGAGGTTGAAGTCAGACTCTCGTCCGCGCGCATCGTTTAGCTCGACGTCCGCAGTGGTCATCCCGAAATTTCTCTGTGGGATGCCTTCCTGAGGCTCGACGTAGTTGTGTGGTTTCGATCCATCTTCGGGGTCTTTGAAGAAGTTCAGTGGTGTTGTTACTCGTCCTCTGGGGACGTATGTCGAGTCGTGCTCTGATACGAGCTTCGTAGTGGTGGTTTGGGTCTGGGTGGCGGACATGGCGGCTGTTTCTCTGCTGCTGTGGAGGTCGTCAAATTGTTGGACAGATATTGGTGCGATTCAAGCTATTCTTTACGTACGCTGGGAACTATATAGGAACTGGGAGGCGTCCAAACTGTTATATACTCTCCCCGTCATCACGCCATCGTCGCATTATTAGAAATCATCAAATCAACGTCATGCCCCCATTGCCGAGGCCTTCAAGTTGTTCTCGAAGCGGCCATCTCCCCGCCCCGCAAATCTCGCAGTCTTCCTAGAAGCCCAAAGCCAATCGAAGAATTGGCTCGCTACTCGCGTCTCCGTGGCGATTAGTAAATCAATGGATACCTTCAACGAGGCGTATACGTATGAATTTCCTTCCACAGACATGTCTCTGGGCGCAGTCACACATGGGTCATGTTGAGCGTCTAAGTTGCCTCTCTGTGACTCGCGGCGCCACTTCTCCTCAACTGTGATTCGTGGATAAGAATATCCGATCATGGTCCGAATTAATCATTTCCAAAAGTTGTCATCCTCATGCGCACTGGATTCCTTCCAACCCAAATCCGCATCTGCAGCAACTTCTGGTGAACTACATGCCTCACCTCGATGCGGCAGCAGGGCCTACAACTCGGCCGACAGCTGCACAATCATTCGACAGCGCTGCACCATCGTAGCACTGTTCTTCCGTTTACCACTAACCTAGCCGCTAGAAAGTGTCGGCCTTTACGTGCGCAGTCCACCACCACCAGCAGAAAGATGTCAAAAGCCTCCGACACCGCGGCTGCGAAGGCGCCCGAATTATCTATCGCCCCTTCGCCAGCCGACTACGCCTCCCTTTCCCCTTCAGACCTAATCGCCCGCATCCACTCTCTCGAATCCCAACTCGCCGCCCTCCGATCCTCTTCCGCTGCTCGCCCTGCCTCTCCAAGCCCGTCTCCCCGTCCATCCAAGAAGAGGACTCCCAAACCCTTCAACCCCTCGCTCCACAGCACCCGGCCCATCGCGCTCAAATTCTCGTACATCGGCCAGCACTACAACGGCTACGAGCACGCCAACGGCACTGTCACGCCCAAACCCACCATTGAGGAGGTGCTCTGGCTGGCGTTGCGGAAGGCTAGACTTATAAGTCCGGTGCTCGGCGAGGGCGCAGATCAGGGAGTCGATGTGGTTTGGGGTGAGGAGGTGCGAAGGGCTCGGTGGCGGAGTGCGGAGGAGGGGGCTGCAGGAGAGGGAAAGATGAGGCTGGAGGTGAATTGGGATGGGTGTGGGTATAGTAAGGCCGGGAGGACGGATCGCGGAGTGAGTGCATTCGGGCAGGTTATTGGGGTGAGGGTGCGGAGTAAGCGGAAAGTCGCGCCGGTGAGGTTAGAGAAGAGAGAAGGGGAAGAAGTGGTGGCGGGCTCACGCAAGAGAAATGGAGATGGCGAGGGTGGAAATGGTGGTACAGAGGAACTTTCTACACAAAGTAATGATGATCCCACTGTTTCCTCCTCGCCTGCTCTTGCTCCTTCTGATCCACCCCCTCCTCCTCCTGATGCTCCACACGGTCAACACCAAGCTTTGGACATTTTCGACCCGATAGCTGACGAGCTCCCCTACATCTCCATCCTCAATGCCATCCTCCCGCCCTCAATCCGCATCCTCGCATGGTGCCCCAACCCACCTCCCGACTTCGACGCCCGCTTCTCCTGCCAGGAACGACAATACAAATACTTCTTCACCAATCCAGCCTTTCTGCCCACGCCTGGACCAATAGGCATGCGGAGGGCAGACGGCCAGCCGGCGTTGGTGAGAGAAGGGTGGCTGGATTTTGAGGCGATGCGGCTAGCGGCGAAGAAGCTGATGGGCTTGCATGATTATCGGAACTTTTGCAAGCTGGATGCCAGTAAGCAGATGAAGGATTGTGTGAGGAGGATTAATTGGGCGGATGTCGAGGAGTGGAAGGGGGCGGGGAAGGAGGTGGTGAGGGGTGCGGCGTTGAGTATCGATGGGACCGATCAGGGCACGAAGGAGGTAGTTGGTGTGTCGGGACCCAAGGTCTACTGCTTCTCTGTCCATGGCAGCGCATTCTTGTGGCATCAGGTCAGGTGCATGGTCGCCATTCTGTTCCTGGTCGGGCATGGATTGGAGCAGCCGGGTATAGTTGACGAATTGCTCAATATCGACAAGAATCCGGGGAAGCCAGTGTATGAGATGGCAGATGATGGGCCGCTGGTCTTGTGGGACTGCGTATACGACAAGCCCGACCAGGACGACAGTAGCAAGCTGAACTGGATCTATGCTGGTGACGCGGCCACGATACCTTCTCTGACGACCAAGAATGACGGCAAATTCGGTCTCGGAGGACTTGCTGACACATTGTGGACGCAATGGCGCAAGACGAAGCTGGAAGAAACTGTGACGGCTGGTCTCTTGGATCTGGCTTTAAGGCAAGGCGATGGCTCGGCACTCGAGCGTGGTGGTTTCCGTGAGCCTGCATCTTCACAGCGAAGTGCGAAGGTATTCGACGGCGGAGATAATGCTCGGATTGTGGGTAAATACACTCCCGTGATGAAGAAGGCCAGGACCGAGAGTCTCGAAGCACAGAATGCCAAGTATCTGGCTGGTCGTGGGGCTCGAAGAGCAGACAGGACACCGGCTTCTGGCGACGACTGAGCATGTTTGGCATGGGTTCTGGTTGAATGAGCACATTGCTGCTTGTCACCCAGGTTTGGTCGCGTGAGCATACAAGCATGCTCTTGCACCACGCCAAACCTTCTGCAGTACATCTAGACGTGGAAGCAGACTTGGGAATACAACGACCACCTCTGAGGCTCCCTCGACGATGATGGCGAGGTAGAACTTGACCTCGAATCCCTTGAAGGCCTCATGGATGACAATATCTTGAATCCTGGTAGTTGAGATGAAGGTCGTGGTTGGCCCAACGAAGAAGTACGGCGAGCTTGTCGACGTCTGAATACCCATGCCTTGCAGAACGAGCAGCGACTCTTCCTTGTATGGGCGACGAAGGCAGAGCCAGAAGGTCAAGGCGATGCTGACCGCCAACATCCACCATTCCGCTTTTGCGGCAATTGCTGCGAGGATGCCATCAATTACTGTGACTCGTAAGAACAATTCGAGGTAGACATTATCGTTTGTGAGATGGCCAGTGGATCGAAGCCTCAGGATTACTACGAGCAACGCGTGGTAGCACACTGTGACGCGGACAGCATAGCCAATAATGGCAAGCACGCCGGAGGAAGGCCGCCTGCTTGAGACCACGAATTCTGTAGCAGTCGAGGAAGGCGCTTCGACGGATAGATGTGATTTCATCGGCAGAGCTCAACCCGTCAGAGCATCGCCTGCCGCAGCACCATCGGAACGTAGAGATTGATTTGACACAAACCTCACTTTCTTCTGAGAATCTCAGTTTCATCGTCGAGGTTGGAACTCGACGCGCGCCAAGGAAACCAAAAAGTGGGTCTTGGTGCTGCGGTTGGTCGTTGTGCAAACCAAAGTATTCAGGTACCTAACAAACACTTCCTCTCATCCAAATCTACTGCGCTGTTTCCTTCCTGTACCTCGATTCGCAATCAAATATCATATTGGAAGAACTCCTGCTCTCTTCCGGAGACGGCTGCCCTGAGCAGATTCCAGCCCATCGAAAGAAAAGGCTCGACTTTCATCCCATCACCCTACCATCCTACAAACACAGCCTCACACACCCACAATGTCAGAAGTAGCGCCCGCCAGAACGGGTGGCTCAAGAGGCAGAGGTGGATCTCGAGGCGGCCGAGGCGGCTACAGAGGTGGCAGAACTTCTTCTCGGACTCAGAAAGATGACCAGGAGAACCTACCAGTGAGCCTCGAGGATCAAGGAGAGGTCGGCGAGCTCAAGCGCAAATTCGGCGACAAAATCCCTTTCTTGCGAGAAATCTGCCCTGGATGGAGCGATGAAGACTTAGTCTTTGCACTTGAAGAGACCAAAGGCGACGTTGAAGCTGCTGTCGACCGAATTTCATCTGGTATGTTCGACAAACCTGATTCGCTTGCTGAAAGCATTTGGCTGACTAGACTCCAGGCACAATTTCACAATGGGGTGAGGTCAAGAAGAAGCAGCCAAAGGCGAAAGATGCAGCTGTTTCTGGGGATGGAAGCTCTTCTCGAGGTCGTGGTCGCGGTGGACTCGAGACCAGAGGCCGCGGACGTGGCACCGAGCGTGGCGGCCGTGGCGGACGAGGTGCCAGAACTGCCTCCCAAGCCAACGGTACCAAGCAAGTCACAAAATCGGACGACTGGGAGGTAGTGCCTCCAACGAGCGAGATCCAAGCAGAAGCTGCCGGCGCATGGGACAAACCGACCAACGGAGATACTGCTACCCACACCGAATCGGCTGCGCCCGTCGAAGAAAAGAAATCAGCTGCACCAGCTTCATCGGCCAAAGCAGGCGGGTGGGCTAGCCTGTTCGCAAAGCCGCCGCCAGCACCGAAGCCTGTCCCAACCGCTCAACCCGAATCGCTCCCTGCTCCCACAATAGCTGCTCCTGTCGAAGATCATGCTCAGGAGCTGCCGCCTCCCATCGAACCTCAAGTTGTCGAAGACTCGCCCTCCGAACTTCCCTCTGCTCCGCATTCCGAAGGTCCGAATGATCTGCCTCCTAGTAATGATGAGCTGACGGAAAATAATTTGGAACAACTGCCTGATGTGTCGCATCCTCCTGCTTCGCAGACAGTAGCTAGTACCACTGCTAGCACGCAAAACCCATTGGATCAGGCTGCATCGGCTGCAAAGGCCCCTGTCAGACCCGCATCCGGCTATGCTGCGACTGCCCTAAAAGCCACCGCCGCTGGTCGATCGGCAAGCTTCATGAGGAAGGTCAAAGAACAACAAGAGGCAGTCGTAATGCCAGGGCATCATGCAGTCGAGAAGACTGCTGTACAATTTGGCAAGATGGGCTTGAATGGCGATGGGGACGACTTTGACGAAGATCGTGAGGAGCCAGAGACTCGAACTCCACTTCCGGATGACTCTCCAGTTGCACCTCGAGCTTCGCTCCCTCCTGGTCTGCCAGAAGCGCAACAGCAACAGCAACAAGCTGCGCCTGCTGAGATCCAAGCTCCCACCGAGCCTCAGGCACAGCGTCAAGCTCCTGGCCTACCTCCAGCGCCTCAACAAGCCCATCAGTCTACACAGCAGGCTGCTTCCGGCTTCGGCGACCCATATAGATATGGACAAGGCGCAAAGACCTACGATCCTTTCGGTCAACCTGCTTCCCAGCAAGCACCACCTGCTGCGCAGGAACCATTCGCATCGCAAGTCCCAGGTCAGCAACAGACTGCTGGCCAGCAGAACATGAGCGGCTACTACGACCGCGAAGCTTATGCTCAATACTATGGTTACGGCCAACATCATGATGGCCAACGCGCGGCAAGCGGTTTTGGCGGTACGTCTGCTCAAGATATTCAGTCTCAGTATGCGACAGCCGGTCCACAGCGTGGATACAGCCAACACGAAGGGCAGAACAGTGGCAGTAACACTCCTGCTCCAACTGGCCCAAGCCAGCAATCTCAAGCGTCTCAACAGCAACAGCACATGGGTGCTGGCCAACATCAGGGCTACCCTTACGGCTACCCGAGCAGCTATGGACAACAGTATCCTCAGTACTCTCAACAGCAGTACATGAATCAGATGTCCCATCAGCATCGCTATGGCGCCAATCGTCCCATGTTTGACGATGCTCGTCGTCAAGGAGGACAACAACAACAACAACAGGAAGACTACTATGGCAACCAGTACGCGTACGGCAAGAACCAGCACTATGGTGGCGGCCAGTACAATTCTAGCATGTACGGCCAGCCCCAGCAGCAGTACTCCTACGACCACGCCAGCAGCGCCTCCAACATGGGAAGCTATGGAGGTCGTGGTGATAATGGCTACGGTCGCAGCGGCTCCACCCAGCCTTCTGAGCAGCAGACAGCTGCCACTAGTGGTAGCTTCAGCGCTGCGCAAGACCCATTCGCACGCGGTTCTTCCGGCTTCGGTCACAGCCAAGCTCTGGGTCAGCATGGCGGCAGTCACCAAGGCAGCGAAGACGCATTGAAAGCATCTGGTCCAAGCCCTGCCCTTCAGAGTGGACGCCCAGGCTCTACCACGAACGCCAGTCAAGGTCAGCAGAGTGGTCTCGGTCAGCAGCAGTCTCAGCAGGGTTTCGGCGCGTATCCACAGTATGGAGGCGGGTTCGGCAACTTTGGTGGACAGCAACAGGGAGGTGGCCATCAAGCCAGCCAGTATGGCGGTTACGGCTCGAGTGCATTCGGAAACACTTATGCTGGTTATGGCGGGTCTGGACGTGGATGGAATAACGCCCACTAGTCAAATTGGATATTTGACAGCCCATGGGATCGGCGAATCTCGTCTCTGAGTATGGCTTTTCGGGCAGGGGACCTTTGTGGGTGCAGTTGCGACGGCTCAGCTGGGGGCGCCTCCTCGTCTTCGGGATTGAAGATGTCGAGATGAAAAAGTCCTAGCAAACTTTTTGACTGTACTTGTACACCAACTGCGCGTGCGCAAAAGAACTAAGGATATCTCGTGGCTTCGAGTTGCCTCTTCGATAGCAGAATGATGAGTGTCTTTCTCTATCGAAATTACTCCCTTCTCCCGTGTCTTCTTGAACAGAGTCATATTCCGTCTCTCTTTGCTGCTGATCAATAACAACTATGCTTGGTCATACATCACCAAGGAGGACTCCCTCAGCATGACGTACGTCATTGAAGGGCGACAACTGTGGTCCGGAGATTGTGGACCCAGAACCATGCGCACCGAGAGCAGCCTGCCGGCATCACCTCGAATATTGAACAGCAAGAAGAAGGTCCAGCAACGCAGAGAGGTCGACCGGTTGACTGGGGTCGTCCGTGTCATCCGGTCTCAGGTAGAGGCCGACCAACGCCGGTTGACAAGACCTCCGGACACCATGGGCCGTAGACCTGCTCTCCGTGGTATCGCCAAGTGGCCTCCATCCCTACAGCCTATTCAGCTCCGCTCATCGTTGTCTACGTCAAAGGTGTAAGAGGAACAGCGCAGCTGTATCAAGGCAATCTTGTCATCCGGTCTCACCCAAGCTCTACTGACGCCGGTTGACAAGATGGGCAATTGTGGAAGGTGCTCGGTGACCCACCTGCCGCTCGGGACATTGTCAAACTCGATCGATAGGAAGGAGCGATCTTGGGGTGCTCCTACTGTCATTTCGCACTTGCAAGTTGGGAGAGGAAGGCGCGAGTGATGTGGTCATGTCATCCGGTCCCTGAGTTTGCTTGTCATCTGGTTTCCTGAATATATCTCGATGAAAGGGTACTTCTGAACATGACTTGTTCGTTTCCGACAGAGTGATGTTGTATCAAGTGAGCACTCCATCTTTGGCGAGCCACTGGGTGCCACCATCTTCCTTGAGCCACACCTCACGGTCATCAGCGCTGCAGGCGGACGTGGCAGAATACGCCAAGCCTTCATACAAATTGACCCGATCTTTGATCAACCACCACGCCACCATCTTCCACCGCTATTGACCGCCCCTACTTGGTCATGCCATACTCGGTATCACCAACGGATTCGTCCCCATTTCGGATCCAAAAGTGCCCAATTGACAGAGTCGAATTTAGTTGTCGCGAACAACGATTTCAGAGATTCGCCCGGCCCCACTGGCGTAATGCCTCCCGAGACTCGAGACCACGCACGAATGTGAAGTCTGCTCCGTGCCCCGCGTTTGTTGGCATTTCCGAGGCCGGGCAGGTGAGTATTGAGACATCGACGGTTTGCACTGCGAGAAAACTTGCCCTCGTGCAGGTCTTGGCATTCGGATGAAGGGACTACCCCCAACGACATCAGTCGACTTTGTCGCAAGGGGTAGATGGTGACCTGAGAGGACGCGCAGGATAAGCAGAAGGCATATTATGAAGTAGCAGGAAGCGGATGGAAGTACTTGTAGTTGGCTGGAGGAGCGAACTCGAAGTTGCCCTCCAGTAGACTTCGTCATTGCATTTCGTAAGGCTGACTTCCTCCATAACGACTTCGCGTCCCTTCGGAAGATCCCTCCATTTCGCCACGTCCGGATCTGCCTTCGCTGTGGATCTCATGCACACTGTTCGCACCCTGCATCTCCTGTGGATGTTTGTCATCAGACATCTGGTGCATCTCTCGCCACCCTCCTGCCTTTGTCGCTGTCGCAGGCAGCTCGCTCGGCGGCCCAGTACGCCTCTTGCGTCTCCGAAGCAGAAAAAAGGCTGTGACGCCGAGTATGGCCAGGATGACTATTGTCACGCTGACGCCTATGCCGACCTTTGCGCCAGAGCTGAGACCTGCGCTGGAAGAAGAAGCAGGCTGGCCCGTCGATGACGAGTCCGTAGCATTGAGATAGCTCGGTCTTGCGTCTTCAATGCGCGGGTCCAGCGCTGTATCGATCACATGGAACACCCCCGTAGAAATGAGGTAGTCGGAGTCCACAATCATCGCATCATTGACATATCTCGTACCATTCGGCGCAACATAGAACGTCAAATTCTTCCCATTGACAGTCGTGACTTCTCTGCGATCGGTAAAGTTGTAGCTGAACAGAACTTGGCCTTTGATGAAGTGGTACTCTTGGATGGCGAAGCTCTCTGCGTCGGTGGAGGGGAAGGCGCCTTTGGCTGCTTTCGGTGCGAACCTGCGGGAGCTGTCAGCACAGAGGGCGCCCTGTCAAGGCACGCACTCACATGGTCCAGTCCGACTCCAAACCGAGGAATCCCACAAGTTTCTGGTCGACGGGCTGGGTAAGCTGTAGGGCGGCTACATCGTTCAATCCCACGTCCGTGACTGTGGTAACTTCGGCAATAGGTATCCGGAAGACCTCGTTAACGATGTGGACGATTCCGACGACAGAGATATTGTCGGCTGTGTATGCAATGTCCTATTGAACCGGGATCAGTCTGTGCATGTAGAGTCTTCCCGAACATATTCTCCGTACCGCAGTCACAAGTCCAGAGCGCTCTTTGAGCCCAGTCTCGAAGACGACATTCCCTTCAGCAGGGTATGCCCCCAGATGCAATCCACCTGTTACGTTCGCAAACTGGCCTGGACCAAGAAGTGTGGGGAGGAATTTGACGTCTTCTTTTAGGACCACCGAAGGATAGACACCTTTGACGATGTGGTAGGACAGTAGTGACTCGAGGAATGCTGTATCGTTGGCAGAGTGCCCATCGTCACCAGAGTACTTCGACCATGCTTCGTTGGACGGCGCAAGGACTGTGCCGCGTGTTAGTCGATCCAGAGCAAGTAAATAAGTTGGTACGCCTACTGGTAACGTTCGCGTTCGCCAACGTCGAGAACAGCGCCGGATATGCGTTCAGATGAGTGGTGAATTGTGTCAGTTGAGCTTGATTGCTGAGTACGGTGGTGAGGTTCCACGTCTGATTGAAGTTGAGCTCCTGCGCTGAGCACAGCGCCGCGAGACAAGCAGCAAAGCAAGCAACATAGAGAAGCATCCTGCCTATTTGTGGATGCCTTCAGGTCTTCAACATCGCAGCAAGACGGCGAGTTGAAGGGCAGACATTCGTTGCGCACGCAGAACTCTAGAACACGAAAAGAAAACGACAACTTGACCTGGAGGTGGAGAGATTCATGATTGCCGACGATCAGGGACAGGGCCTGCCTGGCTGCGTCGATGGAGTGTCGTCGACAGCATCTGGGGGCCTAAACATAGGTCTCTGAGTTGCACGATCTGTGCAGCCATGGTTGTCAATCTCGAAGTCCTCCATGGGAGATTGGGCGTGCACTCAAGGACCACATCGTGTTCCGACCATTCGACCCTGGTAGAATTTTAGCTGCATCGGTCAAACGCCTTGGCGAGAGGCCTGATTTCGAGAAATCGCTTCACGCTTAGGACAAGTGTAGGAGTCATTTATGCCCTGATGAGGTTCGTCGTGGGCATCCAGATGCACCATCAGTGATTTCAAAGGAACAGCAAAACTGATACTCAGGAAGGATCTTACGAAAGCTTCAGTATCAAGGCTGCTTGCATGATTGACTCCAACATCTTATCCCCGGACAAATCCGTGAGAGAGTGAGTACAAGGCGACGAGGCGACAGCTTGACAGACTACATCAGGGGCCACAGCCTCTTTGGAACGAGAATGTATCTTAATATGTCATTGAACGCGTATCTCTTGAGTACGTAAAGCCTCAGACTTTCTCTCCATCACTCCTTGCCGCAAGTTCAGCCTGCTCTTTCTGTTTCCGCTTCTCCCTCTTCCGCTGGTCCACGGCCCTCCGCCAACCTTCTCCCCAGACAGTAGTTGCCCATACACTGGCAGCACTGACCACCAGGAACCCAGCGCTGATAGTTGAAAACCACCCCACTCCGATGCTTTCCACTGCCGGCAACACTACCGCCGAGCCAGCCGCCGCAAAGATGTATCTAAACATGTAGTTTCCTGCGACCACTTCCGCCGAGAGACCTTTGGCTTGCATTACGTCGAGGCAGTAGGTGTTAAGACTCGGGAAGCAGAACAATTGAGCGACTCCTTGCACAAACATAGCCGCCACTGGCAGGGGAATGCCACCGACCGCCTTTTCCACGCCCCAGCCGTAAATCAACATGCAAGCCGGGATGGCGATGCCCATGAATGCCCAACAGCTTCTCAGGCGATCTTCAGGCACGCGTCGACCTTTCAGCTTGATGTGCTTTTTGACGATGAAGTCGGCCCAGCGACCGCCGAAGAATGTTCCCAAAAGGTACCCGCAACCTGGCGCGATGTAGAACAGGCCAGATTGAATCGGCGAAGTGAGATGGAATCGGGGGTTGAGGACGTATCGTATAGGCGTCAACAGAGAGTACATGTTCCAGACAAGACTGCTGGAAGCAATGCCAACAATGAATAGGTTGGGGTACGTGAAGAGCATCACAGCGACGCGGAAGGGCGAAGTCCAATGTGCAATCCGCTTCAGTCGCTGGACGCGAGGAAGTTCACTGAGCTCCTCAATCTTCTTTACTGGAATCGTTTCCGGAAGGAAGAAGATGACCAGGATCGTTGCAAATGCTCCCAAAGCAGTCTGGAGCCAGAAGATGACTCTCCAGCTTCGAAATGTTACGATGATGCCACCAGTAAACGGACCGACTGTTGGACCAATCAAGGTTCCGCTGAGGAATAATCCAAGTGCCGTCCCCCTTTCGACGGGTGTGTATATGTCGCTGATACAAGCCGACCCAATGATGAGAAAGCTTGTACCTTGATAAGCTGTCAACATCCGGAATATGAAGAAGGACGCCAGATTCGGCGCAACGGCTGTTGCGATACTGAAAGCGGTGAACAGCACGGCTGAGATGATCGCCGGCCACCTTCGCCCATATATGCTGGAGATTGGGCCCCAAAATGCCGGACTCAGCCCCATGAAAATCATGTAGAGCGCATTGCTCAAGTTAATGATCGAGCCAGAGGTCTTGTAAGTCTCTGCTACTTCTGGAATGGCGGCCAGGATAGCTGTCGAGCTGATTGGAGCAAGGAAGCCGCACAGGGACAGGATGGCAGTAATAGCGTGCTTCCGCCTCGTGGAGAACCTCTCATACTGCGCAGCGTTGATCTCGACATGAGTGGTTGATGTCGTTACGGTAGGACATATTGCCATGTCATGATGGGATGAGATGTGCGACCGGACACTACTGAGCGGTGGCCTTTGGTCATGGTCATTGTCGTCTGCCGTGGCGCAGCGCTCAAGTGTGCTTTGGAGACCGAGTTGCTTCTGGCGTTGCTGTTCAGCGGCTTGGTGTGCTGCTCGGGTCTCGTTGCTGTCCTCGTGGGTGTGGTGCTCCGTCATGGTGATTTGGTCTCATGCGTCAGACGATACGGTGTTTCGGTAGCTCACGCGAGGATCTGATAGACGTTGAACGGCAAGTGGCATCTGCCGGCTTGGTAGCAGTAGAGCTTCTTAACGAAAGTACAGCGGCGCAATCAGATCCACAACAGCAGGAATAATGGCAAACATATACACAATGAAGGAAGTTTGAAAATACCTCATGAGGATGCATTCTAACGTTTGACCGCCCATCTCCATGTCCTCGATATCGCGGCTGCCCTCAGAGGGCGCACAGCGATTGCCATCGCCGACACCAGGAGTCTTTCCACGAATCAAAGCGCCCATGACGAGGCAACTTCGATGGCAAGATCGAATTTTGTCTTTTACTTTACCCTATTGAGTGTAGCTTGGTCGGTGCCGATAGCCGGTAGTGGCGCTGTTGGGAGTTCGGCGTTTTGGGAGCTTCGGATTTTGTCCGACACTGCGGAAACGCATACAAGTACGTGACACCCAGGTGGTCGATGCTCAATGAAGATGCTCTTTTATTTCTGAGGTTGATGCTCCCTCGACGGCTCAGTCAACGTGGCCTACATCGCGCGAATACGCCAGGTCCAGCAGAGCGCTTACTCGAGGTCGGATTTTTCTTTATTCGGGGCTGTAAACCAAAATGCTCTACCTGGGCAATTGGAAGGCGTGTCGGTGAACCTGCCGTCAGGTCCCTGGTAAGACACAAGTACATTCCCAGGTGGTCGGCGAAGGCAACGTGCAGGAATCCCAGCCAGAGAGACAGTGCCGACCATACGATGTCACTAGGCTGAGATAGCGCACAGCTCATCCGTCCGTTGACAGTCTTAGAGAAGTATGGCATGATTCGTACATAGTAGCTGTACAGAGCGAATATAAATCTCTTTCCCCCACAGCCTGACCACTAACTATGCCCTTTCGTCAACAATGCGGAACTACGAGTCCTTACAGATGCAATGGACTCGGGCTCACCGTCCTATGCCGCAACCGCGCACTCCTCCGAGGCGGGCTACCATCTTTCTGATTGTTCTCAACGGCCCAGTTCTTCGCGCTTCCACTACTGCTAACCCTTTGCTTTTCGACTTCCTCTTCCTGTTCAGCTTTCCGAACGCTGTCTTCAATCTTATTGACTGCTGCCTGAACCTTCTTGCCGGTCGCTTTCCGAGTCACACTCCTCTGCTTCGGCTGTGCTTTGCTGATCTTTGAGCCATGCACAGCGGACTTTGTGTTGCGTCGGGCAGCTGCATTGCTCGTCGAGGTCGCACGCTGCTTGCGCGGTTTGAGTGTGGGCGAGTTAGGCATTGGTGGCACAGGAATCTGGCTGTACTGTGGGCCATGTCCTTCTATACTTTGTGTGGGAACGCTGGTGTGTTGCCTCTCATAGCTGTGGAGGTGCTCTGCGGGGATGGCTGGGACAGGTGGCATCGCAGAATAAATGGGCGAATCGGGCGGCGAGTCCAGTGTCCGCTCGACAGCTGGTGCATCTGGTAGCACTGACCCTTCCCTCTCAAACATATCAGGGACTCCTCTCGTGAATGCATCCTGAGCATGTATCTGGGTGGGCGTCGCGTCGTGCATGGACGTATCCGACGGCGTCTGATGTGAGATAGGCGACGGCGTTCCCGATCGATCCTCATACGCTGGCGTCGTTTCCCTGTGAGAGATGGGCGTGGGTAATTCAGGCTCGACTGATTCTCGAATTCCATACTCATAAGAATCTCCTTGCGGCCTCGGTGTATCTGGACGACTCACAGGCTCTTTGGATGGCGATCCCGGAGCCAGTGAGTAACGCTTTGGCGACCTCGGGCCCGGCTCTGGCGTGGGGGCATCGTTCGCACTGAAGGTAGCGGCATGACTGAGCTGAGTAGCGATCTGAGGAAAGGGCGGCTCTGGTCCTCTAGGTTCTCGAAGCTCGGACGGTGCAGGTGATTGAGCTGCTGTCGCGGCATCGGACCACGTTTCTTGCGGGTGGAAATAAGCCGCAGGACGCTTGAATGGATCTTCGAAGAGCTGCTCAACAGTAGTTTCGGGAGGTATCTCAGCCGAGGTGGCTTGGTCCGATTTCTGGCAGCGACATTGTCCTTCTGGACATCTACAGGTGGTACCGCAGCTGCAGCCACAGTTGGGATTGAGGCTGTCGAGTTCGCCAGCGTATTCAAGGGTGCTGCCGTGGTTTGGACCCTCGTCCTCATTGAGATGGCCTAGACCAGGAAGTGTGTGCTTGACAGCTGAACCTTCACGAGCCAGCATAGCCTGGGTGTACTGAAGATTCGGGAATGCAGGGGTTATCGGCGTGTAGCCTATGACCATCGGAACATCTTGTGGCTCCTCTTCGCTGGTGGTGGGTAAGGCATGTCTTAGCGCGTCGTTGTCTTGTGCCTTGGCTTTGCGTGGGCAACCACTACAGCTGCAATGCTCGGGAGCACAAGAGCATTTGCTCTCGTCACCACCACACTGGCAACCACCAAAGGTGTGATTTGCCAGTGACCCCAGCGAGAAGTCGTTTGGCAGCTCTGAGTCGTCAAAGAGGTCTTCCTCCTCTTCTTCTGGCTGCGCATGGTCCAGCGCATCCATCACCTTCCGCCATGCATACCATTGCTGCTTCCTCGGCAGATCTGGTGAGATGTCCTTCAGAGCGTCGCGAAAGGCTTCGTCCTCGAACTGGGTCGCTTGCTTTTCTTCTGGCAACTGATTATGGAACTCGAAGCCTTCATCGACGAGTTGTGATTCTGTAGGAGAGTTTGCATTTGGATATGAATCGCACGACACTGTTCGAAACCTGTTTACTTCTGGCTTGGCCTCCCGAACACCCGGCCCGAATCCAAAATCTATGCTTTCAAGGTGACTAGGCTCTTCGTGGTCTCCAACATCACTGGAGTCGCCATAGTTGACGATCTCATCGTTGAGACCAAGGCCGCCGCTCGCGCTTATAGGAATATCAGCTGTCTCTGTTGGCTCGAAGCCCGAGGCTCGTCTTCCGAGTCAGAATCTTCTACGTCACTGAACAAGTCTGCGTCTGTCGACGAAGCTGATCTGCGAATATCGTCAGGGTAGCGTTCGGCGTGACTGTCTGCAGGTGATTCCGGTGGCGAATGTGGTGCGTCTACCGGCTGCGACATTCGCGCGCCTGGGAATGACGGTCTGATACTTGTCGACAAACCAGAGTAGGATGCGGTCTTGGACGACCGGGAAGGTGGTTGCACCGGAGCGAACTCGTCGTAGGTCACGAATGATACTTCGTTACTGCTGTTGACATGGTGGTCTTCCGGAGCGCGTGCTGACTTGATTGCTGCCATCTCAAGTGATGGCATGATTTCCATCGAATTTGAGTCGGCCGTCAGGTTCGATATGGACCTAGGCTGGCCTGTGTAGCCCGTCTCCCCTACAGAACTGGGCATGGTCGGGTCGTCGTCGAAAAGGTCATCTAAAGAATCTAGCTTTGGAATTGCGGGATCTGACGAGGGAAACATCTCTGCGAAACCTTACTCCTGCTCTGTAGCGTGTCGGAAGATGCGTGTTGTTGTCGCGACCGCTTGGAGAAGGGGAGTAAGAATCTTGTTGTTGGGTGGACCAAGCGCAAGGGGCTCCTCAGGAATGCGAACCACAAATCCGAACAATGGACTGTGCAATCTGCGACAGCGCCTTATGCGCCCCTTCATTCATCCTTGTAGGCCTTCTTGGACGGCTTTCGCCCATACACACAGTAAAATCGTATATAACCATGCATTCGTAAGTCTCGTGATTCTTGTCGAGCTTTTGCAAAGAGGACCTGAGCCTCTTCCTTCGTCCTCCCGAGCACACCTGTCATGCCTCGAATCAGAATTGCCTCGGCGCCTCGATCCAGGTTGGCTAGCTCCAGAGCGCCGATGTTTTTGTAACGTTGATCCTTTGGCCATGCGTTACAAGGTACTTTGAAAATGTGCTCATGCACGTCTTCGAAGCCTTGTTCCAACATTTTTGCCTTCCAAGTCTTTGGAGCGTGGCCCGATGCCCCAATGATCTCACCTATCTGGAAGAAAACTTGAGTAAATTGGACCCAGGCGCTATTCTCAGGAATCGTGTCATCGTCGCTTCCAGCGTCTGGTAGAGTAGATGAGAGCTCGAGCCAGCCGCCCGGTTTCAAATGATCGTACGATTGCTTGATGAGCTTGCTCCAGTCTCTGATCGCAAGCAGGAATTCCCTACCGTGTATGAAGTCGAAGGAGTCAGGCTTGTAAATCCAGTCGCGTTCGACGTCGTCAATCTCAAAGGCGCAATTTGGGGGAAGCCATTGTGGCTGCACGTTGGCAATGTCGACGCCAATGACTTGAGCCGTGGGGTATTTATCTGCCATGTCACTACGCTGTTAGCACGAGAGAGCAACATGGACAGTATACGTACATTGCCCAAATACCTGAACCTGTTCCAAGGTCGAGGATATTTGTGGGATCATTGCGGATGGGAGCCAGGTGTAGGCGGTCGCCTAGAATGAGCATGAACTTGCAATGTTGAAGGTCATTGCGATCTTGTTCGGCCTCATCGACAGGCAGTCCATACTCATTCATGCCGTAGGCGGGATAAGTACGGCCATTTTCCTCGATGCCTCTCCTGATCTCTGAAGCGATGCTGGTCGCATATGACGTACCGACCGACTCCGCATAGCCCTCGTCCGAGAAGTAGTCCGGCTCGAGAGTCACGCTATCAAGGTCTGAGATATCGAGAGAAGACATAGCTCAATGTTGAATACCTGCTGGTGAAGCGCCATGCAGACTCAGTCGAGAAGAAAGGCTTTTCGAGCGCAGGACCCTCCCGTGTAACGTGCGCAGGATGAATCGCTGTACTCGGATCATGTGAACAACGCATAGATGTGCATCATGCAAACCTGGGGATATCTGTCAATATCATGACAGACGTGTCAACTTATGGGACACGAAAGCCGACGTCGATAACGACATCGCTCTTGCTGCGCTGTACAAAGATTATTTGGGCATGGTTGCGAGTCGGCAGCCACCCGTGGTCTGATCCTAGGAAGGAGCAATTGTTGAATTTCGTCTGTTCGTGGACCTTCTTAGCCGAGCATTTACTGCGCCAATCCCCATCAGTGTATGACAGCTGTTGACCGGGAAGCGGAACACGAACAAGCGCTTAGCTGAAAGCTGCACGATGTCGCATCAAATCGCAAGTTGCTGGTGGAAGGGGCGCTGATTACAGGGTTGGGGTGTTGGTCGAGCTCCTCGGCATGATGTAGACCCTGGCGAGTGGATCTGCGATTGTCGACTGAGCTTCCACGCCTAGGGCCCGGTCCGCACGCCGGTGCAAGCTGGACTGTCTTGTGTCACACCTCTCATATCCATTTTCGTCGAGGCGAGCTCCAGGGGATGCCGGCAGCGCTCTAGTCTTCTTAACGTGCAAATCTTGACTCATGCGGGCAAACGGTCTTTGACAGCGGCTCTTGGTGGGCGCGGGGGTTGGTTGACGAGCTGCTGGGAAGCTTTCGAATACGACGCAGATAGCCAACGGAGCTCAAGACGCGCTGCCTACACGCGTAGGGGATGCGCACACCCAACATGTAAGCTAAAGCATGGCCGCGGATCCCGCGCGAGCACTAGGCGAAGAACGAAATGGCCAGATCGGTCACTTGAATCTGGATTCTGGAAGAACAAAGCATGTGTTGAGCAGGAGCTCGTTTGATGCCGCAGCTGAGCTAGTTAGCTTCATTTGACCTGGTCACGAAGGCATGGCTGATTTCTGCGCCAACAAAGCATTCATCTAGGCTCGTTTGATAAGAAGTGTTTCAGCCCCTCACTTTGCATCTCGACCACTGCCAACGGTACACCGGTAGGTCAAGTACTGCACCGAAAACCTGAACGAGCAGCCGACTAGGACCATGTCGATGTTACCATCAAAGGATGAAGTCCAAGCGTTGGTCAAGAGCCTGACTGAGGCCGCGGCGAACTATGACGACTCACTATCGATGGAAGGCATTGGAGCGCGGAATACTATTATCAACCAAGCAAAAGAGCTCATCAACACAGTGCGAAATCCATTCGACTCAGTAGACGCTCAAATAGCCAACGCCAACGAGCTGGTCGCCATCCGTACTTGTCTGCACCTCAAAGCGTTGCATGCGATAGCATACCCTGGCCCAACTTCCCTGGACGATATCGCGAGTCAGACCTCGGCCAGTCCGCAACTGCTAGAACGACTTCTGCGTATACTGGTGTGTACAGGCTTCTTGAAATCGCCAGAGCCATATCATTATGCTCATACCAAGCATTCGCATGCATATACGTTGATGCCGGGTCCCGGCATGTTCTTCCAGCTTGTGTATGATGAATCGTTTCTCATGATCTCCAATCTTCACATGTATCTCGCAGACAAAGGCTTCAAAGAACCAATGGACGAGAGATACAGCCCTTATGCCTGGAACCACAAACAAGAAGGCACGCCCATATACGAGATCATGGCTCAGCACCCCGAACGTCTGCACGCATTCCAAGCAGGCCTTGCACATGCCGATGCCAGCATACCACTCCTTGGGTACTATGACTTCGGACAACTGGGAGAGGGCGATGATGATCGGGTTAGCATGGTCGATGTGGGAGGCGGTGCAGGTCATGTAATCGCACAGATTCTCAAAGCGTATCCTCAACTCGACCCAAGCAAGTTCGTCCTGGAGGACCTACCACCAGTCATCAAGAAGGCGTCCGAAAATGAGAACCTGCCAAAATCGGTCCAGCGCATACAACACAACTTCTTCACGGAACAGCCGGTCAAAGGTAAGAATCTCCAATACCGTCGGCTTCACTGTGATGCTGATAAACTTGTCCAGGAGCAAGAGCATACTTCCTACGCCGAATCCTCCACGACTTCTCAGACCCTTTCTGCACCGACATCATCTCCAAATTAGTCCCAGCAATGTCTCACGACTCCAAGATACTGATTGCGGACCTCCTGCTTCCGGAGCACGTCACACCCAACGACCTCACGCTCGCCTCATTCGACATCACCATGTTCAACATGGGTGGCAAGCAACGCACAGAGGCCTGCTTCCGGCAGGTACTGGAGGACGCAGGTTGTGAGCTAGTCAAGGTGTGGAAGAGCGACTCCGGCTTTGGCGTTATTGTTGAGGCGCGACTGAAGGGCACGAAGGAGCGAGTGACCGATGGCCCGCTTGAGACAGCTGCGCCAGCTGTACCGTCGACGGACGGGCCCGCTGATGAGGTGACGGAGAAATCAGAAGCAACGAATGGCCACTTGGAAGCAGCACCTCCAGCCACTAACGGTCACACCAATGGCGCAACAAATGGTACTAATAGTGGACATGTGGAAGACGATATCAAGGCCGAGCCCGAACTGTCCAAAGAGCAGTCCCATGTTGAGCAACAACTCCTCACCATCGTCCGAGACGAGGACAAATCCACCACCACAACCGACCAGGACCCATCAAGCCAGGACGTCGATAGCAAGACCGACTCAGCACAGCTAGCTCACACATCACTACCGGACGCAGCACTGCAAGATGCTAATACTGGCTCAACTTTGAAAGAAGAACCCGTCCGTACAGCCACACCAGATGTAGCCGAGCGAGCAGCTCCTCCTGCTTCTGCGGAGCCGGCGCCCGAAGCCACTACAGAAGATAAGGAGCGACCGTCAACAGCCAACACCAAAGAGGAGCAGATCAATTCAGCGTTGGAAGCGGTTGCAGAAGCCACAGAGACGCGTGATCTTGACAAACTCCATGGAGAGTAATCGCGGGATTCCGGTAAAGGTAGCAAATGGGTGAGTTGGTCGGATACAGGCCTCGGGGCGGGCGCTGAGGTGCGAAGGGCAAGGAATTTGTAAATACAGTGCACACAGCAAACTTCCAAATAATATCTTTTCAGCCTCATTTCTTTCCTAGTGCTGTAGCTTCCAGCCTCTGCATCGTTGGGTATCAATATAGCGTACTGTTTCTCCTGTCCATACACCAAGCCTCTATCCTCTAGAAATGCAGTATTGCACGTCGGCCTGACAAAACAACAGATGACACACTCCACCTCTACTCCTTCCCCAGATTCTCCTTGTCCTTGTCCTTCTTCTCCAACCCGCCACCAATACTTCCACTAATGCTGTCATTCCTCCCATGCAGCGGTCCACCACTGCTTCCCAACAGCCCACTCCTCACACTAGCCGCATCACCACCGTACTTGGCACTGCCAATATAGCTATTCCTCTCGCTCGCCAGCGCAGGCGCCGTGACGCCGGAAGCAGATATCAAGCTTGCCCTCTCGGGATTCAGCTTCGAGCTAGCATATGTTCCAGATGCGTCTCTCAAAGACGCGTTATCTGCTTGCCGGTCGCCGTGGATGACCGTGCCACTAAGTACGGAGAGAGGTAAAGATTCGCGGCTGCCGCCAAACATCGACGCAGGCGGGATGGCTTTCATTGAGGCATTGGTGTCGACGCTGTTGCGCCTGCGGCGTTTCGAGGAGGACGCTAGTGTCAAAATTGAGGCGTCGTCGGTGAGGACGTTGTTGGCGGTGGCGCCTGAGTAAGTGGTAGGGTGAGCCAGGGGTGCTAGGTGAGATGGGATGGCGGTGGCGGGCTGAGTCGGATAGAATGAGGAGGAAAATGCTTGGTTTGACTGATTCGTAGCGTTGTGTAGGGCTGGAGCCGTGGATTGGATGGTCGTTAGAGTCGTTGTCATGGAGCGCAATGACGGCGCTGGAGACGAGAACGTGCTGTTGCGATCACCGTCTGTGCGCGCTGCTGTTCCGCTTGTGCCGACCCCTGACGGTGCGACATCCGAGTGCGTGGTTTCGGCGGTTGTGGCAAGAGTAGGCGCCCGAGATTTCGGCTGGCCATGGCTTGATCTTGATGGTGATAACGATCGCTTACTATGCGTTGTCGAGCTCGGGCGCGATGCTATGGGCGACGCGGCATCTGATGAATAGGCTGGGCGGTCTTGAGGCTCGGGATTGCCAGAGTATGGGTATGGATTGTTTTTGTGCACGCTGTCCTTTCGGGACTTGGCCGTGGCGGACACTGCGGACGTCCTCTGACCGTTTGATTGACTCGAATCATTGTGCAAGCTTTTCAAGTTCGCAAGTCGCTTCATCCAGTTCGCGAACGGCCTTCTTCGAGCGTGTCGATCTGTCGAGGTTAGCGCTTGGTCAGAACCTGTATATGCCATGATCGTACCATGAGGCCTTGCAGGGCCTTCCGTGGTAGCCATGAGGCCGTTCCGAATGCGATCAAAGGCTGCAAGTCGTTGCAGACCTCTTCAGGTACAACAGGGCAGTGTCAGGTGGTTGGGGCGCGCCAAACAAAGGTCTCGACGGTCCCAAAGATCCCAATGATGAATGTCCAGATATGCGCACGGGCGGAGGTATGAGAAGAGAGAGAGTGTGGTCGGTGGATAGGCTTGGCGATGTGTTGTACAGGTAGAGGTGAAGGGCACAGGCAATATTCAAGAAATCAACTTGAAAGTGATGCCAGCCGGCATTTGCTGTCGCCCCGGCTTCGAGCCTAGGCGCTAGTCCGCATCTAGCAGCAGAACATCCACTTTGCACGTGGCAGCGGACCGGAAGAACTCGCTCGCCGAACTTCAGACCACAAGCCTCCCACCCTGAGAGACCTTGACCCACGTCCGGCATCGTCTTCAACGCCAGGATACCCGTCAGCGTAGATTCTCGATGTCAACGTGACGACTCATTTCCTGCAGGCAGCGAATCGAGACATTTCCATTGGACATTGGCGCCTGCTTTGGGCCTAGCCTAGTCACGATGGTGTACTACTTCAAATCGAATGTCGTTGACCCTCCTGCCTTCGTATATATGGGGAAGGACAAAGTCGAAAGTGAGCATTCCGAATTATATGGTTCGTAAGTGCTGAGGCATTCTTAGATGAAGATCTAATAAGATTTGGCTGGGACGAGGATGTTTGGTAGGCGTCAATGATGTTCTCTCTATGATCAGCATTAACAAATAGCAGGGTACGAGGAAGCGGACAATTGGAAACGGTCACTATGGCTCACATGATTGCAGTTTCACGTCGACAACTTGTCCAGCGCCCATGTATATCTACGACTGAAAGTTGGCGACGACTGGACGACAATCCCAAAGGCATTGTTGGAGGATGCTGCGCAGCTCACCAAGGCCAATTCTATCGAAGGTATCGTGCCGACACGACGAGTGCATATTCAAATCTGACTTGATACATCTAGGCAACAAGAAAGACAATGTCACCATAATTTATACGCCGTGGTCGAATCTCCGCAAGGATGCTTCTATGGCGACCGGGCAGGTGTCATTTGTATGTTAATCTCCAGCGGGCCCACCAGAGTGCGCCCTGACCGGAGTCGTAGCACTGACGTATATCTGGCAGCACGACCAAAAGATGGTGAAGAAAGTACATGTTGCCGCACGACAAAATCCCATCGTGAATCGTCTGAATAAGACCAGAGAGGAGAGAACGCCAGATCTTCGAGCTGAGAAGGAAGCCGATCTCGCGCAAAAGCGTAAGGCTGACAGACTGAAGCGAGAAGACATGAAGGCTAGGGAACGAGATGAAAAGAGACGGAGAGATCAACTGAAGTGGGAGAAGGAACATGCCTACGACGAATTAATGGATGAGTCCAACATGGTATGTTCCCTGACGTACCCGTTTGCAATGGGCACTCGACCGGACGTGGGATGCATTTGCCTAGGTTCAAGTCTACTGTGGATGCGACGTACTGACAAGTCAATATCTAGGTCAGTAATCAAGATCGAGACCCAAATTTCTACGACGACGATTTCATGTAGTGCAATTCAGCAATGCGCACAGCAACCAACTTGATAGAGTTCACGCGCCAGCAGATTCAACTGCCGATTTTGCCGTGTGCTACTCAGTAGCTCAAAGAAGGCAGTATCAGACGCCTTGATTGCCTTTTCCATCGGCAATGTGGCTCCCGGAGACGTCCAAACGACCAACTAGAGTACTCCAGCTCAAATCCGGGTCGTAGTCGATTCTGGCATCAAGTCGGACATAATTGTCCCGAGACTTGGCGATTCGTCAGCATTGCAGATTATGAAACTCAAACAGGAGATGAAATGCAGGAAAAGACGGGATGATGGGTATTGAACTCACTGCAAAGGTTTGTGACTTCTCGAGTCTCGAGCCAAAGTCACGACATTTAGGCACCCACGGATGTGAAAACCGCGCCTGGAAACCTTGGGACGCACGTTGCGAGAAGCGTACCACATGCTCACAAAGCTTATCCAAAACTTTACCGTCGATCTTGACGGCCAGCATGCAACTTATGGGGATCTTCTGATGCAGACTACTTGCCAGTCACTCGGACCTGTGCCTCAAAGGCGACATACCGATCAGGCAGTGTGATGGAATGGCATACTTTGACTTCGAAACGTCTCATGCCGATCGGCTCCAAAAGGTCGGTGCATCATATCTTATCACCAAAACCGGCCGATGGAGGTTCCCCACTCACACAAACCGCAGCATTGGCTCTGATCACGAGGCTTTCATGATGGTTCCCAAGTTCAGCAGAGCTTGATGTCCAGCATCAAGTAGGTGAACACTGCGAGTTGCGTGCCAGCCTGTCATTGTATGATCAGAAGCCTTCAGTCGCTTTGCTCGCTACGAGTCTGCACCAAGAGCGAGCCATGACTACCCCAATGTAAAAGTACTTTTGTGGCGGCTGACAAGCTCCTAGCTTGCATGTCTGGGGTTGTTTCTGCCTGTATCTTTGAGGACTAGTACACGAGATTGAATCGCACGCCATTGGAGTAGAGCTCTTAATGATGCGCAGCATCACGAGTTGGCAACTCAAATCCTTGACAAGTACCGCACCCGAGATTCAGCAGCTGGATGATATCATGCACAGCTCACAAAAGGTCTGTACGAGCAGTTCGTCGTACTCAGTGCTTCGATTGCTGGGCGACGAATGCATTTCAACCGGTCTCGATCCTCCATTTTGCCACCTGAACGTCACCCATTGTGGTCAAAGACGCCGCATGCGGAAGCTGCCTTGGGTTTGATCTCTGCACCAGCCGAGAGCCTCGTTGCCTCCAAATACCAAGCACGTACAAGCAAATCCGCTGCATCAACTTGCACGCGGGTCTCACGGAAGGACCGAACTTGGCATATGCGGTGAGGCAAGCTCGGCATATGAGAGTGGCATGCCGTTTCGAGTGGTAGTTTCGAGCCTACTGTTCCCGAAGAAGTTGGAATTCGTGCTTCGGGATAAGCTCTAGCTCAGGCATTAGCCAAAAACCCAATCGGCAGTACCACTGTCCACGAGGCTGCTGCTCGAGCCTCTTGCTGTGCTGTAAACCTCATCATTATGACCAGTGGATCTATCCTGTGGGCAAGGTGAGATTTGTAGCAAGATTGATCCCGAGCTCCTTCGAGTGCCTCTGTTTTGAAGCCGAACAACGCACGGCTCCAGAGAGGAGACACCTACGACGTAAGTGCACCTGATGTACACGAAAATTGGCCGAGTGCCTGTGCTTGCGCGACAATCCCTAAAGTTAAAATGTCTCCCAGCCAGGTTGCTTCCAACCGAGCTGAGCACAGATGTTTCTGTCGCGATGCGGTGTAGAGACGTTGGTTACACAACATCACTTCACAGGTCAGAGCCTGCCCAGTCGTTGGCAGGACTTACCTTCCGTCCTCTGGCAGGGCTGGAAGAGTTCACCACCTACTGGAAAGAGAGCGTCTCGCCTCTGTCAGAGTAGGGCATTGGCAAACTCAAAATTCGTCGCAGAAGCCGTAATCATCACGAAACTCGTGAACGAGATGGTTTCGCGAAAGTCAGCCATCCCGCGGGACAAGGTGTAGCAACAATAACAGCGAGCATAGTTGCAGAAGATCCCACTCTAGTCTGACTGACGTTGAATCGTTTGCGCTTTGCGTCTTGCTTAAGCACAGAGTTTTCCTTCGGCTGCAATCTCGATTGGCGGGCAATGAGCGCCCGACTCACAACCCTTGCGTGATGCATCTTGGCCCGGCTAAATAGCCAACGGCTGTGAGTCGATGGTACTCGTATCTTTGCGCACACAACCTCATGGTCGCGCTAGGTGACACACCGCACATCATCTCGAACAACCTGACGTGCGCTGGGTCTCACACATGGCAGAAGTCATCATTGGCTTGACGGGTTGCAATGTGGGACTTTGTTCGCGGGTCCCGGCGCGTGAGGCCGAAGTCCACTACTGCTATCAACGTGGGGACGGCTCATCATCGTCCTCTGTTGCTCGCTATCAAAGCATGATGGCTCAGAACGGACAGTGGCCACAGCACATGAATAGGTTCTTCGTAGACAGGGGCAAGTCGATCTTATTTTTAACATCGGAGGATAGGCCTTGGTTGGGCATGGATGTTTTCCAAAGGCGTGCCAGCAGCACCACATCGCGAGTCAAACTTTATATCGTGAAAGTTAGATGTCACTCACTTTTTGTCGAAACCGAAACACGCCTCCTGCCACACTCTCATGACCTCGCATCAAGGCTTATGGCAACCTGCGTTGGCAGTCGGTCACAGGCTCGCTTCACACATGCCGCTGTCAGCGATCCTCTTTGTTCCCTCCCAAAGTATACGGCCATCCACAAGGTAACTCTCGCTTAAGCTACAAATGAGCATTGTTCGGTATTTGGTGCCACCATGTCATGTCGTGTGGACCTCTCAAAGCGGTCACACATACAGCATTGGTAAACTCAGTCGTTGCGTTTCGACCATGAATGCTTGAATATGACCAGCTCGGAAAGTATATATCAATCCTTCATGAACGTTTCCTTTCGGTCACAGCTCGGTTTTCGACCACGTTTTTCTACAAGCCCTGCGTCAAGCCTCACTTCTTCAATGAATCTCGCTACCGATCTCACTGACAGCAATCACCGATAAATACAATAAAGATGACCCGTGTGCCTTCCGTCGAGCAGGCTTTGAGGATGGTCCAGGACAATCCTGATGGCACCAACGACACTCAAGCTAAAGTGGTCCTCCAGAAAGAAGTGAGCCGGATATGGCGGAATATCTTGGCCGAGCCGTCGACATACGTGATGGGAAATCTGGAGTTTGCAGTCTTCAATTGCTATCGGAATTTTCCTGAGTACAACAACACCACGGGCCAGCAAGCTGTCAAGAGGCATTGGGACAATCGCAAGGCCGACTTCACCAGCAACAAGAGAATGGCGGTGTCCACGAGATGAAGCCATGTATGGCAGTAACGATCTCAGGCGTGAGAAGCTACGAGGCGCTAAACACTTCAAATCTGTCGCGAGTCTAAGTTCGATATCGATTGACAGCACGATGAATGCATTACGACCACTAAACCACGATTAGCATTGCAACGACCGAGTCATTGATGTTCAAAAACTGTCAGCCAGTCCCTTCATCAAGCGGTCTAGGGGAATGCCAGGAAGAGAGCTCTACGCCAATCGATCTTCTGGGGATGATGAGGGTACGGCTGCGCGCGTGAGCGACCCACGTGCCAGTCGGACACGAGCGGCAGACGACGGGTAGCAAGGGCTGATGCCTTCGCGTAATTATGCTGCGCCCTCCAGGCCCAGTCAAAAGCTGTGTTGGGCAGGCTGCGAGTGCAAAACGAAAGCTATGACACAATATCTTCCTTACGCCGCCGACTACTCCAGCAACAGAAAGCTCACCCATGCTGCATTACGTCTATCGAGGATGCAGCATCCAACAGGGCTCCAGCATAGCGACCAACAAGGTCAAATTAGTTTGGGCATCGAATCACGAGCGAAGCTAACTGGTGATCGGAGTGGTTCGCCCGGGGAGGAGACGTGCATGCGAGCAGGGTTCTTTTGGCATTGTAGGCGGGAGCCGATGATCGAATGGGGGATAAGCGGCACTTTTCTACTGGTTCTGATTTGGTGAACTGGCGCCAGAAGCATGCATTTACCCAAAGCGACATTCGTATTCCTTCAACTCGCCGACTCACTGTGCTTTGCATCTGTCGTGTGTATCTAACGAGAAGCAGGGTACTGTGAGCATGATGGTCCACGACATGGTACATCACTACTGCTTCACGTCCATGCCAGCCACGCGTTTTCGACGATATTGTCCGCACCGACAATTCCTTGCAGACTGAAGCCCACTCCAAGCATTCCCTTGAATTACGGGTCACAGCGGGAATGACCGTGCACTCACAACACGACTTGAGTCGATATGTCGACCTTGCGGCTCAACATGACTACGCGACTGCAAGATCCCTCCGACAGCACCGACAGCGGCCAGCATGCATGCGATAATACTGACTCTAGGTTTCGCCGCCCTCGGTGCCGCCTTTCAACCTGGACAGATTGGTTCGAAAGGCCTTCACATTAAGAGATACGCTCAGATACCAGCGAAGCAAGCCGTGGTGGCTGATGGCTTTGCCAAAGTGAGTCTGTCGCTGCTATCGTGATGCAAGGACTGATGTGCTTCAGATTGAGCGCCGACAGGACGAGAACGTCCCTCCCGTGCCAGAGGCAGTCGACATCCCCCCTTACACACCGGAGGCTAAATGCGATGACTACGATGGCTATCTCTACTGTACGAAGTGGCCATTCGGGAATAATTGCCTTGCTAATCACTTCCAGCGACCGGAGGGTATACCTATCAGCTGCAGTGCAAGTGAGTCTCAAGCTTCGTGCGCAACATATCGCCCCATGTCATGCTGACACGTCTACAGCACTGTCTACCTAGGCGATCCTCTAGGGCAGACGACAGTCGACACCTACACAGACTGTATCAACTACTGCGTCAATGATTTCCCACTTGAGTCGGTAGAGCCGCCTGATGTGGGATGCGTCGGTGTCTTCTGGAATGCTCCATACGAAGGGCCTGGCGACTGCACTGCCTTCTCCGACCTTACCAGTACACCGCCTGCGAACGAAGTTGGTGGCTATCAAGAGGCTGCGTTGGTGGTATACGGTCCAGCAGGGGAGACCTACGCCACCCCGAGACCATATACGGCGAGCTCGACAACAGCGCCGCCTGCCACGAGCACCGAGACGACGAGTTCGACTCCTGAGCCGACGCTTGGGGCTGGTGATGAGTCCTACATTGCTGTCACGGCTGAATTGCCGCGCGTCAAGCGTGCAATCTACTACATTGCCATCGGTCTGGATGGATTCGCTGTATTGGTCACGGACTTCACTGAGGCATCTGTGTTTTCTGTTGATGCAAACGGTGCGCTCATAAGTAAGCCCCCTCTGCTCCATTGCTGAAAAGTCTCTCGTGATGCAGCGCCCTCACTGTCCATAAAGCAGCGCTCCATGCAGCTTGGACAACTGCTCATCAGATCTCGGTGTATCCAAGAGTCGTAGCTATGCTAATGTACGTTTACAGGCAACGGTGTCGTCATTGGGCCAAGCAGTGACAGTGGCGTAGCTTCACTGCAAGTTACTGAGCCACCAGTGAACACTCCTTTCTACTGGGAAATCCAGGGAGGCTCACTTACCTTCGGAACGGCCACTTTCTGTGCCAGTGGAGTGGCAGGCGATGGAGTCAAAGAGGTTTCGGTCGTATTTCCAGACGGCCAGACAAGCGACAATTGTTCACCGATCCTGATCTCGACCGTGTCGCAAGCAGTGCCACAGGATCCCAGCACGACCACCACGACTACCGGCTCCGCATCTGGTGGCACGCCAGCGTCATCTGGCACCGTCGTAGCCCCAACTACTTCCGGCGGCAGTCCTTCGGCCTCTACGTTCGGCTTCAGCAGCCCAGAGCCGAGCTTCACGACTGGCACTCAGTCAGACACATTCACTTGGGATGTCAATATGACATATCCACCGTCGACTCCCACGTTCAGCCTCCAACAACTTCGGGGCCCTCCGTACCTGCACAAGCTACCAACTACCTGATCCTCCCCATCACGCAATACGAAGTCCAACCAGTAGTCTCCTGCGAGGCGACTGATCGCTGCACTCCTACCTCAACCACGGCGACGGTCATTCGCACAAGGACCGGCCTCAGCTGCGTGCCGGGTCTGTGCACCGGAACAGGCTTCGCAGTCAATTATCTGGTTGATGCGGCGTTCTTGGACCCTACTTGTGTCCTCAGACCGGAGCCTACGACATGATCTGCGCCTTCACGGGGCTGTACTTTGGGATTCATTGAGGTTGTGCTGGGATTTTCGTACATACTTCTCGGCTGTGCACAAACCCTAGAAAAAACCCTAAGGTTGTGGTGGCATGTGCATGGTCAGTGCTTAGGGGTTCCTGCTTGCGGTGTGAGGCTCGTGCGCTGGCAATTTTAGTATGGTATAAGCACTGTAGATCATCGAGCGGCGGACATTACATGAATCCGTGAAAATTTGATTACTTCAGACGTCGCTTCGCAGGAACAGACAGAAGTCATGATGAAGTGGTCGCCGAAAGGATGTCTCTTCGATTTTGCCCCCTTTGGCTTTCCGGGCGCGAAAAGCCTGCCGCCAAGCCATCAACCTAACCTCGAACATGGGGCACAACGACTTCCATCTTCTGTTCCTGTACATATGATGTATCGACCTTCCGTCCACTGAGCCTCGCCCATCGTAATCTATTCTAACGCTGCCTATACCGATGCCACTTATTGCTTTCTGCTCCTTCACGCGCGCCCAGTCTGTAGGCGACAAACCTGGATCGGCTTGCCTGCCAAGCCTAACTTCCACCGGCATCATGCGTCCGTTGCCATATACATCAGGTAATCTCGCAAAGGACAAAGCAGCAGACAGAGAATCGCACAATGAAGTCTTCACAGTGGACGGACTCGATGAGAGCGCAAATTTCCACCCTCTGCTCCCTCACCGCCAGGCTTCCGCATGCGGCCAAATGCTCCTTTGACTACCACTCAACCTTTGTCCTTTGAGATGACCATGAACCCCTCCGAACACGAAAGCCGCTTTGTTCGTGAACTGATGCGTCGTTGCCAGATCATCATATTGTATTGGCAGGGAGCTTCATTCGTGCTTTTCCCTCCTCATCAAGTCTTCCGGCTTTAACAGAAAGTATAGGTTTCGGGAAGCATTGAGGCTCCCTCATGGTAGAGATGAGATCCTTTCTACTGATCAGTACACTTCTGTACGCTCTTCAGGTCGCAGCCCAGTGCGATCCAACCAAAGGTAAGGCTAGCAGGCGCAGTCGCGGAGATGGACGCTGACATGCTCACAGGAAGTTGCCCACCCATCACGGGTTTGGCAACCAATGAATACACCGTTGACTTCACCAAAGTCAACGCTCTCCCCACGAATTGGACACTTGCCGACCAGGCAGTCGTCAACTATGGCTCGGACAAAGGTGCCGAGTTCAAATTCGCCAAAAAGACGGACGCCCCATACATCTGGACCAGCTTCTATGTGCTCTTCGGTCGCATTGAGGTCACACTGCAGGCGGCTCCAGGTCAAGGCGTTGTTACTGGTGCTGTCTTGATGTCCGATAACCACGACGAGATCGACTGGGAATGGAGCGGCTCCAACTTCAACTCTGCCACTGGCAAGGTCCAGACCAACTACTTCGGCAAAGGCATCACCGGCAACTACGATCGAGGGACGCAACCTGCAGTTGACTCGCCTACGACCAAGTTTCATACATACGTGGTTGATTGGACCCCAGATGCTATCACGTGGTCGATCGATGGCAATGTTGTCAGGACTCAGAAGAGCTCTGGAGCTACGGACGGTGCTTATCAGCACCCTCAGACTCCTTCTCGTCTGCATCTTGGCATCTGGAACGCTGGCGACAAGGACAATAACCCGGGTGTCATCGGCTGGGCTGGTGGCATTACCGACATGAACAAAGTACCGTACAGCGCCTATGTCAAGAGCGTCAAGATCAGCACTCCCAATCCCTGCTCTAGCTGGGAATTCCCAGCCGGCTTCACCGGCAAGTGGCAAGACGTCAAGTGTACCAACCAAACTCTGACACGGAACCTGCCTTGTACCTACAATGTTACAGCTGGCGACCATGGATATCTGATCGCCTCGAAGATTGGCATCACTTTCAACGAGCTCAGCGCGGCGAATCAGGGCCTTGACTGGGACAAACTTACCCTAGGTCAGACTCTCAAAGTGCCTGGTGGCAACTGTACTCTGGGCAACGGCACAGTGCCTGAAAAGTCCACTCCAGATTCGCCCTTCAAGAGCAACGGTACGAACCAAGTTCTGAATGGTACTGCAAGCACTACAGCGCCATTTGCAAACACCACTGCTCCGTATCAGAACAGTACGAGCGCTCCGTTCAGCAATACCACCACCCCGGCAACTGCTACCTCTTCCGCTCCAATGGCCAAGTACACGTGCCAGAAAGGCGACTATGGGAAGAGCATCGCTACGAAACTTGGCTGTCAGTTCGAGGAGCTGGAGAAAGCAAATCCTGGTTGCGACTTGGATAAATTGCTCATTGGTCAAGTCCTGAACAGCTGCAAGTCGATGACCACAACTGCTCCGGTGCCAACGAATGCCAACGTCACGAGCATGACAACCACGCAAACGGCGACAAATACCGTCTACCAGGTGAAGAAGGGCGATTACTGCGATAAGATTATCGTCCTACTTCAGTGTAGTCAGGAGCAGTTGACCATTGCGAATCCTGGCCTGAACTGCGACAGTCTGACCGTTAGCCAGCCCGTGACTGTGCCGACGAATGCTCCTTCGTGCTCCGTCTGCAAGGTCACTACTGCTACATCAACCATCACCAAGACAAGCACCAATGTCCACACCGTCACTGGTGGTCAGGTTCAGCCTGTGCCCAGTAACACAACCAACTGTCTGACCTACACAGTTGCAAAGGGTGACTATGGTGTCAAGATCGCTGACAGCTTTGGTATATCATTCTCGGAGTTGGACAAGGCCAATCCTGGTATCAACTGGGACAAGCTTTGGATTGGGACCGCGCTCAAGGTCCCTGGCATGCCTTCCAAGAGGCCATCCAGTGGAGTCAACAGCAGTGCTTGTGCTTCAACGGCCGTCAAGCCCGGCTCATCAAGCAGCACAGCTCCGAGTGCCACCACCACTTCAAGTGCTAGTACGTCTTCGACTATACCGTCTACTTCGAGCACGTCTTCGTCGTCGACTTCTGCGGTTACAACTCCCTACACGACTCAGATCACCTCTGTAAGCCAGCCCATGACCACCACCGTCACCAGTTCTTGCAACACTTGTTCTTTGATCACCATTACAATCCCATGTACGGTTTGCCAGAACACAACGGTCACGGTGAACACGACGATCACCCCGCCAAGCTCGTCTACCAGTGCTGTTCTGCCCAACACAGGCGGCTCTTCATCTACGACTCCAACGACCACTTCGTCTACCACTTCGTCGTCGACGACGTCGGCTCCTCCCGCAAGCTCTTCCAACCCGTGCTTGTACTACAATGTCGCTCCCAATGACTATGGTGTGGCCATTGCCAACAGTTTTGGCATCGGCTTCGAGAGTCTGAAGACAGCCAATCCAGGGGTTGATTGGCTCAAACTCTTGATCGATCAGAAGATTGTCATTCCGGCTGGGTCCACGAAGCAGCCTGCCAAAGGCGTGTCACCCGGACCAGCTGACTGCAAGGCTGTGGTTACATCCTCGACGTCGTCGACTTCGAGTTCAAGCTCAACTTCGAGCTCAAGCACGTCCACTCCCAGCACAAGCTCGTCCTCATCAGCTTCAAGCACTGTGCCGCCAAGTAGCAGCAGCTCGGCTTCATCTTCAGCCAGCACTAGCTCGACTTCAACTACCAGCAGCCAGACCACTATTCCAAGCACGAGCGTAACATCTTCCTCGAGCACGAGCACGACCACCCTGCCCCCCAACTGTCATTATGACAATTGCTTGCGCAACATGTTGGATGGACATGTGTCTTCAGCTGCCAGCTCTCTGTGCAAGGACTATACAAAGACCAGCAACATGGAAATTCCAACATACCTCGGCGGCTGTGATGGCAAGCCTTACCGCGTGACCAGCGCTTGCTATTGCATCTCCAGCTCCAATCCGCCACCACCACCGACGTCGAGCTCTGGTTCGTCTACAACATCGACCACTACGACTACGACTACGACTTCCAGCAGCAGCTCGACTTCAAGCACAAGTTCGACCTCGACGACTGGCTCCTCAAGTGCGACCACGGCGACCAGTAGCAGCACGTCATCGTCAAGCTCTAGCTCGTCTACGACGAGCCCATCCACGAGCTCAAGCACGACTACAACTAAGAGCTCGAGCACAACCACTACGAGCCCGTCCACAAGCTCAAGCACGACTACAACCACCACAACCACCAAGACCTCGAGCACGACCACGACTACGACTACCACAACTACGACAACCACCAAGACCACTACAACCACCACTACTACCACTCAGTCTCCGCCTCCACCCCCACCCAAGTCCCCACCAAAGGAGGACTGCGACGAGTGGGGCAACCCCATAAATCGTGGCGGTGGGCATGGGAATCAAGGCGGCGGTCAATACGGCGCCGGTGGTGGCGGTCCAGGTGGCGGCTATCAGGGTGGTGGGCGCGGCGGTGGTTGGAAGCGAGACGTCGCCGACGGTGATGATGCTTACGACAGCGTTGCGGACAATCAAGGGTGGGACACTGCTGAGCATGATGACTCCGGCTTCAGCTTGGACAAGCGAGCTGGACACGGCGGTGGTGGCGGCCGATTCGGTGGCGGAGGACGCAAGTCGATGAAGTCTGGCGGCGGCGAGCATGGCGGCAGCGGAGGTGCCGGTGCTGGTGCTGGTGGCTGGGGAGGAGGTGAACACCAAGGTGGAAGAGGAGGCGGTGGTGGCGACCACCGCGGAGGCGCTTCTGGAGGTGGCATGGGTGGTGCACCCGGCGGAAGTGGAGGTGGAGCTCCTGAAGGTCAAGGTGGCGGCTCAGGTGGGAACCAAGGTGGAGGTCCTGGTGGCTCCGGAGGATCTGCTGGCGGGCCTCCTGCTGGCGGACCAGGCGGCTCCGGCGGTCAAGGAGGATCGGGAGGTGGTCCTCCTGCTGGTGGACCAGGCGGCTCCGGCGGCCAGGGAGGATCGGCAGGTGGTCCTCCTGCTGGCGGACCCGGCGGCTCTGGAGGTTCATCGGGAGGCGGTCCTCCTGCTGGCGGATCCGGTGGCTCAGGCGGCAACCGCGGCAGCGGAGGCAGTGGTGGCGCCCCGCCTGCCGGGAGTGACGGCGGCAGCGGCTCAGGTGCAGGTATGAAACGACGCTGGCAATGGCAAGGACCCAAAGGCCACCACTTCGGAGCTCAAGCTGACGGCGATGCAGGTAATACTGGTGGCTATGATGCCCCTCCTGCCGTTTCACCGAACTCGAATTCCGCTCCTTCCGGCAACATGAACTATCCGAACAACAACGCCAAGCTCCAGTCCTCGCCTTCATCGAACTCTATGAATATGAAAACCTCAAACTCAGGACCCACACCTACACCTACAGGCAAGACCGGCTCCGGCAACTCCAAGAACGATCCGGTCTCTGGCAATCTCCCATCTGGCGGCTCCGCGGGCGGTGCACCTGCTGGTAACGATAACCTCTACGTTGATCCCAAGAATATTCCCGCTAGCATGTCGGTTGCGGCGAGCTATGCCGGGTTTACAAATACAGCGGACTGGACTATGCAGCAACGTCGGTCAGTAGACGACGACGACAGTGATGCTGACAACGAGGCGTCGGACCATGAGTCCGCAGGCGATATTCCGGTGTCGAACAGACCTGCTGCTGACGATGAGAGTGACTTCGACGACGATGACGCGGCCGAAGGAATCAAGCTAAACGCACCAGTGGCGGTGTTCGGAAAGCGCGAGCCGGAGCATGAGGGCGAGGGAGTGAGTGACAATCAGCATGGGAAGGCGAGGGCGCCGATGAACGACAAGGAGCGAGGAGAGTGGCGGAAGAAGATGGCGGAGCGCTTGGGGAAGGTCGGTGCAAGGAGGGCCGTTGATGCTGCGCCATTCGTGTAATGCATGGTAATTCGGTTGGTTGGGCGTTTTTCGCCGGGTATGTTTATTTCTGATACCATCTTTTTCACGTATTGCTAGACTGCAGACTTAGACTGTTAGCTGATTTTGATATATTGTTTCCTAGTCTATTGCAAGTGAGTAGTTGGTACATGAAGAATCCACTGATACTCATCGTCATTCGTTAGCGTTGCTTTGCTGCGTCCATGGCAGCAGCATCCTCCGCCCTACTACCAGTCGCTCTACCATTCGCATCAGCTCCCCTAGCCGCCCCGGTCTGGGCTGTCCCGGTCCCACCAACCGTTCCCTTGACCTTTCCCATCCTTATCAAGTCATCTACCTTGGGCGGTAGCACCAAACCACCCCTCTCGTTCCGCCGATAGAAATCCGCAACCACCATCGCTGTCTTCCCTGCGCAGTCCTCATGCACGAAATGCCCGCTTTCAGGAAACACTTGTAATTGATACTTGCCCTGCATCTGTCCGATCATCAGTTCTTTGTCCAGTCGATCCGTGCCAGCGAGTATCAGAAGCTTCCCAGGGCCGGGTGTGTTCAGGAATTTCGAGGAGAGGGAGGTGAACCAGGCAGACCAGAAGGGTCGGGTGGCTGTTAGGGAGGTGCGCCAGGTGTATGCTGCTGATGGAGCTGTGTTTGGTGAAGGGTTCGGCATGAGAAGTGGCGGGACGGATATCCGAGCAGAGGTGGTGTTTCTGATAGTGCGGCTACGGACGTGCCATTCGATGCCACTGACGATGGAGGGGAAAGAGCGTGGGCGGGTGGAGAGGTATGATTCCATGGATTGCAGGGCGTCCATGGCGGAGCCTTCGACGACGTCGAGAACGGCGTAGCCGAGGAGGGAGGCATGTGGGAGGAGGCGGGTGTGTGCAACTTCCGTGACGACTGCGCCGCCGAGAGAGTGGCCTATCAGGAGGATTGGTGGGAGTTTGGGCCAGGAGAGGTGGGTGGCGTCGAGGTCAGGATGAGGCGGCTAGGTCGGCGGCGAGTGTCGGGAGAGTGAGGTCGAGAGGCAGGTTGTCTGGAGTGGTGGTGAGGCCATGATCCCGGGCATCGAGAGAGAGGATGCCGGCGGTAGGGAGGGTTTTAGTGAGTTCGGCGAAGAAGGCGGCAAAGGAGAGGCCGGAGGAGCCGGCGCCGTGGTGAGTGACGATTAGAGGGCCGTTCGAGGACGGTGGAGTGAGATAGGCGTGGTGAATGAGGTCGGGTTGGTGTGGATTGGGGAAGAAGAGTTCTTGGCCGAAGTAGTCTTGCCAGGGAAGGGGAGCGGAGCGGGATTTTATGGTTGATCTGATTCGCAACGGTTAGTGTGACACTGATGGGAGAGTGGTAGGCAGACATACGCTTTGGGTCGCTCAAAGAGATTCTGGCTTGGCGAAGGTACAATTGTGCCTGTGGAGGAAGCCGATGAGGCTGACGAGGAGGAGTCGTTCGGTGAAGTTGGCCGGAGGTTGGTGAGATCGTCGTCATCTTCTTCTTCGACATCATTGAATGATAATGGTCTAGGTGGTGGTTTCGAGATGTGTGCTTTGGCAAAGGAACGCTGCAAGTCGCTCATCGAGGGCAGTCTGGTTGTCAACCTTGGGGATGGTGGCAGAAAAAGGCGTCCACATCGGATCGAACGAGGCAAACACGAATCGTGAATCAGTTCGGAGCTGAATGGTGGTGTCCCGAGAATGGAGTGATGGTTCCATGGTTTACCTACAGACACTAAAGTCGGGCCTAGATTCTTACCTAAAAGTCTCGCCCAGTTCTGCGGCAGGGGGACATGAGTCGCCAAGACGATAGGCGGTTTAGGCGAAGCCAGGCATGCGCCTTTGAGAATTGCATGTGCATCGGCCGTCGCTACCTCCGGGTCGAGCTTCCGGGATGCTCTCGTCTTCCGCGCATTCACAGTGCCTCGAGGTGAAGGTAATGGTAATGCTCGACCTTTCAGCAGAGATGTGTCGTCTTATCAGTGTTCCTGCATCACATCGACAGCCAGCAAAGAAGGTTCGTTATTATTGGCATCGGATGTTGAGGCGGGAACTATCATCGTGATCATGTTTGCTTTGGGGCGATCGTCACCTAGAATTTCGGTGGCGCATGATCGACTTTCAAGCAAGCTCCGCACGACGATGACGTACAGATCGATTCGAGTTGAGCACCTCGCAGCTCGAAAATATACTTCAGGTTGTAAGTGGCTGGTTTCATGCTCTTCGTTGCAGCCTGGAGCAGACACACCTGTTGCGCGTGAATTGAAGCATAGAGGCGAGGCAGCTTCAGTAACGAGTACGGTAGCATTGTCGCCAGCTCCAAACAATCTCGACGATCCTCACAATGTCTCTGTGGGGTAGCTCCAAGAACGGGGAACCGCGTGAAGCAGAAGATGACAGCCACCCACGACCGACGTCGTCTTCGCGCGAGGAGAGGGACTCGACGGAGGAGCCCACAGAACGAACAAGATTGATAGCACAACGACGACCACCTCCAGCAGGTGGCTATCTTGATCCAGATGACCCAGCTGTAAGTACAC
The DNA here is from genome assembly GCF_001299255.1 of Cyphellophora attinorum. NCBI lineage: Eukaryota > Fungi > Ascomycota > Eurotiomycetes > Chaetothyriales > Cyphellophoraceae > Cyphellophora > Cyphellophora attinorum. Next base: position 703,269 of record NW_017253234.1, read on the forward strand.
ATTGAGACTGCAGTCTTCACAGCTAATATCAGACCAGGTCAGCCCCTACAACCTCTGGAGCGTACGAGCTGTGAGATTCTTCGAAGTCTTCTTCCTCATGATTACTTTCTTGTGGTGGGTGGTACTCTTCATCTCGATCTTCGTCAGCCCGCCGGGCATGCATTCAAGAGGGTCAGGATTCTTCGATGTGTCCTACACAACATTGACTGTTGGAAATATTATCATTGCTCTGCTGTTCTTTGCAGTGCCATCGACGCCGATGGGTGTGCTGAGCTTTATCATCTCCATCCTCCTTATCGTCAACATGATCATCATCCTTGTTGCACCAAGGATTCGGCTGGAAGAAGGCTGGCCAGGCATAGCGTCGGTGGTGTGGGCCGCCATCATCGGTCTCTACAACATTCTCGCCAATCGTACCGTTCGATGGGGCAAAGCAGAGGAGGAAGCGCGATTGACCGGGCGGGAGGAGCAGCGCAGAACGCTCAAAGAGTGGTTGGCCGTGCTTCTGGCTACCATTTTCATGGTCATCTTCGCGCTCATCGCTGTTCTATTGACCGCAACAGTCTCACTGCGAGCTCGAGATGCGACGCTGCCAGCTCCAGGTCACCGATACTTGGTCGACGGAGACAAGTATCAGGTCCATGTTGCTTGTGTTGGCAACCAGACTTACGACAAGAAAGGCAATGCCAACCCAACAGTACTACTCGAGGGTGGCTACATGCCAGTGGAAGACTCCTTCGAAGATTGGGTCTATGAGGCTTACCAGAATGGCACAATTGAACGGTACTGCTATTGGGATCGACCTGGCCTGGGCTGGTCTGATAATGCTCCTTCGCCGCATTCAGCCAGCATGTCAGCCGATGCGCTGTCCGAGGCTCTGGCTATCGCAGGCGAGGAAGGCCCATGGGTTCTGGTATCCGCAGGTATTGGTGGAATCTACAGCAGAGTTTTCTCAGCTAGACACCCACGTGCCATTGCAGGCATCATGCTCATCGATGCTTTGCACGAGGACCTTCTCTACCAGATTGGCAACCCTGGGACAGGTTTCCTGCTTTGGGCGCGAGGCTTCATCTCGCCCCTAGGACTTGACCGCCTTCCGGGCGCACTCTTCAAGGGTCGCTCAAGAGAGGATCGCGTCTACGGCAAGTCCTCCTACCAAGGTGGCAAATTCATCAAGAATAAGCTACAGGAAAATCTTGTTGCAGATGGGTTGACCAAAAATGAGGTCCTCAGTGCAAGGAACATTCAACAACCTGAGGTGCCCCTAACTGTTGTGTCTTCGGGAGTTCACATCAACAAGGACAAGGACTGGAAGCGCAGACAAGAAGATCTCACCAAGATCACCGATAATCTCGTCGAATGGCGTATCGTGAAGAAGGCGCCAGCTGAGGAAGTTTGGCGGACTGAGGAGGGACGTTATGAGCTTGGTGACGCTCTGAAGAAATTGATGAAGGCCAAGTCAAAGTGATGAAGCCGATTGGCGAAGAACGAGATCCTCTTGCATCGGGAAAACACATGCGGCATGGAGTTGGTTTACGTGACTTGGGAAGTACTTCATGAGGTTGTAATGATGTTTTAGATGTATATGAACGCATGGTATTCCTCTGATCCCTACTTAAGTGAAGATGGAGCAGAAGCGCCAACGCAGCCTGGCAGCCTCGGATTTTCAGGTCCGCCGTAGGGCAATGACGCATGCGCGCCCGCGGCCTGCATCAACGAACTCCGACCGTGGCTAAACTTGAAGAACGTCTAGCAATTCTGTCGCGTGTTGCCTCTTGCATTTGACACATATTCTATCGCCTTCGACGCTTCAAGTGAAGTCGATTGGTTGCCTGGCTCGCTTTGTTGCCTGAGACTTCAACATGTCTCCCCTTTGCCAGCGGTGACAACATCCCCCATCTCTTTACATCCACATCCCACGAGAGGTCCCCCGAACAGGATGTTGTTACGCTTCGAGTCCAAGGCTGGCCAGTTCCGGCTTACAGCAGAGCCCACGGATACCTTTGCATCCTTGCAGCAGAGAATACTCGCAAATTTACCGTCTGGGGCCGACCCAACCTCTCTGATACTGAGCAACAAACCTGTGGGGTCGAAGCCAGAGCCCTCGCGGGAACGCAGACTAGCAGATATCCCACAGGTCCAAATATCGCAGGTTGGTCTATCGCACGGCGCCAAACTTTTCATAGGCTTCACGGAACAAGATGAGCTCTCAAACGGTCACGTTAACGGCGCGGCCACCGCAGGCGCTCATCGATTGGATGGCAAAAAGATAGCGCTGTCAGAGCCCTCGATACCCATTACTGCACCCGATGTGACCTCGCCAGGACTGGTGAAGAATCCTTGGGAGGTCGTCAAGCAGACACCGCTGGACGACAAGCTAGATGCACAAGATGGCAAGATCCGTAGACCGAAAGATCAGAAGATGTGCAAACATGGGCCAAAAGGAATGTGCGATTACTGCCAGCCACTGGAGCCCTACGATGCGAATTACCTTGCCGAGAAGAAGATTAAACATCAGTCGTTCCACGCGCACCTTCGGAAAATCAACTCGGCGACTAATAAACCCGAATTGAAGAGCTCATACATGCCGCCATTGTCAGAGCCATATTACCGAGTCAAGAAGAATTGCCCATCAGGGCACCCTCCATGGCCTGAAGGCATCTGCACAAAATGCCAGCCGAGCGCTGTGACCTTGAAGCCACAAGAATTTCGGATGGTCGACCACGTCGAGTTCGCTTCAGCCGATATTGTGGACAAGCTCATCGACTTCTGGCGTAGGTCCGGAGCACAGCGCATTGGATTTCTGTACGGGAAGTACGAGGAATACCCAGAAGTACCTTTGGGTGTCAAGGCGGTGGTGGAAGCCATCTATGAGCCCCCACAGGCGTCAGAACTCGATGGTGTTACGTTGCTCGAATGGGAGAACGAAAAGGGCATCGACGAAATTGCTCGGTTGTGCGGACTCGAACGCGTCGGCGTGATCTTTACGGATCTCATCACACCAGAAGAGGGTGAAGGACAAGCTGTGTGCAAGCGACACATCGACTCGTACTTTCTCGCATCGCTGGAAGTGGCATTCGCGGCGCGCTACCAGTCCAAGTACCCTAAGGCCTCAAAATGGAGCGACACCGGCCGGTTTGGATCAGATTTCGTTACTTGCGTGGTGACTGGAGACGAGGACGAGACAATCACGATCAAAGCCTACCAAGCATCGAACTCGGCAGTTGAAATGGTACGCGCCGATATCGTTGAGGCATCAGCAGATCCCTCAGTGATGCTAGTCCAGTCGGAAGATGATGTGGGCCTTGACGGCAAGGCGCGATACATTCCTGAGGTGTATTATCGACGAATCAATGAGTATGGAAGAAATGTGCAGGAAAACGCGAAACCAAGCTTTCCTATCGAATATCTGCTGGTCTCGTTGACAGCTGGCATGCCGGTAGCGCCAAAACCAAAGTTCAGCAAGAACACATTTCCGATTGAGAATCGCGAAGTAGTGGCGACTGGGCAAGATCCTCGAGATGTGGCAAAGCAGTTGAAACAACAGGATGAGATCGAAGCAGTCTCTGACTTCCACTTCCTATGCTACCTCCACGGTATGGGCGTGCTGAGCAAGGTAAGTGTGCCGGAAATACGTGCTTGAGAGCAACATACTGACTCGACCGCAGGAAGAGGAAGCGCTGGTTTGCAGAGTTGCAGTAGATCACGACGTCGGAGACGCGATGCAACTAGCCCAGACCGATGGGTGGAAGACTCTTATGACCATCCTGGAGAACTATGGTGAGCGGCCCCTCAAGCGTCCATGGCTTTCCGCAGAAGACACAGCACCAGAGCGATCACGCAGTCCTTCGGAGCAGCTTGCTAAGCGATTCAAGCAGGCTAAGATCGCGTCCTAACGGGAAGGTCGCAATCCTCCGAGCGAGGCACAAGCTTGTATCTGGAGTACTTCGTTGGCGATGGATCGCAACATCACATTTGCCAGTTGGCCGGCAAGATCGGAGGGGAAAGACTTGCTTTCGTGCATAAAAGACTGCATGACGGATGATCTGCAGCATGGAATAAAGCAACGGCGTCTCGGCATTGCGATAAGTCCACGGCAAGCAACGGAGCATCATTCGATGGCGATCGTGTGCTTGTGACCTCGACGGGCATCTGCGTGCATTTCGCTCAGAGCAGACAGCGAGTGTATAGACTAGAGAAATATCAATCAATGCGATACCCTGAAATTGAGGGGCCAACCACGCGTGGCAATGTGCTGCAAGGAAGGCCATGTTCAAGTAGCGTGGTGGGTTGCCTCTAGCGCCTGGCACAACATGGATTTGAATGGCCTGGATCTGCACTATTTCAACAAGCCTGTGGCAATGCTACCCCAGAGCAAGCAAGTGCAAGCAAGTTCACGAGGACAGATGCAATCCCCATCCCAAGTCCTGTCAGTTGTTATTGGCTTTGAGAAGGCCTCCGTGCCGCACACACGTGTTGCCTATACATTTCAGTTGGAAGAAAGCGTGGTTGGCATCGATGAGACGCCGGACACGTGCCAGAACTGCGTGGAAATGTCAGCCGTACTCGTGTACCACTGCTCATGACATAATTTGCTTCTTGTAGGGCGGACGGGCTTCCAGAAAGCCCGTAGAACGTGTCCCAAGAGTGATGAGCAGAGGGGGAGCGACAGTTCAGATGATCGCACAAGCTGAAACTCCTGCTACTAGAATCTTCTGACTTTTGCACCTTGCCTCCCTAGGCATTAGTAGGGCCTGACAAGCATCGTGCACTGGGCTTTCGTTCGTCGGCTTGGGGCTCCAGGTTGTTAGAGTTGCCTCCGCAGATGATCCCAAGCTCCTCCTTTGAGCACCATTGGCCTGCACGGCAGGCGCATCCCAGAGTGGCTTGTCGCCCATCAGAGCTCAGACTCATCAGGCTTGTCCCTGGAGAGCGAGAGCGAGTCTGGCCTCGTCTTGAACTGGCGACAGTGCTGCTGCTGCTGCTCTAGGTAGAGAGCACTGTACTTCACATACCGCAACTACCTGGTCAAAGGAGTCATCCGACACCACATCTGCTCTACTGCTTTGTCCCCTCTCCTCCTCATACTGCATGTTCACGCTGAGCCAGAGACATCAACTTGTACTTTCGATTATCGTCAGCACAGCGCTCCGCACCTCAGGCAAATAATCTCCCTCGCGAATTCAGCTTCGTCCTCCGCATCCACCCCTCACACAGCATCGACAAGAGGGAATAAGCACTCCCTGGCGACGCCCAGTTGGAAATCCATTGTCGCTTCGACAGCCTGTGTTCCCAATCTCCATTTTCATCTGCAATCGCCCGCAGACTCGACGAGTGTTTGACGGCTGCAGCTAGCCAGTCAGTGCTCTTGCTTGCTCCTCCAGTCCTCGCTTCGCTTCGCACGCACACTCGAACTCGAGCGCCGCTCGGCCCTGCTCAAAAGAATCGCGATCGCATTGCAGACGCCGAGAAGCTCGTCACTGAGCTCACATTGCGCTGCTTACTGCTGCTGTATATCCCCGCTACCGACCACACAATCGTGCACAACTCAACAAGCTGCTGGACGCACACCGAAGTTGTCAGGCGGACAGTCGGCACGAAGCTCTTCCAAAAGCTTTGCCCGCGCGTGACGATGGGCACGTAGTCACTTCGCTGCGGCGACGACGACAACAAGAGATTGTTCTAAGGCTTCAGCGGTTCTTCGGCGTCGCTCAACATGGATCCATCAGCATGTCGAGTCATCTACATCGACTCCCGCTTCAACACAGAAAGGTGGATATCACGAGACGGCTTGTCAACGCCAATCACCCCTCAGAAGAACAACAGCGACCTTGAATTCTCAAAGTTACCACCTGATTTGCAAGCTAACGTGAATGCTTTCCTCACTGTCTTCAATCAAGGTCAGTCCAATGTCGGCGTGACATTTTGAATGAACACTGACCCAGCAGCAGTATTCGTATGCAACTCCGGTCGTTCCTTTTCTACCAAGCTCTCCGAACTTCATGACCAGGTCGCAGCGGACAGTACACCTATCATAGCATGCTTTGATATCGGCGATGAATACCGCCAGAGGAACCGGAACAAGGCCAAAGGCCAGCAGCAACTGCCGACTGCTGTTGCTGTGTCATCGGATTCACCTCCACCATCACCCGTAATGCTTCGACGCGAAATCACGTTTTCCTCCGAGTCCGACGAATCTTATGGTCTCCAGTTGCTGAGTCGCATAGCTTCCGACCTGCAAGTGGACGAATCTGTACAACTAATCATACCTGTGGCAATTGTACAACCGAAGCGCAAGGACTCGTACGATGCAGCCCTCGAGAAGAACCCAGCCAATAGCATATCAAGAGCTCCGTATGGCAGCGAGACCGAACCTGTGTCCCTCGAGGACCAGTCCGACTTTGTAGAGCCAACACTGATGTTACAATGCCTTGAGGCTGGTGCTATGGATGTTGTAAAGAGTCCGCTGGATAAAGCTGGGATCATGGGCCTCACGGTCCACGCCTACCGGATATACAAAAATGCTAAGAAGGAGCAGGCGACTTTCATGGCTGCTGCGCGTAAGACTCGCAAAGCCTCTTGGGTCGGTGTCGAAGAAGAGAAGCCGTATGCGTATTTGCGCGAGGCTATGGTCAAGAAGCTGCTGAAAGGTATCTGCGACCCACAGCATGTCATCGAAGATTACCAGCACCGAGGTCTGAGTGTGGACAAGCAACGACAACAGGATATAGCTGAAGCTGTGGGCAAATGGGGGTTCGACGGTCACTTGTTCTCGGAAGACGAACTGGTCTACGCTGGCTACTACATGCTCAATCACGCTTTACAATTACCGGAACTGGAGGAGTGGAGAATACCTCAAGCAAACCTACTGCGCTTCATGCAGGGTTGTCGAGTTGCGTACAATTCGTTCGTGCTCTACCACAACTTTCGGCACGCCGTCGACGTACTCCAATCACTATTTTATTTCCTCGTCCAGATTGGCACCCTGCCGCCGTACCCTGTTGGGGCGCCGCCACCACCCAAAGCCGAACAAAAATCGCCAATCGCCCGATTGCTAGGGCCCTTCCAAGGCCTCACTCTGCTCATATCTGCGATCGGGCATGATGTTGGGCATCCTGGCGTCAACAATATGTTCCTTGTGAAGCTGAATGCTCCTCTGGCGCAATTGTACAACGACCAATCTGTACTGGAAGCTTTCCATTGTGCTGCATACTCGCAAATCCTGCGAAGGCATTGGCCTGAGGCCTTCCATGACAGGAATATTCGACAGCTCATGATAAGAACCATTCTTGCTACCGACATGGGTGTGCATGCAGACTACATGTCTCAATTAGGGCAATTGCAAGAAAGGATACATGAATCGAAGGACACTGACGGCTGGACACCTAAGGACCTGACGCAATTCACTACGTTGGCCTGCGGCTTACTTATCAAATGCGCCGATATCAGCAATGTGGCTCGTCCATGGGCTGTAGCCGAGAAGTGGACGTACTTGTTGCAGAAAGAGTTTGCCAAACAGGGTGAGATGGAATCTGCGGTGGGAATGGAAACAACGCTGTTCGGCGGACCTCCGGATCTGGGCAACACATTGAAACTGGCCAATGGCCAGATTGGATTCATGACCATATTTGCGCATCCTTTGTTCTCTAGCGTCGCGGACATCATACCTGCAATGAGCTTCGCCGCCGAAGAGATTCTGACGAATAAGGGTGTCTGGTTTACCAGAGCGGAAAAGGAGAAGATGAAAGCAGTGATTCGGAAAGGAACCGGTTTCGGTGATGGAGGTGCGGTGAGCCCGAGGAGCCTCAGTCCGGTCGGCAAGAAGCACGCAGGAGGTGCAAGCTACTTCCCTTCTTCACCACTGGCCGCCAAGGCCGACTCACCGAGCACGCCAAAAGGTTCCACTCGGCATGACTCTGCAACAGCTGGCAGCACGACCCCACAGAATGCCTCCAGGCGGTCTTCCCTTCAAGCCGTTGCTGGCGTCGCTATGCCAATAGGTCATGATGGCTCGAGAAGGTCATCAGCTGCATCAGGGCGTGGACGGAGGTTATCGAAAGACAAGGAAACGAACGGGACACGAGACTCTAATGGAGTCGCATTCATCTCACCGAACTTTTCGAAGGCCAATCACAGCGATCCCGCCACACAGACTCCCACGTCAGTCGGCTACGACGGTGCAACGTCACAGAAAGAGCTTAATGACACTTCGAGAGATGCTGGAGTCTCGATGCGGGCAGGAAGTGCCGCAATTCCAACAGAGGCAGCGGAAAGCCAAGGCCGTCCTCCTGTCTCCTCACCACTATCCGGATTCAACTTCGCTACGTCGAATGTTGACGAGCCCGTAAGAGCATACGACCCTGACAAGGAATACAAGCATCCAAGAGAGGCAGCACAAAGTATGCCGTCCCCAGAAATGGTGAATGAACATCAACGACAGGAGACAATGGCACAAAATGCAATTTCGGAGTCCCGGCACATGACAGCAGAGCCAGAGACGCTCAATGAGTTCAGCAATACGAATGAACAACGACATCAGTCTGAAGCTTGTGGCGATTCGCCACAGACGAAGGAGCAAAAAGAGTTCGAAGCGAAAAGGGCACGAGCAGCCTCGGCCCCACTACACATGACGAGTCCGAACCAAAGGAGCAGCTTCAGTGTCAGCAGCGTCCAAAGCGGCAGCATGGCGAGCGAGAAGATGGACTATCGGAGTATAATCAACGGAACGGATCAGGAAGGAGATGCCCACGGCAGTGTGCGTGGTCGAAAGAGCAGCACGCGTTCAATAGGTCGGAAGCGGTCAAAAATAAAGATGGGTTTGATGTTTTGGAAGACCAAGGAGGAGAAGGAAAGGCAGAGGGATGAGGATCAGGCCGAGGGTGAGACTGAATCGAGTGCTGTACAGGACGAGCCTGGAATTGCGACTGCAGCTGGTGGACCAGTTCGAGACTATGACAGGTGATTGGCTCGGCGGTCGAAAGTATCGATTATGATGTCCACATCTACAATTGATTCGAGTGATGGGTCTGCGCTCGAACAATCGCCGTCAGATGCCTCTCCAGGCTCGAGACGAAAGCGGCTTAGACATGAAGCCACTTTGGATCGATGAGCGGCAGCAGACCCAATGGCTGTCACGACCTGCTTGAGTCCAGCGAAAGAACAGGTACGATGGACTCGATCGAGCTGGAAGCACCCTGTGTCGGTCCATGGGTGTAGTGCGTGTAGAGGTTGGGAGATCAATGTGTGCGCCCTGACTACCGAACTAGGACTGGTCAAATGCAAGAATGTTTGTTCACTCTTCTCCATCAAGCTCTTGTACGAATGATGGTCATATGGCTTAGAACAGTGTTGGCAGCGTGTAGGCTTGTGAACCGCTACTGCGGCCTGGGCTCTCTAGGGGTTCTGCATTGGGAAGGTGCGGTCGCAACAAGACCTGAGCTTTGTCCTAACGATGACAGCAGTCTGCGACCTTTCGACTGAATCAATCACTTACCGCAGCCGCAATCTTTCGACCGAGTCAGTGACTTACTCGGAGTAACCTCTGATACAGGGATCGTATGGCTTGGGCTTTGTCTAGTCAGACTGACCTGATGTTTGTCAAGCAGATTGGCTGCTTCCTGCGGGAGGTGTTTGTTCCAGGATCTGATACTTAACAGCTCTTGGACCTCATCTCAATCTAGTGCTCATCACTACTCACCCTAGTCTCAACCTCAATCTTGGGTTGACCAGGCTATGAGCCTGGTCAAGGATCATACACATATGACGTGAGCTGTGTGCAACAACAAGGGGGGTGAAGGTATAACTATATCTCAGAGGAACCAGGCGACAGTAAGTCCTCACAGATACTTCAGCAGCAAGTCATGTCAGCCAGGGCCTGCTTGAGCACCGCTAAGAGGTGAAGTCAAGTGCACGCCTCCTCTTCACCAGCTGATCGCGTACTTAAGCGGTGTTTATTGTCAGGTCAACAATGCCATTCCTTCACGTCAGGCTAGGCGCCAGTGCAAAGGTGTTAACATCGCCCACATTTGCTTTCTTCGAACCTTTCGATCGCTGCTACCTACCACCAACCCTCGGTCAACATGCCGCCACGCAAGCGGCAGCGGCTCGAGATCCACGATGCCGATCCCGAGGGCGACACCGTCATCGAAGTTGGGAAAGCCGGGAGAGGTAAGCAGAAGACCCTCATCAGAGCCAGCAAGAAGGTTCTTACGTCCTCCTCGCCAGTATTCGACACCATGCTGGGCCCAAATTTCGCCGAAGGACAGGTCGATCATACCGTCGAGGAGCCCCTGAAGCTACCCGATGACGATGGTAGCGCCATGCTCATCTTGTTTCAAATCATTCACAATAGGCTTCTCGATGTTAGCAACATCGACCTCGACAAGCTGCCACGTCTCGTTCTAGCCGGCGACAAGTACTCGTGCTTCGATGTTCTCCGTCCTTGGCTGCAACTAGCACTGGGTCGCTGGCGCGAAACGCATGACAGAACCTTCTGCATCGAGCAAGGATACCTAGTCAATGGGGTTGAGAAGATGACGCTCGGGGACGCATTCTACACAGCGTATTTGATCGACGACTCGATTACGTTCGAATGGCTGTCGCACGAAGTCCTCCATTGTGTCCAACTTGTCGCCGTTGCTGGAAAACGATCGATCGTCGGTTTGTCTAGTTTGCTGGACGATCTCGTGCCTAAAAAGATTGAAGGTACGTCCATATCTGCGGACAGGCGAATGCAGTGCTAACCATACCTAGCTAGGATTGTGAACATATGTGAACACGCACTCAATCGGACAAAAGAAGTCTACTTGAAGCCGTTGAAGGAAGCCGCAGAACGCGCGGAAAAGGGAATGGAATGTCTTGAGGGGGACAGACGACTCATGGTCTACGTCAAGAAGCTCATGCTCGACGAGAGATTCTACACTACCGATCCCGCCTGGCTTCTCAAGGGCATCACCAGGCCAAGACCCTTGCTCCAACTGACAGGCATGACAATTCCAGGCCCCGTGATGCTTCCTCCCCGTCCGGAAGAAGAGCGTCCTGCGGTGGATCGCGCGCTTATACGGCGAGAAGCGTCAGAGAAGTGCGGCAACCCCTCGTGTCTGTGTCGGGATCAGTTAGGTATCGTGGTGGGTGGATGTCATTTCGAGGCGATGATGGCGCTGGGCTGTATCTGCCTACCATGCTTCAAGAAAGGAGGCAGCAAGCTTGCAATCATCCCTTTCCGTAGTGAGTGTCAGACTTGTGGCGCAAAAGGGAAAGCCTGGGATCTGGCATTCTTCAGCGAGTACCCTACAGAAGAGGACATGCAGGCTGGAGAACAGGAGAGTCTATGATGCGGGAGACCGAACTCAGAATGCTGTCAACATGGTATGGATCTATCGAAGCTACGTTGTGTACCTTCCATAAGCCTGCCCATCGGCGTTTTCGGACCCGGGCCTTCAGGTTGGAGTGGATATCATAAGGCAACCACATAGAATCTTCTTCCTTGGCAAGGCAAACTTGACCTGAAGCTTTCCAATTATTTCGGCTCAAGGCGCAACTGCCAGTCTCTGTCGCTGCTTGCCCGATCGCGCTTGCGAGTGCTGCGCAGAGAATTCTTTGAGCAATTGCGCCTGCTGGATGAATGAAGAGGTTATGGAGGCAGCAACGTTGTTCTCAAACTCAGTGCAATATACATCTCAGCTTCTTTCAATCTCTGTCGCAGTGATTGACAGCTGAATTTTGAGGTACAGGCAACTCAGAGGTGTGACTTGACGGCAATGATCAGTACCTCAGCGCCACTCATTGAGACCTCGCCAACTTTGATATAAAGCTTGATGGACACACTCGCAGACCTGACCTGGAGCCTCGATAAAGAAGTATGTGCTGTCCGAAAGGGCGGCCTCGTCATGACATTCGCTTGACTTTAGGCTCTGTCGAGCATTGCGCCCGACGGCTTCAGTGAAGACCATCAAAAAGCAATTCTGAGACTATTCACTGCTGACTTGACCAGTTCCGATCGTCTACTTAAGTCTCCTTCCGACCCGCCCTCTTTCTCAAACTTCTCGTCGCCGTCCAGACTCTGCCTTTCGCCCACACTTTCGCCGCTCGAAGACACTGACTCGGTCTATCTGCACGTCGTGCCTCCAGGCTTGCGCTACGGCCGGAGGACATGTCTACCTACTTCCCGCCCAACGTCGCAGGACCGTCCAATACAGGATCGTCGAATGCGCCTTCCGTACAAGCCCGCACTCCACCAGGTTGGCCACCGAGCACAGCGCAAGCAACTATGTCTCCTCATGCCATTCTCACCAATGGACACGACTACGGACAAGGACCTCCCAAGAAGAAGCCCAAGCTCACACCCTCGACGCAAACTCTCGATAACATCATTGACATCATTCCGTCGGGGCCGCCAGGCGATCTGGTCATCCAAGTCAAACTTCCGATCACGCCCAGTCTGACAGGATCTATGGCGACCACAAAGCCGTGCCTCATCCGTGTCCATTCACTGATTCTTACATTGGCATCTCCCTACTTCGCGAATCTGCTCGCCACAGATGGTACAGAACAGAAGAGCTTCTCCGCGTCCTCACCGCTCTTGCTTCCAGACGATATGGACGGCGCAGCCTTTCTCGATTGGGTCCTCATGATCTGCAACCAGACGGAAACTCTGCAGAAGAATGCGATTGCAGGTCCGCCTGTCAACCCAAGATCCCCAAGTAATGCTTCCAATACCCCCGAGACCGACAACAAGAAGCTAAAACAGCCATACATGGGCCGCTTCCCACGCGTCGTCGCGGTCGCCAGACGCCTAGGTTGCGCCGAGAGCATGAAGAGCTGGTGTGCTATGCCGCTGTGGAGGTTCTTTGGTCCGAAGGGTGAAGCTGATGAGGAAGGTCTGGGAGCGGCTGGGCTGAGTGTCCTGTATGTGTCTATCCTTATGTGTTCTGCAGCTGCACAAACGGTCGCGCGCGAATTGCTGTTGACAAGGAATTCTGCTAACATCTTCTTCGCTACACAGGGATGCAATTGCGATTGCCTACGTTGTGCGAGACGAATCCCTCTTCAGACGCGCCACCGAGTATGCTCTGGTTCACTTCACAGATGACCAGCTAGAGGAGGAGATCGGAGGCGGCTTGGCTGGAGCTTTGCCATTGGGATTGATCGGTAAGTCATAGTCCTGTTTTGCGTAGAACGCGTCATCATAGAGGGAGAACACATGCTGATCACGTCCTGCTGCGCCAACGAAACAGAAACAATCAAGTCTACCCGTCGTCGATCCCTACTCCAGCTCGAACGCGCCTTACACGTCCCCATCCTCGCGATTCACGCCAAACTTCTCGATCCAGAAGAGCCCTTGGAACTGCATCCGATCGAGCCCTGCGAGCTCGCGACCGAGAAACTCGCGCTATACACGCTGCAGCTTTGTCACTTGAAGCAGGGACGATTCAGTCTGGCCGACGATACCAACGATGGCGTGCATGGCTCGGGTAAGGTCAAGGGGTTGAGTCTCTGGGAGGTTTGGGAGGGTTGCGAGGAGATGGAGGCGGTGTTGCCGAAGGACTGTCGCAAGTGTGGGAAGAACTGCGAGGGAGGCTGTATGGTTGATGTGAGAAAGGGATTGAGAGACGCGGTGGAGATGGCGAAGGGTGGCGTCAAGGGTTTGTGTTTGGGTTGTGTGGTTGAGGGCAAGATGGAATGCAGCGGTCATGGGCAGGAGAGCCGACGGAGAGGCATGGCGGATGGTACGGCGTCGGCGGTATGATGGACAACCTTGGGCATATGCAGATGCTCTTGTATCAATCGCAATGGGCATGATGGATTTCTTCCCCAACACTCGGCTCGTCCTCTAGCATTGCAGAGACAAGGGAGCGGATGTTCAGCTGGTTCGACGATAACATGGAGAAGAGCAGTGCATAGTGCTCAGATGCAGTCTTTGGCAGTCATCCGACTAGGCTGTGGGAAGCTCTCGGGAGTTTCGAGTAACGCGAGCAACTGAGGCGGTGAGACAGCAGAGACACAAAGACTTCAATGCAGACCAGAGGTGTCAGTCAGGGCGCAATTGAAGCCGATACACCACGAAATTGCCCACGGCATTCCTGTCCGTACCATTCAGGGGGGCTGAGCTGTCGTCCATGCATGCAGCGGGAAGGTTCTCGAGCCCAAGTTCTTGCGAAGTCATGATCAAGTGACATGCATCTCAGGTGATGCCACTGCCAAAGCGACGTGGTGATGAAGTGATGCTCTGTCTTTGAACAAAAGTACTGCCTCGCACCTGCCTAGACTATTTTGCAAATATCAACACAGCACCCTCTTGCATCCTCTTCCTTCTTCGTTGCTCATACCCTCCACGACCAAATCGATCCAACGCATCACATCCCATCGAGAACAAATTCGCTCAAACACCACAACGAGATTGTGCGACTATACCTACGAAGTCGACACGCCATGTCGGCCGCGGCCGCTAATTTGGCAGCCAATCGTGCAGCAACACCATCCCAAGGACAAAAGCGTGATGCATCCGAGGAAGGCTCTGTCGCCGGGTCCACGAGGAAGAAGCAGAAGATGTCACACTATCAGTCCCCATTCGACGTTGTTGACGACCCCAGAAGTGATCTGGTGATCCAAGTTGGGACCGGTGAAGACATTGGTTTGGTCCGTGTGCTCAAGATGTTTCTTATCGTGTCGTCGCCGGTCTTCAAGTCAATGCTGGCTGGGGAGTTCAAGGAGGCTGGAAAGGTCTACGATGAGAGCAATCCGCTGGTCCTCGACGATGATCGTACGGCATTTATCGATTTCTGCGTCATGATCCACAACCAGTCCAAGGGCGACAAGCAAGTACCACTGTCCCGCGCGGCGGGCGTCGCGGTCATCTTCGACAAATACTGCTGCACCGAGCTTCTACTGCAAAACGTCTCCTGGCCTCTTCGAGAGTACTTCGGTCCTTCTGTCAACAAGACTTATCTGGATGAACTCAGAGGTATCGGTCTGCGCGTAGAAGATGTGATGTGCATCAGCTATGTCGCAGGAGACGCGAAGCTTTTCCATCGTTGCACGAAGCTCATGGCTTCTAAAATCACGCCGGGCCGCGGTTACAAGCAAATGAAGACTGACAAGGCTTTGCTGGCGCTTATGCCTGACACAATTCTTGGTAGGTGCCCTTGTCAGGCATTGTGTGCTGTTCGCTGACAAAACCTAGAAGCCATGCAAGCCATAAGAAGTCGTGATCTGGACACGATTGATCAGCTGACATACGTGCCTATACACGAGATTCAGCTGGAATGGCTGCACGGGGAAGAATGTGACTTGGCGAAAGAGTCAATCTGTAACTACACACTGGGTCTGGCAAAAATCAAGGGCAGCCATTTCCGAATGTGAGTCTACTGCTCTTTTTTGAGGCCAGCATATTGACCACAATCTATCCAGGGCAGCGAGCAGCCTCTCTGTAGATGCAGCTGTGAGCGCGATTGCTGAACTCTGCAATGAGATGAAAAAGTTGGTATCCGAGGAATGCGTCGACACCGACTGCAATTCCAGCTGCGCGACACCATGGGCAAATTTCGACGAGAGCACCGCAGCAAAGGCTCAGGAATCTTATGTGGGTCTGTGCTTGACGTGCATCAAGGCGGGAGTTACATCGGCAGACGTCTGTCAGCACGACTCTGAGCAATGAGCGGTGCGATAGGGTGCAGGACATTAAGGTGTCGAAGGTTGGATGAGGCGTTTTGGTCACGGCGCTAAACAGGATCAGGCAAAGTGGATGCCTTACAGCGTCATCGATCCTGGCTTCTCAGCTAAATGGTAGCCGCGAAGTGTTGATGTGTATCATAGCGCCCCGTCCGCAGAGCAGCCCTCGAATGAGGATCTACAGACCGCTTTCATCAAGCATAATGGCGACCAAGAAGAAAATGAATGTCCACGACTTCCCTCGTCCACCATTACTCGAGCGCACACCGCGGCATCTCGTGATCAAATGGGGGTAAGCATATAGTCTTTATGAGTAGTGCATAAGAGCGGCTACGTACTGACCGTTGCAAGCAATGATGTTGTCGCTGATACCAGGGAGGCATACTGGGCATTAGAAACAACGGTATGGTATCCTAGCAGCTGATTGTCTTCTGCCAGCGGGTCTTCTCATTCTGCCCAACTGACATGTATCACCCATAGCATCCTGCCAGTGGGTCGTCCCTTCCGTTCCTGAGCTACCGCCGCCACCAGCAGCGACGTCACTACTTCCCAGCCTGATGACATGCTGACCACTGACCACGTTTCTTCTACCATGACAGCATACTACCTCCCCCCATCCTCCATCTCCCCCTCATTCGCCCTCGCCAAGATCCCGGGCCGCACCTCTCTCTGCGAGTGGAAAGGTCGAGCGACGTACTGGACCATCACTGCTGCCACCGACAAGTCAAAGTCCGTGAGCGGCAAGATCTGGAGCTACGACTCTCCGACTCCATCATTCAAGGAAATCAAAGGGTATCTGAGCTTTTATGCGAGTGGCGTGCCGTGGGAGTGCTTTGTGGACGGGGAGAAGGTTGCGCCGCAGGAGGGGGACTTCTATGGCGGGTGGGTGACGTCGGAGCTGGAGGGGAGGATGAAGGGTGGGCCTGGGACTTGGGGGTGGTGATCGTTGTGTTTCGGGAGGTACGGCGGGGTTGAATCCGAAGGCACAGGCCTCCCAGCCGGAGCTGACAGTCTTCTTTGACGGTCAGGCTGAGCAACTGAATACATGAAGATGTGACTCATTCTTCTCGCCTAGATCGTGAGGATCTGGAGGCATATAGTCATCTGCCATGGATTTTTGTTCTCAATAAAGCACTCACACTCGGAGCATGTCACAGACATGTACGAAACACAACTCGGGCTTTGTGGTCTAGTGGTACGATTCTCCGTTTGGGTGTGAGGCTTGCTCGTCTGAGCATCCATCTAAGCAACATATGGAGCGTGCACGCACTGGCAAGGAAGCGAACAAAGTCTACAGCAAGACGAGGGGGCGGAAGCGAGTCTGCTGTGGATGAGAGTATGCATTTTTTTCCATATGACTATCTCGGATGATCCTTTCTTTGGACGCCTGCGCACAGAAAATGACCCGCAGTACCTCAGAAATGCTGGTATCTAAAATTCGTTTTCGTCGTTGAAGTTCGTCTCAGAAGATGCATGGTCCTCACCACCTTACTCGTCATAGAGATCCATCGCATCATCTCGGCCCCTAGCACTCCGGCTCGACTTTGGGCCACCGTTAGCCTTGGCCTCCTCGATCTCATACATCGCATCCTCGCCCATGCCATCATCAACGTCATCTCCATCCATCATGTACATGTCATCCTCGTCCTCCAGCTCCTCGTCCGTGTGATTCGGCAAGACAACAACTTTGCCATCCTGCAGCACCACGCGCGCAACTTCACCGTCTTTGATGCTGCCTCTGAGTAACAGCACTGCCAGACGATTGAGGATCTCTTTCTCAAGCAGTCGCTGCAGTGGTCGAGCACCATACGCGGGACTGTAGCCTGCGGCGCCGAGGTAGTCCTTGACCTCCTCAGTGGCGTGAATTGTGATCTTCTTGTCATTTGACTCGAGGCGTTTCTGAATCTCTGCGAGTCGGAGATCGACGATGCGCCGGATTTCTCTTCGGGTAAGTCGGTTGAAAATGACGATCGAGGAGATGCGGTTGAGGAATTCTGGGAGGAAGTAGTTGCGAAGCGCGTTCATGACCAGTTCTTGGGTGCCTGGGTCGATGCGGCCGTCGTTAGGGTTGGTACGCGAGAGGTACTCGGCACCCAAGTTGGAGGTCATGACAACGATACAGTTGCGGGCGTCAACAACACGTCCTTGTCCGTCGGTGATACGGCCATCATCCATGAGCTGGAGGAGAACTGTGAGCACTTCCTTGGCGGCCTTCTCGACTTCGTCGAAGAGGAGTATGGAGAATGGTCTGCGTCGAAGGTTTTCAGTCAGCTGGCCTCCTGAGTCGTGTCCAACGTAGCCTGGAGGTGCACCGATCATTCGTGAGAGCGAGTGGCGTTCTTGGTATTCGGACATGTCGAACCGTATCATGGCCTTCGGATCGTCGAACAAGAACTCTGCAAGCGCTTTCGTAAGCAGAGTCTTACCTGTTCCGCTAGGACCACAGAACAGGAAGGACGGTGGCTGATTTGGGTTGCCCAGGCCAGATCGTTGCAGTCGAATAGCGTTGGACACTGACTTGACAGCTTCTCGCTGACCGACCACAATCTTCTGCAGCTGTTGCTCCATGTGGAGGATCTTCTCCTTCTCTGATGCTCGGAGACGAGTGACGGGAATACCTGTCGATCGAGCAACAATGGCGTTGATTTGATCCGGACCCACAGCGTCCGTCACGGTGACTTCGCCGATAGAACCCATGCGCTCGTGCTGCTCAGCAGCTGCCTGATTCTTTTGTGCCTCGAGTCTTGCGATGAGAGCCTTCGTGTCGGGAATAGCGTAGTAGCCTAGGTCGGAGGCGGTCTGAAGGTCGCCAGATCTCTCAGCCTCCTCGCGCTTGACTTTGAGCTGATCGAGTTTGATCTTGGCCTCCTGAATGTCGCGTGAGCGTTCCTTCTCCTGTTCGTAGTGCAGGCGAAGTGGCTCAAGCTCTTCCTTGACGTTGGCAGCTTCTTTCTTTGCAACCTCAAGACGTTCTATCGAAGCTGGATCACTCTCACGATTCAGAGCATGAATTTCGATTTCCAGCTGCCGGAGTCTGCGCTCCATGTTGTCGAGTGCTTCGGGTTGTGATTCTCTGATGACTCGGACGTCGGCAGCTGCTTCATCGATGAGATCGACAGCGGAATCAGGTAATCTGCGAGTAGTGATATATCGAGCGGCCAGAGTCGCTGCAGCCACAATGGCACCGTCGAGAATGGTGACACCATGATGTACTTCGTACTTCTCCTTCAAGCCACGGAGAATTGAGACAGTCTCCGCAACAGTAGGCTCTTTTACCAGCACTTGCTGGAACCGTCGTTCGAAGGCTGCATCCTTCTCAATGTACTTCCGGTACTCGGCAAGGGTTGTGGCACCTATACAGTGCAGTTGGCCTCGGGCAAGCATGGGTTTGAGCAGGTTGGCAGCATCCATACCTCCCTCACCACTGGACCCTGCACCCATCAGTAGATGGATTTCGTCGACGAAGAGCACAATCATGTCGGTCGATTGTTCGATCTCCTTCAGGACGCCCTTCATTCTTTCCTCGAATTCACCACGATACTTGCTGCCGGCCACAAGAGAGCCCACGTCTAGCGACAATAATCGACAGGCGGCTAAATTTGCTGGCACATCGGCATTGATGATTCGCTGGGCCAGACCCTCGATGACAGTCGTCTTTCCCACACCGGGCTCACCTATCAGAACTGGATTGTTCTTCGTTCTTCGTGATAGGATACGAATGACTCTGCGGATTTCTTCCTCTCGACCGATGACAGGATCCATCTTACCCTCTCTGGCCATTGCAGTCATATCGATGGTGAATTTCTTGAGATTCTCATTCTCTTCTTCAGCGTCTGCGTTTTTCGAATCTACTCTCTTGGTCCCTCGTATCTGCTGAATGGCGGTGTCTATGAGCTTGGTATTGGGAATGTTTGCTTCCTTGAGCGCTTCTTGTATTTTGATGTCTTGAGCCAGAGCAGTTATCAGATGATCCATAGCAACATATGTGTCTTTCTGGGTTTTCTGTAGGTCACTGGCTGCCCGTATGACTTTGGCGAGTGCTGGGCTCATAGTGACATGCTCGGGTGGGGGATCTTGACTGGGCAGACGGACAAGAGCCTTCTTGAGGGCTCGGTCCATAAGTTGAGGATCGCCATGGGCTCGTTCTACAACTTGGCGAAATAGAGGAGCAGATGTATGGGAGTGAGAAGCATTCATCGTTGTTTGCTGGTCTTTCGACTCGTCGACAGGTGGGTCGTACAAGGCGACAGCCAGGTGTATTGGCATGATCTGTGAATGTCCATACTGCTCTGCCAGGTTTGCCGCATCGGACAGAGCCCTGGAGGCCTTGTCGGTGAACTGTGGTTGATTGCTCATCGTCGCGGTATACTGCGGGGCAGCAGATTGGTGCGAACTGAGACTTAGACGCTAGGTCAGACTATGTTGTTATTGCGAGGAAGCACAGCAGAAGGAAGAAGGAAAGAACAAGATCAACAGATAGAAGTAGTCGTCGACAGTGGAAGTCGTCTGCTGTCGACTTCGCTGGCAGTTGCTGGTACCGGCGAGGACGTGCCAACTTAGGCGAGTTCCTTCCAGAACAATAAAGAAGGTTCGCGAAGCTGGCAGAATGACATCACAGGCACCTTCCCCCATGAGTTTGGGGGCCACAGTCAGGCGCTACAGTTTTGGGTGAGGTGAGGCCTCACGTTGTCTAACCTTCGTGAGTTCAACACTCGCCGAAGACAATTAGGGTGCGGCAGCTCTGAAGAGAATGTCATGAAAGTCATCAAGTCGTCAGTTCAGTTTCGTTGCAACCGTCTTGTAGTACGCGAGGCACTCTCATGAGCCCCCCACGGCTGATGCCACATATCAAATTTGCACTTCTGCGTGCCTTCGCTAAGTTCTGTATGTCAAGACAGGTGTCGACAAGGATCGTAAGGTGGACATTGTTATGAAAGAAAACCCGCCAACACAGTCCCTCAGGCCAGTTGTAGAACTAACGTCCTCCTCAGACCTTGAGTACGAATTGTTTGAGGTACAAGTAGTGGTCCATATTCTCGTCAACGGTCTTGCGAATCATCTTAGCTGCCTCTTCGCCGTACTTTTCCTTCCACTCGGCATCCCATTGTTCTTCGGTCTTGGCAGCTTTCTTCTAGAATCGATCAGCACTCTGCCCGCTTCAATGGCATGAAGGAGATGAAGGCGTCAGGGCGGGCGCGCACTGCGATCCTTACGATCACGTCCTGAAAATCGGACAGGAATCGCGGCCGCCAGCCAGAATGGCACATTGGAGGTGTCCCAGACGCTGCCAAGTGCACGTATGTACACGACAAGGGGATGGAGTCACTCACATGTTTCCTTGGCTTGAGATCTTTGGACTCGAGCGCATCTTCGTGGAAGCCGCGCCACTTTTCGAAGGCCTGCTCGGCACGAAGCTGATCCTCTTCATTGTCCCAGTTGAGCATGCGCGTAGAGAATTCGAGGCCTACAGCGTCGCAGAAGCCTCGAACAATGCCTTCCGGATTGTCCAGAAGATCATCAGCATCAACCACGCAAATGTCAGTGTTGTTGTCCTTGGCCTGAACCGGGCCACCATTCTCTCCGTTATCTTCGTCATGACCGCCCTTGCCTGCTAATCGAGGCCCGACTTGGCCAGTCGCACGCAGAAAATCGAACATTTGGCGCAGTTCGACATAGCCAGCTTCGTTCGTATAGAACTCACTGAACCCAGTCACCTCATCCAATGGCGGGATCGTGCATCGATACCATGATGGTATACTTGAATGAGGATCACGGATCAGAAATGTCCATTGGAATTGGTCGAGCAACTCGCGTGGTACCACCGTGGGATTATCGGTCTCGGCGTGATAGTACGGGTATGGCGCTCCATTCGCACTACCCTTAGAGCCGTTGGTGCCGTGTTCCTTGGGGGTAGTTGGTCGGGAGGTGCCAATGCCGCGTTTCTTGGGAGCCACGGAGGGAGCGATCTGTGGCGCGACGCCATTCGGCGGGATAAGATAGTACGTTATATCTTTGATAAAGATGCGCTTACCCTGGACGTCAAATGTTAGCAGGCCATGTTGTGGCTTTCCCGGCGAACTCCTTCGATTGGCCGGTGATGGCGCGACCGAGACTAGCGGTTACACAGCTTGGACGACATACATCTTGTCCCTCACGCTCCAGGCGATCGAAGATCGTTTTGTACGTAGAGTTCGCGAATCCGGTGCCCTTGCGGGTCTCCTCGTCATTCTCAAACCGAGAGCTCAGGCGCTCGGGTCTGGTAACTCGATCAGAGCCAGACATGCACAAGTTGCTGGAACCTACCCATAGTAGAATGCGTCGCCAAATGGTTCATGCACGCAGGCCAGGTCTTTCCGAGTCATGAACACCTAGAGAGGTCAGTCGCAGAGTCACAATGAGCAGGACAAATTGACCCTCTCAAAAGCCGTGCTACAGGCCCTTGGATGTGTCGTGCAGAAGATCGGTTTTCCTGCCATGATGACGGAGTCCTCGTCGTGCTATCGCAGGCAATTTTACAAGCCAGACGACCAACTAGACAGACTCCAGTTGTAAAATGAGTGAATGAAGGCTTTCAGTATGAAAGCTAGACGTCTTTCGACGTTTTTCGCCGTCTTGTTTCAATATATGCGGCTTGCAGACTCCCAGGGAGCTCTTGACAGGTCAAAGAGAGTTCTCGAGGCAAGCTGTGCTTATAAGTACTGCTTGCAGCGTCGAACTTTCGTACAGCTACGATTCTATAGGGTGGAAAATGAATGCAGCCCTCCGACAGTCGTCATGGTGTGGGATGGGCCAGTCAGAATCTGCACCGACAACCGCGCAAAAACCACTCTTAGCCGGCCAAAATGCAGCCAGTAAATTCATGAACGATCCGTGGGGATGGAGCAGTTGAGCGTGTCTGAATCTTTGCACGCTTAGAGCCGTTTAGAGAACTCCCGATGGGGCTGATGATGTTGTCAAAAAGCACGGGTGACAACGATTTGTCCGAGCGCAGCTGATGCAGGCGTTGATTTCCCGAGACCAGAGGCATTATTTTGCTGGTCAGAATTTTCGAGCTTTTCTCTTCCATCACATGTCGATCGGCACCACGCATACAGTACTGCGTATCAAGGAGCTAGGCCTGGAGCATCCATGCTTGCACTGTTACGGCTGTCGTCGGTATGCGCCGATGTCGAAAGAGCCTGCCTGCCTTGTGCGGAAATGTTCTGGAGGCGTTCCGCGGTAGCGGTTCCTGCGTTAGACTCCAGCTGTGGCGCATGGGGGCGGGCTCCTGCCCTGCCAAGATTGGCGTTGTTGACACCGGACCTGTGCCTGCACAAGCTGCACAATAGGTATTGTCGATATAGCCATTAACCCTCTTGCATTCTCGCTTCGCACATCAGCAGCTGCCATCGTGAGCCTTGCGCCGCCCAAGATATGCCGCAGCTCGTTCGGATTTATCTGCACCGCTGATACGGACCCTTGTGTTCAGCATCATGGATCGTTTGCTCAGACTGCTGGACAGTCAACATACAGAGGCCGGATCTGCTCCGCCAAACCACCCTTATTCACCGAAGAACATTGTCTTGTCCGGATACAGGGCGAACGACGCTACCGATATCCAGCTGCTCCTGACGTTTGCGTTGGCGTGGACGCCCATCTTCGCAACGACGTGGATGGCAATGGCGTGGTACTGTCCACGGCTGAAGCTCAGTGACCGTTTGACCGTACTGTGGTTTGTCCTCTGTAGGTGCGCCGCTTCTCTCTGATCAAGCTGACAGCCACTTCCAAGGCGGTACTCTTCATACATTCTTCGAGGGCTACTACTTGCTGAATCACGAACATATGGGACAGTCTATGGATGTCTTCGCGCAGCTATGGAAAGAGTATGCACTCTCTGACTCCCGGTATCTGACGTCCAGTACCTTTGTACTGGCGGCAGAAGGTCTGACCGTCGTCTTACTGGCTCCACTCTCCTATTCGATGGTCTTCCTGATTGCTACGTCAAGCCCATATCGAACAACAGTGCAGATCATGGTCTGCTTTGGACACATGTATTCGGACACGCTGTATTATGCCACATCAGGGCTTGACTACTACTTGCATGGTGTCAACCATTGCCGGCCAGAGGCATACTACTTTTGGGTCTATTACGTGGCCATGAATGGTGTGTGGATGATTGTACCTGCTGGTAAGCAAGTCATCGCAACTGACCCCGGAAAACCGCGTACTGATCGTAGTAGTGCTGCTGCTTCAAGCGGTGAGGCGGAATGCTCAAGCCTTCGCCGCATTAGATCGCATATCAAAGTCGATGCATACAAATGGTCAGCTGAAGATGCCAAATGGATTGTGACGGCTGTCGATGGAAGGCACGCATGAAGCAGAGTATACTGCCTCGTCGACTCGACTGAGACATAGCATTGCTGTTATTCGCAATGAGTACTTAGTCACCTAGTATTGGGCAGTCTCGAGACAGTGGTAGAGTCGCCTTTATCATGTCGTACGTCCACACGTGGGAGAGATCTCCAGGTACCCATATAGTGGAACGCCCTTGCTTTGGTACCGATCTATTGCGCCATCCCACTTATGCCGAATTCAAAGCGGCAGATCTCGAGGGACCAAAAGCATTTGTAAAGACACACCCAGGAAGGCGACGTTGCGTAGAGTTTGGCTCTGACTCTTGGAGAACTTTTGTCTTTACATTGAGAGTTGTACTGTTGAATCTCGAAGATCCGGTTGCCAGGGCAATTTCCGGCATGTCCGCGTCTCAAACATGTCATCTTGAAAGTGTGTGCCGCCTTGCATGGACATTCTATTACCAACTGCTCGATGCAGCGACCTCCCCGAAGCGAGCCACAACCTTGCATTAGCTCTGCGGCGCCTTCAAGCCTCTACTTTCGTTACACCACGGCAAGCGCGCCCGCACTCATGCTACGAATTCCCTTTCCTCACCTACGCTGGGCGATTCGTGGGTGATACATGAAGCTAGGCTTCCCTCCAGCACAGAGAGGTGCTGAAGCAGCGGGCAAATGCCGGAGACGCCTCGCACGCCGCGCCATTCTGTCCGACCTCCACGCGATGACACTCCTGCCAGTACCCCAAGGTCGCGGCCAGACTCTGCCTCCGTGCAAGACCGGATCCGGCAATGGCAGGCTCAGGGTGCTGCAAACGCTCCTGCACCAGACGCCGTGAGTGTGCGTTCGATACCGGCTTCGGTTGCCAGCACAGATGTCTCCAGATCGTCAACACCTGCCAACGATGTATCAAAGTCAGCAGACATTCGCAAAAACAGGTGGACATATCAAGGTCTCGAATCGCCAACAAAGCAGCGAGGCTCCCGTAGTAGCAGCGCCCCGCGAAAAAGACTTGTGAGCGACGAGCACTGGAAGTCGCGGCGAGATACTGCGAGAAAGTCCTCCGGTCAAGTACTGAAGAAGGATGTTACAACGCCACACCACGACATGACATACACTTCGACGGCACGGATGGAAGAGCGGAGAGCACGACGGGAACGCAGACGACAGGAGACGGCGCCCAAAGAAGACTTCAACACAACGACCGGCACTGAAGCGAAAGACCTTAGCGCATATATCGAAGAGCAGCTAGCCCAGCAGCTTGCTTCAACACCAGATCTACAACCCGGGAGTGCCTCCGACCACGACGGAACCCACAGTGTGCGGTCATACTCGCTGTACGACGATGTGGCGCACACAGCTGGTCCGAGTCGGTACGCAGACTCCCTCGGCCAACCACAGCCGTTATCACTTGGGTCCAAACGCACAGGTGGCCGCATATTGAGCAAAACGCGCGAGATGTTCAACAAAGCCGAGCCTGCTCCGATATCCAATCGTGTGCCCAGCATTCAAGCGTGGCTGGAGGAGCAGCCGGATCCGTTCACTAGCCGCACGCCAGATGTAGAATTCCAGCAGGCCGAGGTGCCCAAGCCCCTCAAGAAGCGCTCGAGACGAACGAAGAGGAGTAGTGACGCTGTGCTTCCGGTAGACCCCAATCAGATCTGGGACTCGGTGATCGATTACAATCTGCCTGATAGTCCTGCTCAAGATTCATCGAGGAAATCGGCTCACAAGCTCAGTTCATCTTCGTCGCCTCTAGAAGCCGACAAGATAGTTTCTCAAGCGGAGCACGTGGCTGAAGGAGAATCGCCAGGGGCCATGAGGCGGCGTGGTGCTGCTCGAGCTCGCCGAGCAAGAAGAACAGACAAGGACGATCCCTCAGATAAACAATCACTACCGCTCGAGCAGCCTCGAAGTTCTGGACCGACAAGGGCTTCCCGAGACAGAGCATCTCCTGCGACTGGTCGACATCAACCGGAAAATGTCACTCCTGTGGATACCTACAAAGCGCTCCCGCTGCCGCCCAACGATGAGCACACCCAATTGACCCCGCAAGGAGAGTGTGGCCTCAAGAGGAGACTGACGACCCACGAAGACCTCATGTCTGTTCTTTCTGCTCCAATGCATCGGAAGAGTACGAGGGCTAGACGGAATGGAGCAAAATCTGAACCCTCAGTGGCGCTGATTCTGGAAGACCTGCTTGCTGCAGAAGCAAAGTATTCTAAAGAACTTCGAACGTTGGTCGATGGTGTTGTGCCGGTCTTGCTCCAGGCGGTGCTGACGAAGTCGACTTCTGTTGCAGCAGCTGGGCTCTTCAACGCAAGCTCCGATCCCAATGATTTCAGCTACACCAAGCCGATCATCGATATGGGCATCTCTTTGGAGCGGCTCAAGTCGCTGCATGCTCGAATACCTATGAAAAGCATTGATGCGCTTCTAGCTTGGGCTCAGAATGCGCGCAGAGCTTACGAGGACTACATCAAAGCCTGGCGACTGGGATTCCAAGACGTACTCGTCAACTTGGCCCCGCTAGATGAGAAGCAAGGAGACGTAGAGACCGGGATGGCACAGGATGCCGAGGGCAATGTCGTTGATTCAAGAGGTGGAAAGGTCGATGTAGCCTTTCTCTTGAAACGTCCTCTCGTCAGGGTCAAAAATCTGGCCAAGACTTTCGAGAGCATCAAAGCTAGTCATGACAGATCTCTAGCAGTTGAAGTATGGCAAGCTTTCACCGACTTGACCGCAGCAGCTCGACTTCGCCACAGAGAAGAACAAGCTCGGCTGGAGGACGAGGCAGCAGCGGCTCTCGATGCGTCACGAGTTCGTAATGTGCGCACTCTAGGACCTTGTCCTTCGGTGTCCGTCAACAAGGCGCGAAAGGTTCGAGCAAGGGATACGTTTGATATGGGCCTGTGGCATTCGACTGGTCAGAGACTGGACTGCCAAGTCGAGTTGATCTTCCGAGACGATCCAACAACTACATTACCTGGCGGAGATGTGCTGATTTGTGAGATCGATGCCACTGGCAAATGGCTTTTATTCCCGCCGATCGAGCTATTGTCGATCTCTGCACGCCGAGGCGAGGACGATGTCGACCTAGTTGTCATGATTCGTGGCCCATCAGGCATCGGAAAAGAGTGGCATGAGCTGCTGGCTTTGACCTCTGACGACGCTGAGGCTGTTGGAGAATGGATGACAATGCTAGGATCTACTCCCCTCCCACCCAGACTGAACCGATCGAGAAGTTTCCTCGAGCGACGTGCTGCCGTGCCCGTATCGTCCGGGTCGCGGCCGACCACTCCAGGGTCCAAAGCCGACACTGCATCTGTCTCAGTACCCAGCGAGCCAGATGTACCACTCGGGGAGCCTTCCGTCGTTGGATCGCATACAGATGCTTCAATAAACAAGAGTCCGAAAACATTCATCGACCGATTCGTGCCTCGTCTGCATCTTGGAGGTGGGCTACAAAGCAAGCCACCTTCTAGCTGGAGTCAGCCAGGAAGGGTTCCTCCGAGAAAGCCTGTTCGATCGACTATATCTTCGGAACCCTCCGTGGCATCAGCTAATTCGGACG
Organism: Cyphellophora attinorum; assembly: GCF_001299255.1. NCBI lineage: Eukaryota > Fungi > Ascomycota > Eurotiomycetes > Chaetothyriales > Cyphellophoraceae > Cyphellophora > Cyphellophora attinorum. The sequence goes on from NW_017253234.1 coordinate 730,842, forward strand.
GCCGCGCCTCTGGGCAGAGGAATTCGCCTTCACCGCCCAGTAACGACGTGAAGAACGAATTCGATAGAGGTCACGGCAGAAAGTCGAAATCTCCGCTCCTGACTGAGTGGTACATGATGTCCGGTGCATTGTCGCCTTCGAAGAACGAGCGAGAGGAGAAGAAGACAGACACTTCTCGCCCAACCACGGGGTTGGCCCATAACCCTCAAACCGCAGCCACAGAGAGCACGCCATCTGTTGAAGTCTCGTCTGGGAACCTGGGTCGTCCAGGTTTCGCTCGTCAGCTGTCGGCCACTCCCTCAGAAGGACTTCCAACAATTTCAAAGCTAAGAAACACGACTGAACCTACTCCTCCGCAATCAACAGTCCCTCTGACAGACTCAATTCGAGATCAGTGGGCGGCGCTTTCTGGAACTGGAAAACCCAAGCGGCGGACTGAGCGCTCACGAGAGACCCGAGAAAGAGAAACTTCGCCGAGAACCACTCAAACGGCACAAGATCCGTCACACGATACAAGCATGCGGTACGCTATCGAACAAGATGCCCCTCCACCGCCTCCGCCGCACCGAGCAGGAAGTGCGGGCGCCCAGAAACCTGTACCAGGCAACAAAATGGAATCTGCACCACAGTTGACGCCCAAGTCGAAGCCCAAGAGACGATCGTCTTCTCCGTTGAAGCATGAATACGCACCGTCGACTGCATCCGAAACAAGCTCCGAGTCTGGTTCGGATGACGGGACAGATACCTCCTCCGAGACCTCGGATGATTTCATGTCTGAAGTAAAGGATATCTCAACGCCTTTGGTTGCAGTGACCGGAGGAAACAGGCGGAATTCACAACAAGTGCGCCCGAGCCCCGGGCCGCCAACAGCAGCTCCGCCAACCATTGGAACGCGAACTTTGGCTCCATCTGAATCCGCCTCACAAGGTCCCTACAGACGAGTGCCATCATCGGCGACTGTGCCTAGCAATCAGAAGTCTCGAACGATTGCGATGATCTGTTCGTGGTCTGATCGTGGCATGTGGGAGCAAGTCCACCCTGATGAATGCTCTATCGTGGTCTCTCCAGGTCTGATTGAAGCATTTCAGATGTCGGCAGCACATTCTGGCCAAGAGAGTCGACTCAATGGTGACAGCTCCATATCAGCATCGGAGCATTCGCAGCCCCTCGTGGCCTTCGAACTGACACCAATAGTGCCGCTTCGTCGTGGCACTGCCTTAGACATCAATATCCGGTCGCCGCCGACCTCCAACTCAATACTCAAGACTACTAACAATATCTTGTTCAGATCACGCAATGCGGACGAATGTGACAACTTGTATAACATGATCAACTGGGCCAGGTGTAATAACCCAACGTATATCCAACTTGAGAAGGCGAGACCCAAACAGCCGCCAGTGTCTTTCAACACAGGCCCTGCGCGCCACAGCAGATCAAAATCTGGTGGATCCTGGTTCAGCTTTGGAAGTCATGGCGACAAGTCCAGCTACCGAGCTTCGTCTGCACCAATGTCAGTTGGAGGAGAAACAGACACAACCCATACCACCATGGCTTCCGCCTTCTCTGCTCTCAAACGTCTGGGCGTTAGTTCCGCATTCAACCTGAACCGATCGTCAATCACTCGCAAATCAGGCTGGACCAGTCAGACGAGTGGCTCTCTCTACTCCTCTAACAGCGGCACAGGAAGCGGATCTGGGACGAGCACGCCCATACCAAGCCAGGTGGGACTGATACCTGGACGTGACGGACCCAACGTGCCGGAGACAAGTGCGGATGCAGTCAACGGGGGTGGCATGGTGAACAACATGAAGATTCGTATCTATGTTCGGAAGGGCCAGCAATGGGCAAATCTCGGATCCGGTCGTTTGAGTGTGCTGCCGGCACCAGAGAGTCCTCCTTCAACAGCAGATCCTGCCGTGGGAGAGGACGCCTCACTGAGTTCGGGAGCTGTTCGCGGCAAGCCAGGAAGCAAAGGACCTCGCTTGGCAAGCTCGGGACACACACCGCACCGTCTGCATGGCGATGGCAGAGAGAAGCGGATCGTCGTGCGCAAAACCAAGAAAGATGACGTGGTGCTTCTTGATGCAGTTCTTGGGGAGAGCTGCTTCGAACGAGTAATGCAGACGGGTATTGCAGTCAAGGTCTGGACAGAGAATGCGGCGGTAGCTGATACTGGCGGTGTCATGATGGGGAAGGAACATATCTACATGCTGCAGTTTCCAGGCACAAGAGAGGCTGGTTGGGTTTTCGGACTGGTCGGTAGTTACCGATATACAACGGGGACGTGATGAGGCGCGGGACTTCGCGCGGTGATGACAGATGAAGTCGTGGGGGCTTTTATCGTTTGTGAGACAGCATGGTGTCCGGCGTTGTAGTACATGATGATTTCAATAGATTTGTGCTGAGCGGCGAACGCATGAATAAATAAGTATATCGCAGTCAGATGATGCTTTGAGTTGCCTCGGATATGAGGCAATCGTTATCTCCGGATCTGTCGTCCGTTCATGATGTCGACTTATGGTACACTGGATGGCGGGGAGTCGCGTGTAAACAACCTCTCCGTTTCGTTCGTAACCTCTTCAACTCCATGACCATTATTTGCATGACTAGATGAGCGCATAGGTAGACGAAGGCCAAATCTCATCGGTGCAGTTGGAACACAGTGATAGCTGACCAATCCAAGCCACTGGTGAGCAAACCAGCCTGGCCAGATGCCTACACTGCTCGATCAAGCGCCCGAGGTGCTTCACGACATATTCTTCCACACAGAGCCGGCAGATCTCGGATCTATAGCCCAGACATGTCACTTCCTCAACGACCTAGTCAGCCGTGATGCTCTATTGTGGAGGCGGCAGTACCTCGCACGGTACGACGCTCCAGTGTTGGCAGCGACTGAACCAGAATGGCAGACTCTCCTGAAGCGTAACACTACCATCGACAAGATTCTCGCCGCATCCAACGACTCGGTAAAGACCGAGGAGGAGCTCCAAACAATTGCCAGCACGATAGACTTCCTCCTCAAGGACTCTTCTCCACTTTCAGATCTTAGCATCAGCTGGCTTCGGCGACACTTCACCAATGAGTCCAATATCTCATCATTTCTATGCCGCTCGTCGTTGTTCCACGGAGCGCGTCTACCTGCCAACCGGCCGGCTTCATCGGCAGAGCTGCGCCAACTATCGGCGAAGCTGCATGTCTACTCGGGACTAGACGTCGAGCCTCCTTGCACAGGCACGAGATCCACAACGGAGGGAGCCCAACCAGTACACCCATATGCCCGCTCGCGCGTTTATGATCTCCGTCGATACAAAGCTACCAACCACTGGGGACCGTTCCTCGACGATGGCTCGAACGCGGTGGACTGGGAGAAGGTACAAGCCATAATGCTGGATCTGCTCTACAATGTACGCTCGTTCACGGGTCGCAATACGAATCCTATGCATGCTTCACCGAGCAGACGCCGTGCTTCGAACCAACGATCTATGTTTGCCGACACCTGGGCTGGGATCTTTGATAAGCCCTTCTGGGGTTTGGCACCAAACAGCTGTAAGTCTCCGTGCTTGACGTGAACGCATTCGGACCGCAACAATGACGTACGCCCGCAACATTTCCCCTTCCTTCGTCACTCTCGTACTGCGAGCCTACAAGTCCATCACAGACTAACACTCACCACAACAGTCACATCTCGCCCGGCAGCAGAAGGTGAACATCAGATCCGCGACCCTCCCACCCGCGACCTCGACCTCCTCGACCCCTACGGCGTTTCCGGCACCTGGATGCGCATCGTCTGCTTCCTCGACTACTCCGACCTGTACAACTTCAACTTCGAATCCTCAGAAACCCTCCCCGAGAACGTAGAACGAGAGCCCATCGACACTCGAGAAGCTTTTCGGATTATTAAGCTGCATCTGCATGTCACGAGTGTTGATCCACCCGGCGAGGAAGACCACCCGGACTTTCCAGTCGTGAGCTTTGTGGGCGCGAGTCGGAGTATCTTGACGCAGTGGGATCCGAATGCTAACAGTCGGATCCGCGGGACGGTGAGGACGACGAGGGAGGGGGCTATTCGATGGACTACGTTCTCGATTGTGAGTTTGCTCGATACTTCTGATGTAACCAGCGTGTGAAGCGAGATAGCTGACGTGAAAGCCACAGTTCCACGGCGAAGAACGCTGGCGCTCCGAGGGCGTCCAGATCGGCGGAATCCGCAGCGCGAGAGGCATTCTCGGCGTAAGCTCTCCCTTTCTCCCTTTTCCCTCCCACGATACTAACCACCAAATAGAACTGGTTCGACAAAGACTACGACGTCGCCGGCCCCGCCGGCCCGACAGCCTTCTGGAAGGTCAGCGATGACGTGGTCGAGGACAAGAAACCAACACCTGGCGCTGGACACATGCACGGATTCCAGCATCAGGCTGGTGGGCGCAGGGTCAGGATGAGGATAGTGATGAGGATGATGATGAGTGGGTTGATGAGGATACCGAAGCGCAGAACGGTAACGATGCTACTACTCAGAATGACACTGGGGAGGGGAGCGCCAATGCTGGCAACGCAGGTACGGCTGGGATGCAGGGAGGCGGTGGCGGCAGAGTATTGACGTTGGCGGACTTGGGGCTCTTGGCAGGGCAGGGAGGTGGAGGTACGGTTGTGGTTGGTGGTGGCGAGAATGGGCAGGGAGGGCTGGTGTTGCCGCTGGCGAATGTGGTTCAGTTGTTGATGGAGACGCTGAATGGGAATAACGGCGGGCAGGCGCAGTTTGATTTCGAGGATTTGGCGAGGTTTCAGGAGTAGTATCTTTGATGGTCTTTGTCATTCATAGGCTATCTTGAACTTGCGCTGTGAATTTGCCATCACCACCCTCGTCGAAGACGGCTGTGCGTGTACAACCTTCGGCACTTCTCCAGGCATTTCTTCTTACACAAGAATCGCTTTTAGAGTACTTGCATGCGTTTCTGTGATTGCACCTTGGTCTTTCAGAGAGCAGTGCCCTTCCAGCTAATCTGCCGCAGACAGATGTCGCATCAGGCCCTTGATTGTATCAATGTTGGACGTCAAAAAGGCCACGAACCTTGCCGAGGCGGAACCGAAGCTGCTGGGTATTTGACAAGTACTGTAGACAGAGCGCGGCGCCCTGAGCTGACTTCCAGTTTCCCTGGCTATGGACGCGTCTGGCAATGTCGACGATGCACATGATCCGTAGTCTCGGGGTCGCGCCGACTCTGTCCAAGACACAATCTCCTCAGCTCTTATCGACTCGGGCGTCGAGATGGGTAGCGTCGATACGACAGCTCCATAGCTTTCGCCCACTCAGCCTCAGTCCTTTTTGCATTCAGCTCTTGTGCTTTCTGGCATATTTCAACAAGGTCAGAGCTCGACCACCAGGAGAGTTGCTGAATAAGGTCCTTCTGCAGGATGAAGTCGTAAGACAGGTCAGGACCAAGGTCGACATTCGTCCAGGTCGTAACGTAATTATATCTGCCGACCTTGAGTTTTTGATGTTGTAGTATCATGTCATAGTCGTTCTTTCGGGATTCCTGGCATCTATTTCGGTCTTCCTCGTTCAAGTGCTCATGATGCTCGCAGTAGTCCTCCTCGTAATGTTTGGTCAGATGACGATCGTCACGCAAGGATACGGTGATCTTCAGAACCTCGGCCAGGAAGGCACGAGGCAGAGCTTTCATACTCTCTTGCGTTCCCCATTCGGTTCTGTGGCTGAAGGCGATGACTCGCGCTAGCCATTTGCTGAGCGGCTTGTCCATGCCTAGCCGCTTCACGATGACCTTAACCATGTCCAAACTTGGTATGATTTTCGTTGCAGCTACGAAACGTTGCAGCAACAGCATGGCGCCGTGCCGGAGCTCTCGAGCTTTGTAAAAGACAGCAAACACGTACACATCCGCGATTTGTCCGAAGACTTGATGGTAGTAGGTTCCTTGTGAGTACCATCGCGATTCCTCCTCGGCTTCTGGACCCTCCAACTTGTCGGCTTTGGTTACAGCGGTCTCGACTTCGGCCTCACTGCCATCTTGAATGGCATCGTCAGTGCTGGCAGCTGACGACGGTGTCTGTCCGGCGGGAGCTATTTCTGTAGCATTCGTCACTGGTAGAGTCGCCGGCTTGTACTTCCGTCTGGGATGCTTTAGCGCTTCCTCGTAGTCCTCGATCAGGAGCTCCTGTCTGTAGATCCATCTCGAAACGATTCCGAAGATCTCCACGTAGACATTGCGCAGAACCAATGGCTTGGCTTCGTCCACACCCTCAAGCTTCTCCCGGAAGTCTTCGAAACACTTCACGAGCAGATGTTTGTGGATGTAGAAGGCCTTGTTTTGCTCGCCGTCCTCAATGACTATTGTTATGGTTGGCTGGTCTGAGAGGTCGCTGTCCCTAACGCTTAGCAGGAGACGTGCTGGACATTTAGGGCTTTGTTACTCACAAATCTGTTTCGGTCTTCGACTTTTTTGCTGGCGTCGATGGCTCGGTGGAGTCATCGCGCTTACGACGAGGAGCCATCCTTTGTTCGCAGATCGTGCGATGCACGTGAACCGGCGGGAGTGATCGGCGAAATGACGGTGGTGGGCTGACCGACCTTGCGCAACTCACAGACGTGAGACCGAAGACTGCGCAGCTTGCTGGAGAAGATTCCAGTGCGACGCAGAGACGTTTTGCGAATGCTGACAACTTAGAAGGGAGAGCAATAGACTCAAAGTCGAAAGGGTGTAGTCACTGAGCAACGTGACTCGAGAAGAAAAAGACCTTCAACCTACCAGGGCAACCAAAAATTGACCCAGCACACCTACCTTACTCTTGTCACTTGCCCTCTTCTTCTGGCTTGCCCCCAACCTTGATCTCATCTTGAACTGAAGTGATCCTCACTCGTCAACGGGATCCCCAAAGGTCTCACCAAAATTATCTACAACAATCGGCAGTAAATCCAAACGCTCTTGTAATTCAGACATCGCACCTATTTGGTTGCAGCCAGATGAATGTACTCCGCACATATCGTCATGCCATATGTGCTGTCCATGCTGTGGCGACAGAAGGTCCGGTTCCTAATTTATCGTGCCTTGGTAATCCTGAGGTCGCGTTTCCCGCTGCAGAATAGTTTAGAACACAACCCCACGCACCTGTAGGTCTGCGAAAGCCCCAGGCTGGAATATCGCAGGGCATGCAGCACGGTAAGGAGTATGGGCCAATCGTTCAGACGGTCTATATACATGGAGGTTGAGATGGTCCAGACATGAAGCTGGCTTTTGCTCCGTAGAATACGCCAAGACATCAGTCATACCTATATAGACTGAGGTAGCATTGGGTCGTCGGACGGCTATGGTCAGTCCGAAGGTCTAAGGCTGACGTACGTGATTTCTTTCCTCCAGCCTCGATTGCTGAAGACGCACACAAAAGTGGTCCGGCATGATGACATCTAATGTGATTTTGGTACAATAATTCGATGGTTGCGTCTAGATACAGCCACCCCACGCCTGTTTTCGTTGGTATCATAAATAGACATCCCAAAGCGCCCGCTAAGATGTCGACATGACATAGAAATCGTTCTGTTCTGGTCATTCCCATCGTGAGCACAAAAATACATGCTCAGTCGATCTCCATCCTCCCGGTCGGCCTCGAAGGCAACTTCCCTGGTTGTGGCTGCATCTCAGTAGCGTACTGAGCATATGCGCTACCACTGATCTTCTCCTCGTCAACGACAATCTTGCGTTTAGCGACGTATGGCTTGAGACCTTGGCCATAGTTGTGAGCACAGACACAAGCATTCGTGATCGTGAGTAGTAGAGAAACAATCGTGATGACAGCAAATGCTGTGAGTTCCTTTCGAGCTGGAATATATGGTCCTTCGAAGCCATCTGAGTACATCCTGACGAGCTTGAAGATAAAGTATGTCAATCCGCCAAAGTAGAGAATCTGCAGCATGTCAGATGATATAGCTTAGGAAATGAGCGAGACACTTACAATGACACAGATCGTTCCGACCAAAGATTCCCGCCTTGTAAAGAATGCTGCCGCCAAGAGAATGGCAATGGTGACCGGGATGGCTGCAATCGTGAGGTAGAATTCGACGGTAAATCGTTCAACAATGACGACGAACTGAACCGTGAAGCCGAGAAAGAAGAAGAAATCGAACTTCAGCAGTGCGATGTAGATTTGGAAGGTAAGATACCTTCGCTTCATCCTCAGATCGGCGGAAATATGCTTGTAGATGGTCCATGCGAACTCGTCGTATAGTTTCCATGCAGCAAAAGCGAGCAGCACCGTGCCGAGAGCCAGTATGGCGGGAATTGCAACCAGATAGGGCCGTGTTCGAGACCAGATGTCTTGCTTGATCTCAGCGGGAAGTTGCTTTGCCACGTCCTCGATCTGTTCCATCTGTACGGCTCCGTAGACGAGGAGACCAACGTTGTACATCACCAATCCGATGATCTGGATGGTGTTCTTCAGTCTGAGCCCATCCCACACCAGCACTAGCTGGTATACGAAGCCGAAAATGTAGAGCGTCAGAAAGGTAGGTATCGTTCGCTTTTGCGCATCTGGGACATTGGCGTTGTTGATATCGATTTGAAAGACTGCGAAAATCCATCTGTATATTGTCAGCAGCGTTCGAGGAAACGCATAGTCCGACTTACGCCTCAAAGGCCAGAATGACAGCAGCTTGAAACAAAGTAATGAGCAGGAAAGCCCATGACCATCTCGAGTCTGGTAAATACATGGCGAATCGTTTCTTTCTAGGTTGTTGAGGGGTGATGTCGTAGCCTTCACGCTGGTGGTATCCGCCAGCCAGTGGTTGATATGAGGGATCGGGTGTGCCTCCAAGGAGGGATGCGCGCGCCTTGTGCGGAATTTTGACGGTGGTGAGGGTGCGCTTCGTTGAGCGCGACCCAGTATGAATAGAAAATCGGGTGCAGTTGGATTTGGTCCAGGGACGGCTGTCGTGGACTCGTGGTGCAGGTACGTATGCAGGGGTGGTGGGACTACGTCGTCGTGTGGAAAGATCGGACTGGATCGACTATGTCGAAACGGAAGAAGTTGCGGGATAGCTGCTCGGTCTGGGGTCGTACTATAGCGAGCGTTGCGTTGGCAAGAGGGGTTGTTCAGGGAGACTTTGCAGATGAAACAGTCCCCAAACGAGCCAAGCGATGTCACAGGTCGTGTCAGTGTGTACAGCAGCTGCAGAGTGGCCTCGTCGTGTCGGTAGAGCGAATGTATGGAAGACTGGCCCGAAAAGATGTGAAGAACGAGGAGAAAGATGGAATACAGAGGAACAACGAAAACATCTCATGTTCAATTACTACGGTACCAAGTCTTTTGCTGACCTGGGGGCTGAGGAGCACTCCCGGACCGCCACGACACCAAAATCCCCTCCCCACTGGCAGTATTTTCTCGCTGCCAGCCAATGGACTCGCAGCACCAAGCAAAGTTGGAGCGAGGGAACTCGCGGCACGTGGAGATGTACCACCGGGGTGGTGTTTTCTGTGCCACTTTCTCTCCTTTGACGGGCATTAGAGGTCAATCAGCCATCACCACCGCAAATTGTCAACGTCTGGCGTCGAGGAAGAAAGTGCAGCGATTCACACATCCAGCAGCAAGCAGAGCCGCACGTCTGGAGGACGATCGGGTTTGCGGATTGGCGACAGGAACGGGTGGAGCTTGGGGCGATCGCCGCAGGGGATGGTCCTAAAATAGACACGGCTACATCGCTCCCTCTTGGTATGTACATAGGCTTACCATTATTGCGTTGACATCGTCAGACGCCAGTTCACCAGCACTGGCATTAATAAGATCGTAACGTGGACGTAATTGGCCGAACATGATCGCACTGGCGATAGTCCTTTTGGCGGCATGAGTACGATCAAGACTCTAGCTGTCAGAACTGCCAGGGTCACAATTTCTCCTCCGCCCTCATCTGTACTTCATACCACAGCGATTTTGGAAAAGCTTTCCACAGGTCGCGAGGTAGTAAGCTTCACCAAAGAAAATGTCACAGCGTCCCGCGCCCAATATGAGCTTCGCTACACGCCTCACGAAAATGCGTCGATAGAGGAAGGAGACTCAGACATAGAGTACATCCCTCCGCGACCTGATCCGGAGAATTTGGACTTCTACAATGTATTCGGCTATCGAGATCGCTACTACCCCGACAAAAAGTCATTCAGATGTAACATATCGAAGGTAGACGGCAACGACCTTGAACGAGGCAAGCACGGCCCGTCACGATTGAAGCGCCACCCAGCCACTGAAGCTTTATATGAAGACCTGTATTGGAGCAATGTGCCTGCCATCTTGAGGAAGGGGCTCTCTTGGCGACCCAGCACGCCACAACACGACGCAGCTACAGACGCCGTTCGGCCAGCGCTCGAAGTCAGGCAGCCCCTTCGTCTCATGGAGCTTTACAGAGCACATGCACGGCAAGAGGTGCCCATTACTGGTCCGACTTCCGCCGAGCCTAGTCTCAAGGACACACAGTCCACTGTCGTAGACACAACCCGCGCGCATCCAGACGTTGGCCAGGAGGAGGCACTAGGACCCAAGCGTAGAAAGTCTAGACGCAGAACTCAACGCACTGACGATGTACTGCCAGACTGGTTCGCAGAACGAGCTGTGAAAGGACGGCACGAAAGGCAGGCCGACGAGAAGAAGATCGGTGATTGAAGAATGCCGGCGCAGACACAGCGACTGCGTCCGGCAGGCTGTGGACTCGGAGATAGTGACCAGCCGTGAGCAGCTAGCCGTCGTCAGTGGTCGCATCCCTGAGCACAAATGTCAACATCTAGAATATTCACCTAGCCCACAATCCTGCAAGCGGTCGCACATCATCGACCAATGTATCGAACCATGAGCTGCCATGCGGCTCCAGCCAGCTGACGAGCAGAAATTGTTCCAGGACAGGACTCAAAGTCTCCCACGATGCCTTGTTCGCTTCGAGTGCACACTTCACCAGTCGATGCTGAAACCACACTTCTGGCACGCCTGCCGGTTTGCGTAAGCTCAGTTGCTCATAAAAGGCACCCAAGTACAACAACCAGAGATACGCGTCCTTGAACTGCTTCATCTCCTTCACAGTCCAACGCTCGAATATCTGGCTAATCACCATCTTCATCTGCGGTACCAGGACATGCGAAGCGTCTCGGAGATTCACGCCATTTACGAGGACTACATGTCCGAAGGCACGGACATAGAAGAGCAGGCCAATCGCTATGGCCGCTTGAGTGAGTTCCTCGAGCGTTCCAGATGCGAAGCCGTAGCCACAGACATCTCTCAGATCTTGATATACTTTCATGGCAGATCCAAGTCCCCACAAGCTTACGGTCGCGAACCAGGAGTAGGCCAGTGACTTTTGTGTGCGTGAGCCCCAGGCTTTGTCTGGAGGTGGCCGCTCAGCATACTCACTCTGTTGTCTTGCTTGCATGAACACTCCTCTTATGACTGGGTTGGTGACATTGGGATGAACAGCCTCGAAGATATGTGGCGGAACTGGAGGCAGCTGAGGCTCCACGGCAGCCCATAGCGGCGCACATATTTTGGCGAACCACGAGTAATCGAACCAAGTTCGCTTCATGTGTACCGCAGATACGTCCGAATCAAGTGTGGCAGCGTGGATAAATATCAAATTGTCCACAGACCCATCCGCCATGCCTCTGATGACAGCCCTACTGAGCATAGCCCCATGAGACTCTACAGCAACACTGTCTGTCAGGTAGACATTTGCGCGGAGCAGCCAGTAGACGTGACTGATCAGCAGCTTGTCGAGAGGCTGATCTGCTTTCCGCTTCATCAATCGTCGCCGCAGGATCTCAGAGCTCTTCGTGATCATAGCCAGAGCCAAGTGAGAAGCATTGAAAGCCGTGCTTGTATGCAGAAACTCCGCTAGATTCACAACATAGCTCGCAATGCAAGCAAACGCAAGTCCTTCATCTTGAAGACTCGATGATGCGAAATCCCAACCCTGTTTTGCTAAGCCGGCGGGAAGCCAATTGTTTTGCTTGGACGTGCCGCCATGACCGTATATTCTTCGGAAGATGGGATAGTAGTAGATGGCGGGATGTACGGTCTCGCGCATGAAGGTGAGAGCTTGGTTGATACGTGGCGATACTTTGATGGCGTACACTGCGAAGGGGTCGGAGTTGCCCTTGAGGCGTCTTGCTAGGATGCCTAGCTGCGGTGTAGTTTCTGGGGCATGCGAGACTTTGGTGTCTTTTGCACCCTTCTCAATTGTGGAGGTGGGTGCCGGCACGTTTGGTGCTTGCTCATTTCCTCGGTGCTCGACAGGCTGCAGCTCGTGTTCTTCTTCTGAACTTGGCTTCAGAGCACGTGCCAGTAGAGCCTCACAAGCCTGATGGCGCTTGTGCACTACCCTTGCAGAATGAGATCTCCTAGCAGCGATCTCAAGTTCCTGTCGGCGTACAGACGCCTTCGGATCTTGTGAAACGAACCTGTATCGCATGTATCCCGCACCAGCAGCCATGTCCACGCATCGAGTTGTTGGTCGTCGACTTACTTGATTGGCAGCAAGTGCTCACCTAAAGCAGAGAGATGATTCATACTCGTTGCGACTTTCGCCACCGGACTGCTGAGAGGCATATACATAGTTGTTGCAGTGCTGTTGGCCACGAACATGGAAGCAGCCTCGCAGCGGTCATGCCTCCAGAAGCCAGTAAATGAAGGACGGCTTCTCGATGCCTCTGTCAGCACAGACAACCAATCACTGGAAAATGTCGCACAGATCGCTTCGAAGCTGAGGTTCAGGATCATGCTTGGCCCGGACCGCAGCCAATAGACTGATCTGTCAACATCACTGAGAATAGTTTAGATGGACAAGCATAGGGACTCCAAGCTGAGGTGCGTTCACCGCCTTGCGCAGAATCACTCCTGCGGTCTCTTGGAATGCTCAAGACCGGCCATGCAGACCATGTGTGAGTCGTCTACCCTAGCAACTCGTAGATATGACGGCGTTGTGCTGATTTAGAAAGGGCCGAGAGGTTGAGGGCGGGCCTCCCAAGCTCACCTGGGCAAATTCCGTTGGCAGGCGCGGACTTGGCGGACAGCGAAGGCAAGCACTTGGGAGACCGGCCACACGCAGCCGCCAGATGATTGGGAGTCAGCAACTTACGTTCTGCAAGATTTGGGAAAGAGCAAACCACTACGAAAGACACTCTTGAATTTTTCAACAATTTCATTCTCTTCCCTCGACAGCATCAATTTGAGCTAATCAAGATAAAGTGTTTTCTATCCAACTCATGCCACTGCCAAACCCCAGCGAAGGGGTGGCTGCTGGGTATAACTACATATTCTCACACACCGAACAGGTTTAGGTCATGTCACCGGCCATTGATCGCCCAAATATGACCACTCCATGTCTTCTTCCACAGGAGTATCGGTCGGGAATGTAAACATTCAAAGAAAATTCGAACTCCTCTCTCGGAAATGCTGCCATGGTACCGTTATTTCCATGCTCCCGTTTTTGCCAAACACGATCTCAATTCATCCACAAATTAGCGAGATCTTCCCGAGTTCATAGCAACGCAACAGCACCCATCACCAACGCAGCACCCAAGCTGTAGCTCATTCTCGAGGCAGCACCAGTGAATGTTGCTGGTGCAGGCTCAGCAGGTGAACCGGCGGCAGGAGCAGGTGACACAGGTGAGGCGGGCGAGGCAGCAGCTGGTGGTGGCGAGGGCGGGCTGGCAGCAGCTGGTGGCGGAGAAGCTGCTGCTGGGGGAGGAGAGGCTGCAGGAGGAGCGGCTGCGGGAGGAGCAGCAGCTGGTGGCGATGGTATGGGCAGCTTGGCAGCGGCTTCCTGGTACTTCTGAATGGTCTTCTCTGGGTTGTTAGGAGGGTTGATGACCATGGACATGCCGCGCTGGCAATGGGGCATTTGGCCGCAGAAGATCCAGATGGGATCAGTGTCGTTGATCAGGACGTTGTAGACAGGCGTGTTCTCGCTTTGGGGCATGACGGGAACGAAGCCAGACTTGAGACCAGGGCGCTGAGGCTTCGCGAGTGACGGGTCTTTCGCTTTGCAAGGGGCGTCGAAGGTTGATTCTGTGACGGTGTGGTTCTGCGTTGTATTAGAGGGATTCAGAGCAAGGTGAGTGAATGCGACTGACCTTGGGGTGGAACTGGAACTGGACAACGGACCCAGGAGGAGCGTGTACAGTGTCAGGGAAGTACTTCAGCGAACCATTATTGTCGCCCACGGAGACGAGGAAGACAGTCAGCTGATTCTGACCCTTGACATCCGCCCAAGGATTGGCGTTGTGGGCTGCAGGAGGTGCTGCGGGCGGCGCTGCAGCGGGCATGGTGTGCATGGCAGCCGCTACGGTTGTCATCGCTGTTGTCTGGTGAACCATAGCCATGGGAGGAGGGGTGTATGCAGCTGCTGGAGGAGTGTAGGCAGCTGGCGGAGGCGCCTGAACCACAGCTACAGGTTGGTCTGCCCATGGGTTGGTGGCAGCAACCGAGACAGCAAGTAGCGCTGATGTGAGTAGCGGTTTGGTATACATCTTTCGAACTTCTGTGAGGTGACTGTTGTCGATAATAGTATACTATAGCTGGATGAGCTGGATTAAAGAGCGACCGGCGCAAAGTTGTAAGAAGTGAATGGCTTCTAGGCAATGCGTCAAGCACACCAAAGAGAACGACTGTAAGGGAAGGATGAATTTGGTAGCTGGGGGAGGAAAGAAAATGTGTCGGAAGCAGATGGATTGGGACATGTTATAGCCCATCTGCAGGCCGACGGGGCTAGGCGTGGCAGATTGAAGGTTCGATGGAAGAGAAGTAGCCGGTAGCATCGCCTCACTGGACTACCGAGTGAAACTCTTGGGTACATGGATAGGTGGAAGGTAGGCTGGAGGCTCTGGCGGCTGTTGCCAGACTGAAGATGTCAGAGAAGTGTGTCAAGGAGCTAAGGTTAGGGTTAGTATGGAGGACGGGGAAACGACAGGTCGTCGCACAACGGCAGCTAGAGGCCGAATCTGGCAACAAATGGAGTCTGGTAGTCATTGACGAACGGGTTGTCTGCCCATCCGTGTGGCTAGGCGAGAGACATGGCTTTTTGGGACCACGTTGAAGCGCGGACTTGTTTTGAGAGTGTCGCAGGAGGAGAAGAAGCAACGGAAACGAGTGGAAGGTGAGACTTGGAGTGTTCGAGGTAAAGCGCTTAGCCATTTTTGGATTTGCTTGGCCGGCGGCTTCCTATTCATCACGTGATAAAATGTTGCTGTCACTCGCTCGCCTTGCATGCATCCTGTTCACGTTTTCGCATCAGCCTCCCTATCGCATCACCATCCTTGCTCATGCATCTCAAGAATATTGGCAAGACCCAGACCCCGTACACATACAGACTGTCACATATGGTGAATGACCCTGAGTATTTCGGTAGCTTCAACACCCGATCATGGCACGGACCACAGGCGAGTCCCCACATCGCAGGCGAACCAGCTAGGGCTCTTAGGAGACAGTACACTATAGTAGCTCAATAACGCCATGGCCGCTGGCTTGGCTGCAATCAGTAGCTTCAGTGCGCGAGGAACGGACGGTAAGGCTCTTAGCCTGGTGAGATCAGACCGTTGGTACATTAGTTATGCGTGGCCCGTTGCTCATGTCATGGTGTATCCCTGTCCCGCTGGGATGCCGAAGTTCCAGTTGCCCGGCGGAAGACTTTCGGGAGCCGGATAACCTGTTGGGGCTCGAATCTGAGGGCTGTCCTGCAACGATGGGTCGAGCTCATCTTCCGGCTTTCTCTTCTTGGGACGACCTCGAGGACGGTTTGTGTTCGGTGGGTCTAGAACGTATTCCTCTTTGAGCTGCATCGACACAGAAGGATCGTAGCCACGCTCTCTTGCTAGCTTCCGTAGTCCAGCTAGGACCTTGGGGTCAATTCCTGTGATTTCGAAGATGCGCTCTGATGAGATACTGGCTTCCGCAAGCGACAATGCCTGGATCCGAACAGCGGTTGTGTGTTCACCCATCTTCAAGACCTTGGGTGGCTTGGGAGAGTCATTGACGCCAGTCACGTACGATCTTGCGGTTTTGAAATAGCCGGCCGGATCGGCGGCCTGTCGTGTGATACTGTTGTCAATGCCCTGGTCTTTCATCGCGTCGAGGTAGGTTTGACACTGCAGCAGGTGCACCCGTTGCCGCGAGGTGTGCTGGGCCATCTCTCTGCTGCAGTACTTGCATCGTACCTGTGCTAATTTCTGAACCAACTTGTCAGTGAAGCGAGCAGACAATGCGTCTGGGTTGGCGTACCTGCTGATTGATGGATCTTGGGGAATGATCTCCCAGGCCGAGTGTGTCTCGGTGTCTCCCGGCGCATTCTTGTATCCTCCCGAGCCCGGGCCCCCCATTGATCGTCAGCGATATCGAACAGCGCTCGTCAGTAGAATTGGTGACTTGGGTAATGTCAAGGCAAATACGCGTCTTTTGACCAGATGCGCGGCTGACAGGAGTGGAGAGTGAAGGCGCCTGGAGGCCGTTGATCGCGGATTTCGATGCGCAAAGGGCTGGCTGACTTGCGATTTATCGACTGTGAGGATCTACCGTACGCGCAATGTGCTATGTGGATGACCGCAACAGTGTCGCGTTGTCTGTAGATGACTGTCGAGGCTGGAGCGACTGACGGGCCAAGTTGTCGTAATAAGCGCAAATGACAGTGGCTGCCACTAGTCCTCTTTAGTCAGATACACAAACCGAACCGCGGGGAAACGGGAAGCGCGTCTCTCCAAGAGCAGATGATGCGCACTCGCGACGGGCTCGTTCTCACGCGGTCAACGCTTCCTGCGTACCTCAATAGCCCACTGCGATGGACGTAGATACGTCTCAAGCGGCAACCGCGCTGCTTACAGAGCACCTGCAATACACGCCTCTGGTATGCCGCTGTCCCGCACACAGATCTGGCCCTACTGACCACTGTAGTCATTGATCGACGACATTATCAACTCGATCAACAACTTCATTTACCAGGGCGTGGGCAGTCTCGAGACGGGCTTGCTTTCTACACCACCTGAGCGTCTGGGATTCAAGGCACGACCGAATGCTGAGCAAGGAGATGTCGAATATCCCGAGGCGAAGCAAGAGATTGAGGAGGGCCTGCAGAAACTGGAAACGCTTCTGAATTCGACCGTGGACAAGAACTTCGATCGGTTTGAGATCTATGTCCTTCGCAATATCCTCGCCGTGCCAGCCGATCTGACCAACTGGATCAAGCTGCAACATTATCAGTCTATCTCCCATCAGCCATCAAAAGACACCCCCACACCTGAGATGATAGAACTGCAACGTCGCAAACTGGCTGCATCGCGTCTACTATCAAAACAGCTTCAGCAAGAGGCGGCCCGGAATGAGATGATCCTTGGCCAATTACGCAATCTCCAGAACAATCAAGCCGCAGGCAACCTGGCCTTCTTGACCCAAGCTGCGGGAGCACAGACGCTCAACGTGTCTGCTGATCACCAGAACCTCACTACGAACACGACCTTCACCATGTCGCAATTGCCCGCCCTCAAAGCATTGCTTGCCGAACTCCGACCGAAGCTGGCCTCTTTGAAGACCCTCAGCAACAACCTCGACTCAGCGAAAGCAGAAATACGGCAAGAGCGACGAGAATATATTGAGCAGCGCACGAGAGCGCACATCGATCGTAGTCGTGGCTCCGATGCTGACGACGCTTCAGCTTTGCCTGGACAGCCACTCCACGCCGATGATATCCAGGCAATGGAGAAAGTGGCACAAATCTTCCACCCAACATGAGCCGGAGCATACAGCTATGATCAAACTTGAACAACAGTCGTATGACAGGCCGTCTAATCCTCGTGGCCACAGACCTTCCGATACCAGCAGCGGACGAACGCACATATTGGCGCATCACATGCTTCCGAGCCGTACCATGCTGTCGGTACTTCGGATCGCACAAGTCCTCTGGATATGGCATACGACCTGCCTGAAGCAGAGAAAATACAGCTTCTGTCTGTTGCGCGGATCATGATGTCTTGCATTTGACCTCGCGACAAGCAGGTGGTGCCCACAGATACCAGGTCATTCTGGGAAAGGCTGAGGTCGTAGTTTTTCGAGGAAGCGACGCCTTTACCCAGTGCGGAAAAGCTACCGTGCTGTCGAGACCGGCCGATCAAATGCAAAATGCAAAATGCTACCTAGGAGGTCGGCTACGCGGGCAAATGCTACAGAGGGCGCCCAGACCTGCCAGCTGTCAAGCAGAGCAGCTCGACTTCGAGCCCACGACCCGGGCGCGAAGGAGTATTCACGGGCGTTACTTGTGCTCAACCAAGCTATTATCGCAGAAAAAGCATCTGTTACAGTCGCTATTGGCCGACGGTTCGCTAAGCGCTCGAAGAGAGAGAAGTGCCAAAAATATCCCGCGAATCCACGGAGATCGACGACTCACCTGCACCGAATCGCGGCTTTCCTTCTCGCCAAGCCTGAGAGTTAACCGCCCAGGGTCCGCCCTGAACATCTACGCCAATCTCTCAAACATGACCAGCAACCACACAGCGCTTCGTCCAGCAAATGGAAGTATCTGTCTACTCTGATTCTCGGCGCCTCATGGGCGCCATCGCTGGCTACGCGAGGCGATAGTCATGAAGGCCACCCCAAGGGTGCGGGTAAATCTACACGCTACCAGATCGACGTAAGCAGACTGAGTAAATACTCAATGATCGGATTTCAGTCAACTTGTTTCATCTATCAGTATTCTCTCCCTCTCGTTCTCATTCAGCGGCTGGACTCGCTGTGCGTGCCTTGCTTTGTATTGCTTTACCTCTCGCCCCAGTCACCAAGTCGTTGCACGATAGTACCGCATATCTCACGTGGAATGCCTCTCTCAGCATTCGCCAAGCAGAAGATCTCTTCCCTTCATCTTTCGAAGAAGACCACCATCATGCCCACAGGTGCACTACCACCTCGCCAGGAGACTCCGCCAGCAATCCTCCTCAAGCCTACAGCCTCGGGCCCATCCCGATCACGCCACGCACCGCCGACCCGCTCATTTCCAGCTTCCCTCGCTCCCGCAGCCCGTCACCTGAACGTCGTCCTCGAAGCAACAATGGCGACGGCACACTCAACACCAAGGGCTCCTCTACGACCGCAGCCAGCGTCAAGTCCAAATCGTCCCAGTCTTCGTGGGCGCGAAAGGCACCTTCCTTCACTGAGGCGCGAGTTGCTACCACTACTATCACGGCTGGAGGCAAGACAGTTGGTGGAGGCTACGACTCCCCGCCGCTAACTTCGGATCTTTTCTCGCGTCATTCGGCGTCGTCGCGGTCCGAGGAGGCGTGGCTGGTGCAGTCACGGCGTTTGCGCTGGGCGAGGCTGGCCCTGTCTGTCCTGATCATGGCTTGTGCCGTGGGTGCACTGGGATGTTCAGGTGCGGCGTATCATGCCTATCGCTCTACTCTGTTGGGCCCTGAGTGGCATCTGCGTCTGTGGCCAGTCGATCTGGATCTCAGGCCTGCGCTGGTCGTCTTGGGTAGTGCGGCTGTCGTGGGTGTCGCTAGTGGGCTTTACTTAGTCCTGGCTCTGTGGCCTTCGGTAGGTTCACTGTCCACGTTCCTGTCTCCGACCCGGTACACATACCTCTGCGGCCGCCTTGACTAACACTGTGCAATGACAGCCACACCCTCACACAACCGCACTTGCCCGCATCTTCACCCTCCTCCTCCTCCTCCTCGTCCTCCCGCTCTCCCTCGTCTCCACCATGCTAGTCCCCATCCTGCAGAATCAGCTCCAGCACGAAAGCATCCAGACATTCACCTGCCGCCTCTACCGCTCGGCCCAGAATTTTAACGAAGACATGGCCGACATGGGCATTCCTGTTCCCCTGGGTGCTGGTGTGGGGTATCCTGCTGGCTTCAAGGGTGTCTGCCGGGAGAGCGAGGCTGGATACGGTCTCATGGCAGCGGTATTGGGACTAAGCTTGATGGGAGTTGGGGTAGTAGCGTGGGGATTTGTGGCGGCAGGAAGAGTGAAGAAGGAGAGGAAGGGGCGAATGGAGGGGAAGGGGCTCGCAGTCTGGTGAGGAAGGTACTGTGGTCTTGTGTCAAGGATGAAGACGGACAGGCAGCTTCACCCAGACCCATGATATGCGCCAACGATATCGGACAATGTACGACCATGTTTAAGCGATGACGGGAATTGGTAGGCATACTCATCAATTGGTATTTACGTTATACAGTGCTAGTAGATAGATAGCTATTCGGAGTACAAGAGCATCTTGTGTGGTCGCAAGAGACCTCATCGGCACCGATGGTGTTCTGTCACGACGGTGCTCGCGGAAAGATGAGGCCCGCCCCTGGTCCTACTTCCCTCTTCGCCGTGAGGATTTGTTCATGGTATCATCATACAATCATTAAGTCTCATAACCATCAAATCTTGCGCCCTCAGAAATCCAAACACAACACGCCAGCAACCCTCTCCAATTCATCCACATCAACCCACCCTTTCCTTCCCACCTCCCCATCATCGCCCCTCCCCTCCGCCTCATATGCACACCTCGCCACCGCTTCCCGCACAAATGTGTCGATATACTTCCCCAACACCCGTCGCGCATCCCTACTCATCTTCGTCGTCTCTGGCTCTGAGAAGCCCTCGGCTGCGATGCGGTGGATCAGGGGCAGTGGGATGCTGGGTTGTTCTGACTCGTCTTTCTTCGATGGGATTACTTCGACAAGAAGCATGGAGGCGTCGTCGAGGTCCGCATTGAGGGATCCATCATTAGTGTCTGTTGCCGCGGGACTAGCGCTGCGGTTTGAGTTGTCGTCGTCGTCGTCAAGGTCTTCATCTTCGTCGTTCTCGCGTGACGATGGTTGTGAGTCGGAGTTGTGTGGTGATGGGGAGCGTTGTCGCTTGCGAGGCTTCGCTGTGGTGGCGTTTGATTTTGTGGCTGAGGTGGTGCTGCTTGTGGATGGTCGAGCACGCTTCTTAGGCTCTGTGGTCTTGTCTTTTGTAGTCGATGCTTTGGCCTTCGTAGCGGTCTTCGATTTGCTGGGCCTCGGAGGTGAAAAGGAGGGTCGAGCGCGCTTCGTTGTTGCCATGGTGGTCGGTTTCTAGGTGTGCTGCAGATTAATTGGACTGGCCGCGATGGGTGTGCTGTCAGTGCAAACGGCTTCTCAATGTGAGAATGAACTGTACTTAGTCACTTACTCACCTAGACTTGGAGACGCGGCCCACCCAGGAAATCGGACGCGTCGAAAGGTCGGAGACGCGTCGGGCTTGGCATCCAATTGAGCATACATGGAGGTGGGCTAACACACCTTTACTCGCAGCATTTCTCAAGACTTGGGCGACGGCAAATGTCATTACCGTCACGGGTAGACCAAAGGCTTTTGGCCGAATAAATTATGATTTCTAACATATCATGATCAGCCGTGCCCTCACCCTCCGCTGCCCACTGTACACTGTCTGAGATATATGGGACAGGCTCCAGATCTACAGACAACCAACACCTGCTTAGGTAACGTCATAACGCTCATGATGCAGCCAAATCGAAGTGACAAGTGTCGTCCAAAGGTCCGCTCCCTCGCCACCTATACTTTGCCAGCTCGTGGTAGATTCCGTTTCGGCAAGGTCCATGGCTCAGGACATACAGTCTGTTCAATGTCAGTCAATGGTCTAGATTGTGTTGCTGCAATATGCTTACCTCGCCTTCAATGAATGCCCAGAAGTACACTCCTACTCCGATGAGGTAGTATAGCCCAGCATTGGTTGCTTGGTATTGTAGCAGAGCTGCCAATGCAAACAGCGGGTAGATGACCATCCTCGCCTCCAGACTTCGGTGCAGACCCGGCAACATCCTCGTTATTGGCACCAACGGCCACTCCATCGCCAATCCAATGAACGAGAATATCAGGTTGAATATTTGTAACGTTGGAAATGGCTTCACTGCCCCGTCGAGGTTCTTCGTCAGAAAGTCCCAAAAGATCTTAGGCCAGAAGAAGCCTTCGATAGCCGCTGCCATCTGGATACATGCTGCGGTGATGACTATCAGCCTGCCCCAGTGATTTTTAATAAGTTTGCCCATGCCGGATGGGTGTGTGTTGTTGTCGAATAGATGTCGTTAAAGAATGGAGTTCAGAAGCGAAGGTGAGGGTAGGCGGAAGTGAGTGTCGTTGATCAGAAGCAGCTGCGGCTGCTTGAGGAGTCCAGCTACCGAAAGACCATCCCAAAAGACTAACGGCGGGCAGTTCGTTGCTTATGAGAGGCGACACCATGCAATCACAGCGAAACCTGGAGCTAGTGGTAACGTTCAATGGTGCGGCTCAGGTAAGGAAGTCTCTGATTCCGGGCAGGCGATCAGACGATGATGTCGGACTATAGTTCGAACTCAGGACGTTGCTGCTCTGCGCGTATGAGAATATGTCGCAAGTTGGTGGATAGCCGAGTATGTGAGTGGATGTCGCAGGTTGGAGACGGTAAGTGTCACAGGTGTCGCAAAGCGTCTATATGGTCTTCCTGCACGTTCAGTGTTCTGCTGTGCTGTCAAGGCGGTATACTGCTGTTGTGAAAGGGTAGACGGTAGTCATGAGCATTGGGACATTGACGATATGGCATGATCGGTTCCATGAATGTTCATCATGCAGTGTGATCATGTCTTCTGCCCGCGGCGTAATTCTTGCATCAGACTATTGACCCCACCGTGCCGAACGGCAAGGCTCGAGACCGAACATATCAACCCCATGATTGGTATCTTACCTTGACGACCTTCCTTCATTGGCCATCCGAACGGAGATCATGGTCTGTGAACAGGTCAAGAAAGGCACAAGTGGAGATGGATCACGGCCAGATCAAGGGTCGTCTAGCTTCTACCGCCAGAAATAGAGGCACAAGAAGTCGAGAGCTCTAATGCCAGGGTCGAGAATCGCTACGTAGGTAGCTCCCGCAGCGGTAAGAGAGTGAGATGAACGAATGGTAAAGAAGGAGGTCGAGGTGATACGGTTGATGTTGGAAAAGAAACAGAAGCAGCCCCAGCGATTGGTTGTTGTTGCCAAAGCTTGGCGTGAGGGGCGTGCCGAGAGCGTTAAAAGCTCAAATCTGATACGCTCTCTCCTTCATCGCAACCACGACCCTGCATCTCTCTGCATTCACTATTCTCTTCGCTTTTCCAGCCACCTCTTGTTCCGAGAGCCTCGCTAACAGAATCATTTGCATCATTCCTTGGGCCGGCTTCGACGACAACTATCAGATGATGCTGTTCTTCGCTTGAGCCATGTACATGCATTGGTGCCGGCGTCTGGAGTCGCGTGAAGAGATGTCTCCATCACGCATCTGTCCCGTACCACTAGCCTCGATAGACCGAGTCTTGATCAATGATCACTCATGCTGCCGCCATGCACTGGTACCTGCCAACCGTGGGCAGCGTCAGACAACATCCAATGGTCGCTTAAACGCTGCCCATTCCCAAACGAGCAGCCTCAACCCTCTCCACAGACAAGGATGATGGATCGGCACCTTGACTTTTCGCCCCGTGTACCTCTGCCACGGGTCTTGATCGTTCACTGTACTCTATCTATATCGAGTTTTGTTCACATTGTCAACGACCCTTCTCTGCATACATCGAGTTCGCTAACACAACGTTGACGGACACTTCACCGTGACGATCACTCACTCTCGCACACTGACTTTTCTCCCTGAGCACCCCTGACCCACAGGCGTTCGGACCAGGAGACCAGCTCCACTTCGATACAAACACCGTCTCACTCCCACTCACACCAGTTTCGCCTCTGCCAAACGCATCATTACCGGCATCGCCTCATGATACAGTCGCAAGCCTTCTGCAAATAGTTTGATCACTGCCAACATCGCCAGATCAGATCACCCCAGACGTAGAAGCTATACCTTCCATACCAATCTTAGGCCAGTACCGCGGATCAACGTCTCGAACTACCCCTACCTTAAGCGGCGTACACGGACACAGCATATTCCGCTTTAACTCAATGACCTCCCTCTAGTATACTCAACGCTCTGTTCGTCATCTCATCAATTGCTAGCTGCCGACCGACAGTTGACGTTCATTGCCCTTCGATACTCTGCCCAGCCTCGCAGAGTATGTTCATTTCTCTATAGCACTGGTTGCTTCACTTTTTATATAATAGACCATTGTCGAAGCCGACCAAGAACGACTCAACATGCTTTCAAGAAGCTGGCTGGAACAGCTCAAGCAACCTCGGAAGGTGCTGTTCTTTGTGCTGTGGTGGACATTTCATTGGGGCATCTTCGCTTTCGGCTGGTACAAGCAGGCGTCCGACATTCGATTAGCTGGTCTCAACACACTCACCTTTTCAGTATGGCTGTCGCGAGGAGCCGGGCTGGTGTTGTCGGTGGATACGATGCTGATAGTGTTGCCTATGTGCCGGACGTTGATGAGATGGATCCGACCGAAGTTCAAGTTCCTGCCACTAGACGAAACACAGTGGTTCCACCGACAGACAGCATATGCGTTGCTCGTCTTCACATGTGTACATGTCCTAGCCCACTACGTCAACTTCTTCAACGTCGAGAAGAACCAGATTCGCCCTGAGCTCGCCCTTGATATCCACTACGCTCAAGCTGGAGGCATCACTGGCCACATAATGCTGCTGTGCATGCTCCTCATGTACACGACAGCGCATCACAAGATTCGTCAGCAATCTTTCGAGACGTTCTGGTATACACACCACCTCTTCATCCCATTCCTTCTGGGCATGTACACCCACGCCACCGGCTGTTTCGTCAGAGATACAGCGACACCATTCTCGCCCTTTGCCGGCAAAGATTTCTGGGACCATTGCATCGGCTACGAAGGCTGGCGCTGGGAGCTCTGGACGGGTGGCATCTACCTCATCGAACGCCTCTACCGCGAGATCCGTGCCCGCCGAGAGACCAAGATTGTCAAGGTTATCCGCCATCCCTACGATGCAATGGAAATCCAATTCAGGAAACCCAGCATGAAGTACAAAGCAGGCCAATGGCTCTTCCTCCAATGCCCTTCGGTCTCAGGCCAGCAATGGCATCCTTTCACCATCACCTCCTGCCCCTACGACCCTTATATCTCCGTCCACGTCCGTCAAGTCGGCGACTTCACGAAAGCGCTCGGCAATGCCCTTGGCTGCGGTCCTGCTCAAGCCAAAGACTTCGCCGCGTATGAGGACAACGGTATCTACGAAGTAGCGCTCAACAGCGGCCAAGAAATGCCCGCCCTGCGCATCGACGGACCTTACGGTGCCCCTGCAGAGGACGTCTTCGACAACGAGATCGCTGTCCTTGTCGGCACGGGTATCGGCGTTACACCGTGGGCGTCCGTGCTGAAGCACATCTACAACATTCGTGCTGGGCCTAACCCGCCTAAGCGTCTCAAGCGTGTCGAGTTCATCTGGGTCACACGCTCAATCGAGTCTTTCGAGTGGTTCCAAACCCTTCTCTCCTCCCTCGAAGCGCAGTCCGAGCAAGCGGCCGCCACGCAAGGCGGACCTGAGTTCCTGCGCATCCACACATACCTCACGCAGAAAGTCGACCAGAACACCGCTGCAAACATTTACCTCAACACCGTGGGCAACAACCTCGATCCCCTCACAGAGCTGAAGACCAAGACTCAGTTCGGGCGGCCGGACTTCAAGCGTCTGTTTGGCGCGATGAGGGACGGTCTGATGGATCAGAGTTATATGGATATGGGCGACGTGAGCGTCACGGCGAGCACCAAGGCGACAGTGGGTGTATACTTCTGCGGGCCTGGTGCGGCGGCAAGAGAGATCAGACAGGCGACCAAAGGGAGCAGCAATGACTTGGTCAAGTTTAGGTTTTGGAAGGAGCACTTTTAGATGTCTCGCAGCACCAGTGTTGCTGGATCAGAGGTCTATAAGAGTGATGTGGTGTGACACAAGCAAGCGAAATGCTGTACGCAGCGATTGTATAGTTGGACAAAAATAGTCAACTCTGTTGTTCGGCGCCGGTCATTGGATTGATCATGGAATTTGAGGGACAGAAATGGATAGTTAATAAGCTTGGGAAGCGATAAACTGCATCAAGACCACTAAAGTCAAGTCCATTTAATAAGCCGTGCTTTAACGTAGACAACATCCCGCCTTAGGACTGCGAGCAGAGTGTCCATGACTGATCTGACAGTTGTGAATGCCATGAGCTGCTGGGAATGTCCCTTCATCGAAACCCACCGAGCAGGTATCGCCGACATTGAACTCCTCCGCTTGCCGATTCAGCGTTCTCGAGTCATTCTGCCTTCTGCGCCATCACAGCATGCATTCTCCATTGCTCTCAGCCGTATGGCAGGCGGACTTTGAGAGCATTGCAAGCCTAGTCAATCCCGGTTTCTTCGATTGCTCAGAAGCAAAGTCGGAATTCCAGCAATCATTGGGCAAGGACATCACCCATGGCTGGACATCGGTAGAGGTTCAGTCACCCCATGAGTGGCCAGGAACCATCCAATAAGTGCCCTCAGACCTCTCGAGCTTGCCAGTAGGTCACAAGCCCATTTTGGTGACCACCACATATAGGCGCTTTCAACGAGCACGAACTTTCGGCGTTCGATGCAGACATCGTCTAGAATAGCGAGCAGGAAGATCTTGTCGAGCATCTCGGTTAGCAAGGACGATAGCGTTGGCCTTTTCGTCAATAAAATTAGTTTAGGAGCCCTCCACTGAAGACTGGCGACTTTGGCGAGGAAAACCAGGCCGTGGTCGATACAGTCAACCGGCATCTGGATCACCACCCAAACGGATGATGATGCTCGTAGCCGGTTGATCTCTGCCTCCATGGCTTCGTTCATCTCCAGCTTACGCTGCCGAAATTTCCGACCTGCCACCAGGTTCTTCTCCCGCTTCGCAGTCTCCTTTTCATTGTCAGGTGCTTTGTCCTTGAGAGCGGTCCAGATTAGCATAAAGACTGCGAGTCGTCGGCATTGAGCGTCTTACCGGCATTCGGGTTGCTGGAGGATCGTCAGCCATCTTCACTGCGCGTTGTAGGTTGAGCCGATCACAATAAGCACAAGCTGATGTGGTCACTGTTAGAATCGTCAATGGCGGAAGCTGCGCGAGCGCGTCAGGTTGCAGAAGAGTAGCTGTTTTCGAGATCGATGGGCTCCAGCGCTGCGTTGAGGCGGAGGACTATCTTTTTCGGAGACATGAAAATGAAAGTTTGCAGAAAAAGCATCAAAGTGATGATCACAAAGACGTGAAGTGATCTGACTGCGTGAAGATCAGGTCAGAGTGATCATGCAGGTTGTGAACAACACTGCGTATTTTTCTTTAGCAGGACTGAGAGCATCAGCTGTGACGTCTCGCTCGAATGGTTGTTTCGCTTGCTATACGATTCCAATTCCGTCCTCATACGCCATTGCCATGTCATCGCATCTTTGATCTCGCGACGGAGGAATATATGTGCTTCGGCATTGTCTCGGCTCAATGGTGCCCTCGCTGCCTCCCCTAGCGGTTGCCAGTGGCATGGCCAACAGTGCCACCCTGAGTAATGTTTCGGTCGCCGCCACGCTCGGATTCCTGTAGCCGTTGTCAGTCCGCGTACCACTTGGTCGTGGTCGATACGAACCTCGCCTGCCTGGATTGAGCCCTTGGTAAGAATCTGCTTGATGACCTCATCCTCGTTGTGTGTACCGAACTCGTTGTCGAGAGCAGCGTTGGAAGCGCCGTCCATCTGGCCTTGAGCACCGTGCCTGTTCCATCTCGTCAGTGTTCCGGTCCCGAATCGGTACCTGATGTGACTGACTTATGTGTGACCATGATCTTGAATGAGTTCACGACCTGGGCGAGAGGGATGCTGGAATCCTTCTTCCAGTTCTCGACATCGGCGGGGGACTCGACGAAGACGATAAAGTCATCAGTGTTGCCCTTGTAGTGGACTTTCGTGATATGAGCACCACCGCGAGGCATGATGTATGGTTGTGATGTTTGTGGTTTATGTGTTTAGGGAAGGGTTCTAGAAAGGTCAATCCCGTCGTGCTTCGGTGCACTTGTATGGCGACGTATCGTACCTTGTTAGATTGGAATTGGTCTGAAGACGGACTTTTGACAGGATAATTTGAGCTTCGAAAGTGAGCCTTGGTGTCTGCCTTCTAATTTATGTACTTGGTTGTAAGCTCGTGACCTGCACCGTGCCATCAAACTGCATTGACGTGTGCCAAGGAGGCTCTAGTGGGTCCTCGGGGCGTACCTGACGCCTCGTCTTCAGGCGAAAATGGTACCTGCTTCACCAGCCCCAGCTTCAACTTCCCTGCTTGTTTGTAACGGGCACGACAGCGTTATGACCATCGCTGTCGTCATCGCGTTGTGACTCGAGGGGCTGTTGTCATCATGATCGATCTCTTGGCCTGTCAACGTTGAAGGGTGTCAATTGCTTCATCGTGCCAGTGTTCCGTGTCAAAGGATATCCGGTTGGTACACCTACACTCCAGAATCTAGGTGCTAACCTTAGGGAGCCCATACAAGGCGTCTTGAAGATGCGCACGCATGGCAGAGGCGTAACAAGCAATCTTGATCCAGACCACAAACGCTTGTGTTTACAACAGCTTGTGGCTATTTGACGCCAAACAGACGCTCGATTCTGGAAATAAGACTCAAGCAGTCCCTTTGGGCAAGCGATGAATACTCAGTCACGTACACTACATATAGCGAACTGGTAGAAGACCTTCGCAACCACACTGTCCGGGCATTCTGACTTCATGCAAGCCGGAATGCTGCCTACCAATGAAAAAGGACATCACCGATTGCAGCGTACGAGCCGGCAATTGACGTTAGCCTTTCAGAATGGTCTCATTTGTTGGATGGGATGTCGTTCTCGCGCTTTCAAAGGTGCTGAAGGATCCCATTCGGCGCTCTGGCCTATACTCAACCAAGTGAAAGCCTTAAGGATGAGGCCATCGCATACTACATGTCGGTAGGTGAGGCGTTGTTTTGAGCCTGGAAAGTGCAATGCCTGTGCCGCTGTCAAATTCTGTTTCATACCTCGGATCTGGATGGAACAACACGTTGTGAAAGCACCATGATGAGGGCCACGAGAACGTTGCGAATCTGCTGCAGTGATGTTGCTGGCGGCTTGTATACACGGAGGAACGGGCAACGGGCAAGGTCATAGAAAAGTTGGTCAGTGGGCAATGTATCTGACAGCTACCGTAGCTGCTGATGTATCTGGGCTGAAGTTTGACGTGCCGTGTGGTCAACGCAGTGTAACGAGATTGATGAATGTCGTGGACTTGTTTCCGGCTTCCCCAGATACCGTTGTCAGTGTCGCGGACCATGTGGCTGATGCAGAAGATCGATCGCGGCGCACACATGCCAGTGGATAAATGGTCCGAGCCGAAGGAGTTGGTGATCCGAGCGGCGTTTGTATGCGTCAGAGGACTCGCGAAGGCGCGTTCTGTTGATTCTTCATTTGTGTATTGAATGATCAGCGACTATGAGCGTCTAACATATGCTCTTGCAGAGCTCGGTCTTGACATGTGTAAGTCCATGAACTACATCCCATGAAGAAGCGGAGATGACTGTTGTGAGGATCATGAGATGGGAGATGAAGTCGGGCGTAGCTTGTTAGTCGAAGTGGGGGAGGCTAGAACAGATAGCGCTGGGCAGGCTTGCCTTTAGCGAGGCCTCTGAATGGTGGTCTTGAAGCGCAATCTCAGCATCCAGCTCGTCACTTACCCACACCACTGCCATGCTGCTTGCAGACTTGCTCCCTTCCAGCTCCCAACTTTGAGCGAACCGATTCTAGTGGCCTCGTTCCTACCTTTCGCCGCTATCTCTCAGCCTCTCGCGCCCAAGTTTCCCTGCATCGCGCCTACCTGACTCTACTCTTTCCGCCTCCGTACACGACCTCGACTGCGCGAAAGCCACACCTCACTTCATCATCGACACTTCTTGTTCATTTGCAACTTCACTACCGCTCTCCTTCTCCAGCAATATCGACCTCAGTTATCTTTGTCCGACTCTACGCGCGCCATATAAAGCAGCATCACTGGACATATACTAGACTGCGCACACCGCCAGCCACCCGAGATTGTTCCCCTCTGGGAGCTTCGTCGCGTAGACTCATTAACGGCAATATCGGCCTTCCCTGTTTCCCATTGCGTTTTCACGACCACGTGTCGCTCATGGTCCAAAGCTTCGCTTCGACCTTTGAACCGCAGACATATCTGCTTCGATCGGCCGCGACGAGGCCATAATCGCCCCACATGAGCGCAACCGCTCCCTCAGCCTCAGGTATGCATGAGCTGCCCTTAGGCGCATCGCGTATTATTGAGACTTGCTTCAGTAATACTAATTTATCCGTGTAGAAGGCACCTCCGGCATAGCTCCCGATAATCCAGTGCCGTCGACGACGACAGACACTAAGCCGGCTACCACCACCTTATCGCCTGACGATGCCGCGACTAAGTCGTCTGGTGTCAATATACCCTCTCGGACGTCTTCACAGCAGAACCCGCAGTCGTCGACGTCACCAACCACCCAGAGTGCCGAGGTTGAGCAAGCACCTGCAGCCAGGCGCGGTTCGAAACGCAGCATCTTGACCCGAAGCAGAAACAACAGTAGAAGCAGTAGGCGTTCGGCAAGAGCAACAAGAACCGGCGACACAAAGGAGGCAGTCCCTCCGCTACCTCAAAATGATGGCACACGGAGCGAAAAGAAGTCGAGGTCAGGCTTTCTAGCTTTTCTGAATTGCTGCAGTCCCTCAGAAACGGTGCAAGATGCCAAGGAAGATCAACCCATTCCGTCCAAAAAGACTGCCCTTCCAGCCGCGCAAACAAAGGTTGCTCGTCCGATCGATCAGCAGCCGTCATCGACCGAGAAGACTGCAGAAACTCAACCACTAAGCGAGAAATCGGAAGAAAAGGGCGCCGACGATGTAGAAGACGAGCCCAAAGTAATCTACACCGAGGTGGGAGAAAATGATCCGCGGAATGAAGAAGTCGTTGACGAAAAGGTTGTCAAGGATGATTACTCCCATCTGCTCAGGGTGGAAAATGTGGCCCAACCAGCCACCACAATCGACCAAGAGAACAAGAAATCAGCGGCAGAGGTCGATCCCGACACCGACATGACCGACGCGCCACCACTGGTCCCAACGCCAGGACCTCAAGTCGTCGACGAACCCGTTCAGCCTGCCGATGTGCAGCCTCAGGTTACGTTGCCGCCACCGCCGCCTCTGTCACAACGGCAGGAGCAGATAGGCACCATACCTCCAGTTCCCGAGGCTTCTCCCGAGAAACAAACATGGCTGCTGCCTCCAGCGCAGCCTCCTCTGAAAGGCAGAAAATGTCTCATCCTGGATCTCGACGAGACATTAGTCCACAGCAGTTTCAAAATACTTAATCAAGCGGATTTCACCATTCCCGTTGAGATAGAAGGTCAGTACCATAATGTTTACGTCATCAAAAGGCCAGGCGTGGATCAGTTCATGAAGAGAGTTGGCGAGCTGTACGAAGTGGTGGTCTTCACGGCGTCCGTATCAAAGTACGGCGACCCGTTACTCGATCAGCTTGACATCCATCATGTGGTCCACCATCGATTGTTTCGGGAGAGCTGCTACAATCACCAAGGAAACTATGTCAAGGTAAGCTTGAAATAAACATGTCCGCCAACCGAGCTAATGCCTCAACAGGATTTGTCCCAAGTCGGACGTGACCTGAAGGAAACCATCATTATCGACAATTCGCCAACGTCGTACATATTCCATCCACAGCATGCGGTTCCGATAAGCTCGTGGTTCTCCGACGCTCACGACAACGAGCTACTGGATCTTATCCCCGTGCTCGAAGATCTTGCAGGACCACAAGTTCAAGATGTCAGCCTCGTTCTGGACGTCACTTTATGATCGAGAAAATTGCCACATACGGGCCAGATTGAAAGCACTCGACAACAGTGACCACTCATGGAGCTTTCCTGCGGCAGCAAAGTCCCAGCTTTAACGATCAATTCAACGGCGGTGTTTATTCCAATTCTCTTCGTCAAGACATATTCAGAGCATGTTTCATTTGTGCAGGAGTACAAAAATATGGCTAGAGTTGCATGTTCTAGGCGGCTTTTGCGATTAATCATCGGGATGCTATGGTAATACAATCAGCAGCCAAGGCGTTCTTGAAGTTTTTGGGAACGGTAAAAGAAAGAGCAAAACTGAGCAAGCGATGCATTCTTGATGACTTGGGGTCATCTTCATATTGTGTATAGGGAGAAAGTGGGTGAACTGGCCACACAACTGTTCTCTGCTCTTTCGAAGCCAGCGCTTAAAAAGAGGGAGGAGGGTATTGTGCCTTGGATTTGTGCAGCGAAACACCCGTTGTCAGAAACGTTCGAGGAACAGGCAAAGGTTGAGAAGCGCGCGGGCC
The DNA here is from genome assembly GCF_001299255.1 of Cyphellophora attinorum. NCBI lineage: Eukaryota > Fungi > Ascomycota > Eurotiomycetes > Chaetothyriales > Cyphellophoraceae > Cyphellophora > Cyphellophora attinorum. The sequence goes on from NW_017253234.1 coordinate 763,177, forward strand.
CAGCGATTGTGATTGATACAATCAAAACACAACCGTACTCAGTCTATAGCTATACACTGAGCATGTCCTCGTCCTGCAGGATATTTCCCGCACTTTCACCTCGATGTCGGACCTACAGTCCATTGCAAAATTCCCCGATCAGCTTCTCAACCTCCTCTCCCTTTTCCACACAATGCCAATGCCCAACACCCTTCAGTACCTCGATCTTCTTCTTCGACTCCTCCACGCTCGTCAGGCCCGCCGCGATCGTCTTGCAGCCCTCGATTGGCGCACTCTTATCCTCGTCTCCTGCAATTATCAAGATCGGGCACTCGACTTTGGCATACTCAGGCGGTGTAGCGTGCTCGATGGCGCCGCAATTTGCGATGTAGCCTCGGGGGTCCTGGCCGAGGACCATCTCGCGGATGAAGGCGACTTGGAGGGGCGTTGTGGCAGAGCCGACGGCGCGGGTTGGGATGGTGTTTGCCATTGCTTCGATGCCGTCTGGTTTTGAGCGTGTCAGTCATCGGGAGGAGCGTAGGATAATAGGGTACGCAGTGCTCGGACATTTGCTGGTCGTGGTGAAGGAAGATGTGGAAGCTCACCTTTTTGCACCACAGGCACTCTCTGCCTGAAGACCTCTGCTACAGCCTCTTGGGGATGCACGGGGCCGACGCAGATGCCGGCTACTGCGCGACTGGGTGCTGTAGCCGCGAGATAGGTCGGGAGCATTCCGCCCATGCTGTTCGAGTCCAACGAGTCAGTATGTACCACATGATCTCCACATATGCATCCACGCAGTGCCCATGTCTCTGTCCTCTCTGTGAGAACAGTAGCGACTCACCTGTATCCGATAATAATCCCCCTGTCCACCCCGACTACATCCATCAACCCCAACAAGTCCTTTCCAATCGTCTCAACACTGGTCCCCTCCTTCACCGCCTTCTCCCACCCCTTTTCATCACCCGGCACACTCCGCCCCGCCAACCAGTTGTCCGACACCAGACACCGGAATCCACGTTTGGTCAGGCCGGGGATAATGGGCAGCCAGTAGTTCTGCGTTGAGCCCAGGCCGTGAACGAATACTAGTGTTTGCTTTGAGGATGACGTGTCGGAGCTGGTGGGCGGGTAGTCTGTGTAGTGGATCCGGTGGCCTGTGGTAGAGATGGTGGTGTACGGCATTTCGGGTGATGGTGTTGTTGAGTACCAGCGGGGCGGCTGCTTGGGTGATTTTCGCTGGAATGTGAGAGCCCGGATGTGTGAGGGTGCTGCAGAAAGACGAAGATGATGGTATAGAGGTGAGTTGGTAGGTGAAGATGGGAGTTGCCGCTGATGGAGGGAGTCGTGCTGTAGCCGGGCAGCTGTGAGGCTCTTGGACGTTCTGCTGGTCAGAGAGCGAAATGTATAGCGACAGGTTTCAGTCGGCGTGGCAAGCAGCATACGATCGCCTCTACACAGATGTGGTGATTATGGAAGGGAGTCTGGTTGTCATAATGTGGAGAAGAGGCCCATCGGATGTGTACACGGCAATGGGCACGAAGGAATATATTTGCAGAAATCCTGGAGTCGATCGTCATTTCTTGCTGCACTATAAAGCACTGTGATACTCGTCGTACCCACTGACCACCCGCCTGCGCAGCATTTGCTTATATCTTACAACATGGGGTATCATTGCTAATTATTTCATCAATACTGGAACGAACGAAGGTCTCCAGACGCTTGTCTTCCCTTGTTATTCAAATGTGACCACCCAACCTTCGCAGGGTGGCACTGAACATGCGACCTGACCACAGTCCACCGTTCTAGCCAGCCAAGCCCATCAACAACAATCCTCCCACACCCATGCCTCCTGGCGCAAATGCCTGGTATCTCAACGATCTAAAACTCATGACCGTCGGATCGGCCGTGAAGCGTGTAACGACTCGTGGCGTCGTCATCACGGCTCGAGCGGTTGATTGAGCGTAGTCTGGACAGGAGACAGCGCACGTTCGGTGTATTTGTGGTTCGCCTGGTGAGCCTCCTGAGACATCGGCATCGTCTAGACGGTGGCCGGCGTGTACTCGAGATGAATGTTCGGCTTGTGATGGCATGTTCGCTTGGAGCGATTCCCCATCCCGTAGTGGCGATTCCTCCCGCTCTCGACGGCGAGCCTGGCTCGGCGAGGCCACGAGCTGAAGGGTCTGCATCGTTTCGTTACTGGTGGATTGACGAGGGCGGCGGGCGTAAACGCCAGCGGCGGTTGTCGGGTCCTCGAGAGGGCGTCAGTATCCCTTTGATCGAGACATGTGATCGTTGATGTCGTCTGGTGACTCGTCATCACAGACCGTAGAAGAGCGGTAGGTTATTTGACTGCTTGTCGAAAAGAGAAAACGAATGAGAAGGTTGGTCATGCAATGGTTCTCGGAAAATGAGATGGAGCGACATGCATCCTGGAATGCCACAACCACACCGCCAATTATGTGGGATATATAACGCCAAAAGGAACGCCAACGCTACCCAAGGGAAGTGCTAATACGCCGTTGTTGCTCCTGCCGTAAAGTCCGCATCATCGTACAAATGTGCTTAAGCGCCTGCCTCCCTCTGGTCTTTGCACTCGCCGCCCATCGCGCATCCTCAGGAATGAAGAAGGGAAAAGGTTCTGGCATTCGGGCAAGCACGTAGAGCTTAAGAGTAAGGAAATCACGCCCAGGCACTCACCCGCATGGTTCTTGCGCCACCCACAACCACACCCCTTCCACCTGGCCTAGGCGTAGCATTAGGCGCATAGTCTGGCGGACTGGCAGACTCCTCCTCCGCGCCACCCGGTCCAGCAAACAGATCAGGTACTGTGCTCCTGCGATAAGCGTGCAGCAATGGCGCGACTTCCTCGTAGTTGGGACTCTCAAGACCCATCTCCAGATTAAGATTGAACTGTTGCTCAATCTCTGCCAGGAGGACAGCCTCGTCGGCCTCGGAGACGCCAAAGCCCATCGCAAGGCGAGATGTCGCGGTCGGCGGCGGAGTGCCGCCCTCAGCCGTGATCTGGATTGGCGTCTTGAGCGTGATGGACGGCATTGACACAGAAGTGCCAGGTGAGTGCCAGGAGAGCGCAAGGTCGAGGATATAAGACCGCGAGATAATGCAGCTATGGAATGTTGGGAGAAAGATCTTTGGTGTTTTGAAGTTGGTTGTCGTCGAGCCAGAGCCTTCTGACGGTTTTGTAGGCGTCGGTAGCGAGATCGGAACCAGAACGCTGGCAGTATAGAAGGGAAGATTTGGATTAGCTGCGGCAGAAGCTTCTGGCACAGAAGTGCTGCTTGTATTAGAGAAGGTCGATGGTCGCCGTGCGAGATCTGAGGCACAAGACGTTGTGCGACTAATGTCCGAGCCAGCCTCGTGACGAGTCCAGGAGACAGTAGAAAGGTTGCGAGAGAGGAGGTCGACGGATTCCGAATACACCCCATGGAGATTGCCTAGACCATGGTCAGTAATCCTGTTGAAGGTATCAGTAATATTTTGGGACTTACTCCAGTTATCGCACCGATGTACCTCTGGTTGAATCTTGTAAGGCGCGGCGCCGAAGAACGTGTAAACACGGATCTTGCTGCCGATGTTGCCTAGGGTCGGTGGCTGATCTTCGTCGTGTTGCGGGTCGAAGCGCAGATTTATCGTAGCCGTGGTAGTAACTGGCTCTGCTGAACGTTTATGTGGATGGTGAAGTCTCAAAGGCTTTGGCTGAGTCGTCTCGGCTGTGATGTGGCCGATCTTTCCGATCTTGAAAAGACCCTTCTTGACTGCTCGCTCTCTCCGCATGATGTAGAAAGAGTGATCGTCGATGTGCACAGGCGGCGCCTCCTCCTTTCCCGGGACGATCAGGACCTTTTCTATCCTTTCGGCGGCATCGATGATCTTACCCGAAGGCAGTCGAGTCGTAGCTCGAACTCTGACTCCATAGCTCACTCGACTCATTGCCGGTGCAATGTCGTCCATGAGTTGATGACCATCGCCACAGATGGAGGTATCGCCCATCGAGGGCGGCAGTTCGAGGTGATCCTTGCGGAGCCCGTCATTGTCCACCTTGTGGGAACATACACATGGCAGCAGCGATGGTGGTACGCGGAACAGGAAGTCCACACTGTACGTCTGTCCAGCTTTGAGTAGATTGTTTTCTGGCAAGTCGTCACTGTCGACAGGCTGGAGTAGCTTCAAGAACACATGCCTCCCAGTCGTTCTGCCAGACGTGGGAGCTGTGGAGGCGATCTTCTCGACATAAGTCTGGCTCATGCCCTCGAATGTGATGATCAGCTCATCCAGGGTTGTGTCCTTCTCGAATTTGAGGTTGACTCTGCCTTTAATTTCATCATGAGTCGAGTAGACATGGACAAACGCAGATTCTTGGCCCTCGAGAACTATTTCGGCTTCGGGCTTCTTCCTTGAAAGAGCTACAGCGATAGATTTCCTTCTGCTGTCTGGCAAGATATTTGTTGGTAGTGAGCGAGCCCGTGAATACGCTGGCGCGCTTGGTCTGAGTATCGAAGGCATCCCTCCATTAGATGTGGTGGCGATGTCGGACATGGCGAGAAACTGCAAGTTCAAGACTTGACTTATAGATAAAGGCGAATCTGGGGAGGGGTCTCGTGATTCTGATTGGTTTGGAAGCCAACGAGTTTCGCGCGAGACCTAAGAGGAGGGGGTCCCAAGCCTACAATGGCGGGATTGCAGATCTTGGGCTCCAATGATAGTCCAGACGATATCGGAAAGACGGGTTCGAGCCTTGACGCCGTCAATGCTGGTTGGCGAGGGCCTATGCAAGTTGACGACAGCCACTTTGGTGAGGCGCGTGATCGTTTGAGATTGTTCGCAACCGAACAACTATCTCCAAGTGTGGTAGAAGCGGACGATCGGTATGCTGTCAGTAGCAGGATGATGAGAGCACAGGTTCACATGTATGGGGATTTGCCATTCTTTATTACTCTTTACTTTTCCGGACCTTTCGAGATGCCCGCGAAATCATGATCAATACGCCAATCGGCAAGCTTTACCGCCTGAATGGGGTAATACGCGGTGCTCCATGGGTAGAGATCACGAAAGGCGTGCGTTGCGTGATCCCACATGCCCATGACAGGCTTCTAGGTTTGGTAAGCAGCTGCCTCTAGTCAATGAGTCACCGATTTGGGACAGGAAAGTGCGGCGCGGAAGGAGATCTGCGTACTGTCCGTGACTCCGTGTCAGTAGTCTGCAGTCTGAGTATCGGCGCGGGGTGTCGTTCGGTGTGAAAGAAGGGCGCAGATCTTCGCCTCTCTCCCTGGCGCGAGTATCCACTTCCGCCGTTAAGTAGCTACCTCTACCAAGATCGCATGATGAAATGCTTAGGTGGCTTGAAACAACGAGCAAGATTTGAAAGCAGCATGTACGCCCATGCTACATTGTGCCAGGAGCTGTTTCGCCGGTGTGCTTTTATCTGAACCGAGTCCTCAGTTTTGAACCTTCGCGGTGCAGCACGCACCGCCCAACCTGTTTTCAGTAATCTGGACACCAAGAGAACTTCGACCGACGAACAGCGATAGACCTCAGCATGGTCCTTGCGACATCATTGATGCCGGGAGCTCGGATCTCTAGGCAACTTTGCCTTGGTTTTCACGAACAAAGCGTAGAATTCGCCTAATCGTTGACCAGGCTCGACTACTGATCGAGGACTCTTCTGACCGCGCGATTGTCACCTTTGTTAACAATTACGCTGCTTTGTCCAAGAAATTCTATGTCAATCTTGACTACATGCCGTAGACGTACAGATAGACTAGGTGTGAAGAGAGCATGCGGATGTCGCCTGAAGTTCTTGGGCCGTAAATTCACAGATCCACATCCAGATCTCCACATGCAATTTGAAGCCCTCTTGATGGAGCAAGCCTGCTCCCACGTGGAACATACTCGTGCACGATCCACGACAAGTGAACCTCGTTGCCGGTAAAGTGCTGCTACGGCAATACGTATCTTGTACCTCGCCGGGATGATAAGACGAACATTTGACCGTACTTGATGACAGGCTGCTCAAGGACCACCATCGTGATTTGGAATCTTCGGATCCGAGGACATCGCTTCTCATGGATGGATCACTCTGAAGCACGTGTGCCCGCAACAAGTTAGGAAAACTCCCATGTACAAATAGACTTTGGTCATCTGAACGTTCAGCTTTTAGCCCGACGTGAATATATGAGTCTAAAAGCCTGTCGATGATGGCTCCTCTTTCCCGAAGACAAATGTGAACCTCGACGCCTTGTGATCATCTGCAGGTACGCGAACGGAGTATGTCTTGCTGACAGGGGAAACCAGAGCGATTGCTGCGTAGCCGATGTCGGAACATTCGCACGGCGAAGCATGGGCGCCCGCGGGCTCCTAAACTGCGTTCCTTGCGATTAGGTGAACTAGATTCAAGAAGACGAAGTAGTCAAACAAGTTCTTTTGTCTCGTGGTCTATCGTAAAGACGTGATCCTTGACGGAACTACGTCCAGGTCCAGAGTATCTTTAGGAGACCAGAACCTGCGTCCTATTAGTACCATGTGCAGCCGATGCTGACGCGACTCTAGTCGACTTTGACGCCGCCGTATATCCTGCGCACAAAGGCGTAAGCTGTAAGGAACCCAATGCTTCCCGTCGCCAAAGTATACACCGTACATGCCAACGCCGAATAGCTAAAGAACAGTAAACTGCTAACAAATCCTTCGATATGCAACTTCGTCATGTAGTACCACGACGAATAGACGAAGATCCACCACCCCGACGCGCCACCGACGAGAAACGATTGCCACCACCAGTGATGATTCTCGGAAGACAGAAGAATGTAAGTGCTTATAAGCACTGTCTCTGCCACGGTGATGGCCAACAGACCAGATATTATGCTGAGGAAGCCAAACACGTAATAGTATGATGACTTATCCAAGTAGAGTGATTTGAAGACGAAGAGAAGCTCGATGAAGAGCACGGCGAAAGGCACCAGGCCCGCCAGCAGAGGTAAAGTGAAAGGATTGCGGGTGTACCATTGCTGCGGAGGAACTTGACGAGGTATGCTGGACGTTCTGGTCGGATGCTCCCAGACTGGCGACCTGTGGTATCCGTAGTTGGCTCCGATATGGACCAGAGGCACCTGTATCAGGAGCCACAGACAGACCAGCCCCAACAGAGTCGAGAAAGGTAAAGCAGTCGATGAAGCTTGTGCCCAGGTGAACATATTGAGGACAAAAATGAACGCAAATGACAGGCCTGGGAAAAGCAAAGCTGTCTGTAGGGCATTAGTGTTGGGGCAGACGTGGTGAAAGAGGCCATACCATGACTGTGTTCTTTTGCGGGCTTTGACCACCGAAGGTCTTGTATACTCTTGCAGAGAGATATCCTGATCCCAGTCCAGCAGCGACATACAAGAATACACCCACGCTGACGAAGCCTCCTCGCCAACTCGGATTAAGAACACCGAATGTACTCAGTAGCAGCAGTCCGGCAACCACAAATACAATCTGTATGCCAGAGCCGGCTAAGGGAGCTAGGAGACCGCCATACCTAGGCGCCCTGAAAACATCGGCGTGAAGCAATTTCCAACCAGTGAGATCTTCCATCACTTCGTCTTCAGATAGCTCGTCCTCCGCCGTGGTCTCTCCGAGCTTCTCCAAAAGACCGGAGGACTTCCTCTTCTCTGGCCTTTTCTTCGCTTTCAATCGGGCCTCTTCGAGCACGCCATCACCTCGGCCCTTCACATCACCTTGCATGGTACGCCCCCAGATTACGATGCAGACTGTGCCGAGGATGCCTGAGATGATAATGGAGTTGACAATAGCCAGCCAGTGTGTAAAAGTGGTTTCGGCCTGATCGCTAAAATACAGGTCCCAGCGATGGTCCCATTCGATGTCCTCCGACTCCCGGAAGTAGACGGAATAAGTGTAAGGTATCGACATTGTGGCCCCGTCGTTCATATCGATTCCACTCGCCGGAATGTAGGAAGAGTCTGGGTACTGTTTGCGCAAATCGGGGGTCGCAACGGGCGGTATGTAAAGCTGCATCGGCTTGTGGTCGGCCTCCACGTCCAGCGGACATCCCGTCTCATTCCGCTGGCCTGCATTCAAGCTCTTCGGATACACTTCGAAAGCTACGACGACCTTGCCGCCGCGATCTCCGGCTTTTCCTGGAGCCTTTCTCCACCTTACTACAATCGTATAATGATTGTTCATAAAGTACTGTGGCTGCCCTGTGGCTGGGTCGAAGTCTTTGTAGCCTAGTTTGAAGCCAGCACTGTAGTATTTCTTGGAGCGGTCGACGGTGACGAAGGACGTCGCTCCAGGCAGATTGTCCAGAATCCACTCGGCAACATATCCGTCATCAATCAAGTCCCGCGCCCATCGAATCTGCCAGCGATCGACGACGCGGTCACACAGGTATTGACACTCAACATCCTGCAGCATGTTCACCTCGATGTCGGAATTCTTTATTCTGTCACCCCGAAGGACTTCGCCCAGATTGAGGGCGACGGAATGGCCGCTGGCGTACTTCGAGCCATTATGAGTGTGGCCTGAGGGCGGACAGACAAACGGGAGGTCATAGTAGGCATACTGTAGCTCGCTGTTGTCCGAGAACAGCTTGTTCACGAGCAGTGGTATGTTCTCGTCGTCCTTATAGCTTTTTATCGAGTAGCCTGTGCGACACGGTTAGCCGCAACGTTTGCGGTGTCACCGCACCGATCCGTACCTGGGATATAAAATGCGTGTGCGATGGAGGCCAGTATCAAGATCAAGGAGCTGATCGAGGAGCTGCTAGCTCCTCTGCCAGTAGTACGGCCCATACTGGGTGGTAATGCGAAGCGATTGCAGCGGGCAATGGAATCACCCTGACGAAGATCACGGAAAAGGAAACCAGAGAAGTGAAGAACCGCGAGGCAGGCCGCAAGCTCGGCGGCAAATGTGTTGCCTATCTCGCGCACATGGAATAGCAGATGCAAGCGGAACTATGCATGAGGACGAGAATCGAAAGGATGCACAATGGACATTAAAGTGCGGCACGCAATAATGTGGTGAAGCGCTGCTGATAAGATGTTGGGGGAGAATCCGTAGAGGTGTGCTTACCACGAACGCGAGTTCCCGCCGCTTGCGCACACCCTGAGCTTAGCCCCAACTCCACCAGCAGAATGGGATTGGCCGAGGCTGCGAGACCCCTGAGCGTAAACTTTCACGAGCAATGCGACCCAGGTCGTACTGTATGCAATGGTCTCCTCCTATCAAGGACTGTGAGCGTACGCGTAGGTAGACACATGGGCAAAGAGGCACAGTTCCAATTCGGACCATAAGCTAAATGTTTGTACAGGAGAATAGAAGCGCCGTGCATAATGCTCTTTCCATCGGCGGCGTCAGGGTTCTTACCCTCAGATGGCCTTGGGATGCTCCTTACAAGGCCCGAGACCGCTTGGTGACGCCTGCCAATCCATCAATGTCATGAAGTGATGTGTGTTCGAAGAACAAAGGTGCAAACAACGTCGTAAGATCCAACAAAACATGATGCCTCCGTCCCATCGACCTCGCCCTGGTCACTGCCATCCCACTGGTCTCAATGCTGGTCTCATATCGGCTTTCATCAACTCCTGCGGTCATTCATTGTCGTCGTAATCTTCGTTACTGCCGCCTCATTGCCACCTCTCGCCTCTCCTGCTTATTTTGTCAACGTCACGAACTGCCAACTTCTGCATACCCGCTACCAACAACCCTCTCCACCTGCCTTGTTCCGTCCATTGACCCCATCTGCGGGGTTCCACGCGGTGCATGCTGCTGATGCTGCAGCGAAGCTCTCCGCTCTCGATCCTGTACACCATCCTCTTGCTGCAAGCTGCCCTTCTGCACTGCCACTTCACCATCCTGGCCTTGAGCGCGAGGCACAACAATCCACTCGTCTCCCTGACTCTGCCCCGGCCCAGGCCCACCCTGATCGTAAGTGCCGATCTCGCTGCTCCCCACGACCGGCTGGCTCTGCGGTCTCGCCAGCTCCGCCGCGAGCGCAGCCGCACCTGCACCACCGTCGAAGGCGCCCGTGGGAAGCGTGAAGTCGCCGTCCCCATTGTCGGCAGCGTAGGCGTCCAAATTGGCCAAGGCTGCAGCGAAGCCGTTCTTTGAGGGGACGCGTCGGTGAGCGTGCGCGTGGTGTGGCATGGAGATAGGGTGCTGTTGATGGTGGGACGGGTGATGTGATGGGTGCGATGGATGTTGAGCTGGAGGCTGGTGGTAAGGTGCGTCGGTCGCGGTCGGAGCAGTGAAGCTGTGGTGCGCCGTCAGGATGGGTCGTTGTGGTTGTGGGTGTTGTAAAATTTGATGGGGCTGTGGTTGATGATGGTGTTGCTGATGATGGGGATGGGGATGCTGAGACTGAACGTGCGGCTGGTGGTGATGAGAGTATAGTGGTGGTAGCGAGTGAGAACTTGAGGCTGAGAAGGGCAGCGGCGCTGATTGCGGATGTGGCGATATGGCATGGGTGTGTGGATGATGCATGCCGTGATGCGGATGCGGTTGAGGATGGGTATGCGGATGTGATGAAAACGGTGGTTGAGTGGTAGGAATGTAGAGTGGCTGAGGCTGAGGAGGATGAGTTCGAGCGTGACCGTAGGAAGGCAAGTGCTGAGGAGGACCAGGAGCCCGAGACGATGTCGCAGAGGACGGTGTTGGCGTAGGCGCGTGTCGAGGAGTTGGATGGGAAGGCGTGTTGCCAAGGTCGGACATGGCTGAGGCTGCGAGAAGAGCACGCATAGTCTCGTCATGCTCACTGATCGGTGTGGGTGGTGGATGAGGCTGGTGAGGGTGCATAGCCTGAGGAGCGATCATAGGAGCTGGGTGTGGAGATTGATGGCTAGGATGTGGCGAGGGCTGGTAATACTGCTGATCGCCCGCCAATTGAGCCTGGAGCACTTTGTGGGTGTTCAAGTCAAATTTGGCCAAAGGCTGCGCAGGCATCTTGTCGCTACCATCAGAGAACGACCCTTGCGAAGGGACGTTGTTCATGTCAAGTTGCCGCTCGGAATCCTGACGCTTAAGCTGCGGCATCTCGAAGAGATTGTTGGTAGGTGGAGCTGCCTGTTCTGGCATTTGCTGAGCTTCCTGACTCGGAAGAGCGTAGGTCATGCCCAAGTCGCCAGGCATGGCGCCCGGGTCGGCGTCGAACGCAAAGGATGCCCCTTCACCCTGAAGATTGCCAAAGTCCGTCAGTTGATCCTGGCTGTACATGAAGCTGTCCCCACACAGTTCATCCATATTGGTATCAAACATATCGTATGCTTGAGGGTCCGAAACAGGCAAGAAGCCCTGTGGCTGCGAAAACATATGATCGGGATTCTGGGCGCCGTCCATTATTGTGTCCATGCCGAGGCCATGGAGACCCATATCGCCCGCAACCTGATCGGGCCTCAAAGCCATCTCCGACGCGGGAATCAGCCTTTGCCAGGTAGTAGTGCCAACATATGGCGGCGAAGCTTGCGAAAACCTCCAGAGCAAGATGCCCATGCGCCTCCTACCATTACCTCGCTGCTCAGCCCAAATCTCTTGCATAACTGTCAAGTTCTTGAAAAAGTTGCGCGACGCTTCGTTCGCAAGCTCAACTGCGCCATCGTTTTCTGAATCTTCTGCCCTCTTACGTTTCTCTGTGAGGTTTGTGAATGTTGATGCCCACCATTTTGACTCAAAGAAGGGTCGGACCTTGCCGGGCGGTAGTTCGTTGCCTGGGAAGCGTCTTGTGTCTCCTTGATCAAACGACCGTGCTGGAAAATGTGCGTCACGCACTTCCACTGGACTATCATCTGCAAGGCTTCTTTGTTGTGGCCAGAGGGATGCATAAAGTCGAGTTCCAGGCTGATGCCGAGTTTCGAGAATTTCGGGGGAAAGTCGTTCATCAGCTGAAAGCTGGCATCGAGCAGAAGAATGTCGCACGACTCCGCCATTGTCCAGGACTCTGTGATGGAGCGCAGATTGGGGAACGATACTCTCCAGTTCTTCACATCTTCCAAGGGAATCGGCGCTGATATTGAGCTGTTGCTCTGGAGCCTCGTATACTGATGCAGCGCCTGGCTGATCTGGTCCGGCAAGCTAACCCACATCTTGAAGCTCAGACGCGAGCATGAATGCCTGTCCACGTATGGCCCACTTCCCGGCATCGAGTAAGAGCCCGGGCCCATCGGCCGGCCAGGTCCCTTGTAGTATCCCATGCGACTGGACATCGATTGGTTTCTGACCATATCTTTGATGGAGTTGCTGTAGAATTCGGAACCTCCGCCACCTCGGTCGTCCGTTGCAGTGACGAGTGCAGCCCCTGGTCCGGTCAGTGAGGCTGAAACAAGGCAAAATGCAGCGAGAAACTCTCACATTCTGGGATGTCTTTTAGTAACGTATTGAGGACTTGAATATGACTTGACACCTGTTTCCTGGTCCTGTAGGCACCTGTTTCTTGGTAGATCCATTCTGAGATCAATTCGTTTCGTCCATGAGGTCGACCACGTTGCGACTTTTTCCTTCGACCCATCGGAGGGATGTTGACGAGCGCTGGGATTGTTAGTGACTACCAATGCCAGCTAGCAGCACAGCCTACCATTCTGAAAGGCTTCCTCGATTTGATCGTCCCACACAAGTTGACCGTCGGGACCAGTGTCACACCGTTGGCGAGCTCGGTATTGAAGGTACTTCGGATGCTGTAGGTACGGTCTCTCTGCATCGACTCTTCGTCTTCGCAGGAACTTGTCTCTATAGCCTTGTCGGCGGTTGTGCAGATGCTGAAGATTGTCGGCGTGAGCATCGTTCGAGCCTAGCTTGACCTTTGGTATTGGATACTGGACCTCCGACTTGATCCATGGCTCTGCACGAGGCAGGCCCAGCGGATCTTGGTTCTCGATACCATCCTTAGAATCCGGATTGTATGCTTGAATGTTACCTGACGATGAGGTCAAGACCCTTGAGGCCAGTGACAGGTCAGTAGGCTCTCGCTGGTATGGTCCAGACGTGCTGGTATGCCAGTGCTCCATTGCTGGTGCACCACACTTCCCCTCTCTTTTGGTGGAATGGGAATGCAGAGCAGGCCCAACAACACCAGGCTGGGGAATGAGAAGAACAAAGGAACAAAAGAACTTCTTGTTGAGTATGAGTATGGAAGGAAACTCTTTCAAGTACGATTATCATGCGATCAAGGAGTCGACTGCTCGTGCAATGCAAATTTACTGATGTTCTCAAGTAGTTGCTCCTTCGATCAACTCTGTTCACCTACCGTGGCCCGTTCGGAAGACGACATCATGATTGGTCCCGGTGATGTCTTTGCTGTATCGGGAGAGGTTTCTCTCCACCAGATAATCTCTGGTGTACAAGACACTGACTGATTTCTTGTCCTTACCGCACGGACCACAAGGCGTTGAGCGGGGATGGCGCTCTGCAAGGGGGCCTTCTCGGAAGTGAAGCGTACGGGCGGAGGTGGGCTCGTATACGGGCGACTATCTCGAGCAAAGCAATTCAACCACTGACAATGAATAGAATGTGTGTAGACTTGCCTCGTTCCTACCGTCACCAGAGGAACAATCTTTTCGTCTCAACGACAATGGCTCCCGTCATGCCTCAATTTCCTCTGAAGAATGCTGTGCACCAACACAGACCCCGAGCAATGAGGCTCAAATGCTATTCTCCCTTTCAGTAACAATAGAGAGAGTCGGACCGCGGTGAATTGCTCCAGCCAGTGTCATTGACTTTCCGTTGTCTTGGGCCATGCCTCCCTCGTACTCAGATGAGATGACTTGCAGCAACGCAAGGGATGAAAAGCCGGTAATTGCAATCGGCCCCAAGGGCAAGAGCAGGCTAAGCATCATCGTCTCGTGCACTGTCCTCCACTGCAAACTTTCTGCGGGCCGATCCTGACAACATTTTGGTGACATTCGCAAGATGCTCGTGCCGACCGGCCTTTTTCTCCATCGCTTTTATAGTTTCTTCAGGATCGTCTGTTTCTCCTTCAGCGAAATCAAGTACAAGTTTGCGACCTAGCAAGTGAGTGCTGGACAATGCCTCCATGGCAGAGGTGGCCTCTTTCGCTGATGCGAAGTTGGCAAAAGCAAACCCACGGACAGAATTGTCAAATTTCCTTGGCATTCTGATGGAGTGTAGTTGGCCATAGGCACCGAAGAGGGCCCGCAGATCCTTCTTCGAGGCTTCAAACGGAAGATTCTTGATGATGATCTTGGTCTTCGCCGAATCAGCTTTCTTCAAGCTATCCTCCTTGCGGCGCTCCTTTGCAGCGTCTGGGACCTTGTTGGACAGCTGGACGAGAAGCTCATGACCATCTAGACGATGGCCATTCATTGTGGCAATAGCTGCCTCGGCCTGGGCTCTGGTGCGAAACTCTGCGAAGCCGAATCCCATGCTGAGGGTCTCTCCGGGTCGAGCTTTATCCGTTCTAGTCTTTACTCTTGCTGACAAGAACCCGGATAGCGGTTTGAACACTTCGCCCAAACGAGCTGTCGTAGTGGCAAAATTGAGGTTGCGGATGAAGATTGTTGACGTTTGTGCCTTAGTCTCCCACTCCGAGGGCTCTTCTGCAGGAACAGCATTCCTCGCCTCAGGTGCCGTAGATTCATCCCTAGTAACGTCAAATAAACCTTTGGGCCCCTTTTCCAGGTACAAGACTGAACCTTTGAGGTTGGTGTATGCCAAACTTTTGAGAGCTGCTTTTGCTGCATGAGGCTCCAGGAACAGAGCGATGGCCATTGTGCCTGACGGCGGCAGTACCAACTTCTCCAGTGAACCAAATTTGGCCAACATTGCTGACAACTCTTCGGACGTGGTTCCGTAGGGAAAGTTCTTCAGGAGCAAAGACTTGTCGTCTCTGAGACGCTCCGAGAAAGCGGCGACATTGATCTGCTGCTTGCGCAGGTATTCTTTTGTCTCCTGAATGATGGCAGTCTCCGCATGTGCCTGCTTCACAGCTGCGTCCGTAGACGAAGGGTCAAGCAAGTCCGCCTTTGACACACCTAACCGCTGCGCAGTAGACGATAGCACGGCATCAGGATTCATGTATAATGAGTTCCAGCTGAAGGTCTGAGTTGTAGCCCCAGACTTCCGCTTGAGCGCTTTCTGTTGCTTCAAAGGCAGCTTTGAGATCTCGAAGTCGGATAACTTCTGGTCCTTTCGATCGGAAGCTGGGAGCAGGTGCAGTAATCTGCCCTGAAAAGACTGACCGTCAAGTTCGTGTAGCGCTTTCGCTGCATCCTCGGGATCGACAAATTGCACGAAGCCCAAGCCTTTGCTTCTCGACGTCCGATTATCCTTAACGATATGTACCTGCGTTGCCGTTAGCCATGAACAGGGCACTATCCATTGAGAACGTGGTGAGAAGAAAGCTCAGAGGTGCAAAGCATCTACTAAAAAACTAGCTCCAGGGTCGAATCATTTGCCGAAGCATAAGATGTCCCTATCTGGAAATCATCACAGGTTGGCGCGAGAGAAGAGGAGCGAACGTACCTCTGTGACCTGGCCGTGCGACCCGAACAGCGACTCAAGGTCGACATCAGAAACATCGAAGGACAAATTGCGCACAAACAAGCGACCATTGGGTACGGCGACTGGGCTGTCTGCGTTCGTTTGCGGCGCTGCTGAGTCGATCTCAGCGCCAGCGTCCTCCTGGTCTGTAGCTGGGGGTGACAACGGCTGGATGTCCCGTGAAGACCTGGACACCACAGGCTCACTGTCTAGTTCTCGCAGATCGAGCGTGCGGCTTGTTTTGCCACGTATCCAGTCCATGTCGGACGTCGCTACAGTTGCTTGCGTGCGATCGAGCTCCGTAGTTTCCTCGTCAGAAGCGAAGCCTTCAAACGGTTCCTCGTTCCCAGCTGCAGGCAGTACATTCTCGTCGAGCTGTTGCGGTTGTTCGGAATTGCTCACGTGTCCAGCATCTTGCGCACCACGCTCTGATTCCCCGTCATCGCGAGCATCTCTTTTCCGCTTCTTTGCGACATTGGCATCGGCATGTCTTGGGATCTTGTCCCGCCGCATGGAGACTGGAGCACCCTGACCGTTGGCATCTCTCTTGACTTCGATGGGCCGCGCTACTGACACAGCGATTTTTGACATTCGTATGAATGACTTATTGAAGTATCTGACGGCATCTCTGGCTGTTTCGTGGTCGCGAAAGCCAACAAAGCCAATGCGGCGATCTGGGAAAACATGTGCATCTGTAGCATCGCTTTTGTGGCTAAAATGCTTGCGTAGGTCATCGCTCGTCAATTTGGGAGGCAGGCCAGACACGAAAATGCGCGTACTTGTGGCCGTCTCGTCTGGCGATGCATCTCCCATTATGGTGAAGAGTGGTTGCAAGGAGTGAATCATCGAAACAGTGATTGAAACTTTGACTTGAAACGGAACTTTTCGAGATCGACGCCAAGGCCTAACGCATAAGAGTGGAGATGTGGTTCCTGGCCCGCATTGCGGGCAGATATTTGGGCAGGCATCTTTACAATCCGCATTGCGCATCTGCTAACCACAAACATAAGCCCGTAAGCTATACCTGCCCCTGTATGCTCTGGGCTGTAGTGACATAGCGACATATTCTGTGTACTGACCGCGACCGTAGCTATAACCACAAAGATGGCTTCCAAGGAAGAGATGCCCGACAAGAAGGAGAAGTTGGAGCGTAGGTCCTTCCAGGAACGTGTTTGTGATGACTAGCTAACGTCAGGCTCAGCGCAGATAAAGTCGGTCGATATGGTACGGGAGGTCTCCGCATACACAGTACGACACTGACATCTCGAAGAGCGATGATATGCAGCAGGAAGCGATCGAAGTTGGTATGAACAAGATTGGTACTCCTGGCGGTGGACTGAAATTAACGCACGCCAGCACAAGAAGCAATGGAGAAGCATACAATTGAGAAGGTGAGGGAGCAGATCGGAGGCCATAGGCACGGCTGACTGTCATACAGGATATCGCCCAACACATCAAACGAGAAGTATGTGTTGACCCATCCAAGGCAGGCTCATGCTCACCCTGCTTTTTAGTTCGATCAGCGCAAAGGAGCCACATGGCACTGTATCGTCGGCCGCAACTTCGGAAGCTTTGTCACCCACGGTACGTCCCTGGCTTGAGGGAAGAAGCAGTGTCATCAGGCTGACCATCTTCAGAAACCAAGCACTTCATCTACTTCTACCTCGGCCATGTCGCAATCCTGCTGTTCAAGACTCAATAGAAGCGATGCCGACGACAAAATGAAATGGTTTCATGACCACGCGACGAGCAGATACCGGAACGAGGATGGATGACCGGGCTGGGAGCATATTGAGCAGAAGTCGAATTGTCGTGGTGCTGTTGAAAGACCATTGCGACCTGCCAAGAGTTCTCGACAATGCCATCCAGGTGACACGACCTGACATGATTTGGAGTTGGGCTTCCAGGAGAAGGTGATGCATGTCTGCCAGGGCGTCCAAACATTCAAACATTTGAACCAACGGATGTTATCACGTGATTGAATCTGCCCAGCCCTGCGGACGCCCGGAGGCTCTGGGCCAAGCCGCCTAAGCCGCCTACGTACGTCAATCGACAAATGAAGAGACCCGAGAACTGCGCCACGGCTCATCCATTACGTGCACCTCAGACCTATTCCAACGTCCTGTAGACCAGCGCCTTCGCACAACGAAGCCTTTGAAAGCCCGTCGTCGCAAGATCCCACTCGCTACCGACTCAGAAACATCCTGCCTCTGTCACGCATTGAAGATCGAGCACACCCATTCGTGATTGCACGCGCCTGCCGCAATGGCATTCTGCTTCGTTGTCGGGACCAATGGTTCGTACGCGCAATCATCACACTTACTGCCGTTGTCCGCCATTGTCACTCGAAGACGATCTCCCAGGTCATCCTGAGCGTGAGCCAGCTTCCAGAAAAAGCCAACTAACCATAGCATCCCTCGCAGACTTCACATCCCAACTCAAAGGCTACGAAAACGTCACCGCGCAATGCCACAACTGTGGTAACTGGAGCGCACATCCTATCAGCAGCTGGGAGTGGTTCACATTCTGCTGGATCCCCGTGATTCCGCTGGGAGGAAAGCATAAAGACGTATGTACACACCCTACGGTCTCCCGACTTCACACAGATGCATATACAAGACGAAAGAGAAAACACCTGCTGACATAGCATTTCATAAGGTCGCCTGCTCGATCTGCCGCTTCCGCCAGGACATGCGACAGCGGAACGATATACAACAAGGCGGAGCTGGAGGACCACCACCGCAACATCACCAGATGGGTCCGCCGCAGGGTTGGAGTCAGGGCCCGCCGCAGCAGCAGCAGGGCTATGGGCAAGGGCCGCCGCCGGGCCAGGGCGGGCAGCCTGTGTATAAATGAGATAGCGGTTACATGGGTGAGGCTTGGGGGCTGCTTTGGCTTACAAAAGGGTGATCGACTAGCGGCTTCGACGGTGGGCTAATGGGTAAATTCATGAGAGTGCCATTTCACTGTAATTTCGAGTTCGCAGATAGCAGAACACTTCTGGTGTGAAGGAAGGTCAACTTTCTCGCTCTTCAGACTTTTACGGACTCCACAGACGCTGAAGCTAACACCAACACCAGAAAGAATGCTTCCAGCGGATGCTGAGACATCACAACGGAGTGATCCGACAAAAGCTGTCGCTTTCCGTCCGATCCTAGATCTGAATGTTTTGTATGTGCATCGACCACCCACCCCAGCACGCGGCCACCTGCCAAGGTGCCGCTTTCACCTCAACAGCAGCGATGGCGTCGTCCGGAAACCGCAACTCAAGCACTGGAATGCTGTTGCCTCGTTCTGCGGAACGCTCTGTCTAAAAGTACACTCGCTCCCTCCTTGTCTCAGTTCTCTAGTGCGCATGAGCAGGCTTGCCGTGGTACCCCACGAGCTTCATGCGCCCAAGCATTTGACCGACTGTGAAAAAGCCCAGAATCTCTGCTCCAATAACGCCGACAGTTGCCAGTTGCTGTCTGTTCATGTTCCGAACGGAGTGAGATACGCGGTTGGGTCAAAGGAGCCGATGCTTGACATGAGCTGTTTCGGGCTTCGGAGGTTGTTGACGACGGGCTGGAAGTACTGTTGGAATTGTGCGATAGATCTGTAGTGCGTCAGAGCAGTCAGCTCGTCGCTGGAGAGAAAGCTTACGGAGGAGACATTTTCTGGCCCTGGAAGGTGAGCTTCGCCAACTCCAATCCAACGCGACCGTAGTAGATCGTGGGCGGTATTAATGCTGTTGCTTGTCAGTTTGCGCCCCTCGGAAGGACATGACCCATCTGCTTAGAAGCTTACATTCAACGAAAGAGATGAGCCTCCCCGTTCGGCCTCCTACTCTGCTGAGAGCGTTCCGTGCGCTTGATGC
The DNA here is from genome assembly GCF_001299255.1 of Cyphellophora attinorum. Classification (NCBI taxonomy): domain Eukaryota; kingdom Fungi; phylum Ascomycota; class Eurotiomycetes; order Chaetothyriales; family Cyphellophoraceae; genus Cyphellophora; species Cyphellophora attinorum. The sequence continues at coordinate 782,510 of NW_017253234.1, forward strand.
AGCATTTGAGATAGCTGGTCCGGCGGAGCTCGTCACTCTTGTCAGACCTTCGGAAGCTTTCGATACGGTCGACGAGGCGGTGTCTTTGGCCTTTGCGGCGGTCTCAGCGGTTGTCGAAGCTTGTCTGTGCTGCCGTCTGAGGAAGTGTCGGGTGTGCCGAAGGGCGGTTCTCGTCGCTAGTGTGCCGGACATGACTCGGACACGGGCCGTGAAGCTTGTAAAGACGGCCTAGGAGCTTCAACAAGTCGCTTTGAGACAGTTACACTTGCGACAAGAGAGAGTTGTCGTCGCTGTGATCGTGTGGTAGGGGCGCCGAAAAGCATGAAGCTGCGGACTCGGAAAAACTAGGATCCACTCGCCGGAAAACCTTGGCACTCAACTACACTGCAACTAGGTACCCCCAGAACATCTACACTACAATACTACAGTCGCTTGTATTCTATCTATTCTCTACACTAGTGCTCAACTCAGCATTTCAGACTAGGATCTGGACGTTTTCAGGTTACCCTAATGGATTGTGCCATCTAGTAATGGGCTTGACGCGCTGGACTTCTCGAGCCGCTGCGATTGCCAGATCCCTCTCTGATGTGCCAGCTTGCCTTCGTATGCGTCGACAACCATTAGAGTGACATTCTGTGAAGGTGTTGCCCACAATCGCATTGTATGGGCTTAAGTTGACAGACATTCGGCCTGTGCTCTGGACGTTTGCCTTCTTCACATCAAATCCCACGTACGGTAGGTGTCACTTTCCTAGTCGTCCGAATCACGCGGGCAGATTTCGTTTTGCTCACCTTCTCGCACATGCCAAGTCTCCGCTCCCTGTCCTGCACGAGCCTGCCTGAAGCTTAGAAACGACTTGGTCATCGGCCGACCATGGCGGGCGAAGCATCACCCCAGGCGTCCGGTCTCGCTGCTGGCCAGCTCACAGAGCTCGATCTCTCCCCGTCCAAAGCTCGAGCGCACGCCACAACGACACACGCATGGTCTCAAGTGATGTCATGGCTGCGCGAGACTATGAATCCGACACCGGTCCCGCAATTCGAGCGGAATGCCGAAACGCTCGCGTATCTGCAGACCCTGATGCATGCGAATCTTGCGGCAAACAGCGCACGCAAGGGACTGCATGAGAGGCAGTCAAGCCAAGTACAGGCCTACGAGAATTACCGCGCTGCCTTGGAAAGTGATGCCGGCGTCCAGATGCTGCAGGCAGTGGAAAGTCATCTAAGTGATCAAAGCGCATCAGCATTGGATTCGCTGTCGAAAGTATGGGTGCTCTTAGGACAGCCGTTGAGGGGCCCTGAGTGGGCGACAGACCTGGAGGACCTCGAAAAGGTGCTCGACAACGCTATCTTGAGGCTCAGCGCAGAGACATTCCAGCTGGAGCATTTAGTACGAGATCTTTCCTTGAGGAAAGCGGACATTGACTACCGAATCAGCCCCGCGGAAGTCAGGGAGGCAGATGATGGAGCAGAGGTGGACACAGATGCTGCATTGAGAAGGCGACAGATAGCGCAATTTACATCACAAACAAAGCATCTGGCTCTGAAGTTGGCGGAGTATGATCAGCGTCTCGATACTATGTCAAAAGAGCCACAGCGTGGGCCGGGCCTGCAGTACCTTCGAAAGCGTCAGAAGGAGCTGCAGGAGATGCAGAAAGCTGTTAAAAGTCTGGAGAAGGAACTCAGCGAATACCATGGACTACCTCCGGACGTGGAAGCAAGCCGCGCGGAGGTGAGACGAGCCCAGTCCGAGCTCGAAACTCTCAAGCGACGACGAGAAGAAATGCTGTCCGAGATGACGGGAAGCTAATGACTTCGACCTGCAAAGATATCTAGGGTTTGGAAGCTGTAGGTGGCGTGACGGTGGATAAGGATGCACGAGTTGAGGACCCTCTCAATGGCCGTTCATTCGGTGGCAGTCTTTCTCTCTTTCTCTCTTGCTTCTTTGCATCGACGCTGCTCTTGTACAATTTTCTGGTGCCAGCATCTGTTCACAATATTGATTCTGTACGGCCTTTTCCGGCTCACGAGCCGCTCAGCACTTCTTCCGACCGAAGATAGACTTGTGCTGCTTGGTACTAGAACGAATGTTAGCAGCTTGGAGGCATCCTCGTTGGGTGCGAGACCTACTGAGGCTTGTCACCGTGAACGATCGCATCTCCGGCTCGATCCACTTTGTCCACTGCCTCCTGGACCGCTCCTTTGGTAGAGTCTGGTTGTGCATCACTGTGCGTGTTATTGTTGGGTGATAATCCACGTCTTCGATCAACCTACCGAGTGGCATCATCGGCCTTGCCAGTGGCGTTCTCCTTGGCCACCTCCTTCCTGGACTTCATCATGCTCGGAGTCACCTTATCGAACATGCGAGAGTGCAAGGACTTGCGGTTGGCGTCAGACATGTCGAGATTGACGTGTGGTTTGTCTCTGCGGTATCCCTTCGTTGGACAAAAGACGGGTGAATCGATTCTAACAGTAACGAAATACGTTTGAGGAAGATATGCGTGAGTGCTATCGGTGTACAGTTGCAATAAAGAGTCGATCAAGTGAGCGGATGTGAGAATGGAATGATGTATTTGAGGTGAGGCAAAGGCACCGGCGAGGCGCAGATGCATTGACAAACGAGTGAACGAGGAAGGCGCGACGTCGCTCTCATTGCTTGAACGGCAGTCACTGATCGGTATGTTAGGGCGGAAGGAGCTATCCAGCAATGATGGTTGATGGAAAGCGTGACTAGCCAAGCTGTTCGGGCACGTACTGGGCATCTTTGGTCGATGGGTTTCCTGGTTAGGGACGCGCGAAGGGCATTGACCTATCTTGTTGACCAAGCTGATGATTTTGAGATGATCTCAGGAGCGTCGGTCAGTAGAAACAGCTTTCGTGAAGTTCATGGCTGGGAAGGGTCCCGTGAGGATTCGACACATGTATGCTGCGGCATGTCTACTTGGCAAAAACCTTGGCCGGACAGCTTGCTAGCTGAGTAGCGCTCTGACCTCGCTGCCCGTTCGAGGATACAGGTCTCGAAGTGGTACCTGCCCTGATGCTTCGTCGTTGTCAGACCCTTCATTGACAGGACCATTTGTGCCTTCACTCTGGTCGGCAGCAGCGATCATTCCCTCAAGCTCGTCAAATTCGCCACAGAACCTCTCCATAGCCTCAGTGACGATGTCTTTGGCCAGGGATTTATCGCTCAGCTTGGCAAAAGCATCTTGCGCATCCATGAAACCAGAAGCCAGGAAGTCGTTCAGCACGAGACCTGCCTCTGGCAGACTCTCGCGAAACCAGGTCCACCGATCTGTCGGGTCTGGTCTCGTGTCGGCTTCCTGCAGCAGAGCGTTGACTCCAGACTCATCCAGCAGTGTTGTCGTCAGTGAAGAAGTGAGCGTTTCTTGTGTCGTCGAAAGCTCCTGCGTGACTTTACCAAGCGGAATGCTAACATACGGTACATGGGACAGAGCGCTGTTCAGCGACGACCGCAGCGTGAATAGGTAGTTTGCCTTGAAGACGTTTCGCGCTTGCAGGTCTTGGAGCCGAACGGCAGCCTCGGCGCACCCATCGAGCAGTCGAGCAAGCATAGTCGAGAAGAGGTGCTCCAGCTCTCTCTCATCCATTTGTGGACCACGCGACCGACATATGTCTGTGAATTGCTTGAGCACAGTTTGAAGGACTGGTGGGGCGCTGAGATCAGCCTCAGCCGCCACGCTCGCCACGCTCGAGGAAATCTCCTGCTCTACCGTCGTCTCGAACATTTCCATCGTAGACCTTTGCAGCTCTTGAAGCGTACTATTAAGGCTCGTCTCGGACTGGAGTAGCTTCGAGAACATATTGTCGTAAAAGAGTAGGAGATTGTAGACTTTGTAGGTCAAGACGGGATTGCCACTGTTGCGTATGGCGAGATCTATTCGCTGGCGTAGCGTCTGGCACACCGACGCCATATTTCGGCCTATCAGATTTGCCAGAGCTTTGCGCCCATCGAACTGTTCGTCATCGATAGCGTTCTCATCTTGCGGAAGAATGTTGGGTCTGCCTTGTGCAGGCATACGAGCCCATGGCTCACTGGCTCTGCCGTCCCGAAGTCTGTTGTAAACGTCGTCATCGTCCGACACGAAAAGACCTTCCAAAGCCTCCTTCTCCGAAACAGCAGCAGAATGTACCCAAGCCAGCATGTCCCCTACATACCGAAGCGGATCATGCGTAGAGAATTCGATCGCTTGCCTACCGCCACTTCCGGTCAGGGCCGCCTGGAACGACTCTGATAGTGTGACCTCGCGCGCCTGCGCAAAGAAATCCAGGCAGTTCTGGAACAACGTTGGGCGTTCTGCAAGAGTTCTGAGGGCTCTTCTAATATTTCCACTTATATGAGGGTCTTCCAAGTCGATGCCCTTGAACTCGCGCTGCAACCATGTGTACAGCTTCTTGTAAGCGGCATCCAGATGGCGTGTCGTCTGCTCCATAAGCTCCAGTCCCAGCCTCTGGTTCTCCTGGCCTAGCAGTATCTCGCAGTCTTTGTGAATACGCTTGACTCGTGTGAGAATCGTGTAGAAGTCTTCTGTCAGCGGCTGAGCGGAACTTGTGAGCAGATTGACATCCTCATTAGAAAGAATGAAATGCTTCTGGAAGGCTTGTAGAAGCTGCTCTCTGCTTGAGCTCTCCTGCCGTCGATGGAGAAGCGTTGATGCCTCTTCAAGAACAGGATTTGATTCCTGCTTAGCAGCCAGAATATGCAATCTCATGGAGTCACATGTATCGTTCAGCTTGGCCAGAAGCGAGCCAACCCTCCGGAGTTGCTGCCTCGATTTTAGCCAAGACATTTGGGCAACGGTGCGCAGACCGGAACTTGTAACTTACCGCCGCAACATGTCCAAAGTCATCCACAACCTGGGCATTGGAGTCAACGACTTCCTTCTCTGCCAGAGCCTTGAGGTCGCTAGAGCCATAGCTGGCATTGCTGCCGCCTTGAGTCTGGCGTAATTCGAATAGCCGGAGCGCCTGCCGAATTTCGGTATCTGCGTATGATGTTGAGAGGACGGTCGAGATCCTCGCCGACAGAGCATTTGCGCGTCTCACGGAGCTTCCATCGCCTTCCGGCGAGAGAAGACCATCACGATCATCCTGCACGAACGTGCTCGATGCAGTCATTGAAGGCCGCTCTCACAGGTATCACGCACCCTTTTATGCAAATGATGCGGGATCTTGAGGCACATGAAGGGAGGACAGAGAAGCGCCAAGAAAAAGGATTACTCCATATAGCGGGCCCACTTGTTTTGATGTCGCTATACATGTAAGTATGCGGCTTACAATGTATCTGTCACTATCTAATGCCTCCAACCAGGTCACATCTGATCAATCAGTCACTTGGCACCGGCGACAACATTCGTAGAATATGTTTGCGTCTCCAGAAGACTGGGAAATCCTGAAGCAGTGAGGCAGGCCAGCATAGTGATCATGCTTCGCGGGGACCCCGACTTTGTCCAACAGACTCTGCATGATCTTCGTATCATTGCGGAGAGGGTCCTTTTCGGTAAAGCGAATTAGACTGGTGGAAAATGTGGGATCTTGTCTGAGAGACCGACCCAGACTCTGCATCATCAGGCTGTGCCCCGAAGTGCACGGAGCAGATGCGGAGCGTCTCGCCGTCGAGCAAAGGCACGCCCTCAGCGTTCTCTGTGCGAGAGCTGTAGTCGGCCCTAAGCTCCTCGGGAACATGTTCGACATGCAAGACTGCTGGCATGATGCTGCGAGGCCTTTGATGTTGGCGCGTGTTGACAGATCACCAACGAGGCGATTAGCCACTTGAAGCGCAATTGCAGCACCTGCGCTGCCTTCGATGGTGAAGAACCGGGCAGAATCTCCGCCAAGCAAGGCTGCATGTTGTTGAGCCCACTTGAATACTGTAAGCGTCTCTTCAAGCTGTGTTTGGGATTCCGACTTCGGTGTGAGGCTGTAGTCAACGCTCACGAGAACGCAAGGTCCATTTTCGCTCAATGTGACAGAAACAATCGTTGTCGTCGATAGATCCGGTCATGAACCCTCCATCGTGCGCCCAAACATCGACCGGCAGAAGTCCACTAGCCGCCCTTGGCCGGTATATCTCGATACGGAATACCTACCCCGGTTCCGTCTTCGGTTGAGACGGCATCACTAGCTGGTGGAAGTTGAGCCTGCAGCAATTGCAGTTCGGGAACCGTGTCGGAGAAAGCACCGTTGCATGTGAAAAGTCAGACTGGCAAACGCACCCAGGAGTGGGAAGAGGTCAAATGCAGTTTTGCAGCCAAGATTTCACTTTAGTCATACAGGCAGCAGACGGCACTGGACATGAAACGCTTGTATCTCTGGGTAAACCTGTTTCGATTTTCGTATGATGTGTACGTGCGATTGTTCGACGAGCACCATGCACGTTGCACGCAACAAAAGACGCAGAATTCGTGGCGGATGGCCACCTGTGCTCGACTTATGTGATTTGCGACTCGGCCTGCGACAGATTAGATCATTCTCTCTCGAGCTTGTGTTGGATAAGCGAACCTTCCATCTGCTGTTCACTGAAGGCTGCGTTAGCACGTCGATGAGATAGAGCTTTCCAGGACATACCCTCAAAGCCTGGTGGTGCCTCAACAGCGTCAGATTGCCCTCTGAAGACACCCGTGAGTCTCTGGTCCCGAGCCATCACTGGTCGGCAATTAGTCGACTGAGATAATGCTGTACTTGGAGCACTTGCTGTTTCTTTCCCAGGTATCAAGATTCCACCGCGGTGGCTTCTCGTTGTTTCTGTAGTATTTCAATGTAGACAGACCCGCACCCTGTTCACATCAGTCATCGTCGGCAGGATCGCTCGTGGGTTGGGCTGCTTTACAGTGACGCCAAAGAAGCCCACAATGATCGCATAGGGCAGCAAAGCCTCGAATGGGACGCCCATGATTGCTGAGAGATGGCGGACCAAGCGCACGAGGGTCGGCAACACTTGCTCACTAACGGTGGGAGATGGTAGTGGTATTAAAAGCAGCTTGGACATCGGTGGTGGTGCAGGTGAGCTCGATTGGATCGGTGCGGAGATTGTCGGAATTACGCTGGCCCAACCCCGATCGACTTCACGCTTGGAATGGCTCGCGAGCGCTGAGTATTGCGCCGGGATGGTCAGTCCTTGGATCAGATGGTGCAAACACCCCAATCACGCGTAGAACGTCCCATTCGACCCGTTGCCGCTGGTACATAAGCTCCGAAGCCCACCAAGTGTACGCAAGCCACGCGTCAACCTACCTTCTCCCCACTACGGCCTTGCTCATCACCCCCTTCCGCGGACCTTCTCAAAAGTGACGCAGGAACGATTCGAATTCGACGCGCCATGGTAACGAGCATGCTGCTCGTGATACCCAAGGAGGAATGAAAGAGGCGGTTGGCGGCGTGGAATATACCAGACGAAGCGGTGACTGAGACCCAAGATGCCACCTCTTGTCTCGGAGGATCCTGAAGACTTCACCGAGGACAGTCTTGCCACTTCAAGGGCAGACTCGCCGGCGAAAATGGATTTGATGGCAGTGGAAGACGCCGTAGAGGCCCGAGACGGCTCATCAACAGCGAACGAGGTAGCGGTAGCGGCTCCAGACACTATGGATGTCGACCGAGTCGACGACAGTGACCTGATCGCGCAATTGCAGAGGTCGGCACAAGAGGCAAACACCGATATGGATGAGGATGACTCCGAAGACGTCAGTGCAGCTGCTGAAGCAGGACACGAGAATGCTCCAAATCCAGCTGCGACACAAGCTGCACCAGACAATGGTATAAATGACACTACAATGCACTCGGAAGAGGGCGAGGACGATGCAGAAGAGGAAACGAAAGTGGCAGATGATCCTCCTGCGGTCGAAGAATTGCCCAATGCCAGCATCAGCTCCGAAGCAGACAACCTGAGCGAAAACGACGATGGCGAGAGTGACGAAGAAGCTGGCAAGAGCGAAGAAAGTGGCGAAGAAGAGGAGGATGACGAAGAAGAAGGTGCAAGTAAGAACGAGAACGACACCGACGACGACAGCGAGGAAGAATCAGATGAGTCGGGCGGAGAAGAGGACGCTTCCACCGAAACAGACTGCGTCATCTGTGCTAAAGCAGTCGAGACGACCGAGGCCACGTCGGATGCCATTTCCACTTGCATTAATTGTGGCAGACCTGCGCACACAAGCTGTATCCCGGAAGATGACACCCCTAAAGCCGGCGACCAAGGACAGCGCTGGCGATGCAGTGCATGTATGCAGAACTCGGAGTCACCCAAGTCAGTCCTGGCTCGAGCACGAGCGTCGAATTCGGCACCAAGACTCGTCCGCGATCTGTTGCCGGTATCTCGTGGAATCCAGAAACCTAATGCGCATTCGATCTTTGAGCAACCCCTGATATCAGACGGCGAAGACGGTGGTCGATCACTCAGAAAGCGTAGGTCACCCACCCAGGAGCCGCGGACGGAGAAGCGAAGGAAGAAGGCGACAGTGGTCGAGGATGGGACGACGGCCGACGCTACCCCCAAAGATCGCGCCGTTGCGCATTCCACAAGAAGTGCGCTGCAGCCGGCCCGAACGGTGCCACTCGCCCGTATTCTGCAACATCGACCATTCCACAAGCCGCCACCGCATAAATTCATACTTGCCTTCCGGCTAGGTCAAGAAGCGATCGACGATATTTTGAGCAAACCACCGAAACCCGGCAGGAAGGTAAGAAAGCAGAAGGCACCAAAAATCCCGCCCCCACCCGTCTATCAACCACCTATACCAAAGTTTCCAGCCTTGCCAAATGGCAACGTCGTTTTTCCTTCTCTATTCTCGGACAGAGACAGTGACGCAAAGCCCTATGGTGGCATTCTCTCAGAGCAGGACCAGGACACATCGAGATCGTTGCCTCAGCATCGTGATCGCGAAATATTCGAAAATGCACGGAAAGAAGCAGAAGAGGAGCGACGAAGAGCTACTGAAGCAGCTGACGTAGAGATCAATGGCGACTATGCACTCTCTGGTAAACCAAATCGAACGGTGTCCGGGCCTCCGAGCAAGATCAAGTGTATACAATTCGGCAAGTTCGTCATCGACACGTTTTATGCAGCTCCATATCCCGAAGAATACTCGCATGAGTCGCGACTATTTATCTGCGAGTTCTGCTTGAAATACCTGCCGTCCGAATTCGTCGCATATCGACACAAGCTGAAGTGTCCCGCAAAACATCCTCCTGGCGACGAGATCTACCGAGATGGCAGCATCTCGATATGGGAGGTGGACGGACGCAAGAAAACAGAATACTGTCAATGCTTGTGCCTGATGGCGAAAATGTTTCTTGGCTCAAAGACTCTGTACTACGACGTCGAGCCTTTCTTGTTCTATATTCTCACCGAGTTCGATGAGACCGGCTACCATTTCGTTGGCTACTTCAGCAAAGAGAAGCGACCAGCAAGCCAGAACAACGTCAGCTGCATCCTCGTCATGCCTATCCACCAGCGTAAGGGGTACGCCACGTTCCTGATCGACTTCTCGTACCTTCTCACACGCATCGAGGAAAAGGAAGGCTCTCCCGAGAAGCCACTGTCAGACATGGGCTTGACAGCTTACCGTGCATATTGGGATCTGACAATATCTCGGCACCTACTGGAACTTGGCATGAAGCCCTTCAGCACGAAAAAGCTCATGCTTTTGACCGGTATGACAGCCGACGATGTCATTCACTCACTCGAACGACTCTACGCATTCACACGAGATCCTGTGACCAAGACATACGCCATTCGTTACGACAAAAAGCTGTACGAGACCATTGTGCACGACTTCGACTCGAAGAAGCATCGCAAACTACGGCCTGAAAGATTGATCTGGACACCGTATGTGATGGGACGCAGCGACCAAGCACATCTCGACAATCAGCCGATGGCGACGATCGCCCCGCGTGAGGAGGATATCGAGGACGAAGACGAAGAAAGTCAAGCTGCGAAGCTGGGCAAGGCCGGCACTGCGGCTGTATCTCCGAAGACCACCTCCGTACCACTATCTCGCTCGCCCACGGAACAAGAAGAGCCGGCCGCCACACCCGTTGAATCTGTACCTCCCGGACCGCCAACAACAGACTTACTGAACACGAATGCAGCAGCCGATCGAGACGGGATACAGGTCAATGGCCTGACGAACGGCGCTTCGACGGACGCTGGCCCGGCTCCGGAAGCAGGAGAAAGCCTCAGTGGTTACGCACTCGCCTACCGCACCCAGTCTATCCCTGCAATGCGCTTCCAGATTACTCCTCCGATTCCTGCCTCGATGCTTCGCAACCGCAACATCAAGAAACGAAACGCCACGACCGCCTTTGGCCGCCTCAATGCCCTCGGTCAGAAATCCAGTCCCGCCGCACCACCAGCGACTAGGAGCTCGCCGCGCACTGCAGGCGGTAGCGTCAATGGCAGATCGACGAGGGGCGGTTCAGAGGATAAGCCGTCCACCCCTGTACGTCGTAGTGGTCGGCGCAGTGGCTTGGCGAATGTTGAAATGGCGAGCTTGGATGGACAGGATGATGATAAGGACGAGGACGAAGATGGGTCCACCGATGCAGAGATTGAGGTTGCTGCTCAATCAACAGGATCCTCGGAAGAAGAGGAAGGCGAGGACGACGGAGAGGAGGAAGAAGGCAGCAGCTCGGGGGAGGAAGATGAGGAAGACGACGATGATGAAGAGAAAGATCCCGATGCTGAGCCAGACGAAGGGGATGCTAGTAGCAGTGAGGAGGAAGATGACGATGACGACGCGGTAGCCGACGTCGTTGAGCTAGCGCAAGACGCCAGCTCAGCCGCCGAAGACGAGGATGATGACGAAGAGGACGAAGATGCACCTGGGAGGATGATGATTGATTCTTGGTTGTTAGATACCTTTATTTGTTCATGGATACTGTCCTGGTCAGCTCTTCGCTCACTCTATTGTGCGTCAAGCACCTTGCCTTGTATTCGAGCCTAGCAACGTGTCGTGTACTGCTCTCAAAGCGAGCATCTGATTCACCACCAATGCCGGCGTGTTGCAAGTTCACAGCAAGGACAAAGGCAGTCAGATTTCTGCAGACCAATCAAATCCATCTGCATCGTTAAGCCCTGGACCCCTGACATTCAAGTTGACGGCATCTTGTGTGGAGAGCCGAGGCACGAACGTCTCCCCGTATAGAGGACGCCGAATCCTCATAGTCTCGGTAGCGAGCAGTCACAACCTTCTCCGTGTCACAGACACATTTCAGGTATCTTCGCGAGCACTTCCGTTTCTTCAGTAGATTAAGCAGCAGATTCTTCTCTTTGTACTAACTTAGAAGTCATCAGCAACACGAACACAACATGTCGCACGCCCACGCCTCCTCCGGGGCGAATCTAACGCCCTCTCGGCTGTTCGACTGCTCGCACATCGTGGCCTTAGTCACGGGCGGAGGCACTGGAATCGGCGAGATGGCTGCTTCTGGATTCATACAAGGCGGTGCTCGTGTTATTATTGCAAGTCGGAAGGAGAGTGAGCTCAAAAGTGAGTCTTGATGTCCTTCTACTAGGTCTTGGTTGTTGCGAGGTGCTGTCGCCAAGCTACAAACCATCTTTGATGAGTCGGGCGTTCTGTCACGGGACTCTACGATGCAAGAGACGGTTTGAGCGTCGAGCAGAGCACGCGTGAACTGACGTCTTGCTTTCCCAACCCCAGAGACAACCGACCGCCTCAACGCCCTCGGCCCCGGCAAATGCAGCTACATCGTCGCCGACCTCAAAGACAAAGCCGGCTGCGATGCCCTTGTAGCCGCCGTCAAGAAGCAAACTGACCGCCTGACCGTCCTCGTCAATAACACCGGCGCCACCTGGGGCGCTCCCTACGACGACTTCCCGGAATCGGCATGGGACAAGCTTATGCGCTTGAACGTCAGCTCGATCTTCTACATGACTGTTGGGCTGGAGCCGTTGTTGCTGAAGGAGGCGAGTCCGGAGACGCCTGGCAGAGTCATTAACATTGCGAGTATGGCGGGGATTACGACTGTGGATGTGACGACGGGTGATGATGGGGGTTTGGCGGCGCCGGGGCACGGGACCTTCAGTTATGGGCCGAGCAAGGCGGCGTGTATTCATCTGAGCAGGGTTCAGGCCAGCAAATTGGCGCCGAAGAACATTAACGTCAAGTGAGTGGCTCCCTGGAAGGCTTATGGGGATATTGAGCTGACATTGATGGCTAGCTGCATCTGTCCGGGTGTCTTCCCCTCGCGGATGACGAACTATGGAATGGAGAAGTTCAGCGATACGCTCAACGCAGGCCAGCCGACTGGTCGCGTTGGCAAGCCTGAAGATCTGGCTGGACTCGTTATCTACCTCTCCACCATGGCCGGCGCGCATGCTGTCGGTAAGTCTTCGCAGCCATAGCCTTCATGATGTGACGATCTTGGAACTGATAACTGACCCTCAGGCAATGTGATTGAGCTAGATGGTGGCGCCACAAGATCTGGGTGGCGGTCCTCGAAGAAAGGGAAGAAGGAGAAGCTCTGATTGCGATGGTGGTGATTCTCAGAATCGCGATAAGCCCTGTGCAAAGAATTCACCTTCACAATGACCTTCCTCCAGAAAACCATCGCGTAGCATTCGTGGTGCTATTGGACTGCTGTGGAATCTCGCCGTCCGTAAGACTTACCATATCCAGGTCTACCGGATTTTAGTGGCTCCTCTCTAAAACGCTGTCTGTGAGCAGCATTTCTTCGCACTCAGTCATCAGAGTCGTCTACCACGACCGGCTTACCGTCCAAGTCCGGATCATGCCTCTCACGTTTGATCCTGCGGCCGCCGCCGACGTGCTCTTCTCCGGCGGCCCATCGTTGCATCGCAAGCAACGCTACGTCTGCTGGCACTAGTCGGGCTCGGTCGACCATGACAGGCATTCCTTCAATGTCGACGAGATCTTGTGGACATCCGTCTAGCTTGGCAGTGTAGATGTCCGTCTCCTTGATGATGTGTGGCTTTCCTTGATGATAAACGAGGTACCAGGGTGACGGGCTGAAGTCTGCTTTGTCGTGGGATTCTTCCTTCTTGATATCACCAGGTTCTTGTTTGACTGACTGACCTTTCCCGATCGGTTTCAATGCATTGGGCGAGAGAAATGCTCGAGCAACCATCTCACCTATGTCGTTATTGACGGCGCCTGCCACAGACCTGGTCTTTGACTCCTCTGCTGGGAAGTCCATGACTGTCGAGGACGTTCTGCGTTCCAGCTTCATAGGGCCAGATGGACCTACCGCAGGCACAGAGAGTCAGCAGCAGCAGTAATTTGGTCCTCTTCCATTACAGGGGCGTCATCTCTGTCTACGGGTCTGGCCATCGGTACCTCTCCTGTAAAAAAATAAGTAAGACTTCGAAAGGGGAAAGGGGAAGGCAGCGAGCTCGTACCTATGACAGCTGCCGGTGCTGGCTGTGGTTCCCTCGCGGATGACCTCAACGTCCGTTCAGTGGGCGATTCTTCATGCTCATCCTCTGCCTCCTCCTGCTCAGCTCCGAGGTCTGTGTAATTGCTTCGACTTTTCGCTGGTGCAACGACCTGGTGCTTGATAGGACTTTGCGGTGCTGGGATGCCAGTGTTGATCCTGATTTGTAGACGGGATCGAAGGACTGACTCCGGGACCTTCTTTTCGAAGTCTTTCCAGAATTCATCCTTGCGCGAGACTTCATTCCACCTGCGTCACATTAGCAGGTAACCAAGATTCACTCAGGCCGCATCTTACCATGCTGCTGTGAAGTAATTGTGCTTGTCGCTTCTGTAGAACATTGGGATTCGGTTTCGAGTGACTCGTTTTGCCTCCGCAACCTTTTTGCCCTTCGTGACTGGCACCTTTGTTTGGGTCGTGACTCCTAGGCGCTGCTTCTTTGTCGGACGAACATCGGGTCTGTCAGTGTCTGACATCGGGTCTGTGAAGTTGCCGTCAGAATCAGGCTCATTCATGGCCCTGTCGTCGGTGAACGTCTCATCGTAGTCATCGTTGAGCAGACCACGCTGGGCTGCAGACATCTTTGGCTTGGTCTGGTGCGATCTTGGATAGGATAATGGAACGATGATCAGAACTGGACCAAGGAAACGGCGGTATACAACAAAATGAGTAGATTTTCGAAGGGAAGATAATGGAGAAGCGATGAGAGGAAAACGGGATCTGAGAAGGCAGGACTTGGTCAAATACCAAGGATAGAAAGAGAAAGTGTGTTGGTCGGTGCAAAGGATGAAGGAGGACAACATGAGCAGAGGGGAGAAGGTGGGAATAAATAGTAGAAGCATGGGGCCACGAAGTGAAGTAAGTTGCATTCACAACTCGCTGTTCTCATCGTCATCTGCTTCGTCACTAGCATCATCTTCACTATCCTCGTCTACCAACGGCAGGAATCTGAAATCGATGAAGAGAGGCTCACTTCGACCGACAGCTTGCGTGCTACCAGAGAAGCCCCTACTGGTGTCCACGAGAAACTGCAGACTGAGCACACCCTGTGAATCCTGTCTCAGCGAGACTTTATTCGCCAATTGCATCGCCCGACCAGCCTTTTTGATAAGATCGAACTTATACCTGGTTTTGATTCTAGCAGGAGTGCCTTCCCCGGTTTTGACTGCGAACGTCTCGGTGACAGACGGCTGTTTCTTCTTTGACGGAAGTCCAGGCTCGTTCTTGGCCTCAACGAGATAATCGACGACCACATCACCTAATGGACCGCCCTGTCCTTCGAATGACAGCAATGGTGCGGATGTTGCAGAAACGTTGAGAAGAAGTACGTCGGGATTTGTGCCAGACAGCTCTGAAATAGCATCGGACAGGATCGAGCTAGGCATTATTGTCTTTAGATAGAGAGAGTCCCGATCCAGGGGAATCATTCCGTCGTCGCTGTACTCTGTGTTTACCGAGTATGTGTTCAATTCAGCAGTTGTGGTGGTGGGACCTTCGATGATGGTTATGCTCAAAGGCGCACCATCGGCTGCGTATGAGAGTCGGCATGACCCCGCTAGCGCTAGTGCTGGTGTGGTAAATGCATTTGTTGCTGACGATGAGAATCCTCCACCTTCCCTTCGCGCGCTCACCTCGGAAAGACCAAAGATCTGCAGTGTCTCCAAGATTGCGGGCATCGAGACCTCAAAAGGCGGAAGCTCGGTCAACTCTTCTTCATTGAAGTCGTAGCTTGTGAAGAGACTCTTGTCGAGGAAAGTGATGCCCTGTATGACTCTGGCTTCGTCGACACAAAACCGTATGCCATCTTTCGATATCCGAACCTCGGCCTTTGGTGCAAATGATATGGACCGCAGGATATGGTGCAGCTGACGGATCGACGTCGACACGGCCGAGAAAGCTGGCTGTTGTTCCATCGTGTCATTCAACACGTTGCCATATCAGACGTACACTCCCACGCCGCAGATCGTGTACACGGCTCCAAAGCTATAACGCGTCAGACAATTTGCAGATAGGCGAGACCTTGCCTCGAGTACTTACCCAAAGCAGAGAGAAGCTGGGATCGCGTATAGTGGAAGTGCGCCCAAAGATCTGTTCAAGCCGAACAGGCCAGAGAGAACGACTCCAAGGAGTACGAGGGCGAACCCAGTGTACAATTGACTGTCTTTGGAGATCGACGGTTCGAATGGGCTGCGTGCAGCAGCGTCCCAGACCTCCTGAAGAGACATGGACGCGATTGTAGGGGGCAAGGTTATCTGCGACAAGCTGTAGGAGTGAACAAAAGGGAAGTTCAACTTGTTACAGTGATCTTCTGGCAGTACAGAACTGTGGCTGCTGGTGAGGCTGGTGACTCTTGGCTGTGGCGTCGCGATTGCGCTTGTAGACTACATGCTTCCCTCCCGCCCTCTCTTCTTCACAGTGATGTTCCTCTGCTAGGACCGTCGTTCTACTGCGCATGCATTATACTGTTGTGGTCACTTATGCTCTATACTACCCTTCTGGGAGGCAATACTACTAGCCTACAATCATGGCTCCCAATAATCATGCAGTAGATGGTCAGTGAATCTCATTCCCCAGAGTCCCCACCTATCGGAAGTGAATTCAACTGACTGATCCACGCAGTCACTGTCAAGAGGAAGGCCTCAGAGGATGCATCTTCCTCCCGGTCCAAAAAGGCACGCACAGAGTCGCCGAGCCTCAACGGCGCAAAGGATTCAAACGTAAGCGCATCCCTCCCAGCCCACCATGGCAACACCACCTGTCCTCCATGAATCCGCGAGACCACGACTCGGCTACTTCATCGAACAACCCGGCGCATATCCCCTGGATCTCGATATGTCATCCGAGCTCGAAAATATGTAAGACAGTGACGATACTACCATTGATGAAGCACCGCCGCCTCTTCTCGACAGTCATGGCTACACCATCAGCGCCTCCGGTCGACCCATGAATCCCGTCATTCGCCTGTCTGATGCTGATGCTGTCGTCGCTACGACCGAGGCTCACGCTGATGTCGACGTTGAAATGGCTGAAACCGGTACTGACAATCTGCAGACTGCATCGCCGAAGAGCCCTCGAATCACCGCTACACCCGTCACCTTTCCCGAAGGCTTTCCAGACAAGCCAGCCGTTCTCGAAGAGAAGCAAGGTCAAATCGAGTTCCAAGTCGTCAATAATGACAACTCTCACAGCAGCAACATCATCCTGACGGGTCTCAAATGTATCTTCCAGAAACAGTTGCCCAAGATGCCGAAAGACTACATTGCGCGCCTCGTCTACGACAAGACTCATTTGTCTATCGCTATCATTAAGCAGCCCCTCGAAGTCGTCGGTGGAATCACATATCGCCCGTTCAACTCACGCCAGTTCGCCGAGATCGTCTTCTGCGCCATTAGTTCCGACCAGCAAGTCAAAGGCTACGGCGCTCATCTCATGGCCCACTTGAAAGACTATGTTAAGGCGACGTCTCCTATCATGCACTTCCTCACCTATGCTGACAATTATGCCATTGGCTATTTCAAGAAGCAAGGCTTCACCAAGGAGATCACGCTCGACAAGTCTATTTGGATGGGCTACATCAAGGACTATGAAGGTGGTACGATCATGCAATGCAGCATGCTTCCAAAGATTCGCTATCTGGAGGTGCCTCGCATGCTGCAGAAGCAGAAAGAGGCGGTGCAAGCCAAGATCAGAGCTGTTAGCAAGTCTCACATCCTGCATCCTCCTCCAGCTGCTTGGGCGAATGGCGTGGTACCCATTGACCCCTTGTCAATCCCGGCCATCAGAGAGTCTGGTTGGTCACCGTCCATGGATGAGCTGTCTCGACAGCCTCGTCATGGTCCGAATTACAATCAGCTTCTTCATCTGCTCAACGACATGCAAAACCACACCTCTGCTTGGCCCTTTGCTCAGCCCGTCAACCGTGACGAGGTGCCAGACTACTACGAGGTCATCAAGGAGCCAATGGATTTGTCAACCATGGAGGAGAGATTGTCCAACGACTTGTATCCTCGTCCGGAAGATTTCATCAAGGAAGCTAAGCTGATCTTCGACAACTGCCGGCGTTACAATAACGAAACTACGCCATACGCAAAGAGTGCCAACAAGCTTGAGAAGTTCATGTGGCAGCAGATCAAGGCCATTCCAGAGTGGTCGGTAAGTAGTGGTACTCATGACTGACGCGTGCGCATTTACTAATGTTTTACAGCACCTTGCTGATTAAGCCTTGTCGAGGAGCCCGTCGAGGAGGTCAAATGCGTGGCAAGACAAACGCCGCAGCGATGGTTCCTGATCACAAGTACAGGCGTTTGGTTATGAGACCATGAAATGCATTTAGAGATACCCCCAAAGCAGAGGCGTTCTGAGGGAAAGGGAGTCCTTTGGAAATCACAGTGAATGGACGCCATATGTCGGAGTCAATGGGCAGCCATCACTGCCAGTCTCGAAGAGCAAAACGAGTCGGCGTTCATTAGCAGAGCTCATGAGCAACAAGAAAGAAAGTTTGTCGCTCATCATGGACGGTATTCGGATGTCTGTGTAATCGTACGCGTAGTACGCAGTAGGCGCATCATCTTGGATCGAGATTGCATTTCGCTAGTGCCTCCGCCCCGATCAGCCACTCACAGCGGCCGTGACCTTCCTCATTCCTCACGAGTTACAGTCTGTGCCTCGACCTCTGAACTGACAAACTTTTGTTGTGCTTGATCCATTGTTACTCGTCCTCGTCGCAATCCAGTTTTGCGTTTGCATTCGACATCTGCGAAAGCTGCTGGCAACCAGATTCGCGACGTACAACCAGCCATCGAACGCGATCGTCCTTCCGAGACACCTCCAACCTCACCTGTAACACCAGCCAGTACTACTGCGCCTCAACCCGAACACACACTACTTAATACCTTCTGGCAAGCGACAGTTGAGTCACGCGCAATTGCGCTCTCTTTCGACGGCCACTGCCGGCCTGCGTACGCCTCTAAGATCCTGCGATCAAACCACGAGATGCCTATCTTAACGGGCGACCAAGAGCTGGAGCAGCGCAATCGCCTGCCAACATTAATGGAAGTCCTGGGCAGGCGGACGCTCGCACCAGTAGATCTGTTCTCGTTCTATATCTACATGCGCGACCAGCAACGATCAGTCGACTACCTTGATTTCTGGTACAGACTCCCACCCCAACTCCTGCGGCGCAGGCGCTAACAGTAAACAGGCTCGATGTCTCCCAACACATGTCGCTATGCCGACACTACGTTCGCGAACTTCGCAGGTCGATGCTCGTCGAGACACCTGATATGGAGAAAGCCACCTCGAAGCGCTCTTCCGCCCTCCTCGAGAACTTCGGAGAGTCACTAGGCGAAGCCGAATCACACCCCTCGAGCAACGAAAAGCGCAGCAGCGAACAGCGTCTGTCCGCATTTCTGCGCCACCAGCACAAGGATAGCAGCGGAACCAACCAGTCCCCAGCTCATAGCATGACCTCACAGCATTCGAATATGAACTTTAGCCGGCCATCTCACGAACCCAAACCTTCGCCGCACTCCGAAGGGCCCACTAGACCCAGCTTCATGGGATCCGACCAGCCGCAAACTGACTCCAACTCTCCCGGCCACACGGTCGCGCGTCAGGACATCAAGGCATCAGCCGAGAAGATACTTTACACTTTCATCCTGCCCGGCTCCGAGCGAGAGATTGTCTTGCCACAGAGTATGCTGAATCGGATAATACACAGCATCGAAGAAGAAGGGCGCGACGATCCAGAGGTTTTTGATGATGCGAAAGACTATGTCTTCCAGGCTATGGAGCGCGATGCATTCCCAGGATTTCTGCAGGCAAAGGCGCTGGGAAACCTTGTGCCTTTATCGGTGCTCATCAGATTGATCATTGGGCTGGCAAGTCTGATGGCTGGATTCTGGGGAGGTTTCTTCATGATTTTGCGAAGCATTCCTCGCCATACCAGATGCTGGGTAAGTTCACCGATTCCGAAGCTTCTCTATGCATCTGCTAACCAGCTCCTAGCTGATCCTCCCATTCACGATTGGCTGCTATTTCCTGGTCTCCTACCAGTACAAGATCGATGTCGTGGCCGCCTATCTGGGATTTAGTGAATACACCTTCATGAGCTGGGCGCGCATCCGGGAACCTTTCGTGCGGAAATTGCTACTTACACGAGCAATGATGGCGTCGCTTATGTTTGTTGCAGCCGCAGTCGCGCTCAGTGTGCTGTTCATCTTCGTGCCGGGGGCGGACTTCTAGGTCCTGTACTTGGATTGTACTGGGTCACAGGGGTTCGCTAGATTGCACCACAGACGGCGGTAGGATTTAATGAGTGACGAGATGCACGAAGACAAATATTCAGAGGGCACATATCCGGATCAGCGGCGGTGTACTGGTTCTCGGGGACTTTGCTGGGAATGATGCACAGGACACACGGCAGACACGTGGGCTGCTGTGCACAGAACGCAGACTACTTGCTGTAGAACACTGGCAGAGGCCACATCGAAAGCTACACTGGGACAATCGAGACATATGGATCTGCTTCGTCTAACTTGCTCATTTGACAGCCCGTGTGTACAATCTGCTATTCGATTCCTCTCAGAAGCATCTTGCTAGGCGGAGGTAATCTTCGCATGCTTGCGACGAAGTCGTCAAGAATCAGCGAGTCCTGTCATCAAATTGCCGTGACAGGGGCATCTCGTGGTTCTATCTATCTATGCATTCTCGCCGAATGGATTCTCATAACCCATTAAACTCGCCTGCCCGGCCGTGTTATGGCCAGCTCAACCTCTCTGAGCTCAAGCTGCTATCGTCGTGGGCTTGTCGTCTTCTTTGGAGTGGCCTTCCCGCCATGGAGCGAGTCCAGACTGAGCTTCTAGGCTGCGCTTGCGAATGTACGCAGCGGGATCTTCCATCTTGGACGTAGTGCTGTTGGTTTGGGCCGTCGTTCATCAGATTGTGATAGCTTACTAGCCATCTCTGTGCGACGGATAATTGGCGTCTTGAGTATGACGTGCAGCACTGCCCTTCAGCCCCGACCTCGGCCACGCTTTGTACCCCGTGCAGCACTGCTTGAGCCGCCTCGGCCGCTGTCGATCTCTCCAATGCCTTCGTCCATCTCCATGACCTCGTCATCGCTGACTGCACCATCGTCCAGATCTCGCTTGCTGCCACGTTGGCCGTCGCCTTTACCGCTCTTCTTACCCGGTGCGTCACCATACACCACAGCCTTGTCGATGACGCCCTGTCGCTTTGTTGCCAGCTGATGTCGATGAAGGGCCTGCTGCTTGATGTTGTTGATGTGGTTCTCAAGGTCTACAATCACACCGTCGCAGCGCTTTGACCAGGTAGCCAAGATCTGGAGCATCGCCGGGAGAGACTGTGGTCGGAGATCCCGCAGTGGAGCGACAGTGTGAATGTGTACAGCAGGAGGGTCGGAGGTGGGCGATAACCGGGCTGTCAAGAGACCTGAGTAGATGCATGATGTGACCAGTGACTCCAGGGCGGCTGCGTCAGGCAGGGACAATGCGGCTAGCAGCGTGGCGTAGGTGAGGCTATTGCTGCCCGGGCTGGCATTGACGAAAGGCGAGGCGAGTGTTAGCAAACTGAGCTGTTCCAGTTTATGTGTCTGAGCTTCATTGAGCTCTGGTAGACTGGGAGTTTCTACCGAAGGAAGTCAATTACATGATGCGTGGCAGGTTTCAGGCTTGACTCGAAACGTGGGAAGACTTACGCTTGTACTCGTCATAGGTGCCCCAACTGAAGATCTCAAGGATGGTCAGGTATGCGCGAAACTCGGCAGGAGTGTCGTCTGCCCTCAGTGATTGTATGGCGGCGAGCTGCAGAAGTTCTGTGAAGACAAATGTGCCAGGCGCTTCGGTTGCTTGTTTGATCACATTGGCGAGAAATCGTGGGGAAGCGTTCTTGGTAGTGGTGACCTGGTAGATGTATTGTTGCAGGGCCGCAAGAGACCGAGCGTGTGCTTGCTCCATGGCGACAGCATTCGACTGCACGAAGTGGTTTGACAGGAAGTGTGCCAAATGCTGCGCGGAGACTAAGTCAAGACGTAGTTGAATGAGGCAACCTTCCCATAGGGCAATTGGGTGGTGGTGTCCCACCCAAGGCTGCACGTCAGCCTTATGGCTATCAATAGCACGGTGTCACGTGGCGAACTGGTTTCGTCCTCACTGGCAGGTTTGAGTTTGTTCCGCGTCCGTGCCAGCCCACTCCAGCAATCCCGGCGGGCCTGGCTGGGGGCGTGGCTGCGACACTGCGGCGAGTTTCTCGTGTGCCTGAGCCAAAAGTCACCCTGAATCCTTGTGGACGGTCTTGCAACGATTAATAATTCTCGTCACGCTCAATACTGTACACTAAACAACTTCCCCTTATTCGCAGCGTTCACTTTGCATTGTTTATACTCTTTTATACGTTGCGGCGGACTTTGCTATACTTATACCTGTGGCAGCATCCCAACGTTCCGCCGAGCAAGCCACGCATTCTGCGAGCCGATCACAGTCCATATCACACTATCATGACCCGGTGACAACCGACCTTTTCTATAAGACGGGACCGTCAGCAACGAAGCGACGCGATGGCTTCCAGAGCCGCCGCCGGTCCTAGTGCTTTGAAAGCCGTTGGGCCACACATGGCAACCACCACACTGGATGTTCAGGGTATGACATGTGGATCGTGTACGTCCGCAGTAGAATCAGCCTTCCGAGGAGTTGACGGCGCTGGCGCAGTCACTGTCAGTCTCATGACAAATCGTGCCGTCGTGCACCACGATCCGGATAAGCTGCCGGCCGCGAAAGTCGCAGAAATTATCGAGGACCGTGGTTTCGACGCAACGATCCTCACCACGGACACGCCGAAGCCTGCGCTCAACTTGTCCACTGATGATCTACTGAGCTCTGAAGACAAGACACCTGCGACTCTAGTAGAGACTACGATCAACGTTGGAGGCATGACCTGTGGCGCATGCACGTCGGCGGTCGAGGCTGGCTTCAAAGATGTGCCAGGAGTTGCTTCTATGACCGTGTCCCTTATGACGAACAGAGCGGTTGTACAGCACGATCCCTCCAGGATCTCGCCCGAGGCCGTCGCAGAGATTATCGAAGATCGAGGATTCGATGCCGAAATCAAAGAAACAATATCGTTAAACACACCGGCCGCGCTGGCAATGTCGGGCAAGACCCATGCGACCATCACGACCGTGTCCATTCAAGGCATGACCTGCGGCGCATGCACATCATCTGTCGAGGGCGCTTTTCGGGGTGTCGATGGCTTGATCCGCTTCAACATCAGTCTCCTGGCAGAGCGAGCGGTTATTACACACGACGCCGCTTTGTTGACTTCTGACAAGATCGTGGAACTCATTGACGATGCCGGCTTTGATGCAAGTGTTGTGTCAAGTCAGCCCGAAGGCGTCATGGCCGAGTCAGGCTTATCGTCTGTGCAACTCAAGATCTATGGCATTTTCAACAGCGGTGATGCAACCAATCTAGAGCAGCAAATCCGATCAAAAGAAGGCATAAAGGGGTTTATAATCAGTCTGGCCTCATCGCGGGCTACTGTCACGTACGACGGCGCCATTCTTGGACTGCGCTCAATAGTTCAAGCCGTGGAAGATGCTGGTTATAACGCCCTGCTAGCTGACACAGATGACACCAATGCACAGCTGGAGTCATTGGCGAAGACGCGAGAAATCCAAGAATGGAAGAGGGCGTTCTTCACATGTTTTGGTTTCGCGGTGCCTGTGCTATGCATCAGCATGATATTTCCTATGTTTGTCAAAATCCTCGATTTTGGTTCGATCGAAATTATACCCGGCCTGTTCCTGGGCGATATCGTTTGCTTTGGTCTAACTTTGCCTGTCCAATTTGGTGTTGGAAAGCGCTTCTACAGATCAGCCTGGAAGAGTCTGCAGCATAACGCTCCTACGATGGACGTTTTGGTCGTGCTAGGCACATCTGCAGCGTTCTTCTTCAGTTGCTTCGCCGTCATCATTGCAGTATTGATGAAGCCTCACAACAAGCCTGGCACGGTCTTCGACACCAGTACGATGCTATTCACTTTCATCACTCTGGGTCGATGGCTGGAAAACCGTGCGAAAGGGCAGACCTCGAAGGCGTTGTCAAACTTGATGTCTCTGGCGCCAAGCATGGCAACGATTTACGAGGATCCTCTTTACGCAGAAAAGTTGGCGGAAGAATGGGAATCACCTTCATCGCCTATCCTGGAGAAGACACCGAAGATGCTCAACGAGAGTTCTCAGGCAACTGCGGATGCGGCCGTCGAGAAGAACATCCCCACCGAACTGATCGAGGTCGGCGACGTTGTGATTCTACGACCGGGCGACAGAATCCCAGCTGACGGGACTGTGATCCGTGGTGACAGCTACGTAGACGAGAGCATGGTCACCGGAGAAGCAATGCCTTTACAAAAGAAGAAGGGCAGCGCACTCATGGGCAGGTACGGTCAATGGAGCTGGCAAGATGGATTTTCGCGTCACTCGCGCTGGCAAAGACACGCAACTCAGCCAAATCGTCAACCTCGTGCAGGCTGCCCAGACCAGCCGAGCTCCTATTCAGCGCTTGGCGGATCTCGTGGCCGGCTACTTCGTGCCAGTCATCATCATTCTGGGTCTCGCGACCTTCGCAGTCTGGTTCGTTCTCAGTCATATGCTCAAGCATCCTCCGAAGATCTTCTCCGAGGCACAGAGTGGTGGGAAATTCATGGTTTGCCTCAAGCTGTGTATCTCGGTCATCGTGTTCGCGTGTCCGTGCGCACTTGGCCTCGCAACACCAACGGCTGTCATGGTTGGTACCGGCACTGCATCGCAGCAGGGCATTCTTGTGAAGGGTGGCGCTGCTCTGGAGATGGCCACTTCTATCACACATATCGTCTTTGACAAGACGGGTACCTTGACATTCGGGAAGTTGACTGTTGCTGATGTGCAAACTGTGTCTCAGTGGTCCTCTGGGAATAGTCGCACATTGTGGTGGGCACTTGTTGGTCTTGCTGAGTCTGGCTCAGAGCACCCGATTGGGCGATCTATCCTCGCTCGAGCACGAGAGGAGCTGTCGATAGGGCCCGAGGATCCGTTGCCTGGGCAGCTCGGTGACTTTGAAGTCAAGGTCGGCCAGGGAGTTTCGGCAATTATTGCTACTGGACAGATGAGTGAGCGCTACAAGGTGCTTGTCGGCAATGAAAAGTTCATGAGCCGGAACGATATCAAGATCGCTGATTCTGTCTCGCAGAAGAGCAACGGCGCAGCCGGTATAACCAACATTTTTGTCGCAATAGACGGAAAGTACGCTGGTAGGCTCGCACTCTCGGACATACTGAAGCTCACATCAGCAGCGGCTGTCACTGCTTTGCACAAGATGGGAATCAGCACCTCTCTCGTGACAGGCGACACTTACGACACGGCAGTTGGCATTGCCAGACTGGTCGGCATACCCTCAGATGCTGTAAAGGCCTCTGTGTCGCCATCCGAGAAGCAGCAGATCATCGCTGATCTGCAAGCACAAGGCGAAGTTGTCGCGATGGTGGGAGATGGTATCAATGATTCTCCCGCCCTAGCGACCTCAGACATTGGCGTTGGTCTGGTCAGTGGCAGCGATATCGCCGTTGAAGCCGCTGACATTGTCATCATGCGATCCGACGACATGCTCAACATTCCTGCCTCGTTCTGGCTTTGCCGCATATTCTTCCGCCGCATTAAGTACAACCTTCTCTGGGCTTGTGCTTACAACGTCATTGGCTTGCCGTTTGCTATGGGCGTGTTCCTGCCCTTTGGCTATCATATGCCACCCTTGCTTTCAGCGACAGCTATGATGTTCTCTTCGATCTCCGTTACGTTGTCAAGTCTTGCACTGCGATGGTCCAGCAAGCCCAAATGGATGACGGTGGAGAGACTCGAAGCAGAGGCTGGGCATGTTGCAATTCCATTGATAGGTGTTGCAAGGAAACAATCAGCATTGGAGGTGCTGCAATCCAGCGTTATGAGCATTTTCGACCCCACGAAGCGGAATGGTGGAAAAGGAGCCTACGTTCCTTTGAGAGAGGTCGATGCTGTTTAGCGTTTCCATAGCGTGTATATGTGTAGATTGTGACCACGGTCACTGTGCCTCCGAGGGAGGTAATCATGTGTATTCTTGTTCAAGCAATCTTCTGTAGTGTTACGTCTGCCTACGGAGTGCAAAAGATCCAGGCACGATCTATGGAGACCAGTTGGCAGCCATGCCAAGAAAACGAGGCTACTTCTCGGGTTACCCGTGTACGACTGCTTGCCCATCTCGCCTTCCTTTGTTATGCGGCCGACAGGTCTCGGGCGGCGTTCGTTGGTGTAAATCTGTACCGTTCGCGGCTGCCATCACGCCTGGGACCTCGTTATGCTCTTGACGTTCAGCCACACTAAGGTGAGGTGAGACCCTGTCCGCGCAAGGTAATCAGGCGTACTGTCAGCTCTAGGGCACCGCCTCAGTCGCTCCTTCTAGGCGCGTCAGAGGCGCATTAGGCTGGAAATTACACCGTGGGCTCATCGAGATCTTGCTGATTGCAAAATGGCGATCGCTGAGACCAATAATGTCTTACCAAAGCACTTTTTCGGATCAAATCCTTTGTGGTAAGTGTGGCTGACCAGCTCATGACCCTAGGGGCATAGCATACGAGTACCGCGTTCGAGCCCCAATTTCGCCTGGCGGACTTCAGCTGTGCGTCCCTAAATATAGCGAACTTGCTGGCCTTGCAGTGCACTTCGATTCGCAACATCTGTCGACATGGAGCAATTATGAGGCGTAAGCTCTGAACGATGACAGACGCCGGAGCTTTCGAAAGATATCCTTCTTTAAGATATGGGCAAGGTCGCTACAACAAGGTGTCGGACGGCGAAGATAACGATGGTAACATGGACGGTCTTGGCCTACAGGTCGACCGCTCAAAGACATCTCCTGTGTCGCCTTTATCGCCACAGTATCCTCCAAGCACCGCTCAAAACACACCAGGATTGAGTTCTGGGTTTCCTACGCCGGCTTTGCTGCACGCTGAATCTTACAATGGCTCCGAGATCGAGCTGCTCAAGCCTGGGGAAACGCAGATCAATTGTCCAACGAACGGCGACATCATCAGCTGGTCATGGGTGACGATATTTATGTGTTTCCTGGCACTGTACTCTTTCTCTTTCTCGGGAGTCTTCCTAGGGATTGCGCTGGCGAGGCCAAGGTGGGGTCGCAGGATCGGAGGTGATGGAAACTTATCATACAACACGGCGACTCTATTGAGTGCGTTGTTCTCAAAAACAGTCGAATTGGCCTTCGTCGCAGTGCTTGTCACTACTATCGGACAGATCCTTAGTCGTAGAGCGATCGCACGAAGATCTGGACATCATGGAATCACGATCGCGGAAATTACCATGCGGTCGTGGATTTTACAGCCCGGTCTGATCTTCACTCACGGAGATGCAATCAAGTATGCCGGGCCAACTATCCTCGGAGTCGTGGTTCTGATTGCAACCTTGGCCGCCACTTTCTATACGACAGCGGCCGAAGCCCTGGCTGCCCCGAAGCTCAAGTTTGGAGGCTGGGACAGTCACAAGCTGGTTGGGGTTGTTGATACTGCGTTCGCCAATGTCACTTTCCTGACAAATTCTTGCAATATTCCCATACCGGCTGTGGACGACCTGGAGGCGGGCAGAAGCTGCCTACAGGTATCCTATGCCGGCCAATCGTATCACAACTTCCAATCCTTCATGTCCAACTGGACTGCAGCTCTCGAAAAAGGACCTGGTAACAGCACGATGTCTGGACGACCGAGGCCCGCCGCCATGCTGTACGATAACACAACAGTCATAGGACAGTGGATTACACCGAGCGGAGAGAACATCACCAGCCAGTCAACTGATCGTTTAATTCAGAACGTGTCGATGGCAATGCCACACGCCAATATATTCAATGCGGCACGAAATGCAGCGAACGGCATTGCACAGCCTGGAGAGCTTGCAGGACAGGGCGAGTACTTCATTGCTGGTGCCTTGCCGGCGCCAACTTTGAACGTTCTCTGCGCTGGCCTTTCTTCTGAGGAGATAGAACCGTTCATATATGATCCTGAGGTCGATGTTCCACCGCCCGAATCGACTGGTCCGACGGCACTCGATGATTTATTCAACTTCGGCAACTACACTCCAGGCGGTAGCAAGCAGCCTGCTCCGCTCTTCCCTCATCTTCCGATCATTTACAACACGATCAACAACAACTCGAACATCTGGGGCCCGCCCGCGGTCTTCCTGCTATCTACACCACCTCCAGAGGCCAATCAAGACCACATCCTTTGCTCGATCAAGATAACACAATACCCTCATTGTACCACAAGGTACCATGCAGCAGAATCCGGTGGAGAACTTTCGGCGCACTGCGATGATGATGAAGAGAACACGCTGTCCTACTCGTCGAAGAATACCGACGTCACCGAGGGCCACTACGAATCAAATTGGAAGGACATCGGCAGCGAATGGCTGCGGTCTATTGCTCTGGGGCAGGGCATCAACAACGACAACGCCTCCATTGCACGGATCATCACCCAGATGACTCCTCGATTTGAGCCTGGCGAGACGGTGCTGGATCCGAATCGTCCATCTATAGCTGAGGCCCTGGCTGTACTCGCCGGCTCAACGACAGTTATGTCTTCGATCCATGCTCCTTTCATTCAAGCTGAGCGCGATGTGGGTCCGCCGAAAGACGAGAGGTTCGATGCTTTGGTAAAGTTCAAGGACTATGCGTCAGGTGGTGTTGAAGATTGGCAGAGCATATTCTATGTCGTGCTCGTCGTCGTGTTTCTCATCAACTGCTTCTGTATGTACTACTTATTCAAACACCTCTTCACCGACGGCCAGATCACCGACTTCTGCGAGCCGCAGAATTTGTTCGCATTGGCATTCATGAGTCCGCCAAGCCAAAGCTTGAGTGGTAGCTGTGGGACAGGACCGACGGGGTCGGCGTTTGGGAAGCGCTTCACTGTCGATATGGAACAGGCGGCGAGCTCGTCCTCGCATCCGCATTTCTATGTGCGCAGCACGGATGAGAAGAGCCCTATTGCTGCCACGGAGACGAGAGCTGGGCTGGCGGTCAGGTCGAGAGATAGGTGGAAGAAGGTTAAAGGCTTGGGAGGGTGGAGAGTTAGTCGCGAGTCGCCTGCGCTGGAACAGTACCGCCGTCTAGCGGCGTGAGGCTGGGGGATGATGTTGTAGATAGAATTTATCATGCTTGGAGCTCGGACTTGTGGCGTGACGGTCGCTCATACAGAAGCGTATCTCGAAGTGCAAACCATCCTTCTATGGTACGACGTCGCCCAAATCCTCGTAACACTGTTCCTTAGCCTCGATCGTGACAGCTCGAGGAGATGTCGACACTAAATCCGTAGTATTGGTGCCCAGCACAGTATCTTTGGCACCGCAGCCGGCACCTGTCTCATCTTCTTTCGGGTTTTGCTGACCTTTATACAGGCTTCGCCATACCCAAGTCGCGTCCGGCCCAGCGCATACTCGGCGTGACGCCATGCCACGCGGTTTCGCTTACAGAAAAGCCCTGCGCATAGTCATCCGGTCTCGTGTAGAGCCACGCATCATCCGGCGTCTGCAAGAAACCGATCCGCCACGTAGCTCCTTCCTGTGTTCATAGGACGGACGCGCCGTCCGGCTTCATGGAAGCGGCTTCCTCTTGCCACTCGTCGTAGCGCCTTCCCTGCGAAACTCTCACAACCGCGCCGTGCCTTCCGGACTGACTGTGGAGGTCCCCACTTCCCTCTCATTATCATGCGTGCTAGTGTATTCTTTCGGCCCGTGGCAATGCTGTGAGTCTACAACTCCGCCCTGAGAAAGAACTATCGAGATTGCGATCATCAGCACAGAGGTGTGTCGTTCGCTGTGCGAAGAGATTCACTAAATTGAACGTCCGCTTCGTGTAAGGTCTAGATTTGTTCGGCAATGTAGAGCAAGGTCCCGGGATCGATACCTGTTCCGACGCTCTTGGCTTTTCAAAACTTTGTGCAGAAATTGCAGTCCGGAAAGGAGGCTAGGGTGCTGGCACGACAGAGTCTGCAGGCTCCGACAGCTCGAGATGATTGATAGCCGTATCCCAGAGGTTCTTCCATGAAATCATGCAAGTGTCGTTCCAGATAAAGTCCTGAAGGGCGACGGCCATCATATCCCATGTCCTCTGTCTCGAGAAGTATTCCACAGTCCTGAGAGCCAAGGCATATCTCTTGTCTGCGTTGTCAACCCCCATACCTTCCCGTGCTGTTATAGGCAAGAGCGTTGACGA
Organism: Cyphellophora attinorum; assembly: GCF_001299255.1. Taxonomy (NCBI): domain Eukaryota; kingdom Fungi; phylum Ascomycota; class Eurotiomycetes; order Chaetothyriales; family Cyphellophoraceae; genus Cyphellophora; species Cyphellophora attinorum. The sequence goes on from NW_017253234.1 coordinate 812,241, forward strand.
CACGACAAACATTGCCCATCCGATCAGCTCAGTGCCCTCTTGGTCCTCATCCCTGAGAGGCATGTCCAAGAGCTCCTGAGTATGGTGCTGCAGCTGAGTAAAGTAGACCGAGCTAAGCTGTTCGCTTCTGCTGAACCCGAGCAAATAGATGAACATTGCGATGCAGCAACTTCTCTCAACCTGTGACATCTCCGGGCCAACCAGGAGCTTCGCAAGCTCTCCACAACAGTGTAGGGCCGATGCCACTGTCACGGGCTTACCAGAAGTGTCGTTGAAGTTTAGAAACTTCCTGACACCTTCTCGGTACGCGAAAGAAGTTGGCATATCATGGTGAAGCTGTGCGTCGGTCTCTGCGAGGCTGAATACTATCGACAGAACTCTCGGGGACTGTGGAGAGCGCCCAACGAGCGTGTGGTAGCCAGGAGGGATCACTTGCAACATGTTCTGTGTTTCATCTTCGCCGGGGCTCGGCTCTCCAACGCTAGACGGCAGCACCGACTGAGCCGAGCGATCAGATATGAGGTGCGGTTGCTGATAGATGTAAGAATAGAACGATTCCACGGACAGCACAGCCGGTTTCAGCAGCAGAGGGAAGCCCACTGCTTCGAGTCCGCCTCGCAGGCCGATCACGTGTCTCAATCCCTTCAGATGAGCTCCGAGCGAAGCCAGATCGTTGAGTAGATAATCAATACCTATCAATGCCATGATTGCGAAGAGCAGTGCATCGTCATGTAATGCCTGAGCGTCTTCTAGAGAACGTCTGAGTGTGGAAAGAGACCGCCCGTAGTGGTACAGAACATCCGGGCTCGCATACTCGTCGGTCCAGGTGTGCGCAGTCGCATCTGCCAATGCTAGAGCTACCGTAGCTTGAAACATCACCTCGTGGTCCAGAGCATATTGGAAGTAGTTCCGGATAGCCGCAGCGCCGTTTTGCGGATCTATGACCTCAGGTCTGAGGAGGTGAGACGGAGCGTATGAGATGATGACTAAACGTTCAGAGCCTGCAATGACATTGGACAGTAGACTCACAGTGGTCAACAGCTCTTCCCACTCCACGGCCTTGTGGGATGGGATAAGCTCCGAATGGGTCTTCCCGAATGCCTGATCGATCTCGGGGCACGGTGAGAGCTTGTAGGCGAGCTTGTTCCCGGCTTGGCTTGCGTTGATGAAGCACATGGCAGTCGTCAACAGTAGCATTACTCTGGAACTCCCAGCCTGGGCGGTTGGCCGTTACATGTCGCTTTGTAGGACGACTGCGATTGCGGAAGTGCGTTCCAATGTATTGAGCGACCTGCTTCTTGTGAGCTTTGTCTGTCTGGTCTTTTGGATGCGTATAGTTGACGAAGGGGTCCCTATCCATGGCCGGACGTATCGAGTCATCACATCATGTCGCGCATTCGGGGCTCTCCACTCAGTTTTGACATTCGGCAGTCGATCTTGGCATGGGTTGGAGAGCCCATAATACCTAGGTAGACGTCATCAAGACCATGGACTTCTGTACTTTTGCTTCGTCCTTCTCATGTTTGGTCTCAAGCATTGCCTATGACTAAGGTCTTCCACGAGAACGAAGCTGTGTTAAAGCCAGGGGAGGAATCCCACGAATCGGACATTATGTCCGTCGTGCATGAGCGATCTCTGCCTGATGGGGGACACCTAAGCCCAGGGTGGCAGTCATTTCTTTCCTCATCAGGCATCTATTTTTTGCCTTAAGAGATAAGCCTACTTCAGTTGACATATCACCCGCTGATCAACGGTTAGCAGTCACCGAACGCGTCCAGTTCCGGGCCTTGTGTTTAGCGGCCTCTGGCCAGCTGTGACAGCCGGAAGGGTCAAGGACCGAGGGCGGAAGCTTGGCGAAACGCGATGCGATGCGATCTGCTCGACGACGCATTATGCGCCGAGGACTTGACGTATGAATGTCATCGCACCAAAGAGCTCGTCGGCGTTGACTTCTCGGACCTTGTCAAGCCGCATCCTCGATCCTTAGGCCGCGAGTGAAGTAGGATCGCTCCCTGCTCGACACTTTCTTGCGAGATGCCTGACCGAACATCTCGGGTTCTTCTCCCGTGGAGGCTCCGGAAGGACAAACTCCCAGCGCAGCGTCGTCGCACGAGTCGGACTAAGTGGATGGTCCGGGCATGGCCAGGTTCCCACTGATTCAGGAGGAGATCATGTTGCACACTCGCATCGTCCAGTCCACCAGATCATCCAAGCACGAATCATCCCGCTTCCACCTGTGGTGACGAAGCAGTCCATGGCTCCGAACCGGCTCTGGCAAAAGGTGAGTGAGACTATCGCGCGTTCGTGCCCAGTGCAGTGGACTCGGCGAGTGTTTTGTGGGATGGGATGAGATGCAGTCCCTTCCTAGCTGAAAGTCGTCGGTGTATAGACAACAGTCTGTCGGGAGCCCAAACAACGTACCCGCGAGTCAGAGGTAGGAATGGACAGGTGGGTCAAGGCAGTCGATCCTTCCCTCCATGGCGAAGAGGAAGGAACGATCATGCGTGCCTTCCAGAGGCAGGAAGTGCAACTGTGTACCTCCAAAACTTCTTACCATTTGACCCTCACTTTTCCTTCTCTTCCAATTTGAGGTGTTATTTTCGTTCTTTGCTCGATCCGGACAGGCTTGTGATGATTCCTGACTGGCATAGCAACTAGATAATCGCATAGGTGTACACTGTCTTGGTCGTCGTCTCATCCCGAGTCTGGTCGACCATCGAGTTCTTCGCAGCCTCAAGTTTTAGGTTCGTATCACAGGCATCCTCACTGCTGACGAGCAGCATCAGGAAACTGACACTAGCTTGCCATCCGTTACTCGACCCTCCATCGTCGTTGTCCGCTGTACTCGACCCTCCATCGTCCTTCCACTGTACTCGACCCTCGATCGTCGTCGTCCACTGCATCAAGACCTTCGTCAGCTCTGTCCGAGCTGCCGGGAAGGGTAAGAGCTGGACAATACTCATCGGTACAACAATCTCCGGATCAGAGCTGCCTTGTCCACGGAGTCCTTCTCTCTTCACGAGTCCAAGCTGCCACATCGACAGAGTCCATTCCACTTCACAGATCAGAGCTGCCGTATCGACAGAGTCCTTCTCGCTTCACGAATCAGAGCCGTACTGCCAACGGGGGTTGTCTTGCCTCAAAGACCAGAGCCGTACTGCCAACGGGGTTTGTCTTACCTCAAATACCAAAGCTGCATGTCACAGAGTCCTTCTCACTTCATGAGTCAGAACCAGCACTGCCACTGGGGATTGTCTTGCCTCCAAGACCGAAGCTGAACGTCACAGACTCATTCCCACTTCACAGGTCAGAGCCGTCACTGTCACCGGGGTCTCGTCCTACCTCATCTCACCAGAGCCGTCACTGCCAACGAGGTCTCGTCCTACCTCATCTCACCGGAGCCGCCACTGCCAACGGGGTCTCGTCCTGCCTCATCTCACCAGAGTCGTCACTGCCCACGAAGTCATTCTCGCTGCACGAGATCAGAGCCGTCACTGCCACTGGGGTCTCGTCCTACCTCATCCCACCAGAGCCGTCACTGCCAACGGAGTCATTCTCGCTGCACGAGATCAGAGCCGTCACTATCGGCAGAGTACGTCCTCGCCATGGGGACCGATCACTGGTTGCGTCTCCGTTGGTCCCCACGACTGAACTCTCTGGATACCAAGGATTTCCATCGCACCCTTCCTGGATCTCGCACGGCCCTGACTGGACTTCCAAGGATGCCAGAACGACCCTCCCTGCACAGACCCTGGACACAGCAACCGATATTCCGTGATAGCCGCTCCCGCTCTGGCCGTTCCCTCACTTCTGGGCTTTGGACAACCCTGGTTCCTGCAGCTGCACGCAATGAACGGCGAAGCTCGGTATGGTTCATGAGCATTGCGTAAGTTCTTCGTCCTACCACTCCATCATCTACTCTCCTTGTTGGCAGCATAAGTCCACATCCAACACTTGCCATCAAGCCATCACAGGATCATCGCTTTGATCCTACAACTGCGTGTCATGCTTCGGCAATGTTGGAGGATTATGACTGACAAGCTGAGACCAGTCGTCGATCCCCAGCACGCACCCTTCCTCGACGCTACAAGCTCTCCCACGATAGCTCGTCGACATCAGCTCCGCATCATCGTCTCCTCATCGTCCGCTCGTTGTCATCGAATCTTCCTCGTCAGCTCGTCGTCGTCAGCTCATCCTCTCGGCCAATCCTCGACTTGCGCCTGCTGTCAGCTTAGCCAGCTCATCGTCTAGGCCACATGTCCCAAGGTCAGATCAATGTCCTTGACGCTTAACCGGCTTACTTACGCAGCCCGCAGCTCTTGACGACCAACAACCTTCCAACAATGCCGCCGCCTCCTCCTCCATGACGTGCCGATCGGTCTTGAAGCAAGAGCAGGAGATTAACCCCGGTCGGCATCGAATATATCTCTGCATTTTGTATGAATGTTGGGTCAGGAGGCGCCTCTCTCTCCCTAGGTGAGTGTTTTTGGCATTGACGGCCTCCTTCGCTGGACAACCTTTCCCACCTCGCGCCCTGTTCTCGTCTAGTTGGCCTTCCCTGCTCCTTCCTCACACAGCTTCGACGTCTGCTGACCTCGTCACTGACATCCTCCGATGCGATTTATAGCCACGCACAGTCTTCTGGTACCACGGCGGTTATCACAGGCTCCCCAGCGGCGCCGATGAAAGAGGTAAGGTCATCGAGTCCTTCTCTGGCATCCACACCAGCGATATGGCTCGAATCCCAACGTGCCGACGGTCGTCCACAACCTCCGCATCGTCCGCATCCATCGCTGAACGCCCTCAGGCTCCTCGCCGGCCATCCTCTTCCCTAGTCCCCATTCTCATCGCCCATACTCAGCGATCCATCCTCACGCACCCGTGCTCATCCTCACCAACCCATCCTGATCCACCCTTTGATATCTACTCGTCTGCACCACCACTCCTACGGCCCTCGTCACTGCCGGCTACCTCTCCATTCCCCACACGATCGCTGTCGGACCTGGCGTATCAGCCCGCACCGGCGTTGTGAAGTCTGTCAACCGTGTTTGGCAACAAAAGTCAACAATCTACCCCAGCAGCCTGGGCAGAACTAACACACTCGGCCCGTTACGCTTGCTCTATCTACTCGCTGTCATCATCTCGCATTCACTCTCGCTCTCATCATCTCCCACTCGCTCTCGCTGTCATCATCTCACACTCGCTCTCGCTGTCATCATCTCCCACTCACTCTCGCTGTCATCATCTCGCATTCACCTTCGCTGTCATCATGTCTAGCTCACCGTCAGCGCCCGCTTCGTCTTATCGTCATCCCTGACTCACCAACTATCCTTCACGCTGCCATCCGCGGTCATAGTCGCTCATTTTTCCACACTGTCATCGTCTTTCGCCTAGGCCGTCGATACTCATCTATTCTGTCCGCGACGCTTCTCCCCTCTATTCTACACCGACTGCGTTCAGAACGTCAATTCCCACACACGATCTTTGTCACTACGTTCGGCTCATTGCCTGCTCGCCCACCACGTCATCACATTCAACAGCATCACAGCCCATCGCGTCGTCATCATTGTCGACTACAATCCTATCGCAAGTGCTAGACCCTATATCTTTTCACCGTCCTGTCCCATGCTCTATCACCTTCTCAGTGCCGTCGACCCTCGATGCCGCGCCTTGGTCCTCCCTTCGCTGCTGCATTCTTGACAGCGGCTCCTCGGTAGGAGCACCTTCCAACCGTGGCAGCCGACACCCTCCGCACTGCCAACCTGCTCAACGCCACCCTTCGTAACACAACTCCTCCCCATACCACTCCACCTTCTCCAGCACCGGCGCCCCCACCACCGCCGCCGCCATCATGGCCTCCCCCACCACCGCCTTCCACAGCCACCGCCTTCCACAGCACCGTCTTCCACAGCACGCCTTCCACAGCGGTCTTCCACAGCACCGCCTTCCACAGCACCGCCTCCCCAGCACCGCCTTCCGCAGCACCGCCGCCCCATCATCGCCACCTCGCCACCGTCCTCCTCGCCACCGTTCTCTTCGCCACCGCCCTCCTCGCCACCGCCCTCCTCGCCACCGCCCTCCTTCATCATCGCGTTCTCACTCCCCGAGAAAGCCCGCCGAGTAGTTGTTCACTAATAACGCGCTCCAGCACTGCCGCTCCAGTGTCGCTTGCATGGCACCGTTCTCAGGTTGCTCCCTTTCCTGCTGCAGCCGGTCCTCATCCACTGGCGGCGAGATACCACAGTCCTTTCCCAAGCGACCCTGCCTCAACATCACCACCTCTTACGGGCCATTTCTAAGGGCCGCTCCCTCGACGCCGCTTCCTTGACAGCGGCCGCGTGGCATTGCTCTCACAAATTTGCCTCCTCCCCCTCTTGACGCACGTCCTGTGCAGTACCCTGCGTGCATCAAGCCTCCTCTCTATTTATCACGCTGGTCCATTCGTGATGCTCCCAACACACGATACGTCGCGCGAGTAGAATGTCCCGACGCAAGCTCTTTGGCCTTTGCGCAGTCGTGCCCACCGTTCCAGTCTGCTCGTCTCTCCTCGTGCCTATCTTGTCGTCAGCTGCCTGCCAACGCCTGCTCTTCCTCATGCTTGCAGTCCTCTTGCCGATGTGGACATGCGCTGTGGGCCGCCTACTGCTCTGTCCATGATAATGTATTTGTCAACCGGTCGTAGAAATATAGACGTTGGCAACTGCAATCGGTCTACCCATTTTATGCTTCCGCCGCTCGACGCAAGGCTCGCAAGTTGAGGCCTTTGTGGCGGGCAGACGGCTGTTCCGAGCACACAGGCGTGTGCGCCTTCACGCGAGTCGCAGCATCCGATGGGTTTCAGAGCTCCCACCAATAGATTCGGGGCTGCGCTTGCGGCTGCGTGCTCATATTGGTATTTGGCTCTTTCCCCCGTGTGTCCTGCTCCCTCTCCAGCTCGTGCGACTCGGCGTCAGTGACCGTGTACGGAATCAGAGCTGAACGACCTTGATCAGCTCATGCAGCGTCGCCCTTGCGACGGTTTTTCGAGGCCAGCAAGACGTGTCGAAGTAAGCTTATTGCAGCAAGACTTGACGCTCGTCGTGTGTTTGATGGGAACTCTCAATTTTGCTATGTGGACAGACGTTTGCAAGTCGGCGAAGGTCAACTTGGCGCTCAACATTTCTTTGCCGTGCGACTCCGCCAGAAGTCGGCGAGCGTTTGCGCTTAATATTCTAGATCATTCGGTACGGAGAAAAGTGTTCACCAGAATTTTGGGAACGAGCAAACAGACCACGACTGAGGGACACGCGCCGCAAGCCAGCAAACGAAGTCCCAAGGGTGAAGTTCGCGGTTCGTCTTGATGGTCATGCGATAGAGGCTGTCAGTACGCTACGGCAAGACCGATAGGCAAGATTGTAAGCAACAACCCCATTCCACGGCGGGTCGAGATAGATATATATCATGCCCGGTCCAGCTCTTTCATCGGCTGACGCTCGGCGAGAAGCTGTGCTAGCTGAGCGTCATGATTTGAGTATGGTGTTCACAGAGGAAGGACATCATTGTCGCGAGGTGTTGCATCAGGTGTAGATGGCATAGACACATCGAGCACCAGATCCCGCCGAAGCCGAGGCGACACCGGATCGATGGACGAGGCCGCTGGTTGGGTGATGAGACAGTAGATGTATGTGCGACGATTCTCATCGAGGAACGGTAGCGACACTACAAAGAGTTTGTGGCGTGAAGAGTGTTGAGAGTTGATACAGGTCTGACGATGTGGCTATAGAGTCGATAGAAGCCAGATATTCGATGACTCAAACTTGCGACAGACATCGGTGCATCGATGGACGATCGACGGCAAGCTTGTAACTGAGTTCGACCTCGATATTGTGCTTGTCTTGTGTTCATGGATCTTTGTGACTTTGCGGTGGTACTGGGAGTGGCTCTGGAAGTTTCTGTAGTGCGAAGTTTCGTCAACATATTCGAACAGCAAATAGGAAGAAGATGTCTGTTCTTCTGACAGTGTCGTGGAGTCAAGGCTCATAGTTTTCCGCTGTTCCAGCTGAAGAGCCCCGAAGTTGGCAGCGGTGGGCAGGAAGAAGGAGTCCAAAGATCAGTCTAAGGACTAGAGGTAGGGTAAAGAAAGATCTGATGAAGGAGCTGGCTATGAGCAAAAGTCGGACTGCAGGATGGTGGACGAGCTTGAAGTTCGATATGACCGGGTGCGACTGTTCACTTTTTGCCGCCTGGGATCATCTTCAGCGATAGACATCGAGGTGTGCATGATCTTCAAGAACATAGAATCGTGTCTATGTGAGTCGGTCATTCGAGATGTCGTACACTGTTTCATACAAAGCTGTACGTGCCGAATTTGATTCGCGTCTCATACAACAACAGCGATGATACGAACTTTGGCGTTGACGTGAGTTCCGATGTTGTCAAACGCACAGAAAACCAGTTCGGCTGTCCAATACCAGTCTCTGGCTGTGCAGAAAAGACGGAAAGGGTAGAAGCGAGCGCTCGGACACGTCCCCATGTTGTTGAGTTATGTCATAGCAAAATGCCGATGTGGCGAACGAGCTCAAACTTGTTTCGTCTATTGAACATCGGTCTCGGATGCTGCAGCAATAAAAGCGGCACGAAAATGATCATGCGATTGCGGAACAATGTTGTTGACCTTGATTCGGGCATCAAAACGTGCGTGCAATATGTGAATGCGCCAAAGGTGCACGTTGAAAGATCGGTTTTGTTCGGTGCGCTGTACCTCGACTGTTGACAATGCAACAAAACCGCTGCGATAGAAATATACGCCCGTGTGCATTTAGATGTTGTTGAGTTGAATTTGAGGATCGAATTGACTCCACCAAAAGATGAATTTGCGATGCCAAAGATCGAAGGGAAGTCGAAGTCGGTATCGTAAATGACATACTTGACAAGGTTTCGAAACCGAAGCCGTAGCCAGCTAAGCTTCAGATCTAGCCCAAAGATGGCCTGAAGCGGAAGCTCTATTTGAGTTGGAGGAAACTCAAAAAAGACTTTCGCAAGTCAAAGAGCTTCTGGCTCCATCGAGGAAGGCGTGGTCGATCGTGCGGCTCCTGTGGACTCAGTATGAGGTCAGATGACCATCCCTGAAGCATAGCGCCACCAGGGTTGCCCTAGTTAAGCCGCAACATAAAAATCTATGATCCGAAACTTGGACGATCGAGGCCCTGCGTTTGCCCAAGCCGGTATTGTCGCGCCACTCCATGCCTCGAGACTCCGGGCAGCATAAACTCGGCAGCAACGCAATAGCCAAGCATACTTTGTCAGGTATGTCATTTCACAAACTTACCCGTGGATACAACTTGCTGCCTGCCGAGTGGTGCCCAGGTGGAAGGTAACACTTGGATACTATCTGGATCATAAGCCTAGTCTAATTCTACACCTACAGGTCCTCGAGCTTAGCCACACCATGCTTCAAGCCTCGGAGAAGGTCACTCGAAGACTGCCTTCTCAAGGTAACAAGTTCAAGGAAACACTGAGCACGAATCACTGTACAGCTCAGCACTCTCACTCCTATCTCTCTTAGATAGACAGCACTTACAGAGAAGGCAAGACTATTTTGTATCAGCTGAGAGTACTCTAAGGGATGAACAAAAATGCAAGGGATGAACAGTCTCATTTCAATGCTCTGCTAATTTATGGTCTTTTATTCGGCCAATCAGAGCAGCAGATGTATGCTTCGCTATTGCGTTGCTGCCGAATTTATGCTGCCCAGAGACACGAGGCACTCCATGTACCGCGCCGAAACATTAGTAGTTGCAACAGACAGCGAACTTTCTTGCCGCGAGCTGTCCAGCCGCAGCTTTCCGATCGCAGTTTTGGTGCAAGCTCTGTTCGTCGACTTTGCGATCGCTGTTTGCTTGCCGATGGAACGCGCAGTCGTCGATAGGATGTACTCGAAGTTCTGATACCGATTTCACAAGATTTGGGTCAGTGCTCCCATCATTATGCGTCCGTGGAAAACCCCCGAGATCTCCAGGTGATCTTCCGTCGCGAGTAACTCATCCGACCTCAACCGAAATAGCAAGCCCAGGGGCGTATCGGTTCAGTCATCACACTGGCAAGCGCGCTCAACGGCGCTCGATCCTGATCGTCGAGGTCGCGGCTGAATCGACATGACGCATGAGTGCCCATCGTCGTTTCAGCCAATATACGATGTACACAGTGCTGTGGTTTGAGCCAGGCGGATCCACTGTGAGTGTCAGACGATGCCTAGGTCTTGCTGAGAGCGCAAAGGCCCAGACAGAGGTCTTGTTCGCCGTTGATGCGCAACTGCATCTCCGTGATCTACCGTTGACGGACGAACAGAAAGAACACTCCTCGACTTCGTTCACGAGAGAGTTGTGATGGTGTGTTCCGTCTTTGCATTCGAGCAGCCAGCACTCAAGGCAATCACTCATGAGATCGTAGCAGCGGGTCCGGCCGTCTCGGACCGGACCGAAGACACCACTTCTGAGTCGCAGATCGCAGGCTGCATGTCCTTTGCTTGGTTTGTTGCATGGGTTGATATTGAACGAATATGCCGACACTGTGTCGTCTCTAGCGAGGATCTGTAGGTCGCGAACGAGGGTCTGTGGGTCGTGGAAGAGCACCACAGAGCCGAATCGAAATTGCAACGTGGGGCCGCGGTTGTCTGACCATAAGATGATGCTCCGAAGGAAACGGATGAAAATTGTATGCTTGTCTTCCATAGTGCAATGCTGATGCGCTTTCGAGTGCTGCGAGGACGGTCGGCACTGGATGCAAGGCGTTTTGCTCTGTCTTGCAGGCGGAATCAGAGTGCAGCTCATCATGGATGCTCTGTTGTGTCTGGCAATTGACATGGCGACCTGTTGTCGAGCGATGCGAGCTGTTCCAGAGCATTTGCACATCTCGAGAAGGCCTCCCAACCCCGTAGCAGATGGTTACCACGATCTTTTCGCGGCCATAATTGCGACGGAAGCAATGAACAATGAAGTACAAACGATCAGACTCATGTTCTGTTGCGGACGTCGATGTGGAGATGAACTGGGATCCGTCTCCAGTCACATCGTTGATCGTGTGATACCATCTCCGTCGGATGACTGACAGACTTCACTTGGTGCTGGTTCGATCGACTGGCGACGGAGTAGGATTTCGTAGTCAAAGAATGCGCAGCCTGATCATGCCTGGGCTCGCTCGGCTTGTCATCTGTACCGACAACCCACTGACGAAGCCGCCTTCGCATGAATCTCTACGGTGTGGTCTCACAGTCTGTCTGCTTTGTGGCAGCGACAACCTCCTCCCTTCAGGCCTGCACAAGAAAGCCGCCGTACATTGCATACTCAGATGAGAGGCTGCTCGTGTAGCGAGGTCGCCGGCTCGGAGTATCTACCGCGTTTGCATCGGGCGTCGCTGCTGCACGTCAGAGACAGATGATGCATCGCAAGCTAGCAATAGGAAGAGCTCATACTGTGATGCTAGACGATTTGACACCCAATCTCGCATGCGGGAGCAGTGGTATTCTGGAGTCAAGCTGAAAACGACTTGCAAGCAGTACCGCGATCATGGCTTGCACGCTATGTGAGAGACTCCGATGTCGATTTTGTGATCACTGTCGAACTGTGAACAAAATGATGTGTAAGGTTCGTTAGCGTTGGAAAGACCGTGCATCCGATCCAATTAACGCATCACCACCAAAGCCTCAAACCATCACTAGACTTGAGAGTTAGCAACTACTTCGCGACGTCAGGTCCGTTGGTGAGTCTTTCAACGGTAACCATGTTGCCGCATAGTCGAGAGTGTAGTGTGCGAAGCTACTCTGAGTGACTCCGCAGTAGGACTTGAATTATCGCTGGGCATCAGTGAATGAACGGTCAGTCATAGCGGCCAGATTTGTTCGCAGCCGCAAGTGATGAACTTATTGCGAAAAGATATGAGGTCGGACGCGGCGGACACCGAGTCGATATGCAACACCGCAGGAGCAGTGTCAAGTCGATTGCCCTCAGAATATGGTCGTCGATGGTCGCCTCGGAACGACAGCGTGCATGAGAAGGACGACTCGAAATGAAATCAGAAAGACGAAGGAGTCTCCATCAGCATACAGCTTACTGGCCTCGTCAAATGGGCCAGCGTTACCTGGGTCGTGACGCAAAATGAGCTCCCATATCGATGATCGCATTGGCGTTGATGATATCGAGTCTTCTCGACTGCTGGAGGCACTTGCTTGAACGGTCCTCGACGGGACTGTCGATTGTCGATGAAGCTGATCTCGTGTCGTCCAGAGCTATGGTGGTCGGGGCAGAGGTTTGGGTCACAAGTCATTTGACACCCAGAACAACAATTCTCCCTTTTCGCCTCCCCACCAATTTGAACTTTCTTTTACATACAAATGATCGCTGTGACAAGGTGAGTGTGGCGCTATCAAGTATAACGTGCTAGTATTAGTGTAGCAAAAGTTGCAGCAAGGTTGTATCTTGACAATTGAGCACTCGCCCTTATTGTGATAAGGCTTAATCTTTTGCTTAGCCCTAACCCTAGAAGCTGAATCTCCTCATTCTCTTTGTGTAATTTGTTTTCTCAGCACAGCTGTTGCAGCAAGAGCGTGATCAAGCTATACTTTAGTGAGCCGGTATCAGCGAATCAAGACGGTTGTTCACATATCAAAAACGTTGAAATCGAGTAGAAATAAGAAAGTGTCTTGAGCGCGAGTTCCGCTGAAATGCTTGGTGACCCAAACCTCTGCCCCGACCACCATAAGAGCGGACGCACTTTCCACAGATGCACGACGACCACGTCTTGCGTGCCTCGACATAACACCGCGAAGAAGAACAGATCGCTGCAGGAACGCCTTATGGCAATGAGATGCCTTCCAGTCCCTTGGTCGAAATGATTCTACGCAGTCCAGCTTGTGAAGTCCTGACGCTGTACTCGCTGGTTACGCTTCTTCGCTAACGTCGCTTGCGATCAGAATTTATGAGGTACCATGACCATTCTCACGTCGGAAGCGCCGACCATGTCGCTGTGTATGCTACCGTGTCGCATGCTGGTAACAGAAGTTATTCGCACATAAATGAGTGTGAAAACGTAGGCAACAGATCCAGCACTTCATGTCTCGGCCGTGAGACCGCTGAACATGAGCCATTGGTAGAGCACGCACATGTTCGACATTCTATGCATCAACGAATGAACAGTGACGTCGCCATCGTGTCCGCTGCCGCAAAGGACGACGTAGGACAATAGCGAAAAATCCGTACAATAATATTCCGATAGCGAAGCAATGAGCGCTTCGTCACTTGCGCGCGGCTAGGGTGGAAGAGGAACGGACAGCAAGGGACGGTATCGAGAGATCTTGTGGCGAGGCAATAATGGTCACCATGCTGCTGAACTGAGAGTCGCAGCACTCAAGAGCAAGCAACATCGTAAGCGACCACGGGCTAGGTGAAGCCATATCACTGAGCAACAATTCATGAAGCCGATCCGAAGAGTCAGATGATCAACGCGCTGGCAGATTCCAGCGTCCGTGGACGACTCGAGCCTGCCGAGTTGCCGATTACTGACTTCGCTGTCTACGTCGTCCTTGTCTTGCCCGATGTTGCAATGCAGAATGATGCTGACTGAGATTTTGGACAAACTTGAACTAGTCGTGGTCGTGGCTACTCTGACGGCTTCGATGATCGCAAACTCAACCATGGGCCCTCGATACGTCCTCCGATGACACTCATTAGCGTCATCGCAGGCTGTGGCGAACTGAACAGTTTCCGATTTCTCCCAAGTCGACGTCAACCTGCCGTAAGAGCTGGCATGAATGTTCAGCGCGGCGAGGCGGCAACATTTGAAGGCATTCAGGAATATCCAAAACAGGGTGAGGGCTGTGACCTGCCAACGGTATTCAGAAATTGAGGATTGACAGATTGCTGCAGTTGGACTGACGAATAGGGACGGCCCAACGCTGGTTGTGCAAACCAAGCAGCGGTACCTGCGACGGCGGTTCATCGGCCGAATTCGATTAGTGGATGCACTGGTCGACGCTGAAAGCTTTACCCGCAGAGCTTAGCTGATGACTGTTGTGTGTGTCGCAGCAAGATCTCTTGCTCCGGTGACGACATGCCTTGTGGTGGCAGGCACGTGGTGGTGAAGTTCCACAATTCAGTTCGAGCAGCGAGAATGAGCAGTAGTCGGGTATAGTTCGAGTCTGCTGACTTGCGCACGTTCGTGCCGAGACAACTTGTGACGCAGAATGATTTGAGCCTCAACAAACGTTGGTGGTCGAGCTACATGGTCTGCCAGGCTCCAAGGGTCACATTCAGCTCTATCGATACATCTTCCGAGACCATTTGTCTTCTGGAATGGTCAATCGCGGTTGCCATAGGACCTGGACGATGCGGCGTATGTCGGGGCAATCGGAAGCATTCGTGTGAAGTAGGTTGTCGGTGATCACGCCGAACAGTATTGTAGAGCAGTTTGCGATCGACAAGGCATGGACTTGGATTGGAAGTGACGATGCTAATGAACAACTGGCAGCTGCACTTGCTTGTAAGATCTCGTCGGGATACTGATCGTGGGCAACCATGCTTGCACGCGTCGGGTTTCTGTCTGCGAGATGACTCAGGACTACCCCTCTTGGCACCCCTGGACCCCGCTATACATAAACAGGTAGACACTGATTGCGCCTATAAGCCAAAGCCTATGGACATCCTGTCAGCTAGATCTTGAGGATACACATCGCCTAACCTTGAATAAATACTACCTAAAGGGCCCCTAGACACCTGTTGGCTTACTCCCTATTCAACCCCCTGTATCACAGTCTAGGAATATCTCTCTCAAGAGCTTGACTTGAGATTTTCCTTATTGAAGCCTGACTAAGAAGAGTGAGCGAGGGTATTTGGCACCTGTCCTGGTGAGAATTGAGTCCTTCTGGCGAGGGGTGCTGAAAGTAGTAGAATCTATGGTCAGTATGTCTGGAAAACTGCATGTCCAGGCATGGGACCCCCTAAAAAGTCATGTTTTCAGGCCTTGACCTCTCTTCTAAATCAGGTATAGCGGGGTCCAGGGGCGCCAAGAGGGGTAGTCCGGAGTCATCTCGTTCTGTCTGATCCAGAAGTGTACATCGGAACTGTACAAGTTCCATCGGCCACCATCGTGATCGACTGAAGCCGACCTCGGGCGCAGCCTGGCCCACGGTCAGAGTTGGTGACAGGGGACCGGAAACGTCGCTTCCGATGCACGAATCAGCGACGAAACTTCCATGCGTCGCCTCATATCCACAGCCCCAAAGGTTCCCTCGTGCAATGGCTCTTCGGGTGTTCTCGCGTCGAATTCGCCAGTGCATAGTACCTGTGGCGCCTACAACGGAACTTGCTACACTGTAGCTGCGCATGCTGACGCCCAGGTTGTACTCAATCGCCAATAGAAACGACACTTTTCAGCACAAGACAAGTCGACATGGGAGTAGGCTACAGATGAGACTTCCAGAAACTGCATGCCAGAGCCGTGACACACATACACATCTCAGAAGGCATGTGCAATGACGGCAACGGCTCGCCCAGGCGAGCAGTGATGTCTATGTTGTGATCACTACGGATGCAAGAGAATCGTGAAGTTGGTGCAAGCGCCGTGCGATGAAAGTTGCGGTAGAGTCGATCGCAGAGTCTGCTATGATGCTTCGAGAAGTGGGAAGCTGGGAAAAGCTGGTCGAGCAATGTATACTCGACGTATTTGTTTGCGAAAGTCTTGCCGAAGGGTCGCCACTAGAACTCGTGACGATTCGTCCGTGTTGGGACGACCGGTGTGACTTGCAATGGTCGAGAGTATTGCGTTGATGAGGCTGTGAGAAGAGCAGCTATACAGGTAGGTCGTGGTGCTGCTGCATAGTGAATCGCTTTGATCGAGGCAGCGTGTCATGAGACAGAAGCCCGGATCTGAGTCCAAATCGACCTGCTGATCTGCAGTTTTGGGCTCACGTACGTCGCCACAAGCTCGATGTTCTTCCCTGATCGTCAGTGCCTGTAATGATGAGGGTCATGGTTGCTCTGGCGGCTTCGGTGATACAGTTCAGACTCATCCTCGTTGCGAGTTCAACTCCGACTATGCTTGGCCAATGTAATGGGAGTCTGTTGCGCTGCAAACGGCGAGGTTGATGCGGTTGTGTTGACATCTTGAAATGAAAGCTCTCGGAAGCAAAGTGTTTTTTCGGAGCCGCAATCAACGCATCAATGCGAGCGCCCGGGGATACGCCGCGAAAGATCTGGCGTATAAGCGCAGCAGCCGATCACGAGCATCGACGGCACTGATTTCGAGACCGACCGAAATGTATGTTGCTGTACAAAGAAACGTTCTGCGATTCATTTCGGATGACGATCGGGCGCTGATGGTAGCGCAATCGGTGTCGTAGTATAACAGTCCATGCGGCCCGCGAGGAGCCTTGAATATTGCATGCGTATCCGCGCAAGCTCGGGCACGATGACGGGACATTGGACGACCTGGACAGAGAAGGCGAAGACGGACACAATGCTGCCAGGGACGTATACGACGGACTCGAAGAAGAAGAAGTGCAGAGCAAGTCAGTCCTAAGCTAATCAATCGTCTGGCAACGAGTTATGTATATCTTGCATCGGCGATTGGCGAAAGCGAAACGGACCGCAGAATTCCGACGTGTCTCGTAAGCAATCGTGCAGCGAAGCGCTTGATGCTCGCAAGCCACTGCAATCGAGATACTCGTGGAGGCGTGTACGGCAGTACGGTGGCGAGTGATGCGACAACGCAAGCAGCGCCATTGACAAAGAGACTGCTGCAGACTTGCAGGTGTCAGGATGTGCTGTGATCTGAGAACGCTGAACGTTGGGAACGTTGGCGAATACTAGACAAAGTTGGGCGCCGAGGTCGTTGGGGCTACATGGAGACAAGCGTGTGTTCATGGTAGCCCCACGGGAAAGCTGATCCCATGCAATTTATCGATGTTTGGCGTGCAACGATGCCAAAAACGATGAGAAACGCGTCGAACCCGGTCGAATCGGTCAAGGCTGCAGCGATATCATTGTGTTGTGAGATAATTTCTGTGCAAGCATGCGTAGACAACCACAACCGGCCGATCGTGTTGGCGTGTGGAAGACAAGCGCTGAGGACAACATCAATGGCTGCTGCGGCATGGAATGCCTCGCACAATGCAGCGCTCAGAGTCACAGCTGCTCGAGCAGCCCCAGTGACACTCATGGATCTGACACCTGCAAGTCACCTTGTGCTGCAGTATTGTTGGGCAGCTTTCATCGAATAACGGGGATGCGAGGCGAGATCGTGACCCAAGAAAGATTGAGCAATCTCATGACTGGAACGAAAGCCTAGCGTGCTGCGAATCTCAACATGCTACTGAGCCCGAGTTGTTGCGGGTGCTATGCCGGCTAGCGGTCGATCTGGGCTTAGGATTTGGTCGGCACGCCATGGCGAGCTGCCCATTGGTCTGAAATGTCGTTGACGACCTCGGGCGGAAGCATTCGCTGGGCCATGGTGATCTTGATGATGGAGATTGTGGGCGGGAGGTTGCACGGCACATTGGCATCAGCATCATCTGTGTCTGGCTGCAAGTCTTTTGTTGCGAACTTTTCTCCAAACATCAGCTACTGTCACACGAGGATCATTCAGACACGGTAGCTAGGTATCGAAACCCTCCTATGGAAAGCTGCACACGTATGAATTGCTCTTTGCCGGAAAGGCGTTTCCGGAGGTCGCAGTCGAACAATCCTCTCGAGCTCCCCAGGTTGTGCGCGCGAATGTCGTGAACGGCTGGAAGTGGACGGTGGCGGGAACACGGCTTAGAGCGATAGCCAGGCACAAGTGCAATGCAGATGCCAGAGCCATCGAAAGGCCGGAAACGACAAATAACATGCCGTGTTGAAAGGCCAGCAAGGTGGTCAGACAGAGTGAGGTGCAAGTTGTTTTGAGAACATGATGAATTGAACGGAATGTATCGAGGCTATCGATCGATTAGAATTGCCATTGCAGGTGGTCCGCCACGGGACAGTCTGATAGTGCTGGACTCATGCACGCCACAGCCACCGTATGGCATAGGGCCACGCAATCACTTGAAGGCTTGACCGGTTGAGGACGCTGGAATTCTATGTTGGGTTGCCGAGAACAGAACCGACTTGCCAGAGCACTTCGGTCGCAATTCGACCATGTCAACGTTGCGGTGGAAGCGAAAGCCTCGAGGAGAAGACGGAGACAGCGGCAACCACCTCAGCAAAGGAGAAGTCGGTTCCGGGGCGCGACTGATCGAATGCGATGTAGTGGAATGGCAATGCAGACGAGAGATCATCATTCGCAAGTCGGCCATGATCAATACCATCAAGAAGATTCTTGTATTGAGCATGGCATGCTGCACTCGCGGTCGAGCAAAGATCGGGTTGCGAACGTTCATACTCATGATCGACAAGTATTGCCGTCGCAGTGTGAGCTTGTCGAGACGCCACATCACCTGCATTGGTATGGGCGCTTGCATCCGTTGGTAGCCTTGTATTGACAAAGATATTGACGCTGAGCTAGTACAGCGATCGAAACCAGCAGTGGATGGCCATTCATGCAAGTGAGTGGCTTCTGGTAGTCTGTGCTTCAATTGGTCCCTGCAGATGGTGGCGACGTTGTGGAGCGAGCAACTAAGCAGAAAACTACTGTCCATTATCGCAAGCCGCGGGTCGCGCCAGGAAAGAGCTCGTCCGGGTAGTACTGCTGTAGAGAGGCAACGGTGCGATGCGCCGTGGACGATACCAAAATGAAAGCTAGCGAACGCGAGCGGAGGCCAAATGATGTAGCAACTAACATTGAGCCAGCTGGCGACAGCAGGGCAGGTGACGGTGACGGGGAAGTAGATCAGCGTCGAGCTAGTCGGCAGCGATGAGATGACTTCAGCTTTGCTGCAAGTGACGACCTACAGGGTGCCGGGAAGTGCAGCAACCTCCATGTGGTTGGCAACAATGAGATGACCGAAGCGTTGTTGCAAATGACGAATGATGATAGCAGTGATGGCCCTCGGGATGCCGGCTAATGGCAGCGAGAAAGCCAAGCAACGTCGATCTGGTTGACAGCGATTATCCCCGGCTTGATCGAAGCCTTGCTACAATTGAACAGCAAGCCGGATGACGACGAGAAAGCGAAATCCAGCTGGGACGAGAAGAGAGAACCGAGTCGTCGTCGAAGTTGAACGCGAGCACGGACGATGGCGATGCGAAGGTGAAGCGACGTGAGATCGAGGAGGTAAGCTAAGTGTTGATGCGATTGAGCAGCGAGAGCAGTGGTGGCAACAGTGACGGCAACGTGGCGCCGCCATCGAAGTGCGAGCAGGATGACGACGACGTGAGAAGTGATAGCAGGATGAGGACGAATCGATGATGATTGCGTGAATCGGTCGTGGAATATATTTGTTCGCAGTTGCTCGCCCTCCGCTCCGACGACTTTTGTCCCAGGCCATCAAGTTCGAGCACATGCCGACGCATCACCTGGCGAGCAGATGTGCCCCAATCCAGCTGGGGACACGGACCTGTAGCTCACGTAACGGACCTGAACAACAATGCCTTTCACAAGATTGGGTCGATCATCTTCAGATCAAGTACTTGTGTTGGATTCTCATTTACGGCTTAGCCACCATGTGCAAGGTATGAACGGAAGAGAGTCCCCTGGATTTTAAGAAGAGGCAACGTCGAGCAGGTCAGGAATCGATGAGCCGTTGGTCATGTGTTAACGTCTGGAGACGGGCAGAGCTGAGCTTGATTGACTTTGGTCGGCGGCGATGGTGTTTGGCCTGAAGGCTCTTGCAGTCGGAGATGGGCTGGGCTGGGCTTGTTGGCGTGGATCTTGGTCGGCCGTGGTGGTCGACATGTGTGATTGGTGGCATGGCTGAGGGCGGCCCTGGAGGCCCGTCTGGGTGGGTCGTCGACCACGCCGAGCGTGAGCCCTCGACGGCAAATGTGTGATCGATCCGGAGGTCATCATCATCGTCGGCTCAATTGGACGGTGATTAGCCGGACAGGATGTGCGTCCTTTGGTCTTGGAAGGCTTCGTCTTGCGTGTGCAGGGCTGCGTTGGATGGATTCGACTTACGCTGGATGGATCCGACTTGCGCGAAGCAACGTTCCCACCTCCGACTCCAATGACCACATGTTTCACGTTGCTTGCTTCATCCGGTTTCTGGGGATTTAGTCAGAGCGAACCCAGATCAAAGCTGACGAACAGCCAATCATAGTTCATCCTGGAGACAGATGCAAGTGTTGGATTTATTAACGGCATAGCCACCATGAACAGGCACCTGACCAGGAGATATCCCTCGGGGTATGAAGACTCGCTCGGTGCAACTTGTGGTGTTGTCGTCGGCGATATGGTTCATCACTCCGGCCCGCCGGTCCCCAGGCGTTGTGAAGTCTTCTGCGTGGGTGTAAGGCTAGGTCCAGTGATCAGCTCCGGTGGACTTGACTCACATTTGAATGCCTTGTGTATGTGGTCATGATTCGTGGGATGTGTAGTGGCGACGAGGAGACATCCGCCATTTCGGCCGCACTCCTGTTGGCGGTCTACAGGCGGTCAGGTCAGCACACGTCGCTGGTATCGAGGCAGCAGCGATGGCGAAAACAGCAACTCACCTCTCTCTTTTGGTATTCTGTCGGACGCGCGAGAACTGTTCGAGCTTCATGGGTCACAGACCTTAGAAGCCATAGCGGTCAATAGTGATGGAGCGAGCGTCGTTAACAGTGGCCGTGGGATTTCCTTTTCTGGATCGTCTGTGGATTCTGCACGTCAAGCCTCTGACGAATCGGCGACGGCGACGCTGGCGTGAGGGGAGCTTGGAACCACATTGCTAGTCTTTCAGGCTCAATTAGGGTTTGCCGATGGGCAAAGGACTTGGAGAAGTCAAGTGACCGTGAGCATCAGATGACTCCCACCACTCATTTGGCTAGGGTCATGCAGGGGATGAACATGGCTGCTAGAAGAGAAATAGCCATCAGATGATGCGCGGTGGTGCGAGTTGCGGCTGCATCTTTCAGGAAGAAACGAAAGTTGATCACGTGGCAGACAGATCTTGGCAAAATCAATCTACGCCTTATCCCCTGAAACTCCGATCCCTTGTC
The DNA here is from genome assembly GCF_001299255.1 of Cyphellophora attinorum. Classification (NCBI taxonomy): domain Eukaryota; kingdom Fungi; phylum Ascomycota; class Eurotiomycetes; order Chaetothyriales; family Cyphellophoraceae; genus Cyphellophora; species Cyphellophora attinorum. The sequence goes on from NW_017253234.1 coordinate 833,327, forward strand.
TGTCGAGGCGACACCCTCTTCTGGACCTCCAACCCCTTCCACCAGGCTCAGTCTACATATCCCAGTGCTCCCCATAAGCGACCGCGCCTTCTGAAGCTCAAGTCCTCTATCTGGCCTATGAAGTGGATCGATTTGACTGAAACCATCGGCCGTCTGACAGCTTCATGAAGGAACTGATTGCATTGACCTGCTATGCCGGAGCTACCTCACGATCCCTGGAGACACTGAAGGTATCGAGATAGTGTTGGCGCACGCAAGAGTCGCTTCCGGGCGATGGCGAGGCTGGGGATGCATAGACACACAAATTGGCTTCTGGTGGCATGGACGAGGAGAGGTGTCCCTGGTCATCCGGTCTGAACTAGTCCCGTCGCCATTCGGCCGGTCTATCGTTGCCCGCACCTCTGGTACTGAGAGACAGGAAAGATGCCGTACAACAGTGGGCAGCGAGGGTCGTCAACGCGAAGTGGAGGCTTTCCCTGACTGGAAACCATATCGGCAGCTTTGGATCAATGGATGACTGACCTGCATTTCGCCCCGAGCACCGACAACTGCGTGGCGCGGGATCTGCGGCAGCACGTCGTGTCGTTCAACTTACTTCTCCGGGTCCCAGTCGGCCGCGGACACTGGGAATTCCTCGAGGGGAAAAGTTGTGATGCCGAGTGTATTCGGGCAGTCCTGTTGTCTCGATGATCTGAATGCGCTAAGCAGACTCAGGTGTAGCGTACCATAACAGGCCACCTTCTGAGGTCTAGTCACCTTACTGTCGGCCAGAGGAGACAAATGAGCCTGGCTTGCAGTTTCCAATCGAATGAGCGTGCGAGATTGCATTTCCAATAGTGCACGTATCAGCAAAGCCCGCGACGAAGTCTGTACCGCAGACAAGTGGAACGCATTTGGGCGTTTCGCAACGCAGTCGACTTACAAAGCTTGCAGCGACTGTGTTCAAGCGTCAAACCAGTGCTATGACAACCCGGCCGAACACCGCTAATTCTGAACACGCGAAGTGCCAAGGCCCGTGTTTGGTGTATCTCGGGTGAAATCTGATTGGGCTGAAGCCGGCCACCGTACAGCCTCGTTGCTGTATAAAACGACCCTATCTCGAGCGTGGTGCGTCCAAGGCACCCGCATATGCTCCGCCTACTCTCAAGCATATCCGAGTTCCCGAAAGCCACAACCATGGCAGTCCCCAAGAGACAGTGGGCAGCTGTAAGAATAGGCAACCCCAGCGACGAGGCCAGAGCATCTCTGGAGGAGATCGACGTTGAGCTTCCAGGCCCCGATGAGATTCTCATCAAGATCAACTGGTAGGACACCGACACCATGGTATTCCTTGCTCACACCTCCAGGACCGGCGTTTGCGGCTCAGACGATGCTCTCTTCCACGGCGCTTGGAAGACTGTAGGAGTAGACGTCACGCCCGAGCACAAAGGCATCCACGGTCACGAAGGCGCCGGCGACGTGGTGGCTGTTGGCGAGAACATGCGCGAGAAGTGGAAGATCGGCGACCGAGCCGGCATCAAGTGGTTCTGGTCAGTGTGTCGTCGTCTGGACTGCGAGTTCTGCAGCAACGGACTTGATGAAGTGCACTGTCCCAGGCAACACATCTCAGGTCTGACGAAGCCGGGAACGTTCCAACAGTACGCTCTCAGCGACGGTAAATACGCAACCCGAATTCCAGACGCTGTTCCTGACGAAGAGGCTGCACCGATCATGTGTGGTGGTATCACAGCCTACGTTGGCGTCAAACGTGCGAACTTGCGGGCTGGCCAGTGGATTGTGTGCATCGGCGGTGGTGGAGGTCTCGGCCATCTCGCAAGTCCAGTACGCTCGCGCAATGGGCCTGCGTGTCATTGCCATTGATGCTGGCCTAGAGAAGGAGGCTCTGACCAGGTCGCTCGGCGCAGAAGTCTTTATCGACTTCGAGCAGACACCCGACGTCGGCGCCGAGGTCAAGCGCGTCACCGAATATGGTGCCCACGGCGCGGTTATCACCGCATACACTCCGGCAGCATATGAGAGCGCGCCCAATGTACTCCGTCCACGTGGAACATTCGTCGTTGTTGGCTTGCCTCACAACTCAAAGTTGTTGGCTGGTGCTTACCCAAACACCATGGTCCTTGGCCGGTTGACGATGGTGGGCAGCTGCACTGGATCGATGAAGGACGCTGAGGAAGCCCTGGACCTGACAGCCAGAGGCTTGGTTCATGTAAGGCATACCCCGATTCAGCAACGTGACTGACCTTATAATACAGCCAAAGTTGCTTAGAGGTAAGCTCCGTGATTTGGACGCTATGTTCGACAAGATGCACAAAGGTCAACTCGCCGGTCGGGCAGTGCTCAAGGTGTCAGATGATTAGCCATAGCTGAATCAAGCGCAAACAATGTCGACGATCATGCAATACACATGCTCTCAATTGTGGTTTCCCATTCTTGCCAGTCGAGCTCGCCGTAAGATTTGAAGACTCCGGACCCTGTAACTTGTGTCAATCGGTCGATGTTGTACGTGCAAGGAGAGCAACTGCCGAGTGCAATCATACAAGACTGCTGATCCAGGCCCTTGGGTTATCAGAGGTCCGCCATGGCGACAATTCACTGGGTCCGCCATCTCTAAGAAGATGTATGCACGTACGGGCATGATCGGCCCGCCCCTGCGCACCCTTCATTTCAGTAGACGGCAAGGTCTGATATGAGCCGATCCGATCTCCGCCATGAGAACCTCTTGACCTGCCGGTGCACCGCTATGATGCTATCCTGGTAGTGAACTTGAGCAGATGCAGCTTCCTAATGCTCGCTAAGGAACCAATCACAACGCCGACATTTGTGTTAGCCTCGGCATAGGTAGTGGAAACGAATCGTCGCCAAGAAGTGGCCCATCGGCGACGATCGGCGGACTGCACATCGTTTCCCCGCCAGCCAAGACCGTCCATGCAGAACCAAGCACCCTAAGCAGCACCAAGGGAAGGGTTGCCGTCATACTGACCTTGCTTCAACAATCCGGTCTCACAGCCAAGCGCTCACGCGACGATCCATAGGCGGAATTCCAGCGGCCAAGCAATATTGAACAGGGCTCTCCCCACGCCTTCCCCGAGCGTCGTATGGGTCCACATGATCGTACAGACGATGTCAACCCATGGGCAGCAAGAAGATAAATATGGAGGTTCCCTCGCTGGGGAAACAGGTCATAGCATTCTCGACCATTAGCCAAGATGGGGTTCTTCAGCACGCACGCCAGAGGGACCCAGGACCCTCCAGAGGTTCGCAACTGGAGGATCCATCTGATCGCACTGGTGGCATCGATGTCCGCTTTGGCCAGTAAGATGTTCCGAGTATATCACGACTTGGCTGACACTGGTTAGTGGGATATGACACCGCTGTTATTGGTGGCACCATGGCCCTTGACTCCTTCCGGCGCGACTACGGACTCGATCAAGTCTCGACAAAGCATCGTGACACCGTCCAGGGCAACATTGTCTCGACCTTCCAGGCTGGATGCTTCTGGGGCGCCTTCTCACTTTCCCAATCGCTGAGAAGTTCGGCCGCCGAAAGACCATCATGATGGCAGCGCTCATTTTCTTGCTCGGAGGAACGATCATGACGGCCGCCCAGGGAAAGCTGGCCATGATCTATGCGGGCCGCGCTATTGCTGTGAGTTTCTAGAGATCATCCAGCCTGCACCAGCACGCAAGACTGACCATCTCACAGGGTTTGGGAATTGGTGAGCCCGATCGATCATCTCCGATCATCCCTGGCAATGCTGACAGATGCTAGGTGCTTCCTCTCTGACCGTTCCGGTGTACATATCGGAGACAGCGCCACCTTCTATCCGTGGGAGGCTGATCGGTATATTCGAAATCGCAAGTCAAGGGTTTGTAGCCATGATCGGTAATGCCGATCTATACTGACGTCATCAGAGGTGGTATGTTGGGCTTCTGGATCAACTATGCAACGGATAGAACCATCGACGTCAACTCGCAAACGCAGTGGATTATCCCTCTGGCGCTCCAGCTGGTACCAGGCGTGCTCCTGTTCCTCGGCATGATGTGGTGTCCGGAATCAGCTCGGTGGAAAGCCAGGGGTGACGATTTTGATGGAGCAGAGAAGATCCTCTGCTATGTTCGAATGCTGCCGCCAACAGATCCGTATATAAGACGCGAAATGGGTGAGATTCGCGAACAAGTTGAACTCCGATCGACCATGAAAATGTCAAAGAAGGATCAGTTCAAGAAGCTCTTCCAACGTGGCACGAGGAACCGTATGGGCATCGGACTAGCTCTCATGTTCCTTCAGAGCTTCACTGGAGTCAACATCATCACTTACTACAGTCCTCGGATCTTCGAAACACTCGGTGTCACCGGCACATCGACGAAGCTCTTCTCAACCGGTTTCTACGGTATTGCCAAGACTCTCGGCATGTGTGCGTTCACCTTTATCGTCGTTGAACGTGTCGGTCGTCGCAAGGGTCTTGTCTGGGGCGCCGCGCTTGGGTGCATCCCCATCTTCTACATCGGCGGGTATGTCATGAAGGCGGACCCCGCTGCTGCTGCCGCTGCAGGCAATGTGACGCGCAATGGATGGGGTTATCTGGCAATGGTAAGCCTAATTCACAATCTCACAAGATCAGATTTTGACTCGCCTTTCAGGTCTGCGTGTATGTAAACGCATTCATCATCTGCGCAACTTGGGTAAGTCTTCCTCTCCTATCGAGCTAGAGCAGTCAACAGGCCTTCGAATGGCTGTTTTAGGCACACGTGCTGGTTTCACGCAAGAAGCCCCTGCTGATCGCATGTGCAGCAAGGTATCACCTGGACTTATGCGTCGGAGATCTTCCCTCTCGACATCCGTATGCTCTGTGTCGCCCTCACCACTGCGGACACTTGGCTAGGATCGTTCATCATTGCACGCTCCACGCCTTACATGATCTCCGATCTCGGATACGGGGCATACTTTTTCTTCGCTACCATTCTCGTACTCATGGGAATCTGGTCATTCTTCTTCGTGCCTGAGACCAAAGGTGAGCAGACTGGATGTCTGCATAGTGACCGTGCTGACGATGACAGGAATTACGCTCGAAGAAATGGATGCCCTGTTCATGAAGCGAATGCACAAGGCTGTCTGGGCACAGTTGCGGGGTCGACCCATCGTCGAAGATCGACCGTCTACTCCGTCGCTAGCGGACGAGAAGCTTGGTGCACAGTTCGAGCAGATAGAGAAGAAGTCTCCTGAGCTAGAGGCGGACTCGAGCCGCGGTCCTGGGAAAAGACAGCGCTTCTGACACTCCTGACATGGCCTCAAGTTTTCCGGGAGAGGCAGGAGTGGTGCGCAGTAGGGCCGGTCGGATGGCCAGGGCGGGCCTCGAAGATTGATTATGTGGTACCTGGAGCGTGTCTGAACTCTAACGATTGAATGATTCATATTGTGTTCTGAGTAGACGGGATTTCGCGGTGCGAATGGCTATTGGCGACGGCGTGAGCTTTCATGCGGCGAAGCGTATTCATCATTCTGCCTCATAAAAATCTGGCCGTGCTGTTGACACAGGGGACTTCAGGTCCTTATGTGCAGAGTTGTGCTGATGATCGAAGACATTCCGTAAGGAGACTTCGAGCTTGGCCGCTCGGAAGTTCCGAGTCCAGTGTGGAAGGAGTTGAGCACGTGACTTTCGCGGTGCGTCGGGTCGAGCGACCGATCGCTATTGCGGGGCGTCGGTTCATGACGGTAGGTCTCCGTGTTCAATAACCTTCATAAAGTCTGAGGCCATTACCCGAGGCAAAGGCTTCGAGGGCATTGCACATGGCTCCGGGCTCGGACGAATTTAATGATGGGGGACAGCAGTATCTTGCCGCGTGAGGAGACGCTCAAAGCACTCCCACCACCACCTCAAGCCACAGGCAGCGCGACCAAGGTCAAGCAGTTGCAAGACTCGGGGAAGCTTCCCATCCTCGTCGTGCTCGATGATGACCCGACTGGAACACAGACCTGCCATGGTATCAACGTTCTTACCGTGTGGGACCAGCAGACATTGACCGACGAATTCAACTCAACCAATAGCGGATTCTTCATACTCACCAACTCCAGAGCACTACCTACACCACAAGCAAGAGACTTGATCAAGGAAATCTGTCAGGCTGTCAAAAAAGCGGCCACTTCGACCGGCAAGGAGTTTGAATTTGTCCTTCGAGGTGACTCAACGCTCAGAGGTCACTTTCCAGACGAACCTGAGGTCGCCGAAGAGGTCGTCGGGAAAGCAAATGGCTGGATACTGGCGCCTTTCTTTCGCCAAGGTGGCCGTCTGACCATCAATGATGTACACTATGTGGCAGACGGAGATAAGCTCGTCCCGGCGGCGCAGACGCCATTTGCAAGGGACGCGACCTTCGGCTACAAGAACTCGCACCTGGCCAAGTACGTGGAGGAGAAGTCTAAGGGCCGAATCACCTCGAGCGAAGTCGGCTCCATCAGCCTTGACGACATCAGAAGTGGTGGTCCGGCTGAGGTAGCCAAGAAGCTTCTCAAGATGAACAAGAAGGTGATTATCATCAACGCGGTCGTGGATGAAGACATGGAAGTCTTCGTTCTGGGTATGCTGGAAGCTGCACAGCAAGGCTACCGGTACATCTACCGCACTGGTGCCGCCTTCGTGTCGACTCGGCTGGGTATCGAGCAGATTCAGCCTCTTGGTCCAGCAGACTTAGACATGGATATCTCGTCAAATGCGCCGGGTGGACTCATCATTGCAGGCTCATATGTCCCCAAAACCACGGCACAACTCGAGTCGCTCGTCCAAGGAAGAGGCGAGAAACTCCAAACAATTACAATCGATGTCGAGAAGCTGCTGGAAGATCCTGATCACGTGCGGGAGACAACAAAGACATTTGCTCAAGACGCAGCAAACTTCATTTCCAGAGGCGAGGATGTCCTGCTCATGACAAGTCGTAAGCTAGTCACGGCGGAGGATGAGGTCTCCAGCTTGAAAATCGGAAGCGTTGTAGCGCAGTCGCTTGTGGACTTCATGGAGCTGCTGGAAGTTCGACCGCGATACGTTATTGCGAAGGTAAGCAACTACCTGATTGACTCAATTGTACTGACGATTTCTTAGGGCGGCATAACGTCATCGGACGCTGCCAGCAAATCGTTGCGCATGAGAAGAGCAGAGATCGCAGGGCAAGCAGCCTCAGGAGTGCCGCTATGGCGCTGCCATGAGCCTACCTCGAAGTGGGCCGGCATCCCTTATGTGGTCTTCCCCGGAAATGTCGGAGAGAATCACACTTTGCGAGATTTGGTGGCAAGCTGGGCAAAGACAGCTCATTGAGATTGGTGTCGCCTCAGCCGCGACATGTTAGCATGCGTCCGGCGCGCCGTACTAGGAGCGGCGGCTTCAGTACTCTTAGACAAACACATACGAATTTGTCAAGGTCAACCCCAGGGAGCTCATCGACGAGGCCGGTGGCCACGGAACCAATTCATGGTCACCAGTCTGCCTAGCACGAACGACCGCTACCCAGTCTGGAGTTCCGAGATGCTGCTGGAGCCGGTCCGCCTCGGCGCTCTGCACGTGGGTTCTTGCTGGATTGCTACGACCAATGATGGGCCTGATACGTAAATCATCCCTGCCAAGTAGCTCGGCATCTGGGCGGAGTCTTGGCGAGCCTCGAAACAACAGTTTCTCCTCCCGCTTCATGCCTTAGGAGGATGCTTGTAGCGTAGGCAAACTCACGCAGAGCGTCGCAATGAAGGACATCCCACTGCCTCCGTGTCGAGCAAGCTTCTTCTGACGAGTTCGCATGCCAAATGTTGCGAGCGCAGCCAGGCGCCGCTAAGATTGAACAGCGGAGGCATTGTCTTCTTGGTCTTCTTGTGGTCGAAATTTGATCGAAGTTGGCACGCAACATGCCTTACGTCGTGCTGCGCCCCGGACCAAGCGGTTCTGGCATCCACCCCTGCCAATGTTCTCTAAAACGCAGCATTGTTCCATCTGACCGTTTGGCTTCCCACTGTGTGACTTCAACGGCGCCCCGACCCAACTTCCTGTCCTGTCCTGTACTTACCAACATCTTCACATTTCGTTGACCGATGATACACTCATTCTACAGATAATGCCGTCACGATAATCACTCGCTTAATCTCACGACACAAATTCTTTCCTTGTTCGAATTCTTGCCAGCGACATGTGGAAATCAGCAATACTGTTCGCACCGGTTGCGTTAGCAGCAATAGACATATCATTTGATTCAACAGAGTCGATAAAAGATGGAGCGGGAGTCATTGCCAGAGACTTGATGAGCATATACGTTGGAGACCAGTATGGCGAAATACCTGGGATATTGCCTGGTGGTCTGGATTGCAATCCCCAAAATGAGGGGTCATATTGTTGGTGGCAGGCCGGTGCGATGTTTGGTCAGATGATCAATTATTGGCAGTACACAGGGGACGATCAGTATAACGACCAAATTATCCAAGCGCTGTTACACCAGCGCGGCGAGAAGAACGACTTCAATCCCCAGAACCATTCGAGAAGCATGGGTGTCGATGATCAAGCATTTTGGGCATTCGCTGCGCTCGACGCTGTGGAGGCCAACTTCCCTGAGTCGCCGAACGAGGAGGATCCGTCCTGGCTTTCACTAGCACAGGGTCTGTTCAACTTCCAGACGAGTCTGTGGGAGACGCGGACATGTGGAGGCGGCTTCCGATGGCAGGTTGTGTCGGTGAACAATGGTTATAACCTGAAGAAGTAGGAATCCCTCCCTGTCCATGTGCTCCAAACTTACACGCCCGCAGCATGATATCGAACGGTGGAAACTTCCAAGTAGCGGCGCGCCTGGCGTACATCACAGGTAATGAAACGTATGCTGACTGGGCCACTATGGTGTGGGACTGGATGGCTGAATCGAAGATGTTCGAGCGCGACAACGAAGGACTGCTGTATATCTGGGACAACCTCGATGCAGACAACGACTGTCAGGAGCCGGTCAAGTTCATCTGGAGTTACAACTATGGTGTACTTCTGGCTGGAGCGGCTTACATGTACAACTTCACCGATGGGTCGCCAGAATGGAAGAGTAGAATCGATGAGATACTGTCGAGCTCGTTGGACCTGTACTTTGCGACCCCGCCGTCGGATGGAAACGTGATGATCGAGTACTTGTGCGAGGAAAACCTTATTTGCAACCAAGATCAGAAAAGTTTCAAGGCTTATCTGACCAGATGGATGACAGTAACTGCGATGCTGGTGCCAGAGACGTGGGACATCATCATGCCAAAGCTCAGGACCAGCGCACAAGCCGCGGCAAGGCAGTGCAATGGTGGCGATACCGGGACATGGTGCAGCATGCAGTGGTGGACTAATATACCGACTGGGAAGACCGGTGCTGGCGAACAGGTGTGTCACTTCCTAGACTTTGAAGTCAGTGCTAACATCGCAGTAGATGGCTGCATTGTCAGCTGTCGGCTCAACCCTCGCTCAGCCCGCGATGGCGCCCCTGACCTTGAACACGGGCGCCACATCTGAGAGCAGACCGAATCCGGAACCGGAGCGAGTAAGAGTCCTCGCGCCAATCACGACAGCAGACAGAGCTGGCGCAGCCATCTTGACCATTCTTGCCTGCGTAGGATTCGTAGGTGCGATGGTGTGGATTGTACTAGAATAGAGACCGCCATTCGATCTCGACTGTACCTTATGACAATGACATATATGCATATAAATCCGGTATATAGGCTTCGGGATAAGACATATTGGGCTCACAAGGGATCGTAAGCTCTGGCGGGACTGCAGCGAACCGTTCATCCGCGCCTGCTGTGTAGCACCTAGTATGTAGAGTAGAGGCGATTCGAAAGGGTTCCAAGGTTGCTGGACGATCGGACCAAGCTTGAGGCGGACACTACGGTGCTTAAATCCGGGGGTCTCCTTATCGATAGGCTCTCCGCAGAAGTTCCTTGAGAAAAGTTGCGCCCGCAGCAAGAATGTGCTGTGCACTACAGCGCGAGATCCTGCCTTCCATAACCACAGCAGGCTCGCGAAGATGGTCAAGCGTAAACTGGCAGCACTCGAGAAAGTCGAAGCGGACCTGCCAAACCTGCAGAACAAGATCAAGCGCGATCCCAGATCGTACGAAAATGATTTCCTCCACCAATACATGCAGTATGAGAACCAGCGCACCATCTACCTCCAGTCGCCTGGATCGGACACCGACAGCGGCCTCGCATCCTTCCGAGAACTCATAGAATTCGTTGCACACGTCTCCGACTGCTACAAGCAACACACCAAAGACTTCCCCGCCCATCTCATCGAGATCCTTTCGTTATACCATGCCGAACTCGAACCACAGTTGCGGGAGAAGATCGTGGGCAGCCTGGTCTTACTGAGGAAGAAAGAGTTGATCACCTCAATCGCTCTGCTGCAGTGCCTATTTCCGATATTGACAGCAACGCCCAGCAAGACCTTCCGAGCATTGCTCTTCCAGAAGATCTTGAGTGACCTACGCTCCGCGAACACACCGACTATCAATCACAAATTGAATCGTATCATCCAGACGGACCTGCACAATCTCGTCACCGCTGACAAAGCGTCCCCTCGGGCGCTATGGGCTGTCAAGATCACCAGGGAAATGTGGAAGCGACAGATATGGACAGACTCAAAGGCTGTCGAAATCATGAAAGAGTGTGCCCTTGCAGAAAATGAGAAGTTGTTGTTGGTGGCGTCCGCTTCTTTCTCGGCGGAGACAAAGAGCGCGAGGACTTGGAAGACGAGAGTTCCGACGAAGAACGGATCGATATGCGCCAACTGCGGCATCAGGTTGGAGTCAACAAGAAGAGCAAGAAGGCGGAACGGAGGCTGGAAAATGCAGCAGCAGCTGTGAAGCGGAAAGAGAAGAAGAAGAGCCAACCACACCAGCTGAACTTCTCTGCGCTCCATCTCCTCCACGATCCTCAGTCATTCGCAGAGGAACTCTTTTCCAGACATCTGCAAAGCACCCGCTCGAAGCTGAATCTGGAGCAGAAGCTGCAGGTTTTGCAACTAGTATCACGACTGATCGGTCTGCACAAATTGACCGTCATCAGCTTCTACTCTTACTTCCTCAAATATCTTACTCCGCGACAGCCGTCCGTCACATCATTTCTGGCGTCTCTGGCACAGGCAACGCACAATCTCGTTCCACCAGACGTAATTGAGCCACTGGTGCAGAAAATCGCCAATGAATTCGTGTCGGAAGCAGCAGCTGGTCAGGTAGCGGCGGCCGGGCTCAACGCTATCCGCGAGATTTGTGTCCGGCAACCTCTGGCAATGAACGAGACTTTACTGCAGGACCTGGTCATGTACAAGAAAAGCAAGGACAAGGGCGTCATGATGGCAGCAAAAGGCCTGCTGGGCTTATACCGCCAAGTTGGAGCGGACATGCTGAAGAAACGAGACCGAGGCAAAGATGCAGCTATGAATCTGAAGACCGGTGACCAAGTACAGCACCGCTATGGCGAAGAAGCAGCTGGCGAGATAGAAGGCCTCGAACTGTTGGAGAAATGGAAGGAAGAAGAGCGGCAGAAGAAGGGTCTTGCCTCCGACGAGGAAGACCCAGAGGAAGACTGGAATGCTTGGGATATTGAAGACGCTGACAGCGACGACTCCGGCGGCTGGATCGACGTCGAGAGTGACGACGACATCAACATCTCCGACAGCGAAGATGAGAGACACACCCCCAAAAAGCCCAAGCTCGACAACGAAGACAAAGAGAACGAACCTGCCGCTACTACTGTACCACCAGAACCCTCCAAACCCAGCCTTGCGACCACCCGCATTCTCACGCCCGCCGACCTCGCGAAACTCGCTGAGCTGCGCACCACGTATCCGTCTCCTCCCTCCTTACCAAAAACCACAAATCCCACCACCAAGCGCAAACGACCGCCCAGACCAACGCCCACCGCCACATCGACGACCCACTCACCGCAACCGAGATCGAAGGCCTGTCCTCCCTGTCCGCGGGCAAAGCCACCCGCGCGCAAAAGATGGCACTCCTGCAGCAGCACAAGGACGACCGCGAGGAGCACAAAGGCCGGGCAGCGCGGAAGAAGGAGCGCAAGGCCGAGTTGGGCAAGAGTACGACGAACAAGGAGAAGGCGAGGCGAAAGAATTTCATGATGACGCTGGGCAAGGCGAAGAAGAAGGGAAAGATTAGTTTGGTGGATCAGAGGAAGGTGTTGAAGGCGAGTGAGACGCAGCAGAGGGGCAAGAAGGCGAGGAGGTAAATGTTGAGGACAGGGTTTGTAGAGATCCGTCTTTTCATAAGTGGTGTGGTTCGCGATGAGCGAAAAGAAAGATGTCATTTTCTCATCGCGCTGTACGTGGCTGATGACCTTTGCTCTATTGTACACCCGAACTAGAAATCGCTTTTCCGGCCTCCTAGGGAGACGAAACCCATCATACACGCCCTATATGCAGCCTGGCGCTTCCCGGTCATGACTTTTCCATGCCGGACGTTGTCATTGCGACTTCAGCATCCATGCATCCGCCAAAGGTTGCATGTAGGACTCCTAATCCATTTCCATTCCCGCGACCCAAGCACCATTCGGATTCTGCAGCCGGTTATACTCGGCCCAATTCTGAGGCGTCCTCGACGAGATTTGCTGCGACGATGCCTTCGGCTCCGCAACCTCTGTCTCTACCGCCATAGCCGCCATTGGTTCCTGCTCCAGCGACTGCTGCTGCTGCCCCGCGAAGACTGCCAGATCCGGTCCAGGCGTCCGCTCCGCACTCAACGTGTGTTCTCCTTCGAACACTATACCTCCAGGGGCGCGCAAATTAGCAAGACAGCCATCCCAGCTACGACTAACTAATCGACCCTCGAGCAGATTCTCAGCAAACAAGTAAAAGCCCTCCTGACAGCCAACGAGGTAGGCATTCAAGCCGGTGCTCTGCAGCAGGATTTCCGCGCCATGCACGTGTCGCGCGTAGTGGTTTTCGAGGTAGCGCGCCCAGCCTCGAGCAGCGGTCTGGATATTCTCGTCTGACGAGATCTTCGTCCAGCCAATGCCGAGTGCGAGTGTCGCATCGTCAATTTCAGGATGCGATCCGCTGGAGGAGGTTTTGGGTGGGCTGGCCGGCACGGTGATCGTAGACGATAAAACGTCGTTGTTCTGCGCACTGAAGGACTCGAAGCCGGTCTTGATGGAGCTTTGCGATAGTCTGATAGATTTGCGGCTCGTTGGCAGCTTTGGTCGGAAGTTGGCGGCCTCGACTTCGCGCTTGAGCGTTTCATGGTCGGCTTTCTCTTCGTACCACGTGCCAGTTTGAGACTCGGCACCGAGCGCTGCTCCTGTGCTAGGGTTGATGAGGACCATGCCTTCGCCGTAAATGGGCTCTTCCGGTATAGGCTCGGGCGGCTTGACTATCTCTGCGGCGTGGAAATAGCCTCCGTCGACGAGGTCAAATGCCGATTCGTCACGTGACCGTTTCCGCGAAGGATTCGTAGAAATCGGCGTCATGCTGTCCACTGGGGTCCATGTTGTGGAGTTGTGTGCATAGGAGGTTGGCGATGGTTCATCAAAGTCCATGCGTGTGGGTGTATCGGTGGGTGTTGGTAGTTGATGCTCAAACATCGTGACGGAGCTGAAGGTGGTGGTAGCGAGGGTCCAAGGAGCCAAGAAATGGCTGTATAGGCAGAAATGAGGTACTATTGCAGATCAATGCATAGAAGAATGGCCTGACTTCGAAAATTTGGGGCTGAAGTGATATAGATACGAGAAGCCAAGGCAGAATGAATGGAAAAGAGAGAGGTCGAAGAAGGAAAGGCAAAGGTTAAGAAGGATGCGGTAGAAGGACAGCCAATACAGGCATAGGGCGAGGTTGCCCTCTGCCAGTGTTCTTGCATTGCAGTCTGCAAGTCACGGTGGAGCAGACGGAATGCGCAGAACGAGGAAAGAACCAACCACCTTCAGGCGAGACAGCCCTTGATCGATGGCACATGATTGGTCAAAGCTCCTGCACGCCCAGATCCAAGGACCCTGTCTCACCAGGTCCAGCTGGAAAATCCAGAAGTGCTTCGACTCCCGAGTCTGCAGCCGTTGGTTTGCTGGAAAGCGCGGCTGAACGATTGACATATTCACAAGTTTGCTGACTGTTCATATCGTGTCTGGCCTTTTGGGTCTATCTGACAGTCTGCTCTATCCTGACGCCACCGAAATGCCATATGTTGGATGCTCGCTGCCCTGAGAATTATACTGTACATGATCCTGCTGAAAGTACATTGCCGGCATTTGTTCAAATAAAATTTTGAGCCACCATCGAATGCAAGCGTTCGCTCCCCAGTCGTCCCGGTCTCAGCGTCCTGGAAGTCCGGCAGAGCTCAGATAGTCCTTGAGCGACTGAGTCTGGCCTGGAGCGACTGTTGGACCAAGTCCGCCGAGTAGAATGAGGATCGTAGTGAACACCAGACCTCCGATCACAAGCTTCCGCGCAACGGGTCGGTTGGCACCGAACTCGGCCCATGAGCGGCCAGCTTGGCTGACATGTTGCTTGAGCTGATCGGCGCCTAGCTTGTAGTAGAGAAGGCCTCCCAGAGCGATTGAGTAGCCAAAGAACTGGGTCAAGCTGACCTGTGTTCCCCAGATAAGCATGGAGCACATCACCAGCAGAATATCCTTGAGGATACCGCAAAGAGTGAGCACCAAGGATGAGGTCTTGCCAATCTATCCTCAATATCAGTAAAGCTCGCTATGATCACGGCCTGCCAACTTACCAAGAATACAACAGACACATTCAACAGGAAAGCGACCATAGCATTGGCGACCAACATCACGAGCCCCACGTCGAAGATGTTCTTCATAGTCATCTTCGGGACCTCAAGCGCCAAGGCCACGAGTGAGTTCATCACGGCGCACACTGGTGCAAAATAGTACAGAGAGACCAGAGGATCCATCTTGAACTCAGCAGAGCTAAGCAGACGCTGGACCATGACTAATCGGGTCGCCTCGAAGGTGATGCCACCAGCTTGGTAGAGGAAGCCAGTGAGGTTGAATTCAATCTCACCAATGGAGGCGATGACAACACCAACGACGATGAAGGACACATTGCCGAGTTGCTTCAGGTTGACTGGAGCAACGCCGAGGGACCAAGATGCGATAAGCACCGCGACGGGCATAGTGGCCTGAAATTGGTCAGATCTGCTGCTCATGCTCATCGACATCGACTTACCTTCAGCATTTGTATGAAAGCCACAGAAAGGTACAAGTATGCCTGGTTGCCACATATCAGGCTGAGACTGAAGAAGAAGCCGATGGGTAGTATGGCGCGCATGTAGACCCGGCCAGTCATCTTGACAGTCTTCCTGCCATCAAGCAGAGTGGTAGTTCGAGCAAGTATCTGTGTCATGATAGTCGCAAAGATCATGTGCCAGGCAGTTAGAGAGATGGGGAAGTCTAGTGTGGTCAGCATCGCTCGCCGTGATCGTGATGCGACACTTACGAAATCCGAGAGTGTCCAGAAGCCATTTGTTGAAAAGAATGACACCACCACTGAAGCCAATCCATGTTCTGTAGAATTCGTCAGACGTCTGTGTGGCCCGTGGTAGTGTGCGACTTACACCACGTAGGCGGCAGGATGCAGCGATGGCTTCGGAGGTTCTGCTTTCTCTGCAATAGGACTCGTAGTTGGCAGTGCCGCCTCTGCAGGCCGCTGCTGTTCGCCAGACACTCTGACTTTCTTCTCGGTATCAGACATGCTGATGTCTTCTGTGTGTGGAGGTCGAGTGAGGAAGTCGTGGAAGGAGAAAGGCCGCTCAGGGCGAGTAAAGGCGTGCGTGTTCAGCAGATTGACGGCGTGCGCAAGATGATGGGGGCTCGAAATGAGCACGAGGTAGCCGTCGACGTCTGGTAGAAATTCACAGTTGTTCGATGGCTCACTAGAAAGTGAGACTGGTGTGGCAATAGCGCAGTGAAGCTTGAGAAGAGAAAATAATAAAAGGCTATCACTTCTTGCTCGAAGTCATGATGGACAGTGGTTCAGTTTAGGGGCGGGCTAGACAAAATGGATGGGGCATCTGCAGCTGCGCCAGCGGGAGGGCAAATTTCTGGAACCCCCCAACTCCAGCTCATCAAGTGCGAGATTTCGCCTGCCCTTCATGGGTTTCTCTATCTTTTCACCCCACTCAACTCCGGCTTGCGTAAGATTGGCGATGGCTACAAGAGACCGCTACTGCGATTGTGTACATCAACCTGCCCTGGCTCTGCATTGTTTCTGGAATTCGCAGTACGAGGATGACATGATCGGTATATTCCTTAGCCGTAAGCGTCAATGGAAGTGGCATTCTGCAACCACTGGGACGAGCATTTGACCGGAGGAAGAGGCGGATTTCGCAAAAACAACAGCCTGCCTTGCCTGCCACTTTGCGCCCACGGGTGCACACATCCGTACAAAATTTCTGCCAATGTCCTTGCATGATTCATTGACTGAGGTTCCCTGGACCCTCAAGATTCTCCTAAGCTTTTGAAGTTCGGCGCAATGCGCCACAGCACATCGAGTCTAAGTTCAGGTCAGCGTTCAGCCAAAGAAAATAATGGTGTACAGGTGAAGTCGGCGAGACGATCGATTAGTGACTAAACCACACACGCCGTCCTGTAGTCCGTACCATCTTCCTAGCGAAATTTGCATGAGTTTGAACACGCAAGTTGCAGGGTCTGATGAGGCTTGGTGCACGGACAGGCAAAAACGTGGCACGGTGGTTGGGCCGTGAATCTGGCGGGAGAAAAGCACAATCGATAACGGGAATGGGCATTGGTGGAGACCAGAGTGACGAATCGGAGTGGATTGTTGCCCTCCTCGATCTCACCTTCCTCCAACTTCAAAGTCGTCTCGAACTTTTTTGGTTATTGACATCCCAACTCGGATCACTCCCTCGAAGTTGGTCACCACCTGCGCAAATCCACTCGTTGTACCTAGGAACTGATAGCGTTCCAATTTCACTCTTTCCACCTGCTGCCTCGTTATCGCCGCGATCATGCCTCACACGTACGTGCTCTTGTGCCGCCCCTGGAAATTGGGAGACTGATTGATTGTACAGCGACGTGGATGTACTTGTCATTGGCGCTGGTCCCACAGGTCTAGGTGCTGCAAAGCGATTGAACCAAATTGTAAGAAGATGTCAATCAATCACGAAATTATGTACTTACCACGCTCACCAGAACGGCCCGTCATGGGCGATCATTGATTCGAACGAGATCCCCGGTGGTCTCGCATCTACAGATGTCACCAAGGAAGGCTTCGTAAGTCTCTACTGCGCGCTGAGTGCTCATTGACTGACAGCGACAGCTATACGACGTGGGCGGACACGTCATATTCTCTCACTACAAGTACTTCGACGATTGCATCGACGAGGCCCTGCCCAAGGAAGACGACTGGTACACACATCAACGTATCTCCTACGTACGATGCAAGAACCTGTGGGTGCCATACCCGTTTCAGAACAACATCTCCATGCTGCCCAAGGAAGATCAAGTCAAATGTATTGATGGTATGATCGATGCTGCTCTTGAGGCAAGAGTCGCAAATACAAAGCCAAAGGACTTTGATGAGTGGATTGTACGCATGATGGGCACAGGCGTTGCAGATCTCTTCATGCGGCCCTACAACTTCAAGGTCTGGGCTGTACCAACAACCAAGATGCAGTGTCAGTGGCTCGGTGAGCGCGTTGCTGCGCCCGATCTCAAGAACGTTACCAAGAACGTCATCCTCAATAAGACTGCTGGTAATTGGGGTCCAAACGCAACATTCCGCTTTCCTGCGCGTGATGGCACAGGCGGAATCTGGATCGCTGTCGCCAACACCTTGCCCAAGGAGAAGACTCGATTTGGCAAGAAGAACACCGTGAAGAAAGTCGATGCCGATGGCAAACGTGTCCTGCTTGAGGATGGATCCACGATCGGCTACAAGCGCCTCATCAGCACCATGGGTGTTGACTACCTCACAGAAGCTATGGGTGACCAGAAACTTCACGACCTCAGCAAAGGACTCTTCTACAGCAGTACCCATGTCATTGGTGTCGGCATTCGTGGCAGTCGGCCGGAGCGCATCGGCGACAAGTGCTGGCTCTACTTCCCCGAGGACGACTGCCCCTTCTATCGTGCCACTATCTTCTCCAACTACTCACCATACAATCAGCCGCAAGACGACGTCAAGCTTCCCACACTACAGCTCGGTAATGGATCGCGTCGCCAAAGCATGCAAGCCAAGGCCGGTCCCTACTGGTCAATCATGTTGGAAGTGTCCGAGTCTAGCATGAAGCCTGTCGACAACGACAATTTGCTTAAGGAGTGCATTCAAGGTCTCGTCAACACCGAGATGATCAAGCCGGAAGACGAAATTGTCTCGACGTATCATCGACGATTTGACCACGGCTATCCGACACCCTCCCTCGAGAGAGAAGGTGTTCTGAAGGAGCTTCTCCCTGCTCTGCAAGCGAAGGGCATCTACAGTCGTGGTCGCTTCGGTAGCTGGCGGTACGAGGTTGGCAACCAAGATCACAGCTTCATGTTGGGTGTAGAAGCAGCAGATAACATCGTCAACGGTGCTGCGGAATTGACGCTCAATTATCCCGATTTCGTCAACGGCCGCAAGAACGATGAAAGACGTCTGGTCGAGGGTGGCAGCCTGTTCGCCAAGGAGAAGGGTAATGTCACCACCGGTCGCCGCATGACTGGAGGCAAGGGCACTTTGGGCGGGACACTCCCTACACTCACTCCTACCAAGAACAACATCTCTACCGTCAATGGCACGTCTTGAGAGCTTGGTGAAGGACGAGAGCGCCAATGCTGGTGGATTCGAGCAAGGCAAAGGTGTCGTCGGGGATGACACGCATGCAGATGGGCGACTTCTCTCAGCGACGAATTGATTTCAGTACAAAGCCATATTGCATTGATGATAGACGTTGAGCGATGTGCGGTAGATTTAGAGCGCAACGCACGAGGATGTTAGCATCTGACGATAGTTGTTTGCGGGGACAATCTGGCAGTTCCAGGCCGAACTTGCGGCGCAGGCGTAGTCATGGCGTTTCATGCAATGGACCGGCGACGATGTCGTTGCAAGCCGTCGAATCAGCCAGCTCAAACATGCACGAAAGCAGCTTTTCCTGTTATTTTCCACAGCACGTGAGATCCCAGAGACAAGGTTTTCCTGCTTTTTCTGGAGTAGTCGATATGCATGAGGAAAAGTCGCGCAAAAGGTACGAGTACCTTCGCGTTGACGGCTTCTTGGAGACGTCGGGCGCTGTTCAGTCCCTTGGAGAGCTCTGGCTACACTTCGATCTGATCTGAAGGCGAAGGTCGCCTGCCGCCTCAGCATATGTAGTTCTTGCTATCCCTGAGCTGTTGCTCTAGCACTACAGATGTACAAAGAAGCCGGAATACCCATGAGGCCAAGTTTTCGTGACGGAGTCGTTGCGTGCGCGATCGAGGACGATCAGACCAATCACGGTAGCTCGATTTGCTACGCTCGGTTAGTCGTGGCTTGCACTCACCAGTCTGGGGGGCGCTACAGAGCCTACGGTGCCTAGAATTGGGTCCCCGATGATGTATGCCCGCGGGTGAGCAGATAGCAGCATCAGAATGCAGACCTCAGACTCCTGGTCAACTTCCCCACGGTCTCCTCGAACTTCATCTTCATTCTCACTCACAACATTGCTGGATATTCACATCCAATAATTTAGTCCTGGTCTTTCGCGTCTTTTTCCATCAGTCTCTTATCTCCTTTCGTTCGTATACCTCAGGTGAGTGCTAACGGCCGGCGCAGCTACAACATTCTATGGTGCTGCTATCTTACTCCAATTCTCTTGCCCTGCAGTGCAGTACATCCCACCGCTGATCCTTCGATGACCAACGTACTGGTAACACTCGCTGAACAATTACTAGTACTTGGACAAAGCATTCATTTGCCTGCCATGACGGCCACAGCTGTACCCACTGTTCCGCCTCGCCCTGCTCGGACCCAACAAGCGGCCGCTGCGAATGGTGCCAACAAGCTCCCCGAGATTCCTCCCAGACCTATTCCAAAACGACTCGATCGATCTGTTTCGCCAGGCAACTTCCCTCGCTCGCCGCTGAACGAACCATGGCAGCCTTTGACCAAGATAAGCTCGACCGAGCCTGCCATTCCCAGACGCCCATCGGTGCAGCATCTGCCCTCCGTAGGTCAAGAGGGCATGGAATATGCCGATATCGATGCACGTAAAACTGAGCAGCTCCCAACCGAGCAGACGAGAAGTGTTGCTCAGGATCTCCACTTGCATGCGCCCAAGCCCTCGCTTCCGAAGTCTGCTGCGACCGCGCAGGTCCAGGCCGTGACAAGGACAGATTCGAGTCAGGCTGCAGCACATGGCATCGGGAAACCTGGAACTCCGGGACAAGACGAAGGAGAGCACGTCGGAAGAGTAAGATCAAGAGCCAGCTTCTCCAGACCAGGTTCTTCTGCTTCAGGCCATCGTCGCTCATCAGTCCAGCCTGACGAACAAGGTCCTGCTGAGCTGGGCATCCGCGTTCCGATAAATCCGTTACTTGGTGATGTCCAAGCCCCCTCTCCAGCACCTTTCACACCCTCGCATACCGGCGAGAAGCGTCGCGGTCACCACAACCGAGTAAAGAGCAGAGATGGCCTGCCTCCCGGAAGCTACGGTCTTCATGGTCACGGAGTCGCTCCTTCAGATCCATTTGAGAAGGACTGGTACGCAAAGCATCCGGAGGAGCTTCTGCACGAGGAAGCCCATGGCCATGGAGTTTACGAAGGCATCGGGAGTGGTCGAGGCGCGTTCGCCCTCAGCAGCGACGATCTGAACAAGATTGTTCGGAACACTGCAAGTCGTGGTGCTGGTTTTGGTACGATCTTGACCTAGACCATGGCGTTTCAGGCTAACCCATCGCAGGTACTACAGGAAATACGCAGTCTTACCCGGACGAGCAGATCGGCTATCTAGCATCGGACCAGTACTCCAACCCTCTGACAAAGTCTCTCACAAACGTCTCCCAGCCCGCGGTCGAGTCGCCTCTGCGTAAATCGAGTCTTCCGGCGGTAGACATGGATCCCGTCGTATCAGTCTCGAAAAGGACTCCTTCCGGTACGTCTGACAGTGCGCTAGATAGTCCTCTACAAAAGCCAGTCCACATCGATGCGCCCGTGGATCGGTACAATAAAATTACTGGCGGCGAGGAGTCGATAAACGAAACAGCGGATGTTGGTCCTGAAATCTCGCGTCCTGCGACTGGCCACGGCGACTCTGACTATAGCGTGCCAATTTTAGCGGCTGATGAGGTCGCAAAGCATCACACTGGCGAGTGGCTCCAGCCAGCAATCTCGCCGCGCGTCGATCGACGATCAAGCGAATATGAATACCGGAGCGGTGATGCAACACCTACGTCCAGGCCCTCGAGCCGACCAGGCAGCATTCACGGCATGCATAGCGCCTCGTATTCACTGGCACGCTTCACCTCTCACCATGACGAGCGAGAATCAATGCATACGCCTCTCGAAGACGTGGACGAATACGAGCCACTGTTCCCAGAAGACGAGAACAAGTTGCAGAAGGCTGTCAGTCACGTAGAGCGCTTCAAGAAAAGGCCCGACGCACTGAAGCATCGCTTTCCCAGCAATGACATCTGGGAAGATGCACCCGATTATGGAATGTACCAAGCTACCGTCTCCACCCCAGATCTGCCTCTCGAGTCAGATCAGAAGAAGACGTCAATGTTCGAGACTCCAGAACAGGAGGCAGTCGGAAAAGGAGAAGCTACGGAGACCGATCGCAAGAAGCAGCTTGCACAGAAGTCCATCCTGCCTTCGCATCTTCAGGACGAAATCCCTACACGACCTGGTCTCCAGCCGAGATTTCCGAGTCAAGATATTTGGGAGGACAGTCCCGATAGCTTTCATCTGGTGACAACGGTCAGCACGCCACCAGTTGCAGATGAGGAATCTCCGACGGAAGCACCGGCGAAGCCTACGGTTCCTCCCCGACCACAGAAGTCCAAATTGGCTGAAGCAGCATCCGCCACACAACCAGCACCTATAGTCCCAGCTCGTCCTGCTCGCAAGCCGGAGACAAGTGATGGCTCACCAACAGACCTTAAGAAAGTCCCCAGCATACCGGATCGACCGAAGCCGTCAGTTCCGCCACGACCAGCTAAGAAGCCTTCAGGCGATTCTCTGACGAAGACTATCTCGCCCAGCTCAGATCAGAGCATAGAGACCGAGCGAGGAATTCCCGTTACGTCTCCGCCGCTCACCAAGGCCAAGCCACAGATCCCTGCCCGTCCCGGTCCTTCCGCTAAGATCGCTGGACTCAAAGGCAACTTCATGAATGACTTGAACCAGAAGCTCGGCCTGGGTCCTCCTAAGGAGAAGGAACCGGAACCACAACCTGAAGTAGAAGCGAAGCCTCTTGAAGACGCGCGAAAGGGTAGGGCTCGGGGTCCACAACGTCGCGCACCTGCCAAATCACCCTCTGCTGCTCCTGCAACTGCCACGGTCGCCAAACCGAAGTCTGCGATATCCACGCCACAGTCATTATGGCACATAGACGACACAGGTCTGCTCAATGTCCCATCCTCGGCAGGAGCGTCATCCAAGCTTGAACAAGAGGTGTCGACATCCTTAGACCCGGAGACTGCTGAGCTCATGCAAAATGCCACTGTCGGACAAGCACCTCTACCTCCAACTATCGACTCTACGGCGGAAAAGAAGTCGATCGAGGACACCAGCCAAAGTGCAGAAGAGCCTCCAGCGCAGCCAGTGCCTGAGGTGGCAGAGCATGCAGCAGCGGAGACCGCGGACCCAGTCCTCGACGTAGCAGAGGAGAAGCCCAATCCACTGATTCACCAAGCTACGAATGAAGCAGCCTTCTTGTCGCAGCAGACTACGGTAAGTATTGCCCAAGCTTCGGGGCCTGAGCTGGAGAAGGTCGGCACACACGAGACGACCATAGCCCGATCAGACACCATCGGCAGTGACCTGACAGCACCTGAACGAAAAGCTGTGGAAGAGCCAATTGAGCTCCGCAATGAACAAGTCAGTGCATCAGCTCCCGATTCAGTCAAAACAACCGCTCCTCACGCTGCGCCGGAACAGTCTTCTAACAACGAATCTGCAGTAACCTCTGAGCACACGAGCAATAACAACGGGCTGGCTGGTGCCCCAATCCCCGGTCAGATAGCGGAGGGTGGGTCGGATCATGCTGCAGAACCTATGCCAGAGAATGATATCAGCTATGATAGACTGGAAGCAATGCAGAGCCAGGCAGATGGGAAGGAGTTGAGCGACGGCGGCGTCCGGAAGATGGTGGATTGAGCTAGGTAAAAGAAGAAACAACGACCTCGGATCGTATGGAACGGTACAAGGTGGCATCAAAAGTGTTATTGATTTGGTTTTGGAATATACTGTATATGCATCACCTGTGCAGAATGAGACTTTCAGCCATCACGACAACATTTCTGAGTAGATGAGATCCATATGGTACGTTTGATATCCAGACATTCAAATGGTCTTGGTTGACGGCCAAATTGCCTTGCCCGACGCCTTTTCAGCTTTGGCAGAGGGGGTATGCCTGGAGCCGCTCCCGCCACTAAGGTGATAACGGCCTTCCGCGGGGAATTCCGCCTTATCTTAGCCTGTGACACCCGGGGGCTGCATGGCATCATTGTTTGGTCCCCGCTACTGCATGCGTTCGCTGCCTGTTTCAATTGAACCTCGTGCACCACGTCGCCTGTTCACATGCTCGTTCTACCCCATCGCTCTGCCTTTGAGATCTGTCTATGACGACGTTTGCCATTGAGCAACTGTTTGATCACGCGCGATCGACCTGAATGTCCAACGCTTTAGCCCACCACGAGTCGAAGGCCCTGGCAAGCAAACGCTTGAACTGCCTCTCGAATGAACTATCTTTCTCGGGTCGGCTGAGGCAGATATCTACGTGATGTCTCTATAATCCTTGATATATCGGAAACAACAACATTGACGATGTCCCTGGCTGCGTGACGGCCTTGCCAGCTCGCCAGCCATCATGCGTCGTATCTGACCTCGATCCCTGTCTCGATTCCCTACTCATGGCAGAAGCGTCTACTCATATTCGCTTTGCAACGACTCGACCTCATCGATGTGCAGGGTCTCGACCTCGACAATCTAGGGGGGCTGACTTGGGGACGACGCTCGGTGGTGGAACTCAGGAACGTATCCCTGAAGATTGCAACACTCGCCGAGCGCGCGAAATTGCCTCCGTCGATACTCGTCGAGCATGCATCTGTGTCTGTGCTGCGCCTCACGATACCTGCCGATCTGGCCGTGGATCCCATCCATATCGAAGTCCAGGGTGTCAAGATCTCTGCGAGAGTGCGGAAAGATGAGGACTACAAATCAAGCCCGCGTGGTAAGGCGGGTCCTTCACACAAAGATACTGCGAACCGACCGCGGTTAGCCACTCCTTCCGTACACGACCCAGGTGGACGCAGACGCGATATTGTAGGCTCTGCGCTCGCGGAATCGCCTCATATGCTGCCAACTTCGAGAGATCTGGCGGCGTCGTTTTTGGAGAGCGAGCCCAAGGCCGAGCGGGAGCAGCTCGAGGCTATAGTCGGTTCTCAGTCAATCTCCATGGATCAATCAACCTCCTCGTCAACATCATCTGGTGACAGTGACGCTGGGCTGGGCCTTCCGGGTGGCTTCGCACTCCCGACATTTTTGACCAATTTCTTTCAAGGTGTCGCGGATCGTCTGACTGTTGGAATTGTTAACGTCGAAGTATATGTGACACTGGAAGTCGACGCAGCAGAACAATCAGATGCGAACGAGCACTCTGTCAGATTACGGATAGCAGAACTCGATGCTGGCTCTCTGCTTGCGACGACTTCGTCCGACCAGGCTGTCATGCCTATACGCAGGCTTGCCCTGCGAGGGTTGCAGTTGGAAGTCGAGGTCGATCCAGAGATCTTTTCGCACCCAAGCTCGCCCCGACTCGACAGACACTCACTCAAGTCATCGTCCTCTCACTTACACAGTTCCATGGCAAGCACCGAATATCGTGATCGCGCAACCTTGGCGGACTATCCTGATCTGGCTTCGGATAGCAGTTCGCAGTCAAACGCCAGTCAACCGGCAGAAAGTAACCAGCAGCGCAATACAGTCAATTCCATGCATTCGCTGAACAATTCGTCTTCGCGTGTGGAGATATCATCTACGTCGGCTCCTTCGGGAGTTCTGGGTGAAGAGCAAAGCCAGTACGATAATTATCCGACGGCGAGCCGACTTGGTGCCTCGCGATCCACCATCAGACAACCTCATGCAGATCACTTCGATGCCAATGACGGGCTGGGCATTGGTACAGGCGCTTCCAGACTGACAGAATCGACTATTTTCACTCATGACCAAGCACAGAGCATGTACGCGAGCGCGATCAGCCATGCCACGACCGGCACCGATCAGTCATTGTTCATGCCTGGCGGCTGGAATGACTCGGTCTTTCCGTCGGATGCAGACGCAGTGTCTTCTAAAGGTGTTTCAGCACCTGCACCTGTCGCGCCTCTTGAAGAGACATCTAGCATTGCGATGCCTGGGGTCAAGAGGGGAGAAGATGCACCAACGCCTACGTTCGTGCCTACGGGAGGTGGATCCAACCACGAGAAAGCTGCAAGTCCGGCTTCTTCGCCAGCTTCTCTCAGCTTCATTCGTCTCCTTGCGTTGGAATCTGTGGATATTGTACTTCCCACAGTGTCTGAAGATGCCGTTGAAACTCAGGCAAACGCTGGTCCTGCAGCACCTGTCCCCGACAGTATCACAGCAGGCGGTCTTCAGGAGTCAGCATACTCCGTATCCGTCGCCGCCTCAAGGCTTCAGCTACGTCCATCGAGCCATGCGCATCATACACCTACGGCCAACAAGCTGAAGATCAGAGCAGGACAGCTTCGGATCGATGCTGACCTGGGTATTTGCAAGCTGCTTGTCAGGATTGCGGCGGGTATCAGTCGCCATGTGACGCCAACAGGCACCTCGAACAGCAGAAAGTCGTCCGCCGACTCTCGTTCAGCAGGTTTCCCACACTTCAGCGTAGAAGCACAAGAGTTTCTGCTCAATTTCCACGAGGGTCGCAACTTCCGGGCAACCCTCGACGGGAAATCGGGCCAGCCGCAGACCGACGATGCTCTACTGTCTCTCTCTCTGCGTGACATGGAGATTGCTGACGATGTAGCTTCGCGCCGGCGCCTGACGATCTCGGCCATCAAGCTCCGCCACGCAGCTCGTGACGTCCTGAGATTCACAGACAGAGTGAATGTACGCGATTCGATAGCGAGCAGCGCGATGCTTCGCCAGCATGACCTGACTCTGTCGATGGACAGTCAACGTACCGAGATCTTCACCAAACCGGTCGAAGGCGTCGTAGACCTCTTGCTTGTGGACGAAGTCCTCAGTCGAGGTGGAGGACTGGACTCCCTGATCGACTTGGGTAACTCAATCATGTCTACTCACAGCAGCATGAGCCCGTCCCAAAAGCCCGAAAGCAAGCAGCAGACCAGGAGCGTAAGATTCACCGACAGCAGCCGCAAGCACACAAGGTCTGGTAGCGACGCTTCTGCATCGATCGGCAAGCTAAACATACGCGTAGACGGAGCCATCCTCCATCTCAACGGCTCCGAGTCATCTGTAATAGTCAAGACGTCTGCCATCAAGTTTGTCATGAGGCCTGCGATGACACGTATTGTTATTGATGGCACGATGATTGAAGGTCCTCTCGTGGGCACCCAAAGCCCGCCTCTCTACGCACGTATCAAAAGTCTCGATCTTGTATACCATGAGACGCCGGAGGAGAAAGATCTCGACCGTCTGCTCTCTCTGATCACGCCCTCCAATGACAAATACGACGAAGAGGACGACATCATGGTGGACACCCTACTTAAGCAACGCCGGAAAGGTGGCGTCATCCGTATGGACATCAAAGAAATACAGCTCAAGGTGCTTGGTCTTGATTGGCAACAGCACATAGCTCAGCTCTCTGATGAGCTTGCCAAGCTGACTGCGGTGACCAAGTACCTCCCTGAAGACGATAGACCTGGGATACTGACATTCGCCTTGATTCATACGCTCGATTTGCAATGTACGATCGACGACGACTTTGGAAAGCTTGCCCTACGTGCCGATCTCATTGAAGCTGCCCAAATCAGTCTCCCTTCATTGTCGGCAGCGCAAGTGTCGTCGTGGTCACTCACCCGAAACAAAGACGACGTCCTCATTGGCGAAGCCATGCCCCAAGACGACTCTGCGATGGGTTCGCCTATGCTCATGTTCCGCTTCATCGCCGACGAGATGGAGCCAACCGTCCGATTGAAGCTCACAAACACCTGTGTCGAGTACAAAGTGCCAACACTGGTAGCTCTGACAGACCTGGCTAAGAAGCTCGAGGGTGCCAGGCCTCCATCAGCTCAGCCAGTCAAGACGATGAGCCTGCGTCCTCACGAACAAGCGATATGTCAGAGTTTGCTCGCAAGGTGAAAATGTCAGTCACGTTCAGAGACTCTGCTGTTGCTCTCAATCCAGTGAACAGCCGAGCAAGAGGGCTTTTTGTGCTGATTGATACAACATTGGGCTACGAAGCGCACAAGAAGGGGTCGCATTTCGATCTGAGCATGAGAAAAGCTTCTCTATTGATTGTGAACAATGTGGGAATGCTTCAGGAAGAATCTGATGGCATTGACAGCAAGCGCTATTTTGACCAGACCGATCAGATTCAGAGGTTGGCGAAGCTAGGATACGTACCTGTGGCCTCCATATCTTCCGCAGCTGCAGACATACGGCTCATTGACGATCAAGAGAACTCTTCACAGCACATCGACGTTGTTTTGAGCAACCCATTACTCTTCATGGAGACGTGTGCCGACTCGACGCAAACCCTCTTCGGCATTCTCGGCGCTCTGAGCCCTCCAACGGCACCATCAACACAGGCGCAGTATCGTACGGAGGTCGTACCGATTGAGAACATGTTAGCATCTTTCACTGGTGAGGCTTTTGTGACGGAACCTGGTCCGGAGCTTGGCCTCCAGGCATCGCAGATTTCCGTACCAGCGGTAAGCCAGCACCTCGACATGGATGATTCTGGCCTACTAGGCGCGATGTATGAGGAAGGGGATCCAGACGATGACATGCTAGCCGAAAGCTATGCAGAATCTGATCTCACCACATCGGCAGCGTCGTCTCTTCATGTGGCGCCTGTCGACATTGAAGCCCCAGGCTCCGAAGACCTCACGCAATCAGTCATGATACATAGTATGCTTGACTTCCGTGATGAGCATTTCGCACCCAAGACCAATATCGGCGGAACTGCACATAGATGGAACTCTACCCGGAACACCTACGAGCTTGCCAATGAGGTCGCGGACAAAAAGTCGCCTATTACTGTCAAAGTGCGCGGTCTGCACGTCATTTGGAACCTCTTCGACGGCTATGATTGGCAAGATACTCGGGAAACCATATCTCAAGCTGTCAGAGATGCTGAGGAGAAAGCTCTGTCACGTCGTCGGAGTAGCAGGTCTCCGGGAGTCGACGATGACGAGGACTTCGTCGGCGATGTGCTCTTCAACTCGATCTATATTAGCATCCCTGCGAACAAAGACCCTCGTGATCTGACTAGCGCCATTAACTACGACATTGATGATATGATCTCGGAGACTGGTAGCTATGCGACTTCTACTACTGTCACAGCGACCACCTCCAGACAAACACGGCGCCCGTCCAGTCTAAGACCTCGACCCAAGAAGCTTAGACTGAGCCGTAGTAAGCACCACAAGATCTCCTTTGAGCTGCAAGGTGTCGGGGCTGACTTCGTTGCGTTACCGCCGGACAGCGGCGAGGTCCAGAGCTCGGTCGACGTACGCGTACATAAGCTGGAGATCTTCGACAACGTGCCAACGTCTACCTGGAAAAAGTTCGCTACCTACCTGCACGAGGCTGGAGAGCGAGAAGTTGACACGAGCATGGTTCACGTCGAAATGCTGAACGTTCGACCGGTTCCCGAATTGGCGGCTACTGAGATCGTGATGAAGATTACGATACTTCCGTTGCGACTCCACGTCGATCAGGATGCTCTGGACTTCATGACACGCTTCTTCGAATTCAAGGATGATACCATCACAACCTCTTCGGCGCCATCAGCGCCTCCGTTCATTCAGCGAGTCGAGGTGAACCCTGTCAGGCTCCAGCTTGACTACAAGCCGAAGAAGGTCGATTACGCTGGGCTACGATCCGGCCGCACAACGGAGTTCATGAACTTCATCATTCTTGAGCGAACCAATATGGTGCTTCGGCGTGTGATTCTGTACGGTGTATCCGGATTCGACCGCATGGGAATCATGCTGAACAATATCTGGTCGCCTGATGTCCGACGCAACCAACTGCCTACCGTCCTTGCCGGTCTTGCCCCTGTTCGTCCACTGGTCGACGTTGCAAGTGGAGTTAGAGAGCTTGTGGCTGTGCCGATCCGCGAGTACCAGAAAGATGGCCGAATTGTGCGCAGTATTCAGAAGGGCGCCTTTGCGTTTGCGAAGACTACCGCAACTGAGCTTGTCAATCTAGGTGCCAAGCTAGCTATTGGCACGCAACAGATCCTCCAGAATGCCGAAGGCGTGCTGGTGCCTGGCGCACAGACCGAGGATGATCCTAATAGCGAAGCCACGAGGCAGATCTCGCTGTACGCAGACCAACCCGTTGGTATCGTCCAGGGGCTGAGAGGTGCTTACGCCAGCCTGGAGCGGGACTTGCTACTTGCTAAGGATGCAATTGTCGCTGTGCCAGGTGAGGTCATGGCCAGTGGCACCGCTGTCGGGGCGGCGAAGGCGGTGCTGAAGCAGAGTCCGACCATCATCCTACGGCCGGCTATCGGTGCGACGAAGGCGGTGGGGCAGACGTTAATGGGTGCTGGAAATACGCTGGATCGGAAGAATTTGAGGAGAATTGAAGACGTGAGTTTCTTGATCCGCATCTTAAGCTATTGATGGGTTTATCACTGACTGATCCGACAGAAATACAAGCGGCATTGAGCTAGAGAAGCTTTTGCAATTTACATGCGGCAGGTAGTGCACTGAGTTTCGGGCTCACCTGCAGGAAGCTAAGTTGCCGAGGATTGCCATGAACTTGAATGAAGAAACGACGGCATGTGACGATAGATCGGACTTGCATTATGACAGGGGAGCGGCATTGGCATTAAATGCCCCACGGGTGTCATGTATGGTCGGCGTTATAGGGAAGGCACATTGCGCAGACGTCCCACGCCTGCCATTGACGGACGATGATTTCAGATCGCTGTTGCCAGTCTCCTTTCAAATATGATAAGGTGGCTCAGAACCTCGATGAGCATCATTGCATTCTTCGATATACACACTGTCAAGATCTATACACAGTCGGCGAACTTTCAAACTCCAGAACCTGCAGCCTCAGACGCAACAGCCTTGACATGCCCTTTTGCCGAGTCGTCCCTACTGTCACTGTGTACTTCAACGATCGGCAGCGGCTTCGGCGGCCGCCTCATGACCCACTGTGCGAGGCCGTGCCCTAGTCCATCACCTTCCAGCTTCCACTTCTTCTCCTTCATATGCACATACCCATGCTTCTCATACAAGCCCTTTCCCATATCACTCGCCTCCAGCCAACAAGCCACCCCGAGCGCATCCGCGACTCTGTTTCCCCAATCAGCCATCATGGAACCCAGTCCCATTCTGTGGAAATCCGCATCCACGACCATCAGCGCTAGATGCAAGTGAGCCTCCTTCTGCTCCCGCCGCCTACGCTCCAGCCATACGTTGAGCACCGCCGCGCACTCATCCTTCTCTGCCGCGGTGGGGAGATGCGTCATCATCTCCGGCGTGATCAGCATCCCACCATCATTGAGCTCCTTTCCGTAGGGCGGAGTCAAAGGTGTGTACTTCGGCACAACCTTCCATTGGGAGATGGCCAGGATTCGCGCTTCCTTCCTGATCTCACCAGTGAATTCGCCTGTACTGGCGTCGATGCCCCGGACCTCGAAGTCGGCGGGGCTGTCGAGGTCGATGACTTTCAGCAGGACGATGGTGGGGTCCGCGAAGCGGGAGGTGAAGTTTCGTTTGCTGGCAAGGTGGGCTTGGGGAGTGCTTGGTCCGTAGAAGAGGTTGATGAGTCGGTCTGGTGGGAGGCGGGCGAGGAGGCGGAAGGGGAAGTGCGTGAGTTGGTCGATGTCGGTTGGGGAGCAGTGTTGGAGGGAGAGGCGCATGGTTCCTTGTTGGTGAGGTCGCGTGTAGGTGAGTTGCTTTGAAATTGTCCTGCTGGGTCTGACTAGAGGGTGGTCGGGGCTGGTTGTTACAAGGAGCTAGCCTCTGCTGGATCACGAGTCGTAGGCACTGGATGCTGTTAGACGCTGTTGCGAGATCAATGGACGAGCTTGTGAGATGATTTTGCTGCATCAGCAGATGCTCAGATAATACATAATCGTAGCAGTGGGTCCTACTACCATATGAGGCCCTTTGGTGAGCTGTCGGCAAGTCGTCGAACATGATGGCACTGCCGACGCTTTTCGATGAGTGTCCCAGTCAGGGTCGGTCATTCAAGGAATGCACCACTCATGCATTGGGGTGGATGTAACCTAGGTACGAAAGTGTTATGCAAGCACATACGACTATCCAGACCTCGAATCAGCATTCGCGAAAGAGCTGCCGTTTCTTACCAAGGTAGAAGCGCGGCATCGTTAGCGCCGAGCCATAGAAGTGCTATGATTGCCAGGAGTCACCCGTCGGTGTTGAAGGTCCGATCGCTAATAGGCAGGCATAGTCTCAAAGTACGCACTCCTTGCTGATCTGCGAGTACTGTGTAGGATCAGGAAAGAACACTCCGGAGCCCCTACTGCCAGGCCTGTGTAGAACTTGGGGGCGGAACTGCAGGCAAGCCAGGGCGGAGGAGGGGTCGCTCATTGCTTAATTCCGTATACATCCGGCGAGCGTGGCTGCCCGGGCACTTGTACCTGCCTTCCCCTGACCTACTCGTCACATCCAACACAGAAGATTTCAGTGCTGTCGACTTTGACCACACACCGCACACTCACAGAAGTCTCGAAATGCTATTGGAATGTCTTCCCAACGAGATCCTCAACGGTATTCTTGGCGACTTGCATGCAAGTGACTTCGAGCATGCAGCGCTCACCTGCAAAGCGTGGTACAGGCTACTGGAGCCGTCTTTAGTACATCACAATGACATCCGCCGGAAATGGCACAGAGTAAAATTCGGCGACCGGTCAGGTCCACAGCGGTTCCTGGGCATCGAGCTCAATTCGGCTTTGCAGCTCCTGGTCAGAATTGCCCAGGAGCCTGTCATTGCATTGTACATCACCCACCTCGACCTAGGAAAGATGTCAATCGCCCTGTCATCCATCGCCAATGGCAACAGGGAGGATCGAGATGCTGGCATAATGTCTAACGGAAAGCCCTCGGACCAGGCTAGAGGGCTGCTGGTAGAGTGTGCGAGAGATTCGGTCCACCTCCGAGATTTGAACATCAAGCCCGAGGAGTGGCTTGCTCACGTCGAGCAGTGCATCCTAAGCACCAATTGGGACAGTGTGAGTGACTGGGCTGCTGCTCTGCTAATCTCACTTCTGCCAAACCTGGAGTCATTGTCATTGCCACCAAGTTACCTATGGTGTCGCTATCGTCCCAGGTCCCCGCGCAATATTCCTGGGACCTTGTCCACATACCGAGAGCTCCGGCCTTGCTGTGGTCATGCGCAGTGCCTCGAGAATCAAATGAGAGAGAGTGACCACATTGACAGATCGTTTCCTGACGTCTATAATCTCATCGATATGCTCATCGCGCGAGCAAATGATGAGTCTCTTAGGGGACAACCGCTAAGCAAGCTAAAGACACTCGGCTCGGAAGACATTACGCAGCACAAGAGAGATGATCAGTCTTCCATCATTCCATTCATGTCACTCAAGTCGTTGCGCACAGTCTCGTCATATACGCGCAACTGCGGACGGCCTACCAATGCAGACTGGCTCGTCCGTTATCAGCCACTCGGGCCGAATCTGGAAGAAGCGACACTTCGTGGTGTGGCGCTGGACGCTTTATCGAGCAACTTGCTGCTGCGTGCCATGGGCAGTCTCCGTTCAGTGAAGCTGCAACTCGTCACCAGGTTTGACCTTGGACCTCGCAAAATCATTCCCGCGCTGGTAAGTCGCCTTGAAGCCACATGTGGTGATTGCCTTGAGATACTGCATCTGACTACAGAGCGACCGTGCCGTGGCGATTGGCTGGACGACGATCCGATCCGCGGAATGCATGGTTTCCGGTGTCTGAAAGAGATCAAGATATTCACCGGCTTCCTTTACAGGGCGCAAGATCCATACATCAGCAATCAAACACCAAGCGAATTTGGCCCACAGTCATGTCCAAAGCTCGAAGAGCTTCTGATAAACAGTCGTCAAACACTGCAGAGGGTACAGATCCACGTCGGCGATTACGAAGCTGATGAGATATGCGTGACGAGACTGCTCCAAGGCATTGAACTTGGAACCACGCCCTTTACAGCACTCCAGCGAGTCAAACTGGTCTTCGGTGCAAACAATGACCCAGGTAGCACTACACGCGTGACAAAGAAAATGCTCAAGGCAAAGGCGAGAACATACAGAGAGAAGCTGCACCTACATCCCGAGTTCGAGATCGACGTCAAGGACTATTCCGGGGAGCTCTCGTCTGAGTCAGAGACGGAGGCAGACTCTGTAACGGGCTGAATGGTATATTCCACTTGGAGCACATCAACTGAGCGGCGCAAAAGATCTTTAGCAATGCAAATCGCGCGACTCGTGCAATGTTTCCCACTGGCCGTCCGATTTTCCTCGATGAACTTTGGTCTCAAAAGCGAAAGCCTGCGCGGATTGAGAACTACTCCTACAATAGAGGCGTACATGGCTGACTGGAACACTGTGCCGGCCATCATCGATCTCTCCTCGCGCTCCGCGTTGCTGCGAATAGACCCGGTCATTCGGCAGGCCAAAGCACAATCCTCAACTCTCAAGCCAGACCACGAGACTCGGTCGGTGCAACAGTCCCGCAAACGCTTTCATTGTGGATGCTAGCATTATCTGCGTAGCCGCACCGAGGAAGCTCGCACGTCGTGCAGACGTGGACAGCCAGGCGCAAGTACCCGAGGCGGCCTGTGCAACGTTCACAATGGTGTCGCGTCTGCCGATGCATGTTGGAATGTACTGGATGCAGATGCTGGTTGCAGACAGAGGCCAGAGACGTTCTTCACACCGTTACAGTCTACTGTGGTTTCTAGCAAAGCCGTTTCTGTAGCGAGAACGACTCTGACCGTTATAACAGGGTCCAGGGCCCGACCATGCACGAGGAATGCGATCATCTCGCACAGCGAGGGGTCACTAGCGGCAAACTGCTGTGAAGCAAACCAATGCAGGTGCTGCTGTTTGCAGAGTGGCCACACAACGGCCAGGACTTGTCAAGAAGCATGACCGACCGACAGCTGTAGGTGCTCACTTTAATGTACAAAGCATGGCGCCTAGTTGCGAGTCCGTCCAACTGATGGAGCACGCAAGTCCCTACCTCCCTGTCGATAGGCAACATGACTCGCACTTCAAGAACATGTGCAACGAGGCTAGACATACGCCGCTGGCTGCTCATGGTGACGTGCGCATCCATGGTAGTGATGGTCGTTGTTGCTTCCTACATCCTCAGATATGACGGCCATACTGTACTTTCGGTGGATCGAGTTTTGTCCAAGAGAGTTCTGCAAAGCTCCCCAAACACTACATGGGACTGGAGTCAGCGGAGGCCGGATTACCCTATCAGCACATACCAACTGCTGCCAGCCGGGAAGCCACGACAACTTCCTCAAGTGCAAGCTACGTTCGATTCCGGAACCACTAATGAAGGCATGAAGTGGCTTCATCGTCGCCGACAGGTGAAAGCCGTGTTCGAGCGCTGCTGGTCCTCTTACCGAACTCGCGCATGGCCGTATGATGAGCTTTATCCGATCTCTGGCGGCGGTCATGATACTTTCGGCGGCTGGGCTGCAACTCTAGTCGACTCTCTTGATACGTTGTGGATTATGGATATGAAGGAGGATTTCGCGACTGCCGTTCTGGACGCTGGTCGTATTGACTTCTCGAACTCGACAGACGAAATCATAAGCATCTTTGAAACCACGATAAGATATCTGGGGGGATTCCTGTCAGCATACGACCTCAGTGGCAACGCCGTTCTCCTACGGAAAGCGGTCGAGGTTGGCAATATGCTCCTTGTGGCATTCGATACTCCCAATCACATGCCGATTGCCAAGTGGGACTGGAGAGCAGCTAAAGAGCACTACCAACCACAAGTTGCGCCTGTCTCGGCACTAATTTCTGAGCTGGGCTCGCTCTCACTCGAGTTCACGCGCTTGAGCCAAATTACCGGCGACGTGCGCTGGTACGATGCCATAGCACGAGTCACAAATCTCTTTCTAGCACAACAGAATGCGACGAAGCTCCCAGGCATGTGGCCGATCTCTGTCAATGTTCGGGATGAGGATCTGACATCGGATTATACTTTCACTCTCGGGGCAATGTCTGATTCATGTTACGAGTACTTTCCTAAAATGTATGCTCTACTTGGTGGGCTCGAATCAGCATATCAACAACTGTATACCGGGTCGATGGCTGTCGCGATGGAGCGGATGTTCTTCAGACCTATGACGCCAGGCAACGCTGATATTCTCCTGTCAGGTGACTTGTTCGCCAAAGACAATGGGACAGTTGACCTCGATCCTCGCCAGCAGCACCTCACTTGCTTCAGCGGCGGCATGTTAGGTTTAGGTGGTCGCCTCTTCAACATGCCCGACCTTTTTACCGTCGGCAGAAAGTTGACTGATGGGTGTGTCTGGGCATATCAAGCGATGCCGTGGCGAGTAATGCCAGACAGCGCCCGCTTCGTACCCTGCGAGCCCAATAGCGAATGCAATTGGGCCCGGGAAGCATGGCTTGCGGAGGTACTCAAGCGCAATGAGTCGTCCGACAATGCAACCGAGAGTGCTCGCGCCCAGAACCTCCCTGAAGGCTTCACGCAGATCGACGATCCAAAGTACCGCCTCCGGCCAGAAGCGATTGAGTCCATGTTCGTGATGTATCGCATCACAGGCGATGTTTCATACCGCGACAAAGCATGGGAAATGTTCCAGGCAATTGATTCGGTCACCCGGACAGAACTGGCGAATGCCGAGCTGGTCGATGTGACTACTCCGGGTACGCCCATCAAAGATGATCGCATGGAGAGCTTCTGGCTGGCCGAGACGCTGAAGTACTTCTACTTGATATTCAGTGATGAGAGTATGTGTAGTTTGGATGAGTGGGTGTTCAATACAGAGGCACATCCGCTGAGACGGCCTCGCTGACAGCGCAGTGCCGTTGCACGTCACCATAATGTCAGAGAAGCTGCGTCTCTGGGAGCACTGGCCAGGGAAGGAGTAAATGAGGAAGTAGCGAACAGGGAGGAGCTGTTGAGGAAGGACCGTTTAGGCCAAGCGAGTGATCAAGGAAGGAGCGACTGACAGAATGTGATTGCCGGCGAGGAAGGAACGTTCGAGACAATAGTAGCTGAGGAAGGAGCGGACAAGGCAGTCGCGATTCTGGCAGGCATGGTTGAGCAGGCACAGTCAAGGTCGGCACGCTCTAGAAAGCGGCGCTTGAGGAAGGGCCACTTCGAAAAGGAGCGTTCCGAGGCAGGAATTGTCAAGCAAGTTGCGGCTGGAAGGGGAGGGCCGGGCCAAAAAGCAGTCGAGAAAGACACCACAGACAATAGGTACACAAAGCTCAACGTTGCGGGCTGGGCTTCGTAGAATACACCAGCTGGACCATGACACAGAACAACCTTGATGAGCCACGCGGACTCGAAGGACAAGCAGGGTTCATGCGCATGCTAGTATTGGAGTGCTAGATACTAATGCTGTCGAAGACCCGACTTGAGTCGTTTTCTCGGAGTGTTGACGATAGATGTCCTCCCAACTTTCCATCCAAGCCCACGCACGCCTCTTTGGGTAGAAGAAGCGGCCGAGAATCTGTTCCACGTTGTTCCATGACCTCAGGCGTGTATTCCTCAGAATAAGCTGCTCGTAAAAAGTCTTTCGCATCTCCGTAGGTGCGAGATCTGGCCGTCTGGGGGTCGTGATGACTGTTGCTAGCCATACCAGAACATCTTCGTGGTCGTTGCCATGCGAAAACCACAGGTTCGGCAGGTCTTCGAACAGCATTTTCGTGCGCTTTAGTGGCTTCCTAAAGACCAGTGCTGCATAGAACGTGCCCATGGACGTCAAGTCATCGGTCAGGCAGATGAGTGCAGTACAGATGTGCTTCTCTAGATCCGTCAGACCGGACGGCACAGCGAATCTGTATGCCATTGGTTCTGGCCCGTCATCTGGTAGCCGATTGAGGGTGGCAAGCCAGGTCTCAAATTCCGCGAGGATGGCGATCATTTCAAGGGAGAGGAGGCCCTTGCTGACCAGGTTGGCGAAACCTGATGGCAGACGGGACACTTCAAAAGCGAGCGAGGGCGCAAGCGCTGGTCCGATTGGGTAGGACAAGGACGACGTATCGGCACTATCCATGGGCAGTGACCTGCTATGTGTGGCTGGCGCAGTGTTGATGCTCAGCTTCGTGGTGCTGATTGAGACCATCATTGCTAGCTGTAGGCCTATGCTTGGTTCCGAGCTTCCGACCTTGTCGAGTCCACCTCGCCGTTGTATCATTCGCTCTATTCCGTTCAAATGAGCTTGCGTGAAGTCTGTATAGCCGAGATGGTCGTCGATAGGTATGAGCAGACCGACGCCTTGGATGAGTACGTCATCTACCACACCCTTAGAAAGCTGCTCGTGAAGTTTCTTGAGTGTCTGTCCACGATGGTAAAGTAAGCGTTGTCCAACGAAAGTCTTACTGTCTTGACTTTCAGGCAGACAGCACAGAGTCCAGGCGACGAGAGCGTGAAAGATGAGGTCGTATGAGAGAGCCCACCTCGTCATCGCTGCTGTGCGCTCATGGCCTTTCCTGATATCCAGACCCAGTGTGCCATTGTCGTGCCATATCAAATCGTTCAGATCTGCAGCGAGATTAGCAAGATTATCACATCTGCGAGAACGCAAGCACGAACAGCGATGGCAAGCTGCCCACGCGTCCGGTGGCTTCTCAGACGTCGGCACACATGGGTAGTACGATGAGGCACCCATACTCTTCGCCAACGGAAGCTGTGGCTGCCTCGAAAACACATCGCCACGTTCATTCACGTGACTGCCAGCTTCGAGGTCGCTCTCGGCAAGAGCAGGTTCAGTGGCTCCTGCTGCAAGCTTCCGACGATCACGCTTCTCCTTCTCGAGCTTCGATATATGTCGATTGATAGTTCGTCTTGAACTTGCGCGATCGCCAGGCTTATTGCTGTAGAAGACGAATGTTGAGCGCTTGTTGCTGTTCATTCTCGCCCAGCAGCCTGAAAGGCCTGAAAGGCAAATATCGATGCAGGGTTTCACAAGTCATGGTACAACATCCGAATAAGGTCCGAGGTGAAAAGCCGTGCTTGTCAGCCACTTTGTAGCTGCGAATTCGCCGTGGTAGCATAAGCTGGCAGTCATCGAAGCTTCTTGGGCTCATGGTTCGAGTTTCATGGACAGGAGGATCCTGGACGTCCACAACGATACCGCAGAGACGTGTGGTGGCCTAAGAGCCAAGGCATAGAGACCGTATTCGGCAAAAGGCATGCCACATCCTAGGCCGGTTTAGGAGGTGGGCTTGCAATGGCCCGCAGTACTGTTGGTGGGGCGACACCAGATTCTACATGCTTCGGTGGTGTATGCAACGGCGGCAAGGCGGCTCAAAGACACATTACCTACTACATGCGGTCGAAGGGCAGGCAAATGGGAAGGTTGGAGATGCACAGCGGTCTGAACTATTCTGATTTCCTTTGCCATTGTCCGTTAGTCCTCCCGGAGCACCAATACTGGCTATAAGTATATATACATCTATTTCACTAGTATATTGTGATCTTCGACGGCAATCCGCTTCACCGTTAGAGCGGATGCTTGCAAGCGCTGTTACCCAAGGTACCTATGCATGATCATGGTCCGTTCTTCGGCGTTCACGAAAATTGCCTGGTCGACACTACGGCGCCACCACGATTGAATTGACCCTTTTCCCAAGTACCCTGA
Organism: Cyphellophora attinorum; assembly: GCF_001299255.1. Classification (NCBI taxonomy): domain Eukaryota; kingdom Fungi; phylum Ascomycota; class Eurotiomycetes; order Chaetothyriales; family Cyphellophoraceae; genus Cyphellophora; species Cyphellophora attinorum. The sequence goes on from NW_017253234.1 coordinate 872,520, forward strand.
TACACGTTCTGTGGCCTGCTCGTGGTGCCGAACGCCGTCGTTGACGTACGATGTCCCCGATTCTGCAGAGGGACCTGGTCAGTCGAGTGGCTGGGAAGTGGTGTAAATTCGCGATTGTCCTCGGGGTCACCAAAAGCCGACACGTTTGTTAGCGCCGCAGTGGCGATTCTGGGGGCTTTACCACTTTTGCGTAAGAACTTCGAAGTACCGCGTGAAGTAGACTCAAGCTTGTCGTTTGAGGGCCCTGATGGGGCGGTACTCCCCAGGCGAGTGAAGCCGATCCAGTGTGGTAGTATACGCATGAAGAACACCTTGTTCGCCGGCAGGCAACAGCAGATGATCCCAAAGAACATTTCGGATATAGACCAGATTGCCACGTCGACGTAGTCCCATGTAGGGTTTACCAGATTGCCAAAGCTGACGAGGGTGCGTACGCGCAGTGCGCTGAAGACTGTAACGACAATGCCGACACTGAACATGATCATGATGTGAACTTTGCGTCTCCGAGAGTAGGTTGCATTCAGCTTGATGAGCATTGGCATCGGCATCAAAAGTATGGCTATATCAAGCGTCATGTTGATGGCTGCATTGACGTAGGATCCAACGTAGATGTTGATGCACTTGCCCTCATGGAGTCCGTCCCATTGGTTCCATACGTGATTGATCGGACTGCACTGAAATATGGAGAACATCGTGAATGCGGTGCCAAAAAGGGCAACGATGCCGATCATAAGCCAGCATAGGCGTCTGAACCAGTAGTTTGGAAACACTCTCAACAAGAACAGCAGCAACGCGATCTTGACAAGGTTGACCGAGCTGACATAGAAGCCCTGGCACAAGTAGAACAAGCGCAGTATGTTGGGAATTTCCGGAAATTGTACCATCCAAATATCCTTGCCGAGTCCTTTCGGGCAGCCGATGTGCGCGAAGACGACAACCGGGACTGCGAGAATGTACGCAAGCGTGACGATGGCATCGTCCCAGCCAAATGGTCCTGTGAGCTCCGGTCGGCGAGACACCAGTCGTATGACGAGCGTGATAAATGCGAGTACGCACAGAATTGTGGACAAGATGGGGACGAGTGTTGTCCTATCTCGCTGAGGAAGCTGACACAATTCCGCTCCAACACGCGACGATGCTAGCAAAAGGAGTCAGTGGTCAGTTGACTCGCACAGCGGAAGGCCTTACTCAACAAGTCCTTTACAGAACATGCTGTCGTGGCGCAAGCCTGGGTCTGCGACCACAGCGCCTCGCTTCTGCAAAGGCATCCCACATCTGTGGCAGTGCAGCCCGTCGATGGCAGTGCTTTGATCATACATTGAAGCTGTGACAGTCAGTACGACCTCAACGCGTCATTCAAGTCAAAGAGACACACCGCACATGTTGGGATTTCAGAAATCGCTGCCACCTGCGCTTCAGTTCGGGTTAGAAGCAGCAAAAAGACCAGAAGAGTGCGCATGTTGGCCAGATGGAATTGCGGATGCGGTTCTCGTGCTGATAGTCAACGTTCGAAAGAGAGAACAGGCCTGTTCATGCTGGACACATAGACTGTAGGGATCGAAAACAGCTGATTACATTTTGACAATGGAAGCAAGGCAAGCTGGAGAGTGAGCAGTGCATTTGACTAGATGAGTCCCCTCAAACTTGCGAGTCGTGAGGCCACAGTCGGCGGAGACTAGACCAGCTGTTGACACAAAGTAGCTCTTAGCTCGCACACACGGATCTTGACGCTCGTGGCTACTTCCCCACATCACTCGTGGCCCTGGAAAGAATGGGCATGTCGTGTTCTGCGGAGGGTCAGATTTCTGTACCGTCACTGAAGTTGGCACAGGGCGTAGCGCTGCAACAACGCGAGGGTGATGGATAGGGCCACTTGACAGATCGATCCATGGTCTATGCGCATGCTCCTTGTGTCTCCCATGGTGCTGTAGCTAGGTAGCTAGACTGATGAGGCACTCCAGACGATTAGCGACCATCGGGAATATACTCAGCGAATGGCATCGGCAATCTGGAGATGGCATCCGCCTCTGCTAGTGACCCCATAGCAAAGTCGATGGTTAGCTAATAGGAGAAGCAGCCGAGAAGCCATGAGATCTAGGAAGATCAACCGAGACCCCCGTTGAAGTGCGCCCACTGCCGCATTTCCGACAAGTCGGACGACCACCACACAGAGTAAGGAAATGGCGCGACATACATCACAAGTATTGTCCAGCTGCATGCGAGCCAGCTCAGAAACCCTAGAGTAAGGTGTTTCTTCGGACATTCGAGCTTTCTGACATGTGGTGGCAGCCAATGGTAGAACATTGATGGAAGAGCCCATGTTTCAGAATTCTGCTCCTGCACGATGGTCCAGACACTGCAGGAGTTGTCATGCGTCCAGTGCAAAGCACAGCATTCATGTCGATGAGTGGCATGACGAGATTGGAAAGAAGGATGGATTGAAGTCCCCGAAATGCAAGTTCAAGTTGAATGAACTCCATCTGAAGTACGGTTGGGTTCACAACACAATAGCGCATCCCTACGTCATACTATATTTCTGCCACTTTGGAACACATATCGCAGTTTATACGACACTTGTACCGCTTTCCCCCCCTTCCAGCACGACTGCAAATGAGAACAGATCCTAGGGCTTGAACAACGGCACACTAACGATGTCGCTCCTGGTGGTCGTCTTCTTCCTGGAACTTGCGCTTTACCTCATCACCACAGTTGGTGCAAAGCCGATCAACGAATTGGTGAGTGCATACTCATACTGCTCACGACCGAAATCAGACAGCTAAATTGAGGGTTCAGTTATGGCAACTCTGGAGCCGTACACCATTCGGCACATCTAAAGACGTCCAAGAGCAGATCCGCTTGAGGAGAGAGGTCGTCCGCATGAAGCGTGAGCTCGGTGGGATCAGTGCGCAGGATGACTTTGCAAGATGGGCGAAACTGCGGCGGCAACACGACAAGGCGATGGAAGAACACGATAAGAAAGGTACTTGAGGCATTCGTCCTGAGAGAATATATGCTAATAAACCACAGCGGCTGCTGTTGGAAATGCCCGGACATCTTTCGACAGCAAAGCGACTATGTTTCGGTGGACATGCACAAGCGGCGTCAAATTCGCGCTCCAGTTCTGGCACGCGAAGAGCCCCATATACACATACCCGCGCGAATGGTTTCCCTGGCCGATCGAATTTGCGCTGGGCTTCCCAAGGTGTCCGTACGGAGGCGTGAGCATCAATGTTTGGAGCAACTCTTGTGGGATAGTCATAGCCCTCGTGGGAGACGTGATCATGTCCGTCATGCAGAAGAGCGCGCAGCCGCAGAAAGAAAAGGTTGCGATGCCAGCTAGAGGGCCTAGTAGCATCCCATCTGCACCGGATGTTGACTAAGTCAAGAGAAAATCCACCGTGCTCATCAGAATTGTATTCAATCGTTCTCGTCAATGGCTTGCATGCCGCTTTGGGATCATGTTCGCCTAAGTGCTTGACTCTATAGATTGTCAAGATCATCATGTGAGCTGCCTTGCCTCCATCCATACCGGAGCCTGGTCCCTTCGACAGGACATCGTCACTCCACCAAGTCAACATCAAGACGAGAGTGGTGTGCCGCTTTGCCATAAGCTACAGGCCCAAAATGATGGTAGTCTTGATCTCCGCGCCTCAAGAATAAGCCCCGTCGAGTTATCTCCTCAAGAGACAATCGCATAACTATCAACGTTCGACAAATCGCGCGACCGACAGCCTGCAAACCTCCTCTGGTCCCACGAGCTTTATAGCAACTCGGATCCCAATTTTGCTTACCCTCACCGCCTCTCCTCAGGCTCTGAGACTGCATGATGCATGGGTCCTACCTTCCAGACGAGCGCAAAGCACCCTGACGGACTCATATCTTCATCCATCCATCTTTTCACCAAGACCCCATCAAGAGCTAGAGCAAGAAGGATACAAACGGCAGTGAGGTCGGACCTTAGAGAGCTTTCAAGTCGCATAACGGGGTTCGAGGAGGAAGAGTAGGTGAATCGGCGAGGTGAGCCGCGGAAGATGCTTTTATGGCGGCGCCTTTCGGCATGTCCTTTTCCTGCGTGAGCGAGAAAGGCGGTCCGGGGACTTTCTCCCGAAGCGAAGAAGAGCGAGCGCTGATATACGCCGTCGCTGTGTGTGAGCTTCGAATGCGATTCTTTGAGCGCGGAGACTTTGACTTGTAACAAGTAAGAACGAAACACTTGAAATTATTTGGTGGATCAAAAAGAATTCCAAATGCACAGGCTATCTTTATGGGCAGCAGTAGCTGGTAAGCACGTGATAGCTAACCGCTTCACGAGCTTTGAGATAGATACCTGCTTATCTGCAATCCCAAGTGATCCGAACAGCAAAAGGAGACCGCCTGGCCATTTTAGCCCGACGAAGAGGGTTGGTAGTCGCGTCTGCTTCACGCGCCTTGTGACTTCGATCTGGTTGTCACTGCACGCGGCTTTCACGGCGCACGGGAAGACCGCCGAGCCTTGGCCGCAACTTCTCCTCTTTTGTTCCTGAGGTTGCCTTATTTGCCTTGCCTTGCTCTCTTATCTCAAATTGACAGGACCTGAGCCACAACAAAGGTCTGGGATGAGATTGAACCTCGCTCCCTGAACGCTTGGTCAACAAGCTTCGAAACTCGGTGGGAAGGGGCGGCCGCGAACATGGCCTCAGCAAAGAATCTTCGTCCTGTGCTACGGGCGGCACATCAAATCGGTCGCAATGTGTCGCGGCGAAGGACCCCGACGCCGGCAACGCCAGGGACTGGCTCTTTCTCTCCAACTTTACCTGCGGCTTTAGCGACTAGAGCGCCTTTACCGGCCTACAATGTCTGCAGCAAGCGGTATGCATCGACAAGCAGCGATCTGAAGCAGACGCCATTGTACGATATGCATGCAAATGCCGGTGCCAAGCTCGTTGGATTCGCCGGATACTCTATGCCACTCACATATCCCGATCAGTCACAATCGGAATCCCACAAATGGACTCGGGAGAATGCCTCATTATTCGATGTGTCTCACATGGTGCAGCACAAGCTATCCGGCCCGTTGGCATGCCGGTTCCTTGAAACCATCACACCTTCCGCTATTAGCTCTCTCGAGAAGCACCATTCCACCTTATCCACCCTGCTGGACACCAACGGCGGCATCGTCGACGACACAGTCATTACGCGCCTCGGTCGCGATAGCTTCTACTTCGTCACTAATGCGGGCTGCCGAGATACTGACCTCGCATTCCTCAATGCAGAGATGGACAAGTTCCTGCAGCGAGAGAATGCCAAGTCAGATCAGATCAACTGGCACATACTTGACCACCACTCCCTGCTAGCATTGCAGGGCCCAAAGGCTGTCGATGTCCTACAACCACTTGTCTTCCGTGACCCGGACGATGATCAACTTGGTATGAAATCCTCGTATCCTGTGAACCCCACACATATCGAGCCTGAGCTTCCCGGGCGCTACCTCTACAATCTTTGGAGTTTTAATGCTCCTCCCCGAGCCTTTGATCCTGGTCAGAAGCAATCTTTGCGTGATTGGCTACCCATCTCGTCTTCAACTGTTGCGTCAGATGCGCCCTTGACGCCACAACTTCTGACAGCTCCTGCAGACACAGACCTATCCACCCTCTATTTCGGTCAATCGCGATGGCTGCAGCTTTCAATACCGGAGAATTGTACTGGTGAAGGCACCCGATTGTCAACTCCTTCGCTCTTGATCTCACGAACAGGTAAGCCGCACTTACCAAGCACGGTCACAATACGGCAGACCATATGACTGAGATCTTGCGCAGGCTATACCGGCGAGGACGGCTTCGAGATCTCCATTCCACCCGAGAAGGGCTCTTCGGTTGCACTCGCGAGTTCAATCGCGAAGGCAATCTTATGCAGTGAGTATGCGCGGTGGGCGGGTCTCGCTGCTCGGGACAGTCTGCGGCTGGAAGCTGGCATGTGTTTGTACGGCCATGACATCGATACAACTGTGACACCACCCATGGCTGCCCTGGGTTGGGTAGTTGCAAAGTCGAGAAGGAAAAGCCCGAGTGAGTTGCTCCTCCCGGCTGTCTGACCATCATCTACTCCAGTTGATGGCCTTTGGTAGCGTACCATTCCGTTGTGAACTGACACTCACCCGACAGATCCCGCCTTCAACGGTTCTGAGACCATTCTCCCGCAACTCGCCAAACCATCGTCTATGTCGCGGCGACGCGTAGGCATCATTCTCCTCGAGAAAGGTGGCGCCGCCCGAGAAGGCGCCGCGATCATTGGTGAGGACGGGACTTCATCGATAGGGACGATCACCTCTGGCCTCCCTTCACCTTCTCTGGGTGGTGAGAACATCGCGATGGGCTACGTGAAGAACGGCTACCACAAGAAGGGGACGAAAGTGGGTGTCAAAGTACGCGGCAAAGTAAGAGCTGCTGAGGTCAGGGCATTGCCATTTGTCGAGAGTCATTTCTACCGAGCGAGCTGAAGCAAGCGGCGATTTTTCGGCGTTTGCAAAAGAGCACGGTGTATGGACTTCGAAGAACGGGAGTCAGCGGCTGCGTCCGCTGAGATGAAGGCAGAGTCGTCAGCAGGGAGCCATCGACTGGAAAGACGTACGCAGCATTGCATCAGCACATGGGAGTGAACGAGAAGAACTGGCAGACCTTGATCTACTTTCAGCGGTATCGTTGCAACAGGTCATCTCAACCCATCTCAATCACACTTCGGCCTGATCCTGGCGCGAGTCCGTTCCATTGTCGCTGTACTTGACTTCTCTCTACAAAGGCGGCTCGGCACCACAATGCGGCACTGTCTTTCCAACTTTGTGCGAAGAGCACTTGCTTTCACTTGGAGTATGGAAAACGGCTAGAGGATTTCTTTCTGTTTCCGCACCAGTCCACAGAGACTATCTACCGTGTTGATGAGGATGAGTTCCTTATGCCAGTGCAGAAGACCTTGGAAGCACACCTTCTGCATCCTTGCTAAATACGCCAGAGTTCTCCAGCGCAACAAATGATCTTGATCAACCACGAAAGCGTACCTAATGCGAGCCAAGGCACGCAAACTTTTCTGCCAGCTGCCAGCCTGAGGAAGCTGTTTTCTTTTTCTAACATCTCACATTCTCAAATTCATATCAGAGTCCATCTAATTCTGCGAACATGGCGGAAAAGCGGTCTCTCGACCCTGTCGATGAAGACTCAGAGGATCTCAGCAAGCAGTCCCGCGTAGATGTCACTGAAGATTACACTGGCAATGCGAATGGAGTCGAAGTACGTCATATGCTCTATCTGTGCGATGTAATGTGTTTGACGGGCAGACAGGGAGAACAGACCACCGAGACTGGCACGCAGATTGTTGCTACTGGAATCGATGATGTCGCTCAGCCAGCACCGCGGCGACGATCGCGGCCAAGATACTGGAGGCATGACAATATGACAGCAGATGAGTATCGCGCAATGGTTCAGGGGTATATCGATCGCGAACGAGAGGGCAAGGTAAGCCAGTCTCAAATGCTCATGCAACTATCCGCGCGAAGCACGCTGACCCAGTCTCCAGCTGCCAAGAGTCCAATACGAGCCAAAGGTCGGCGACGAGGTCATACTCCGTGTCAAACCTTTCCGTCCACGCGGCTTCGACCATGACGATGCTTGGACGCACGACTACGACCTCTGGTGCATCAAGGAATCATCAATTAATGCACGCGTTTTTCTGATCGACAACGTCAAGACCAACAAGCGACGCTATGAGCCAGACAATAACCTGGTACCTGCACCGCCTCTGCTGTTTTCATTCCAGAAGCTGGACGGCGAGTTCGTGTATCCGGGTGAGCCGGACGGGGATGACTTCATGGTGGAATCGGTGCTGCTCGACATTCTTGAGCCGATGGAAGATGGTGTCGTTGAGAGGGTGAGAGTTGAGATGACTGCTGGTCGGTACGAGAAGGTCAGGGAGCTCTCAAAGCCGAAGTAGGACGCACAGCTACAGTGACGGAGCGTCAAACAAGCGAGCATCGTAGATAGCGGCGAAGGTGGAGGGCATGCAGGTGCACGACCGAGAGCTTCATTCAGGGGCTCACTGGACTTTTTGCTCCTTTGCTCACGGGTATTGCCTCATCCCTTGGGTTTGACCTTCCGAGTGGCAAGCAGTATTCATCCATACCCAATGAGGACAGCATTCATGTCTTGGTGGAAGCTTTCGTTGTCAAGAAACCGTTGACGTCGGTATGCAGATTGTTCATAATGCTCAGATGTCACAATGTAGCAAGCCCACGGTCGAGCGAGGTAGTTTGTCCATTCATTGTTCCTGAGCATTTCCGAGAAGATGCTGGACGGGAGCCACATCATAAAGCTTCAATGTATGATGCTTGTCCCAGCTGAACGGCCTATGTGCAGCAGGATCGTCTCAGACAAGCTGTCGGACAAGAGAGATGTTTGCTACGTGACGTGGAAATACCACCTTCTACCATATATGCAGCGGAATATCAAGATTCTGGCACAGATGTCGTCCTGCCCATCGCATAAGAACACCAAAACAATGTCTCACTGGCCTGACCGCGCGCACACACGGGTCGACGAAGGCCTTCGGTATCCTGTAAGTCATCTGCTGCAGCGAATACATTGCCTGACTGACGGTCTGCCAGAACGGGGAGTCAATTCGCTGCTACGACAAAGTACTCCTCACAAACGAAGCCGATCCAACGTACAATGGCTGGTTTAGAAACAATGTACACAGAGTGTTGCAATCCTCCCAATGGTCTCGCGACCGAGTCATCGTCCGTCATCTGTCCACCAGAATCCTTTGCGAAGTTTCGTGCCAGAGAGTCATCCTTGCACCAAAATGTCTGTTAGACGGGTCGGCGACGATTGGGGGAAAGGAGTACACCATTTCAGCCGTCCAACTCGAGGGTCTGGGGCGAGATCAGATTGTTGGAGTTCGTTATAGACGCAATAGCCATCACCGTTGGCGAGAGGACCGAGTCGTGCAAATCGAGGATGGTCACTTCGAGTGGACTGCGGATTACGGTGAGGGTCAGTCTTGTATCTTGACTGCAGGGGATTGGAAGCTGACATATACGCAGAACCAAGCGATGAAGACGAAGTGGTGGAGGAGAGTTCTTCCGAGCGCCACGATACTGAGTACAGCGACGATGAGCCGTTAGGCCCCAATGATGAGCAGCCGAATGTCCGACACCGCTCTGAACCTGAGACTGCCATTGACGAATCAGTTCAACCTGAGTCTGCCTCCAACGAATCAGTTCCCAGCAGTGGTGATCGCCCGGCCGGAGAACCGATTCAGGACCTGACACGGAACAGGGCCTCTCGAGAGGGCTGCTGCTGCCTCCAGTGACTGGCAGCTTCTCGTTGAGAGATGTAAACAAGCAGATTCGAGGAGAGGTCGCTGGTGTACTCAAATTCTCCTCTGGAGTGCTGATCTTGGACATCGCAACAAGCACTAAGACGAGGCAGCGTGGAGGTATTCAGTCATAGATGGGTCCGCTTGAAGTCTGAAGCCTGTTTGAACTGGTACTGGAGTTGACGTTACCTAGGTAGAAACTTATCAAATCATCAGATGACTGTCCATACACAATGGAAGGCGAGAGATCATCGCTAGCGGGTTATTGGTAGTTGTGGAATAGCAGGTCTTTGGAAAGAGAAATACGATGCTGCTCGAGAATCGAGGGTCGAGGATGGGCTGTTGATCGCGGCCGGAAAGTACAACTTGCAATAGCATCTGAAGTCGATGGATACCCAACATCGCATCTACTCTTCTAGTCCTTGCTGGTCGTTGGATCCCACGCACAAGGCTCGTACGAATCAGGCATATCCAGCTCCTTCATATCGCTCTCGTCCAGCTCAAAGTCGTAAATATCAGCGTTCTCCTCGATCCGCTTCGATGTTTCGCTCTTCGGCAATGGGACATAGCCTTTCTGCAGACTCCAACGCAGCAGAATTTGAGCCCATGTCTTGTTGTGCTTCTCGCTGAGTTTCTTCAAGACCGGCTCCTCGGCACGCTGGCCTCTGATGACGGGACAATATGCCTCGACGACCACGCCACGTTGCTTGCACCAGTCGACAATGTCGTTTCGAGGTAGCCAAGGATGGACCTCGCACTGGTTGACATCGATTTTCGAGCCATCACCAGAGCTCTTGATATACTCCTCCAGCTCCGCGAGATGATGCACTCCATAATTCGAGACGCCGATTGACCGGATCTTGCCTTCCTTTTGTGCTTCCCGGAGTGCTTGCCACGCGCCGAGACGTCCTTCTTTGCCGCCATACGGCGCGTGAAGCAGATACAAATCGACATAGTCCAGTCCAGTTTGGCTAAAGGTAGACGCGATAGATTTCTTGGCTTCATCGTAGGTCATGCTCTTAGGCGGTACTTTACTCGTGAAGAATATCTCCTCGCGTTTGAGCCCGGATGCCCGCATGGCGTCGCCGCACGGCTGTTCATTTCGATATGCTCGGGCTGAGTCGATATGTCGATAGCCATTCTTAAGCGCGTGCAGGACTACGGATTCGGCAGTCGCTGCTGGACTGCAAGTGGTCAGCCTTGCTTGGGGAGCGATGAAGATCCCGAATTTCAGGGGCATAGAGAACGTGTAGGAAGCGTATTTCGTTCAACGATGGACTTACGTTTGGTAGACGCCATATCCTAGAACGGGAATCTGGTGGCCTGAATTCAGTTTGTAGCTCGTGTTGATGTCGAACTTCCCAGATGCAGTGGCCATGTTGCGATACACGTGCGGGGCTGCGCGAATGATCTTGTGGGATGTCCGGAAAGTGCCTTGTATCATTGCTGGACAGCAACCTGAGTTTTGGAGACCCTCAGGATGTTTATATAGTCATTGTTCGGTCCCGAACGCGGTGATACTTTCGGCCACGAAGGCGACAGTAGTAGCACTGACGTCTTCGATGCCAAGCACATGTGCACCGAGGTTTACCGCATGGAGTTCGTTCTATACACGCCCTGTCTTTGTTGTGCACTTTCGTATACGTAAGCAAGAAGACTGATGTTGCCGAAGCGGCTCTGAGATCCTCCATCACACTGTCGTTGAGGCTGATATCGGCAAGTCGCCCGTGAAGCCGCTTCTGGGGAGGTGCTGTGAGCACGTACGAAGCATTTGTCGGAGCTCTGCAGGACCCGCCTCCCGCACTTTCACCCTCGTGTCGGAAGGCTAGCTCGTTTGAACGGCAGCTATGCTCGATTCCATCATCTTGCAGTCCCAAGTCATGATAGGTACAGCCTACGCGCATGAAAGACCTCGAAGCAACAAAGGACAACAGCAAGGCTGCGAAGCTGACGAAGCTTTTAGTCGGAAGCCTCCGACGGAACACTTTATGAACGCTATCACCAACCAAGAAGCATCACCAAAGAGCGCCGGGCAAGAATCGAAATAATACGCTACGGAAGCGTACAGTAGGTAAGGAAGACAAGTTGGTGAAGAGCCATAACAAGCATTCATTAATTTCCCTCATTCACATCTTGATTTTTAAGGTCGATGTTGCAGACCCTCAAACCGGTAGCGCTGTGCATACAGGATAACAATACACATATAGACACAATTCATGTCTGTCGCTCCAGTAAGGTGTTTGTGAAGCTCCCTAGTCTTTTCCTTGACCGCCGAAGATATGCAAAACACAATCTTTCCACGAGGACGCCACGTCATCGGCTAGATACATAGAATATACATCATCGATGACGAGACATCCCTTCATCCCCTATGCTCACACCCACAAAGTTGAAAAAGCTTAGTGCTTGGTAGCAAACTTGCCTGGCACGACCGAGATCGGCGCCTGACCGCACTTGGCCTGGGGACCGAAGCTGGAGATCCAGGCACCATTGTCGAACTCAGCGTAGTTCTTCTGGATGAGACCCTTGTCGTTGATGATCATGTAGTTGATGCCAACGACGGGGTAAGCAGGAGTCTGGGTGATGGGGGTGATCTTCCAGCGCCAGACAATGGTGTTGCACTCGTGGAAGATGTTGAGGGTCTCGGTCTTGACCTCAGGCTGGAGAACACCCTGACCGTAGTCGAAAGCGGTCTTGTTGGGGAAGGTGACGGAGCCAGAGGGAAGCCGGCCATGAAGTTAATGGAGTCAGAGATATCGACGAAGTCTGGCGCGAGGGTGGCGGCGGAGACGTTGAAGTGGTAGCCGCGGCCTGGCAGACCTGGTCGCTCCGCGGTGGGCTGGAAGCTGGTGTATTCGAGAAGGTCACGGAAGTTGTCGACGATCTTCTCAGCCTCCTTGTCGGACAGGCATTTCTTGCCAGTGCCAGTGGGCTTGGAGCTCTCGGTCTTGGTGACGGTGACGGTAGCGGTGGCCTTGGTCACGGTGACCTCCTTGACTGTGACCGTGCACTTGGCGACATCGTTGCCTGGGGCAGGGTAGGTGTACTTGCCGCTCTTCGGGCAGTAGGTGCCAGTCGCGGAGGTGGTCTCGGTGACGGTAACTGGGATTTCGGTGTCGGCCCAGGTGGCAGCGGTGGTGGTTGTGGTGGTCGAGGTAGTAGTCTCCTTGACTGGCTCGTCAACCCAAGAGCCCGGGGCTGCGATGGCGAGGCCTGCAAGAGGCAAAAGGGTGAGGTACTTCATTATGATGGAGGAGGTGGTTATTAGATAACGAATGACTGTGGTTAGAGGTGGCGGGAGCTGCTCAACGAAGTGAGTGGACGATTGAAAATTCAATCAAGTGCTGGAAAAGATGTACGAACTGGATAGTTAGAGGAAGAACATGCCGCCAGAAACGCGAGCGGACCACCTTTTAATGAAGACTCTCCGCCCAAGGCGGACATCGCAACCGCGACTTGTTCAGGAGGACTCCTCCCACACGAGAAGGAGCCGTACCCGGCTCATCACTCACTAGTGTCTGGGGTCAATCAGGTTACAGCCACATGGACGGTTCCGAGCGCGACAGTAATGTCCTGAGATTCGGAAGGGCTTAGCAGCTCCTAGCATCCATGGAAGGGCCAGTCACACTGCGATCGGGGCGCTCTGGTTTCTTTTTTCAGACCGAGAGCAATTTCCAGGATGACGGGCAGTTTGCGGGCCCAGAGGTGTTTGACATCCATCAACACTGAGAACGGCCTGGAACTCAGTAAGCGAGTGGTAACACAGTGTAATGCGTGTTGACATTGTGCAGTGCGTCCAGTAGCAAAGGGCTGTCCAGCGAACCCCATTACCGCTGGAAATACCCCTGAATAAGCGGTTTTCACCCATCGGAAAGTGGTTGTCTTGTTACAGCTTGGCAGTAATCAACTGTCAGAATGCAGCTGCAGCAACAGGTCCCGAGCAGTCATTCGCTGCGACTTCGTCGTCCACGTCTCCCATGGAATGATAACAGAAGGACTGACGGTTCTTGAGAATGAGATTCTGAATGAACATATATACCTGAGAAGATCTCACTGCGCATCAGCACTATTCTGCGAGAGTACGTCTCATCGTAGCCATGTTGGGACGGTGCCGCCGCGAAGAGTCACTCAGTGAATCTGCCTGCTCAGCTTACCGATCACGGTCAATCCGTACCGCTTTTGGCTGCTGAAACATGAAACATCGTTATGATCGAACCCGTGAAAAGGTTTCCGGGACTGTAGTAAACAAATGTAATGCCAGCGCAATTCGGCCACTGGCTGGTCTCAGGAACACGACGCTGAACGGCTCGAATGGAGCAAGCGCTTGCCCAGCAGCCCTAATGAGAGAAGAACCCCGTGTTCGGCCCCAGCCGCGCAAATAAATGCCAGATTTCCATGAGCTAAGGAGAACACCCGTTACATAACGCGAGATTATTGGGCCGCCTCGGCGGTGAGTCGGCATACATCACGAGCCTAAGGTACGAGAAGTCGTGACTCCTGATGCAAGGAACATAGAAGAACTGCGACCTGCGACAGATAGAAGCAGCTGCCTTGCCTCACACTCCATATAGTATCTCTACATCGTCGTCTGAATAGACTTTGTTGTCGCACAGCCGTTGCGAAGCCAGCAGGGCCTGATGATGCTTACATCCACATTTTGGCTGGCTGCTGACATGCAGAACCTGGGGTTGAGTTATCGGGAGGAACAATATGATTTCTACCATGTCATGGAAATTTTGCTTGTAGGTTTTCAGGCGTTCTGCGCAGCACACCGACCGCCGTGCCTATTCAATGACGGCTTGGAGCCTAGAGTGCTGTTTCCTATAGGGGTCGAGGCGGCGAGGCCATGATTGCAGTCCCAAACTCCCTGCTGATGACTCGCGCTTCTGATGAACAAATCGCAGGGGTAATGGTCCAAGAAAAGCTCCGGCTAGAGATCGTTGGTGGAGGGACTAGGCCTGTTCCTGTCAGTGGGGAGCCGTAGTATTGGGCCCATGGGTGTCATTGGCTTGAGTGTTGAGTCCACTTCAGACGCCCCAAACCGCCAACGTGGGAAGCGCAAGGGGCAATACGACATCCGAAATTGCACTCAAATTAACTGCAAGAGTCTGCACCTCGCAGAACCGCATATAATTAATTGGACTGTGAATCTGTGACGCTCTTGCAGAATCTACTGTTGACAGGCAGGCATGACTATACGTACGCTGTTGGCTCGTCGCAGACGAAGCATATGAAGAGTAGAGTAGATCTCGTGTCATCTTCGTCCCGTGCGTCGTAAGACCTTTATCGATTTCTTCGTGTAGATGTCCCATTCTGGGCCAAAGCAGTACGATATGTGGATCTGCACAAGGCGTGACCCATCAATCTGGAAATCCAAGAGCCAAGACAGAGTCGCTTGTGGGAAATTACTCTGCCAAGACATCATCTGTATCAAGCAATCCTTCAAGCAACTCTCCGACTTTAGACTCGCGACGCCGTCATGATGTCGGCGACGATGTCTCGAGCATACTTCGTTGATCGTCGCCACTATGTCGAGTGAATATCTCACAGTAAGCAGTAACCTCTCGCGGGTTAGACATCGAAGCCGACGATCCTTCTGGGGCCCGGCAACGTCGCAGCATTTGGTCCCGCTCGCACCTCCCTAGATCGCGCGTCAACTTTTTTGGACTTGCAGGAAGTCCGGCTTCGGTCAAAATGGACCATCTCTAGAGAGTGGCAACCTAGCCTGAAACCCTGCGATGTTCATGTGCACGCACGCTGTAGGTGATGCTTCGGTGCACGTACTGGCTTTGCTGCATGCGACCTTCGCCGTGAGAGGAGCATGCTGGACCTAATGTAAATGGAGCAGGGCACCCCCCATGTACTGACGTATGTACGATAGACCTCGCAGCGTCCAGGGCCTCACCAAATCCGGTACCTCAGCAGACGAGGGCAGAATTCACAGGCTGACAGTGATGTGCTCGGTCCCAAAGTGTCGGTCATTTGTGGACTGAAGGGCGTTTGCTGCGAGTTTGTGACTATTGTCACCGTAATGTCCTGGCAGGCATGGCAGTACCTACTACACATTATCCGTACATGGAAACTTGCATTCTCTCTGATCTCATCAATCTTGGCGCCAAGGCACCAGAAACTTAAACATTGGAGATTTCCCACTGCCTTCGTGCTGAACGTCGTTCTCGCAACCAGTGGCTTTCCTGGCATGCTTCAGAACGGGCTCATTGCGGCTGATCTGATCCCCGAGCAGATGACATAATGGATGTCAGTGGGCAAGAGCATGTGTGGACTGAGTGACTCGACTACATGGCGCGATCCGTGGATAACAAAGCTGGTGACGTGCGTCATTGGCCATCCGCGGAGGATTCGCTGCACGTACTTGATCTGCCGCAACTATGGCAGAAACCCAGTGCAGACGAGATGATGGAAGTCCTGCGTGACCTCCGTCAAGCCCCGGACGGGTTCCAGGATAGCGGAGAGGTGGCTGCCCAGGAGGGCTCCATCCAAGAGGCCGGCATTCCAGCATATTTGACATCGATCATCGCATCGAAGCTTGTGTGGATTGATGACGAAGATGCTCGTGAGTCTATCTGGGAGCTTGCGAGTTTGCGGTTGAGCGAGCGGTCTGGACGCACAGCCATGCCGGCAATGACACGCACTTTCGATATCGCGGAAGGCCTTGCCATTCAGCTGCACGAGCCTTCACTGGTGGGCGATAATTTGGGCTTGAAGACATGGGCCTCGAGTCTGTTACTTTCCAAGCAGCTGCAACGACTTTCCAAGTATCTGCCTGACACCACTAGCGTGTTGGAACTCGGCGCTGGAACAGGGCTGGTAGGTGTCAGCGCGGCTTGCTTATGGCATACTTCAGTTGTGCTTACAGATCTGCCGGAGATCGTGCCAAATCTCGAACACAACTTGGGCCTGAACAGAGAGACCATATCTTCCTGGCGCGGTAACGCCACAGCCATGCCTTTGGACTGGTCGGATCTCTCCTCGGCACCCACGAAAGACGAGGAAAAGTATATGATCGTAATCGCTGCGGACCCCATCTACTCGCCCGATCATCCCCCCATGCTGGTTGACACAATAGCCCGCTGGCTCAAGGAGACTGGTGATGCTCGAGTAGTGATTGAGCTTCCGAGACGATTCCACTACACAGGCGAAAGAGCTCATTTGGAGGATCTGATGAGACAAGCCAAGTTCGAAATCGTGGTGCAGGGCGTCGAGTCTGGCTACGACGACTGGAAGGACGAATCTGGTCATCAAGCGGTGGTCGAATGCGAATATAGCATCTGGCGTCGCAACGATAAGTGCTAGTTGTAACTTTAAGTGATGACGGATTTGAACCCATTGTATGCCTGCTCCATGTCGAAAGCTAGATCCTGTGCTTGCTCATCGCTTAATTCCTCGCTCGTTTTCATTTGGTTCAGTGTTATCAGCCATTGTATGATCTTGCCTCGATGCTCGAAATCCTGGTCGGTGACCTTATTCACGGACTGTATGACATCGGAGAGAAGAGGATGCAAGGCAGACTTGGAATTGTAGTTGAGTTTGAGCGCGTCCAGGAACGTGATGAAATTCTCGGTGGCAGCAAGTATCAAGCTTCCAGAAGCTGTTGATGTTGGTACTGGCCCGCTTGGAGCATTGCGGGTCACCAGAACTTCGTCAGCGGTCAGTCCAACGCGCAGGCGCTCTTTTGCCCGAGGACACTCGATCTGTGCTAGGTCAGTCGCACGTTCTTCAGAGACACCTACCGTACGTACATCCCAGGACCGGCAAAAGGTATCGAGGTCGACGAATTCTCTCGAGACCGTCTCATCATTCAGTATTGATCTATACTGCTTCAGCAGCTTGGAGCATATGTCGGTGTATTCACGCTCTGGCAGAGCATCTTTAATGTATGCCTTTTCAAGACCATCGAGGGTGCGGATGATACTGTAGATCTCTGCCAAAGAGTCTACCAGATCTCTCTCCGCGGCCGAGTCCGCAACCTTGACCTCCTGGTCGAGGTTGATCTTCGCTGAAGCAGAGAATCCTGGGGTATAGCCATACGGCGTGGGAGCGTACGACAGTGGCCGCGGACTCTGTGAATGGCTGTACATGGCGAGCCAGGGCTACGCTGAATAGCTCCCACGCGAACAGAGTGAAGCAGCTCTCACGATCCAGGACGTATAGCACCACTGCAGGCAGATGTGGTTACCGACTTGGAGGTTCAGTGAGGGGAGTCCAGTGCCGGGATCACTCCGGCTGAACCCCATGATTTTTTTTGAGAACCGCATTCAATTTTCTGTGCTGAGACCGATCAACTTGACCACCGACACTCTGCCCACCGCGCTCGCCAGGAACCATCAAAATGGGCAAACAGTCGAAAGCGACCAAGAAGTTCGAGAAGTCGAAGCTGTCAGGCACACTCGAGCGCAGAAAAGATTTCGCCAAAGTCAAACAGCGACACAAGCAAAAAGAGAATAGACAGCGAAATGCTGCCAAACGAGCTGAGAAGGATGAAGCGCAAGTCTCGGACAGTGGTGCGGTCGACGACCAGCCGGATGTCGAGGACATGGACCGTGATGAGTTCTTCCAGGACAGTGTTGCCATTCCAGAGCCAGTTGCAAAGTCCAGCAACAAGAAGCGCAAGAGGGATGAAAAGCCTACGAAGGATGATGGCTCCGAAGGCGGCTCTTTCGACGGAGAAGACGAGGACGCAGACTTCAAGGGTCAACTAGACGCCCTCGCCCAGAAAGACCCAGAGTTCTACAAGTATCTCAAGGAGAATGACGCAGAGTTGCTGGATTTTGACGAGGATGCCGATCTGGCTGAAGTCGATGCGCTTAGTGACGGAGAAGACGAGCGGCCGTCAAAGAAGCAGAAGACTGCTACCAACACCGAGCTCGACCTCGCCACAGTGCGCAAATGGAAGAAAGCGCTCGAAGAGCAGAATTCCGTCCGATCACTTCGCCAGGTTGTCCTTGCATTCCGGTCTGCTGTCGCTGGCGACGAAGAGGAAGAAAAGGGTAAGGACACCAAGTACAAGATACCATCCTCCGACGTCTACCATGAAGTTCTCATCACCGCACTCGACGACGTCCCCAAAGTCCTCGCCCATCACCTGCCCGTCAAAGAGTCAGCATCTGGCAAGATCCACATCTCAACCAACACGCCCAAATTCAAGACTCTCAGCCCCCTGATCAAGTCCCACATATCATCTCTACACACTCTTCTGAACCAGCTTTCCGACTCCACTACCTTACGCAAAGCCCTCGCCTCCTTCGAGCCACTCCTCGCCTATCTCCTTCAATATCGGAAATTCCTCAAAATCATCATCCGCACAATATCTACAATCTGGTCCAGCACTTCATCCGACGAAGCCACCCGCATCTCAGCATTCCTCATCTTGCGCCGTCTGACCGTCATTGGCGATCCTGGCCTACGCGAAACAATCCTCAAATCAACATACGAGTCACTCGTTCGAGGCGCCCGCTCTCCAACCGAGACAACACTACCTGGGATCAACCTGATGAAGAACTCTGCCGCCGAGCTCTACGGCATCGACCAAAAAGTGTCTTACACCACCGCCTTCAAACACATCCGCCAGCTCGCCATGCACCTGCGTACACATGTCGCAAAGCCCACCAAGGACTCCTACAAACAAATCTACAACTGGCAGTACGTGCACTCACTCGACTTTTGGTCTCGTGTCCTGACCACGCACTGCAACGCCCTTACCGAAGCCCAATCCGGCAAGTCCGCAAACGAGTCCCACCTCCGTCCACTCATTTACCCACTAGTCCAGATCACCACCGCCACCATCCGCCTCATTCCCACCGCGACCTACTTCCCTCTCCGCTTTCACCTAATTCGCTCCCTCCTCCGCATCTCCCAATCCACCGGCACCTACATCCCCTTAGCCTCCGCCCTCCTAGAAGTGCTCTCCTCGCCCGAGCTCCGCAAACCCGCCACCAACAAACAGCCATCCTCTACTACCCCACTCAAACCTCTCGACTTCACTACCTCCCTCCGCGCGCCCACCAGCTACCTCAAACCCGCACCTACCAAGATTCACTCGGCCTTCAACTCCTCGAGCTCCTCTCCGAGTTCCTCGTCCTCTGGGCAAAGTCCATAGCCTACCCCGAACTCGCCCTCGCATTGACCGTGATGTTGAAACGCTGGCTCAAGACTGCCAGTCGCCCCGGGCCAACCAACAACAAGAATCCGAAGTTCAATCAGGCACTGCTGTTGCTGGTGCAAAAGTCAGAGGCGAATGCAAGGTGGATTGAGGAACGGCGGAGTAAGGTGCAATTCAGCCCGAAAGATCGAAAGGAGGTTGAGGGATTCTTGAAGGAGACGAGTTGGGAGGAGACGCCGTTGGGCGCGTATGTCGTGACTCAGCGGAAGTTGAGGGATGAAGCGGTCAAGGTGAAGGAAAGGGGACGGAGAGAAGAGGAGAGGAGACGAAAGGCCGCAAAGGCGAATGATGATGAGATGGAGGATTTCTAGGTCATTCTATGGATAGTATGGCCTGAGCAAACTTGCCTCAGACCTCAGTACCTAGGTAAGTAGTAATACGGCCGTTGGCTTGAATGAAAGCACAACAGCCTTCCAAGAATCAACGCAGACTCAAAGCACAAACATAGGAAATAGGACCTTCCCCTTCTATCCATCTTGAGTTGCAGTGGCTCGCGACTCCTCCATCTCGTTGACTTTCTTCTTGTCCTTTCCTCCAGTCAATGACCTGAGACGGGCTTTGATCCGAGATCCAGTCGATTGCTTGCGGGTACTCTTGGCCTTGCTTCTGTAACTGGGAGGCCGTGTGTTGACCTCGGCGATCTCGGGCATGGGCTGCGGCATGTTGGAGTTGGGTTGCGATTGCTGTAGCTCCGCATTGGAAGATGTAGATCTAAGCATCATTAGCTGTCGCGTTTTCAGCAAGTCTGGGGATGTCCTTAGTCACCTTTCTTGACCACTCGCATCACCTGCTCGGGACGCTGGTCTTGATGTCTGTCTTGATGCCGATTTAGATGCAGTCCTTGACGCTGGCCTTGATGCCGGTCTTGATGCATCCCTTGATGCGTCTCTCGATGCCCTTCTTGACGCCTCAATTGATGCCCGTCGTGACGCCTCTATGGATGCCCGTCTTGATGCTTCTTGGGACCGACGTCGAGCTGCTGCTGCTGATGATGACGATGAAGATGTCATCAAGAACATGGGAGCTGCAAATATGGCCGGGCTGTAGGCCGTAGTAGCCGCACAGAAAGTCATGATCGGGACGGGGACTGGACAGTGGTGCACTTATGCGCGGCAGAACAGTGCTTGTAAAGATGACGACTTGAATCGCTGATGAGTCTATTTCTGTGTTTTGAACAT
The DNA here is from genome assembly GCF_001299255.1 of Cyphellophora attinorum. Lineage (NCBI taxonomy): Eukaryota > Fungi > Ascomycota > Eurotiomycetes > Chaetothyriales > Cyphellophoraceae > Cyphellophora > Cyphellophora attinorum. The sequence continues at coordinate 893,220 of NW_017253234.1, forward strand.
GAATTGGTATTGATAGGAACGCGAGAGGAGCGAGTGACACCCGTGGAACGTTTCATCGAAGGTGCTAGGCGCCTGCAATACATGTCCACAGCACAAGCTTGGATCAGGAAAGTGCGACCGACCTCAGGCTGGACTCATGCTCAAGGTACTTCCCACGTCATAGTGTGAAGAGGCAGGTACGACCTCGTAGCTGCGGTGAAGGGCTCAGGCTGAGTGAACACCACGACACGTTAATGGCCAAGGCACCTATGCGCATCTGTTGCCACGCCAGCCAGCGTACGCAGCGGGCTCGACGATGCCCTTATGCTCTGTGGACCTTTTGCTCGCATGTCTGGTGTTATTGACTCTCTGCCGAAGCACGTTGAACGCGGCGTCCGCGCACACCTCCGCCGTAGCCTTGATGCACCCCTGGCGCAGCTCTAAAGGGACTGCCCTTGCTGTTCCGTCTGTGCATCAACATCAAGGAGTCTGTATGCCTTTGCTAGTGCTTGACTCGGCTAGATCCATAGGTTTCTTGGTGATCGTGATGCCGTTGTCCTCGCCTTCCAATTTGTTCCCACAAGCTTTCGGCCGAACATTCATCCCATTGAGTGATAGCTGATGGGCCTCATGGTCGACTATGCCGTCTTAGAAATCCGCAGAGCTGCGGCGTGAACAAGGCATCGTCGCTCGGAGGACGATTTTGTGTGTCGTTCAATCATGTCTCGAGCTCATTCATGCATCCTGCGCTTGCCTGCCTCCTTCTCCAGCCTTCTTCTTGGTGGGATCGTATTGCAGCAATTTGTCGATGAGGTCCACGTGTGTCATGAGCATACGTCGGCAACAGTAGCGCGTGCACCCAAGCTTCGTCATTGCGTCTCCATCAGATATGCCCTGCTCGAGATAGGCGATGTACTGCTCGTACAGGTCTGCGACAACCTAAGAAGTCGTCAGTATGCCTGGTTCACGAGTCTAGGAAAGCGGAGACTCACCTTGCCGCAGGAGAAGCAGCGAATTGGGATGATCATCTTGTCGTGATCGCGCCGTCGACAGCGAAAGTACTTCCTATGTCGAGTGGGTTGAGACGGTATCAAGCATAGAGTGCTTTGAAAAGAACGAGCGAAGTTGATCAGATAAATTATGCAAGGCCCGTTCTACGGAAGACGAGAAGGATCACTTAGGCAACAAATCGGCGAGACATCTGGCGACTTTTTTGCCCACCTGAATCAATTCATCGTGAAGACAATACTTTTCGCAGTCTACCACTTCACCGCGTCGACAAGAGCCTCCTCACTGGTACAGCTCGCGATCGACACTCGAAACACACCCGGCCGATTGCGCGATGTCTCTGGACACAAACCTCGCCCATTCGCGCACGATCTAACGAAATATCGAGGCCACCGGCAAGACCGCAACCATGGCGACGACGAGCTCTATGTTCATGTATAGTCTGACTATCCAGCCGCCATCAGCAATCACATCTGCAGTCTTGGGTCAATTTTCCGGTACAAAAGAGCAGCAGATCGTCACTGCGTCGGGCTCGAAGCTCACCATACACAGGCCCGATGCCAACCAAGGCAAAATCTCGCCGCTCTTCACACAGGACTGCTTCGGCATCATTCGAGGATTGGCAGTCTTCAGAGTAGCTGGCAGCAGCAAAGGTATGTTCCAAACTCCTCTCCAAACGAGCACTTAGTGATTGTTGCGACATAGCACACACGCGAGTGTACAACCAGTCTTGTCTATCTTTGAAGAACAGAGGCTAACATTTGCAGATTATTTGATCGCCACGTCCGACTCCGGTCGCATAACCATCCTCGAGTATGTCCGTGAGCAGAACCGATTCAACCGAGTCCATCTCGAGACATATGGCAAATCGGGCATACGCAGAGTCATACCCGGCGAATATCTTGCGGTCGACCCTAAAGGCAGAGCCTGTATGGTTGCCTCGGTGGAGAAGAACAAGATCGTCTATGTTTTGAACAGGAACGCTCAGGCTGAGCTAACAATATCTTCGCCCCTCGAGGCTCACCGACCCCAGACGATCGTCTATGACCTGATCGCCCTGGATGTCGGTTACGAGAACCCCATTTTTGCTGCCCTCGAGGTCGACTACACCGAATCCGACCAGGACCCTTCAGGACAGGCCTTCGACGAACTCGAGAAGATGCTAGTCTTCTACGAACTGGATCTTGGCCTTAATCACGTCGTTCGCAGGTGGGCTGAGCCAGTCGCTCGAAGTGCCAGCCGGCTGTTCCCAGTGCCTGGTGGAGCAGATGGACCGAGTGGTGTACTGGTATGCGCCGAGGACAACATAACATATCGAAACTCAAATCAGGACGCATTTCGTGTTCCAATTCCACGACGGCGGGGTATACTGGAAAATCCTGATCGGCAACGTTCCATCGTCGCTGGTGTCATGCATAAGCTCAAGGGCCAATTTTTCCTACTTTTACAGACTGAAGATGGAGACATGTTCAAAGCCACAATCGACATGGTTGAGGACGACAATGGTCAGCCCACAGGCGAAGTGAAAGCCTTGAAGGTCAAATATTTCGACACTGTACCGGTTGCCAACAGCTTGCACATCCTCAAGAGTGGGTTTCTATTCGTCACCGCGGAAGGGGGCAACCATATGTTCTATCAATTCGAAAAATTAGGCGACGATGACGATGAGACCGAATTTTCAAGTGATGACTATCCCTCAGATCCAACCGAAAGATACGAGCCGGCTTATTTCCATGCACGGTCACTGATCAATCTTGCTCCACCACAGATGATCGATTCCGCAAATCCTTTGATGGATGCCAAAGTCGCAAATCTTCTTGACGAAGACGCCCCACAGATCTACTCAGTATGCGGAACCGGCGCACGAAGTAGCTTCAAGACACTCAAGCATGGTCTTTCGGTTTCCGAAATAGTCGAGTCAGAACTGCCAGATCGACCAGAAGCTGTATGGACGACAAAGCTTAGCAGAGACGACGAATACGATGCGTACATTGTCCTCTCGTTCAAGACCGGAACGCTGGTCCTGAGCATCGGCGAGACTGTCGAAGAAGTCACAGATACAGGATTTCTGTCCACTGCACCAACGCTCGCTATTCAACAGCTTGGCGAGGATGCTTTGCTGCAAATCCATCCCAAAGGCATTCGACATATCCGTGCCGATAAGAAAGTCAATGAGTGGCCAGCTCCCCAGCACCGATCCATCGTCACTGCCAGTACCAACGAAAGGCAAGTCGTGGTAGCACTAAGCTCGGGTGAGATTGTCTATTTCGAGCTCGACAGCGATGGATCGCTAGCCGAGTACGACGAAAGAAGAGAAATGACTGGTACGGTAACATGCCTGAGCTTGGGCGAGGTCCCGGAAGGACGTGTCCGGAGCTCTTTCCTGGCCGTCGGCTGTGATGATTCTACCGTCCGCATCCTCAGCCTGGACCCAGATTCCACCTTGGAGAACAAATCTGTCCAAGCCCTGACTTCAGCTCCCTCGGCTCTTTCGATTCTGGCCATGACAGATTCTGTATCAGGTGGAACGACGTTATACCTGCACATCGGACTCTACTCAGGCGTCTACCTCAGGACTGTGCTGGACGAAATTACTGGTGAATTATCCGACACTCGTACTCGATTCTTAGGTCTCAGGCCTGTGAAGCTCTTCCGGGTCACAGTAGCTAGCCAGCCCGCGGTCCTCGCGCTGAGCTCACGACCATGGCTGGGATACAGCGACCCGCAAACGCTCGGATTTATGCTCACACCGCTTGACTATGCTCCGCTTCAATTCGCCTGGACGTTTAGCAGCGAACAGTGTGTCGAGGGTATCGTTGGCATCCAAGGCCAAAATTTGAGGTACGTCAGGTTCTTCTCCTTCATTCTCACACTTCACATGATGATCATCACTATGCTCTTTCCGAGGACAGCACCGTCGCTGCGGAGACTCTTTAAAAATTCCAATTGTTCCTTCTGAAAATTATTCTTTGCAAAATGTTTGCTGCTTCTCAGTTTTGAACACATTACTGACTTGAATATAATTTAGGATTTTCACGATCGAGGATTTGTCGCGAAACCTACTCCAAGACAATATTTCGCTAGCATACACGCCACGCAAGTTCGTCCGACATCCAGATCAGCCCCTGTTCTACGTCATCGAAGCAGACAACAACGTTCTTGCGCTCAGTACACGTACTCAATTGATCGCCGACTCCAACGCAGTCAATGGTGACGCCACACCATTACCGCCACAAGAATTCGGGTACCCCCGCGGCACAGGCCACTGGGCATCGTGCGTGCAGATCATCGACCCAGTGTCAGCGAAAGACGTCCTATTCACTCTGGAGCTCGAAAACAATGAATGCGCCACGAGCATAGCCATCGCACCATTCGCTGGGCAGGACAACGAAGCCTTCTTGGTCATCGGAACAGCCAAAGATCTTGTCGTCAATCCACGATCACACAAGGGCGGCTTCCTACACGTCTACAGATTTCACGAAGATGGAAAAGAGCTGGAGTTTATTCACAAGACGAGCGTTGACGAACCTCCGACAGCACTTCTTGCATTCCAGGGCAAGCTTCTGGCAGGTGTCGGAGCCAATCTCCGGATATACGACCTTGGAATGAAGCAGATGCTTCGTAAGGCCCAGGTTCAAGCCGGAACCAACGTTATCGTAGGCCTACAGACACAAGGCAGTCGAATCATTGTGAGCGACAGCCAGGAAAGTGTCACATATTGCGTCTACAAGTATCAGGAGAACAAGCTTATCCCTTTCGCGGACGATGTGATTGCTCGGTGGACTACCTCGACCGCCATGGTCGATTACGAGACAGTAGCAGGAGGCGATAAGTTTGGCAACATATGGCTGCTACGTTGTCCTCAAAAAGCGTCCGAAGAGGCAGATGAAGAGGGTTCTGGCGCTCACCTCCTACACGAACGACAATACTTATCAGGCGCTCCCAATCGGCTGAGTCTGGTAACTCACTACTTCCCTGGAGACATTCCAACAAGCATACAGAAAACGAGTCTGGTAGCAGGTGGCAGAGATGTCATCTTCTGGACCGGTCTGCAAGGCACTCTCGGCATGCTCGTGCCCTTTGTCAGTCGAGAAGACGTTGACTTCTTCCAGAGCTTGGAGATGCAGCTTTCCTCGACGACCGGCAATCCGCCATTGCTGGGCAGAGACCACCTTATGTATCGATCATACTACGCTCCCAGCAAAGGCACCATCGACGGGGATCTGTGTGAGACATTCTTCCTCCTTCCCAGCGACAAAAAGCAAATGATTGCTGGCGAGCTTGATCGGACGATTCGGGAGATCGAGCGCAAAATCTCGGATATGAGGACGCGCGTGGCGTACTAGCTGGAACTTGTACACTATGGAAAGAGATATCGGACACGAGTGCATGAGTAATGCATGAATATACCCCTACCCGGCTAAGTGCCACAGTCTCAAAAGCTTTTCTGCCACCATTGTTTTCCGGACTACGTTTGAGATCGTACGTCTCACGCCTTGCTCGGTCTGCTGTCATCAGTCGCATTGATCTTGAGCTGGATGCTGCTCGATCCTTTTCAAGGAATCTGGGCATGTACGAGACAAGATCAAACACCCATCTGCCGACTTTTGAGTACGACCACATCGTTCTTCACCCTGGTGACGGTCGTAATTATATGGCAGAACAACCACAGATTCCCTCGCTCAGGGAGGTGGCGTCATGTCCAGACCCTGTACAGTAAGCTGGAAAGCGTCCATACGTGAATAGTGCCCTGACGCATCGAAATCCAATCTTCCACGATCGCACTCGTCGAAGTCGATCTCCGCGTAAAGCAACTCTTCGTCCTTGTTCCAGACCGGTCCAACGACCGTCTCCCCCATGGGATTGACAATGCATGAGCCGCCAGCTGAGGCGAACTCCTTCGGATCCTCCTCCACCGCACCAGCCCCGGTCTCCTCGAGCGGACTTTCGTCTATCGCATTGCTCTTCGCACGCCAGACAATTTCGTGGTTCTCTTGCGTGCGCGTGCTGACGGACGAGCGTCTCCTTCCATCGACCGGTGGGCTGCTGGGTGGCGCAGTCCCATTGACAGCTCCATCGTGTCCACCTGCCGTGCCATTGCTCTCCTTTCCAGTAACCCAAGCTGGCAAGTCCGCACTCTTGATACACTGGTTGCCACTGACAACCCAACACCTCCCCTCACACGCGATCGTCCTCATCAAACTCTCCCACGTCCCCCTGGGATCAGCCGTTGGCGCCAGCCACAAATTAACACCCTGCGAGTACAACGCATACCTCAACAGGGGCATATAGTTCTCCCAACAGATGACCGCACCCATCACCACTCTCACGCCCTTCACATGCGCCACCACAGCCCGCAGATTGCTCGGCTGGCCCTGCGCCCACACCAACCGCTCCGTCCCCGTTGGCATCACCTTCCGGCGCTTCGCAATCGTGCCCTTGACAGGATCAACATACACTACAGCACAATACAGACTCCCGCCCGCACGCTCCACCATACCCACGACAAGAAAGACGCCCGTCTCCCGACTCACATTCTCCAAATACTCCCTCGTCCCATCCCCTCTCTTCCCACTCTCCGCATCGACCTGCAACTCCCGCCGCAGCCACCGCTCCTCCTCTCCCTTAGCGGTATCGCCCAGGTCAACACAGCTCTTGAAGTACTGCAGAAACTGCTCGCGGCCCTGCGTCGTGCGGCTGCCAATGGCCGCGCCGAAGTTGCACGTGCGCGGGTAGCCACCCAGGAAGGCTTCGGGGAAGAGGAGGATGCTGATGTTCTTTTCGGCGGCGACTTGAGTGTGTTTTCGGAGAAGCGAGAGGGTCTTGGGTGTCGTGGATTGCGTGTGCACTTGGGCAACGCCGACTGTGAGTTTGGAGGGCATGTTGGGTGGTCCTTGTGGTAAGAGCTTGTTTGGTGGACTGCTGTTGTCTGAAAGAGCATGTACGTTGGGACCAGCGCTCTTATATAGCTATGTATTGTGAGTACGAGCAGTCACAATTGTTTCTCTACGTCGACCTCGAGTACGGCTTTCTCAGCATCAAGCAGTCGTGTTACCCCAACTCAACCCCTCCTACAGCGCTACAGCGCCGAGTTGTCATTGGGGAAACTTCCGCGCCCCGATGGATTTCCCATTGGCTCGAGCGGCGACTGCGCGGGGCCGTGGCCAAGCGGCGGGGAGGGCAAAGACTCGGGATCGTTGCCGACCGCATCGACATCGAGTAAAGGCTCTACGGCCTAAGCGACTGAAGGGACTCCGGGAATCATGGGATGGCCACGGCGTCTTCGCGTAGGTACAATCGCATCCATTAAGGCAGGTGCAGTGGAGAAAAGCACAAGTTGTGAACAGTCTATCCATTCAGCGGCCCGTGTTACGTTAAATGCATGCTCGGATGTGCCCTCTCGGATCACGCACTCCGAAAGCAAAAAGACATGCTAGTCGCCTCTAACGACTCATCCTGATACACGAGGGCATAGACATAGTGCGGCAGTACGTAGCCCCAGGCAGACAGCACCACAACTTTCGTCAGGAACAGAAGATCATTCACCACCACCACCATCACCATCATGCCCGACTCCCACAACTTCATAGTCGGCACCTTCAACACACCCCATCTATACACCCTGAGTTTCACCCCTCCATCAACCTTGACCATCCTAGCCAAGCACAACGCCGTCGGCTCACACTCATGGCTACACCTCAACGAATCCAAAACGAACCTCTACGCCACAGCCTGGACCGAGCCACCATCCGTAGCCGCCTATAAGATCAACGACTCAGCAGGTAAATCCGTCTCACAGATCTCGCTGGCCCACACGGCAACACGATCAGGCTACGTAACCGCCACCAAGACCGCGTTGTTCTCCGCTGGCGGACCGTCCGGGGAGGTCTTCTCGCTTGACCCAGAGAGCGGCGCCATCATTCAACCGTCATCGGAAAAGCCCGACTCAAACCATCCAAACGGCACCAACACCTCATCCAAAATCCAACCACTCCAAACCCTCTCCTTCATCGACGCAGAGAACAAGCAGAACGCAGGTAACGCGGTCCTCGACTTCGGCGGCCTCCGCCACGGCGCCCACTCCACCGACCTCTCCCCCAGCGAACATGCCCTCTACGTAGCCGACATCGGCCGCAACTGCATCTGGACGTACTCCGTCTCCCCTACTAACGGTACCCTCACCCTCGGCGAGAAACACATCAGTCCGCGACCGGACGACGGGCCGCGACACGTGTGGCCGCATCCGAATGGGAAGGTGGTGTATTGCTTGCAGGAGCATACAAGCATTGTGGACGTGTTTGAGTGTGATGAGGCAGGTGTGAAGTTGACGTGGGTGCAGGGCAGGAGGATTGTGCCGAAGGAGCACGGGAAGGAGTTGTTTTGGGCGGATGAGGTGAGGACGAGTTTGTCGAATGGTGGGAGTCCGAAGTATCTGTATGCTAGTACGCGGGGTCTGAAGGAGGGGGTCACGCCGGGGTGGGTGGCAGTCTATGCGCTGGACGTGAATGGGCTCATCACCTCGACTGGCTCGGAGACAGCAGAAGACTCGAAAGACGAGCACAACCAAAATGGTCTCCTAGCGCTATGGGAAACGCCTACGTCCGGCGGCTGGGCGAACGCGGTCCAGCCTGGGCCGACGGTGGATGGCGTGGAGTATCTGGCACTGACGGATAGCGAGAAGGGGTATGTGATGGTGTTGAGCTGGGATGGGCGGGAGATCAAGGAGGCTGCAAGAGTGAGATTGGAAGGCGGTGGAGATAAAGTTGAAGGCGCAGCTACTGCTGTTTGGTTGTCGTAAGAGCAGGAGTGATGAGGTCGGACTGCTGCTATCCAGAGGGGAATAGCAGAGACTACGCTGAGACCAGATCCCTGAGGAAGTCCCTTATATCCGGTGGTCAAGATCACCACCAGGAATGCAAGAACTTTCTAGACGATTCGTGTCGGGTGTGTCCATTGCTCTATTCATTTACTGCACGTGGATTGCCTGCTGTCATCAGAATGGGTGGCCTTCCCGGTATGGTTCTGAACCCAGTGGTAACGATGATTGCCCCTGTCAGCAACTAACATATCACGTCAAGCCAATGCGCCGTGGTATTCGTATCGTCACCCTTCAATGCAAGATCTTCATGCAACCTCCATAGTAGTCATGTTCTGCCCCAAATCACTGGCGAGAAGTGTTGGTCTCCAGATACTCCTCTACCTACGAAGGTTGGCTGAACAACCACTCCAAAGCACCATTCACATCACCGCCTGACCTCGACAATGCCTGAATATTCTGATCGAAGTTGTGGAAACCCATCTCGTTGAGCTGTCGCAGCTGCGTTGAAAAGCGTTCTTCTGGTGGAGGATTATCCGGAGGGCCACCAAAGCCTCCTCCAAGACCTCCTCCCATTCCCATCTGTGCAAGCATGTTCATCCAATTTGCCTGCTGCGCATTGCCGTCTGTGCCCGTACCGGTGGCTCCACCTGTACCTGCTGTTGCGGAAGGATCTTGGGGATTGGGGTTGAACCCACCGCCAAATGCTTGTAACAAGTTTCGCATGGCTTCGGGATTCTGCATGAAGGGATTATTTGCCATGAAGGGATTCTGGGCGAATGGGTTGGCCGTGTCGGAAGGCGTGTTGTTCGTGTTCTGACCATCTTGACCCTGCTGCTGTGGCTGCTGACCCATGAGAGCAGCGAAGGGATTGGCGCCGGCACCGCCGCCCATCAAAGCAGCGAAAGGATTCTGACCAGGAGCACCACCGAATGGCGATGGGTTGGCCGGCTGAGTTTGTCCCTGTCCAGGCTGCGCTGGATCTGTGGTAGTGGTAGCACCTGGAGCAGGGAAAGCGTTTTGCGCCGAACCCATACCGCCCATCATCTGTTGCATCTGTAGCATACCTCGCATGGTTTCCGGGTCAGTCATCATGCGTCTGAAGTGTTCGGACTGTAACATCTGTCGTGCAGCCGGGCCCATAGCTCTGAATTCGGGGTTTGAATTGATCATCATGTCGATGAATTGTGGGTTGTTCAGAGCCTCTCTCATTGTGCTTGCGAAGTGGGGATCTTGCAGTTGGCGGATCATGTCTTCTTGTGTGGGAGGGTTTCGTAGCTGTTCTAAGTTGGGGAGACCAGCGAAGCCAGCATATCGTGCGCCTGTGAGACCAGCCAAAGGATCGTTACCAGTGCCAGCGGCGAGGTTCTGTGGTACACCTGGCACAGCAGCTGGCGTTGGTGATGAAGTGTTGGCTGAGGGTTGTGACGTGGCGGGGTTCTGTCTCTGGTTGCTTGCGGCGCTCTTGACCAAATGCATGGTATTGCCGTCTTTGACGTTGTACATGGCTAGAGTATCGCCATCCTTGAGAACCTTGCCGCTGTAGATGAGGCGCTGAGCGTTGGCAGGAACGTTGGCATACTCTGCAGTGGCAAGCTTGGCCTTGAGATCGGCGACGGTGGTGGACAGTGGCAGTGAGAAGTTGTATTTGGCATTGCCAGTGGACTTGACGTTGAACGAGACTGAGGCGTCCTCCGAGGGTGCGGAAGTGTCTGCCATTACGGCGGCAACAACCAGGCCTGGACTAGACCGTCGACGTGCGCGATGAGATACTAGTATTGGCAAAGTATGCTTGGAAATCAGATGTGGAGGTCGAGCTGAGTGTCGTGGGCTGAAGGACACTTCAGAGACTGAGATATACTGGACTTGAATACAATGGACGCAAACTTTTGTCAGTGACAACCTTGACTTGACTGAATGTTTGCGCCGGGAATCTGCAGTTCGCGGGATGTGCCTTCCAGGTTGAGGTCATCCGCGGTCGTCCATGTGTTTCGGCGTTTGGCAGCTGCATATCGTCATTCCCCACTGCAGCAGGCACACCTAAAGACCGTTGACGCATGTGCCCCGTCTCGTATGCCGTATCCAATTCCATGGTGGTTATGCGGAGACCCGCTGAGCCACCAAACGTCAAAAGTGGAATGCAAAGTTGGAGAAAAATATTTGAAAAGTTGATGAATACGAAGCAGTGACTTGCTGCTTGTGTGTGATAGAGGGCAGCCACGGGTAATCTACTACTGTGTCCTGCATGCCAATTTGCCATGTCGCAGGGTAGCAAGAGGAAGGCCACGGAGGCCTTCGAAGCCGTTCAGGACCACGAGCAGCAAACATCAAAGAAGCGGAGGAATCGTAAGAACAAGCACAAGCGCCAGGAATCCGGCGACAACGACGATGCTGCCCAACAGCTTCAGCGGGAATCACAGCAGTCAGGGATCAATTCGCCTTCACCTGTCGGCGACCCGGCATTCGCTACTTCCGCAGTCAGAAAGCCCAAGAGGCGCAAAAGCAAACGCAAGGACCAGCCATCCTCTGAAGCAAGCCCACCGGTGGAGACTTCAGACGAACGACGGGATGGTGAGCCTACCGAGCCGCTTGGAGGAGACGACCATCTACGACAGAATGATGATATGCACGGCAGAAAGGAGCCGGAATCGCAGAGGAAAAGGAAGAAGAACCGAAGGGGTGGCAAGAGATTGAATAAGCACGCCGACCAAGACAAGGACATCTCTGCTGGACTTGAAGCACGAATTGAACGCCCAGAGGTGGTCGATCTTGCTCAAATCGCTCAAGCACTCGAACGCGTGAGCAACTCTTCAGACGATGTAGCATCTGTTGAAAGACTTGCCAAATCCAGGCCGCTCGAAGACCGAATCGAGAAGCCTACGGTGCCCAAAAAGAGGAGGAAGCATAGGCCCAAGTCAAGGCCAGACGAAGCGCTCGTCAGCGATCAAGAATGGTCGTTATCAGACGCCACAGCTGGATCTTTCTTAATCCAAGATCCTCTTCTCACAGATGACGACAAGCATGTCATACTGCCTACTCGGAACGGAGTACGCATCTACTCAGCAGCAACTTCCTTACTTGTCAGGACACTTTCCATGGGTCATCGAACAATCTCAACATGCACGTTCGCCAAATCCGACCCAGCCATACTTTTCGTTGGGAATACCGACGGAACAATCACTCAATGGGACTGGACTAGTGGTCGACTACTGCATCAATGGAAGTCCTCCAAAGGTCTGCGACGTCTGATATCCATGATTTCAAGAGGACCTGCCGATTCCGAACTTGTCATAGCACTCCATGACCCGACTTTCGAGGACCGACGTCTCATTGTCTATGCACTTGATCCAGATAACAAAAAGGCGACGAACATACAGCTACTCATGTCGAGGACTGGACTCAATCCCGAGATCCAGCTTTTCGAGGAGGCAGGCATCATTATCGTCTCTGCTCTTAGCCGTCTCATTATTGGCAGTTCAACGAGCTTCCAGATCCCCAACTACACACAGTCCACTCCAACATGGCGGGAATTCCCTCTCCCGAGCAACGTCTCATGCGTCGATGGCAGAGTCTCTGACGTCCAAGCCAAACCACCACGCAAGCGACTGGATGTCGTCGTCGGCCTCAATGACGGATCCATCTTGCTCTACGAAGACTTGCTTCACAAGCTTGTCAGCAAGGAAAAGAAGAAAGAAGGGTCGATCAATGCTCGTTCCCTGAATTGGCATCGAGCTGCTGTCAATACAGCCAAGTGGTCTCGCGACGGCAATTATGTGATCTCTGGTGGCAGCGAGACCGTCCTTGTCATCTGGCAGCTCGATACCAACAAGCAGCAATTCCTGCCTCATTTGTCCACCGACATCGTGCGGTTGACTGTGTCGAAGAGAGGCTCTTCGTATGCTCTTCACCTTGGCGACAACTCCATCATGGTTCTTTCGACGTCAGACTTGTCACCAACGGCCAATATAGCACTCTTGGCCGGCGGTCGTGCTCTGAACGGCAGGATGCCAACGGTCGCAGACCACACAAAAGCCGGCCATCTGCTAGCAGCAGTGCCACGAGCGAATACGTCGTCAGATCAGACTTCCATTTTGCAGACCTACGATTTCTCGTCAGATATGCAGATCTCACGTCAAGCTCTGACTCGCAATCTGACAACCACCGTCAATGTCGGTCCCGAAGGACAGCAGATCAAAGAGCCCAGTATATCACATCTTGGTATGAGCTATGAAGGGCGGTGGCTTATGACTACGGAGCAGTGGCGCCCAGCCGTTCGTGATTCGAGTGGTGTCCTTCTCGCCGAGGACGCAGACTCTAGCCGCCGGGGCTTCGAGACGTCCTTGAGATTCTGGTCCAGAAACGAAGATGAGAACGACTGGGAGCTCGTCAATCGGGTAGATCAGCCTCACGAGTCCAGCAAGATTCTGGCCTTGTCACAAAATCCTGCCCGTGTCGAGTTTGCCACTACAGCTAGCGATGGCACTGTGTTGTATTGGACGCCGAAGGCCCGGAGACGTGACGGCGTTCCAGTGAGGAACCAGAGCGGACAGCAGCTGTATAATTGGGGCGTCGCCCGAGCTGTTTCCTGTGTCGTTGGGTCCAATATAACCGCGGCCGCACTGTCGTACTCTCAAGATGGCAGTGTTGTAGCAGCGTCATACATGACTTCTGCTGGCCCGCAGTGGACCTACCTGATTCCGGACGCAGCCGACTTGCCCATGCACGGTGTGACTGCATTATTCAACTCGATCAGATCGAGCATTGCAACGACCTTTGTCGACCAACACCTCCTTACCCTTACGTCGACAAGCTTCACCGTATATGACACTGTCAACTCTAGCATCATTAAATCCATCTCGTTGGGCGGCGATCTGTCACTACAGTCCGAATCGAAATGCCACCACCTGGCCGCCAATCCCCTTGACGGGACATTCGCGCTCGGCCTGAACCCATCAGAAGACATCTTGCCCGGTAGAGTACTCGTGTTCGATCTACGGGCAGCATTGGACGACCTAGATCCGAGTCTTGGAACTAGTGAGCTCCACGACGTTACCTCTCCTGCTGTACTCTTCGACGGACTCGTTGACGGGCAAATCACTTCTCTGCTCGCCTCGCCAACATCGCCTGGCTACATTGTCATTGACAGCAGTTCCGAGATCAGACAAGTCCGGGCTGGTTTCTCCAGCAGCAGGAGATCAAAGTCCGGACCCGGCTACAAGCAGGATTCGTTCAAGGGGCTGGACGCAATCTTTGGCAAGTCTTCACCCGCAGAACAGTCCGAGGCACAGAGCCAGCCACCTGCACTGGACACTGATGTAATGGAAATTGACGAAGAGGTTACAGCTGGTAGACCTAAGACTATTGACAACATCTTCGGATTCCAGAGCTCGACTGAGGTGCCGAGTGTGCACGACCTGTTTGAGCGTGTAGTGAGCTTGTTCAGGAAGCCGGAGGCTCAATGGTCTACAACACAGACGCAAGTCGTGCGCGACTAGAATTTTGGGCTGAATCTCACATGTCGCGAGCGCTATGAGGGAAGTTATGGCAATGTCCAGGATAGTATGCGTGGCAGGGTACCTGTTCAATTAGGTAGTGCACTCGTGAGGAGGGCTCCGGAATATAAATGTTAAGCATTCATGCACTCCACCGTCATCGTTCGGGCTTCCTCCAACTTCAACACCCAATCGTAGACGTGATCGAGACAGTCATCCAGCACTCGCACAGATTGTAGAATATCAAAGTCAGCCCCAGATCAGATACCCTTCAATTGCTCGTCCACCACCAGTAGAATCCCTATGTCAACCGCTGCCGCGGGCGGACCGGAAAACAGTCAAGACAGTCTTCCCACCCCACCAGGCACACCTGACGCGGCCTCAGCAAACTGGAACTTGAGTTGGGGACGACGCTTCGCACGAAGAACTAAAACAGGTTGCAAGACTTGTCGCAGGCGTAAGAAGAAATGCGACGAGGCGAAGCCAAGCTGTAAGTCTCGTGCTTTCTGTGCCGGTTGGTCGTGTCAATGAATTGAGCCTGACCGTTGTCATTCCTACTAGGTGACAACTGTCTGAAGTCTGGTCATAAATGCGAGGGATATATCCAACCGGGTCTAAGACGGCAGGAGCTGCGAGACCAGCTGCGAAACGGGACGACGAGCTGGACAGGGAATTAGCTGCACAATCCGGATTTGAGCTTCAACCAGGAAAGGAGGAAACGGTCAAAGGCAGCAGCGTTGAGGATGCTGTCTGCCGCAGTCATTTGGGAGGAGAAGAGGCAGTGACGACGACGGCTTGCACGGAAGACGAGGGCAGGAGGGACAATCGATGACGGGGTTAGGGAAGGAGGGGAGGCAGGGACGCTGAACTACTCACGGAAGGTGCCTCGGGACTTGAGATCATTTCCATGAGATAAGTCACCAGGAAGGAGCGACTGACAGTGGTACGGGGAAGGCTGATTGCGATCCTCATACGTGTGTAGAGCAGGGTAGGGCAGGACAGGACATAATGCAGGGCAGTAGTGGAATGACCGTGCGAGGCAGAGAGCGGGTCGTGCATGGCTTCTACATACCTACACATGATGTCAAAGCCGTCTGCGAGCGTTTCTGCTTGTGTGACAGTGTGTTTTGACTTCAAAGGTTCAGTGTGGATTTGTGTTATCATTTTCACGCAACCGTATATTACACGGTTGCCACCATCGCTAAGTGCAAAGAGCCTTGATCGTTTCTTCGCAAATGCCTATGGTCTTCCGAAAAGTCGCCCAGCCGCAGACGAAGACCTTTGACTGTGTTGATGACAGGAACTCACTGCGATGGCGTTGTCCCTATCATTCGGTAGCCGCTGAACACACGACTCGTCCTTGTGGACCCAAATCTGAGCGAACTTCGCAGCAGGCAGTGAGCACTATTCGGGTGCGAGAGTGTTTCCGGCTGTTCTCCTTCATCGACTGCCACAAGACTAGACCGTCAAAAGAATCTCACCACTCTCGTCGACTCCTCTATGAGCTAGCAATAGCCCGTCGTGCCCGCTGACCCCGCTGTCTCGAGTTCAATCTCGGCTCCTTGACCAAATCCTTTGTCTTGCTAACCTCCTCCGCACCTTCAGTCAAGATCAACTCCACGTGGCAGGGGTTGCTCATGTAAGGGTTGATGCGACCGTGGGCACGGTATGTGCGACGACGCTGCTTGGGAGCCTGGTTGACTTGGATGTGCTTGACGACGAGGTTGCTGGTGTCGAGACCCTTGGTGTCGGCGTTGGCCTCGGCGTTCTTGAGGAGATCGAGGAGGAATTCGGCGGACTTGACTGGGTGACGGGCCTTGGAGACGCCGAAGTTCTTGCCTGTTGTGCAATCGCGATGTCAGCATAAGTGTTTCTCGATTGTCTCGTAGAGTGTCTGAGTAGAGCCATGCGAGCGATGATCCATGCAGCGGCTTTCCTGCTCTTTTGTAGAATTCTCTCAACCCAGTTTCACGTACCTTGAGCGCTTCTTCCAGTGCTACCAGCATACCGACGCATAGGCACACACTCCTTCAACTCTTGCACATTCTCGAGGTATTTGATTGCGCGCTGAACTTTCCAGCCGTTGATGGCCTGGGCGGTCTCGCGAGTGTTCTTGAAGCTGACACGCAGGTACGAGCCACGCGAGCGAGCGGACTTCGCAGGTGTGATGTGTTGGGGGGCGTAGCGGACCATCTTGTCGGTGTTGAGGTAAGATGAGTCCTTGAGAGAAGAAAATGGTCGTGATCTTCAACCGTGATGAGGTCGAAATGCGCAGTTTAGAAAATCCGAGTCGGCGTGGGCTTTGCCAAGCCTCTCGAACTCTTGGCATCAGACGAGCAAAAAGCGATTCAATATTGGGACACACGTGACCTGGACTGACTCGAACTTCCCATACTGCTACTGCTACTGAGTAGAATAGGTACGTACCCAGGTACTCATGTCGATGCTACTTAAAATCGGGCTCTCTTCTCCAAAGGTCTCGCACTCTATAGGAGAAGCTTGTCTAGTATTGGTCCCCGACTCGACCAAGTGTTTCCAATGTCAGCATTAATCAGAAACGCTACGTCTTCCTCGATGTAGAGCCTCCTTCCTTGGATCGTAATCACCACCCTCTGTCTCTTCTGTGCCACCTCTAGCAGGAGGCACATGGTCCCAATCATCCTCACTTTCAGAAGTAACGTCATCGTAGTCTTCTATACTCGGCATCGCTTCCCCTTCCATGATCTCTGCCTTCGATAACGGAGCCTTTTTGACCTCACCCTTTGATCCATGGTTGACGGCCGCACCTGACATACTACGCTGAGGTGGTCTTGCCGCCGATGCGCCGGGTACTGGCTCCAACATTTGTATGTCATCATCGCTGTCGACCAACTTCCACTTTGGCGCTGGCTGCATCCACGTACTAAGATCAGCTCCCCGCTGTTCGTCCGCGTCTTCCTCATCATCGTTGCTCTCTTCGTCTGTGGACGCCATTGCTGCCCCGGCCATTTGACTGCTAGGCTTGGGCTTGCTCTCATCGCTGCCAGCATGTCCTTCTCCATACACCGCATCATACTCGGGATCTCCGGGATTGACAAGCTTGCCGTTGATCACTTTACTGCCCTTCTTGCGACCACGTCTCTCGCCAGGCAAGCCCGGTATCTGCACGAACTGATTGTCGATTCCAGGTAGCACTTGCACACCATTGAGAATTTTGAGCTGATTGTGCCACAAATTCAGCGTAGTTTTGTCTCGGACTTCCCAGTAATTGTCGACTTCCAGGCCATTGAAAGACTCGACACCGAGCGCCAATGCTCTTGTATCAGCCCAATACCAAAGGATGTCGTCACCCTCGGGCCTCGGGGTCCTCCTGTCCATCCGTGTAGAGCATTGGCGAGCTGAGATGATGGCCTCGGTATCGTAGTTGAGCTGGGGCTTTTGTTGTTTCTCACTACGTCTCCGCGATCTCCTGATTTCTCCATTCCATAGCCTGACCGCCTTCGGCTCATGGAGCCTTCCGAGCACTTGCTCGAGCGAGACCTCAAAGCGAAGTCCAGGATGGTGCATTGGATACCAAGGACCATAGTCTACCACACCCACTGCTTCAAATATCTCCTTAGCTTCGTACTTCGAGATTGGTGCTGGAAGTGGGCTGTCCTCCGCCCCAGTCTGGAACTCGTAGTGCTCTCGGAAATTTCTCGAGTAGGCTTTTCCAACGAATGATACCCAGATCCGGCTTGCCAGGCCTGGCGACTCTTTCTTGCCATGCTCTTCCTTCATATCATCCAGGTGGAGCCGCACGGATTCCAGCTTGAGGACTTGCGTACACCGCGCTGGGCTCATAGGCGATGACAACCGAACAGTGTCGCCCGTGGTGATCAGCTCGGGACCAAGATAGATGGCCTTGCAATGGATGATCCCATTGGGCCACTGGCCTGTGCACTTCAGCTTCTCGACGAGGGTGAAGCTCGTACAAGTGGTGAGCGCATTAGAGATCGAACGATGCAACTTTGCGGGGTCAATGCCACGCAGTACTGATTGCCACTGTGATAGTGGTCGTACAGATCTCAGCGGAACATATTTGTATTGCTTTGACACCGATTTGCCCTCCAAATCGTTCGGATCTGGTAAGGTCTCCACTCGAAAGCCAGATCTGTTCAGATCTGTCGTTTTCTTTGGTAGCTGCAGGATATCCTGGAAGTCCACTTGGCCGTTCTCAAGGTCGGCATTGGGGACAGCTGTAATCACGCCTGCTCGCCACTGAGGCACGGCGGAGAACCGTCTGTGTTCGTACGAGAAGAACTTTGTGATGCCATCTTTCTTATCTTCGATTAAGTAGTGGCCATCCAGGAAATCGGGAACCCATAATACGACTTCTCCCATCCGAGGTATGAAAGAAGGTTGATGCTCGAGCTGCCTAAGCATCCCGGGTAGAAGGCTGGGGAAGGCATCACTCTCTTCATCATGTTCGGCGCGCCAATCGAGCGAGTTGAGCTCTACGATGTCGTCGTCGATACCCCTGCTGGCGTCTTTAGCAGCGTATAATCTCATGACGAATTTCTTGTAGACATCTTCTGTACCCTCTTCGTCAACAACATCCGGAGCCCCCGCTGATTTGACTTCTCTTCGAGCACGTCGACTTCTTGGGGCATTGTCACTCATGTCCTCGTCGCCTGTACCACTGGCCTGCCGGCGACGACTCAGGAGGGAAGTATCGATCAGTTCTCGTGGGCGGCGCGGTCGTGGAATGACGGGTGCTTTGTTGTTTCTGGAGCACATGTGACATTCACAGCTTCCCTGCTTGCCACCCATCAACCACAAGAAATGAGGCGTGAACTTCTTTATTGAGTCGTAGAATCGTCCTGATGGATGGCCAAAGAGACGTTTGTATGTTTGAGGTCCGCCTGGTTGATCAGTTTCAAAGACACCGTACCCATCAGGCAGTTTCTCAAGCCAGTAGACTCCCACTCGTCCTTTCCATGCCGCTGCCAGATCTTTCTGGTAGTTTGAGGAGTCGCTGGTTCTGTACGGATGTTGGGGCCACTTATTTGGGTCGCCATCTGTGTAAGGTTCTAACTTGAGTTCTTCCCACCCGTCTGGTTTGCTCGCGGGACGGAATGCGAGCCGAGACATGTTTGCTTTTCCCAGATCCAGTTTACTTCTTGCATGTAGATGGGAACATGCCGAGGGCTTCCCGAATTCCTAAGTTTCTGTCATTTAACCACTGTCCGTAATGGTATGATCCTGGCGATCAAGCATGCAGAGGTGTGAAGGTTGTCGTGCTGAGAAGTCTGGCGCTACACGCTAGTCGAGATTGCGAGGAGGTATAGACTCAATTGCTTGCGTCGCACACGATTGTTCGTAAAGATGAGTTGCTAGCAGCCATGTCTGTACCTTCGAATGACCTTCGCTATGGTGCGCTTCCAAGTGAGTCCATGGCGATTTGATGATGCACTGAATGGTATAAGACTGACTGACAACAATGAAATCGACTATCGTGACTTGAATGACGAACGCGCTAAGGGCGTTTGCCTTGAGGCGCTAGCGAAGAAGGCAATTGCCAACGCGGGGCAAGGACACGGGGCACTTTCCTTCACAAATGCGAGTCACCCACTGAGGTCAATAGCCCGTCTTAGGCGGCCTGCATCTACAAATCTCTACTAATGAAGTAAGTTAGAAAACAATTCATCTCTGGATTTAGTCAATTATACCTAGCAGCTCGACGATCATCTCCAAATCGCTTGCTATTGATTCCATGGGTACACGACGATGGCCTTGAAAAGCGGCAGAATATATGAGTGCAAGATACAAACCTTCTGCAACTGCTGGTCTAGCCCTGCGGTCCGCACTCCAGAGGCGTGGCAGCTATGGTCTCGCGCACGAGACACACTCCACGGATCGAAGCAGAGCTGCAGCATCGTTTGTCACCCCTTTCACCGTCAACAATGTAGAGACAGGTATCGTTGTGCTCGTGGTCGTCGACCAGTAAGAGAAGCAACAATGCACCGATGCGGACAGCGGAGGACACTCCTGCTCGCCGCCCGCAGAGCAACCGACTCAAGTCTCTGGCATCTCAGTACGGTTTAGGTCAACGTAGACCATCCTCTTCCGTCTTTTACCCGTCACGAATTTAGCCAGTCCATCATCATCGATATCGTAGTACAATTGCCAGACCTTTGACCGCGGGTCTTCAACAGCAATGAAGAGCTGTTTCTTGGTGAAAGTTATCCTCGATTCGTCCTTCGTCCAGTCCCAAGGTCCAACCATGTGCTCTATGCTCTGCGTCTTATTGCCGTACTTCAGCTCGGCCGTCTCTTTGTCGACATATATCCAGTTCAGAAGAGGCGGCTCCGCACGGGTCTGACTCACGAGCCCGAGTGGCACAGGGTTTCTCTCGCTGTCTGGGTACTCAATATAGAACGCTTCCGCAACATAGCCATCGCGCGACGGATTTGTGGCCTCTGTAGGCCCAAGATAGACCCTGTCATTGCGCAGCACCACTCTGTGACCACGAATGTTCTCTACGCCTCGAAATTCGGCGTCGCATCCTACGTCGATGTAGAACTTCTTCATGCGCTTCTCCTCCTTTTTGCGATCCTCCTGAGTCTTCTGCGCAGAATAGGCCTGTGCAGTCCCTGTGATGGTCGGAATCGCCATAATAATCATAAGTCCAATAACCATCTTTGCGGTCGCTGGTGCGGAAGTGGCGTTCAATCAGGAGGATCGTGGCGGTGCGGATCGTCAATCAGGCATGAGCGCATGTTCATTGGCAGCGTACCGAGAGCCGTAGCACAACAGCACGCTCAACACCGTCGCATATGGGAGTAGCACAATTCGTGAAAGAGCAGCTTGAGGACGATGACGCCGCGTCTTGAACATTGCCTCGCGCCGGCTAATGTTCGGCCTGATCTGATCTCTTGATCCACGTAAATTTCTCGATGTTCGACTTCGCTGGTCTATAGATGCTCTCACACATGTTTTGATAGCTTCGCTTGGTCTAATAACGCAGCACCATGGACGCGCTGAGGCTACTGACCAGATCGACAAACTTGAGACCAAATCAGGCCAAGACAGCAAACAGTACGCCTCTTCCTTCGGAAGGTAATCAAGAACTACCATCGGAACAAATTAATCCCAAGAAGCGGAAAAGAGCCGACGAGGAGAAGCCTCAGGATCTCTCGCCGGAGGAAGTCAGAGAAATCCAAAGCAAGCACAAGATCCGAATTGTTGATCTGCGATTACTCCGCAAAACATCGAAGAAACGGACCAAGAAGCAGCAGAAGGAATATGCTCGAGTATTTCCTCAGCCACTTACCAGCTTTGAGCTGTTGAAATCTCAGTGCCAGGTCTGCGAAGCGATTCAGCGCAATGTCAGGGCACAGGCATACTATGAGCCTAGCGAGGTACAGACAGCCGCCTTGCCTGTGCTGCTCTCAGACCCTGAGAACGCACCAGATCTGTTGACTGTGGCTCCGACTGGAAGCGGCAAGACACTCGCCTTTCTCGTTCCGACCATTGAGAAGATCAGACGAGAGCACAAGTCGTCAAGCGAAAGGCATACGAGGGCCATTATTCTAGCTCCCACCAAAGAACTTGTTGGTCAGATCGTGAATGAGGGACGGAAATTGTGTGCGAATACTGGAGTTACTATCACTGCGGCAAGGAAAGGTATGAAGCTGGCAGAGTCCACGGAAGAGTTTGAAGGCGAAGATGAAGCACACGAATATGACTCAGACAATGACAACGACGGCCGGAATGGCGACGATCACGAGCAGAGCTCGGCCGCTGCTGTCATTAAGACTGACATACTCGTATCAACGCCACTCACCCTTGTCCATGCTCTGGGTTCGTCACCGCTCGCCAAGATCACGACTCTCATACTCGACGAAGCCGACGTCCTACTCGACCCTTTGTTCCGAGAACAGACTCAGTCTATCTGGACAGCCTGCACCTCCACCCTCCTTCGCGTGTCGCTCTGGTCGGCCACCCTTGGTTCTAATGTCGAGGAACTTGCAATCTCCATCATCGCCGATCGTCGGAAAGCCCTATCCATCAAAGACAAAGCGCCTCTCTACCGCATAGTTATCGGTCTCAAAGACTCTTCCCTACCTCACATAACGCATAAACTTATATACGCTGCCACCGAGCCCGGGAAGCTGCTTGGACTGCGCCAGCTACTCCGTCCCTCGCGTCCGTTGCCCACTAACAATAGCACAACACCCACTCAGCAACTAGCAAATATCCGCCCGCCATTCCTGGTCTTTGCTCAAACAATCGACCGTTCCACCGCCCTCTTCACCGAGCTCCAGTACGACATCCCCACTGCTCCCAACACGCCACCACGAATCGCTGTCCTACACGCTTCTCTCTCCTCGCTGTCCGCTCAAGCATCATGCAACGCTTCCGCGCCGGCCAGATCTGGGTGCTTATCACGACCGATCTGCTCTCCCGAGGCGTCGACTTCCGTGGAGTCAACGCCGTCGTCAACTACGACATACCCACCACCTCCGCCAGCTACATCCACCGTGCGGGACGGACGGGGAGAGCGGGCAGAGAAGGCGGTGTCTGCGTGACTTTCTACACAAGGGAGGACGTGAAGTACCTGAAGGCTATCGCTTCGGTCATCAAGTCGTCTACGACTACGTCCGGCACAAAGTCATCGTCCACGGCCGAAGTGGAAGGCATTCCTGCCTGGCTACTACAATCCTTGCCGGACCTAACAAAGAACACCCGGAAAGAGCTTAAGCAGCGTGGCGTGGAGACGAGGCGGGCAATCAAGGAGAGCGACGATGCTGATGAGCGGAGGAGGAAGCGCAAAGCGAGGATCGGGACGAAGAGTGGCTACGAGAAGCGAGAGGAGAACAACAGGAGAGGGATGGTGATCGGGAGTAAGAAGCGGAAAGAGAGGGAGATGGCGGTGGGCAAAAGTGTAGAGGACGAGTCGTTCGAAGGCTTCGATTGATGCTCTCAAACGTACGATTGTTGCATTACGAGAGCCAAGGCCCATTGTGTCCATTGCTGCACTTGCTGCACCGTTATGCTCCTACAGTACAATCATAGCTACCGCAACAAATCCAGCCAAGGCCAAACCAGAGACCTGTACCAAAACGATCGCCGAGCCAGATCCCGAGCTCCCACCAGACCCGCTGGCCGCAGCGCTAGTCGTAGAGCTGCCGCCGCCGGTCGCCGAAGCACTGCTGCCACTACCAGTTCCACTCGCTGACTCGCTTGCACTGCTACTACCTGTCTCACTCGCCGACTCCGATCCTCCACCGCCACTCTTCAGCGTGCCCGCCGTTATCGTCACCGGATAGTACGTAATATCACTACCCGCGAACGTCGTCGTCGTAACCTCCGTCGTCAAACCAGTCCCACTGCCACTCGCATCCCCAGTCGCCGTCAAACCCTCATCCGTAGTCAGCCCGTCTCCAACACCCAGATCGTCCAACGACGCGACCACAGTCTGCTTGCAGGCTCCGGTGGTGGCCGTTGGGCTGCCAGTGAGTTCGCAGCCCACGGTCATAGACTCAACGCCGTAGGAGTAGCCCGCGGCGAATGTAGAGGCTCCCTGGATGACGGTAAAGCCGGAGAAGAGGTTGCAGAGATCTGGCAATTCTGTTGAGTCGTCGCCTGGGGCAGGGTCGCAGCCTATGAGGAGGGTTGTTGCTGTTGCGTCCTGTGGTAGGGGAGGGTGGATGTCAGTGCTAATAAGCGGAGAGTCGCGTGTTGCAGCGGGAGAAGTGCAGCAAGAGGCGGGGCTCCGCCAGTGCCGTGCTGGACGACAGGAGAGATGGGCAAGGAATGTTCGAAACACACTTACATTGTCGACGACCGATGCGAGAAGATTGGCTTGATCTCCTGCTGCTCCGATGGCCAGGACGCTCACGATGGGCCGCCCGGAAGCATCCGCTGTGCTCGATTGTGCGTATACGTGTGACGCGAGAAGCGCGGTAGCTGCTACGCTGTTTCGTAGATGCATTTTGAATAGTTATAGTACTTGATGGAGATATAGACAAGGTAGTAGCGAGAAAGACTAGGTAATGGGAAGGCCGAAGTGATAAGAATCACAACAAGGTGCAGTCCAGTCGCACCGAGACATGATCTTCAGATAGACAATGCTTTTGACATCTCCAGCGCTGGCGCTCGCAAAGCCGTTGCAACGGCTTGTTTCAGCCTACTGTCTGTTTGATGTAGGAGTCGTCTACGAAATTGGACTGCTATTACAAGCCTCCGGCCCAATAGGATGTCAGCATTCGGGGGGCCAGATCTCAGGGGCGCCGAAGACTATCCGAGATCTGCTCTGTGGTGCACTGCCTGATCACTGCAACTGGACCTGCAGACGATAGCGGTGCAGTATTCCATGACGCGAGACCGCCAGCTCGCGTACGACCAAGGAGAAAGGAGAGACCATACACTACGAAAACGGGCCGGATTCAACTTTTGATATTTTCATTTGAGCAACGTCGGCGAGGTGGCCCTCAGGAGACTAGAGCACTATCAGTACTGGTTGTCGAGGCGATGACAGAACGTCTGCCAAAGTCAGTAAAGTGATCGAACGTAGCAGCCACCGTCTGTGGGAAGATCTGTCGGCTGTCCGATTTCTGCTCCGGTCAGCGCCAATGTCGATTTCCCTTGCTCACCAGGTCAGCAGCCCCTTCTGCCACTTCTTGATCGATATGGTGATCGTCTCGGTGATGGTATGGTCGTGCCATTCGAGTCGTATTGATCGGCGCCCTCATAGGGCTTTGGTGCGGGCGAATAGACTGCTGTAAACCGCGTCAACTACTGGCTGAGCAGAGATCTGCCTACCGCCAAAGAAGCGTCCATTGAGACCTTGAATTGCCTTCTCGCCACCAGAAACCCTCTCGAACTTGAGGTATATATCGCCCTGCGTGTTTGGGTCAAGTGAGATGTGCACAACCTTGCCATACTTCTCCTCGCATTCAGCCTTGACGTCGTCTTCGAGCTCCTTAACCCACGAATCTCCTTCTTCTTCGGCTGGGTTGAACATGTTGCGCAGTAGGACGCATCGGCTGGCGGCAGCTACGGTGACTGG
Organism: Cyphellophora attinorum; assembly: GCF_001299255.1. NCBI lineage: Eukaryota > Fungi > Ascomycota > Eurotiomycetes > Chaetothyriales > Cyphellophoraceae > Cyphellophora > Cyphellophora attinorum. The sequence goes on from NW_017253234.1 coordinate 918,550, forward strand.
CAGTGGCTTGGTCTCTTTGCGTGGCGCTGCAGTGGGAGCTTTTTGGCGTGGCTCATCGGCGCTGGAATCTTCGGTTCTAGCAAGTTTTCGCATCAGTGCATCACGACTGTAGTTGGAGAAGTTGACACCGGCGACATCTGTATCGTCCAGAGCACTGGCACCGCCTGATCCTTTGTTGTCGTCACGACACCGGCGCGATCGAAATTGCCACCACTGCCTCCAGCATGTGCACCGCGACCGCCAGAGCCAGAAAATGCCGAACCTTGGAAGTTGGTGGGCTGATTCTGTCCTTGAAAGCGTTGGAGAAGGTTTGCCGTAGATTCGGGAGTGAACTTGTCGTTTCCTAGTCCAACTCTTATTGGACGTCCTGCGAGGTCAAATCCGTTCATTTTCTCAAGGGCCTCACGTGCTTGGTTGGGATCACGAAATCTGGTGTGGTCAGCGATTTGAGCTTCGATGGAGAATATGGAGGACTTACTGTACGAAACCGTATCCTCTGCTTCTGCCGCCCTCTTCCTTCTGCAGCTGCACGAACTCGAGTTCGCCAAATGGCTCAAAGACGTTCTGTAGATCTTGTTCAGTGATGCTGAAGTGGATATTGCCAACGTAGAGACGGTGAAAGGGCACCGAACTATGGGTCGTGGTAGTAGTTTCTGGGTTGCGAGCCTGTCGGTTCTTTTCTGCTTCGGTAAGCTGGGCAATGATGGGTATGCCTAGAAGTTTTTGACCAGTCATCGCGATTGCGAGAGGGACGGAGTCTTCGCTACGGAACTCAACGTAGCCGACACTAGAGAACGTTAGAACAGAGTAGCAGTGGAGGCGGGAGGACACTGACCCTTTCGAACGTCCACTGACTCGATCTTTGACGATCTGAGCCTCCTTCACAGCCCCGACCTTTTCGAAGAAGGCAATTAGCTCTTTGGTGCGTAGACGAGCTGCGAGCTGTTGAACGAAGACAGTACGGCGATCTCGCTCATCTTCATTGAGCTGCGGTTCTGGTGTCTTGCTCTTAGCTTTGGACTCTTTGCGCGGACTGCGGGACCGACGGCGTTCGTAGCGGTCTCGGTCTCTACGGTCATCGTCACGGCGGGAGCCGGGGCGGTAGTATCTGTCATCTCTAGGGGATCTAGAGCGCCGCCGATGGTGGTCATCATCGCGATGTGATCGACGTCGGTCTCCGTCACGGCTCCGGCTGCGATGTCGACTTCTGTGACTTCCATTAGCGGAGCCACGCTCGCTTCGCGGGCTCCGTGGGTCTTCTTCGTCTCGACGGCGATCACGACTTCGATCACGTCGCTTGCGGTCACGATCACGGGAACCATCGCGGTCATGATCTCTATCACGTCGCTCGGAGCGTTCTGATTGATGACGGTCTGTGTCGGCGTCCTGGTTACCGTTGGTCGCTGTGGAGTCGAGCAGCGCTTCTACATCGAGATCTGCCATCGTAGCTTGCTACTGAGCACTGCCAGCTCCTGCGTGTAGCGAGTGATAAGCTCGAAGAGGGGTTTTGGCCTATATGTACCTAAGTAGACAGGCAACTTCACCAAGAAAATTGAGGATGACTCGGACGAGCTGGCGCTCCAGTTCCACGCTAGGCTCTATGGGGAACAGTCACGTGACTTTGGCACTTCCTCGGAGCAAAGCAAAGTGCATTGGCAATCCACTGCAACGAGAGCATTGACTTCTTTAGCACTTAACAACTAATTGAACATCTGCCTGACTGCACCAAATTCTTCGATACATCAACATACCGAGTCGCCTCGCTATCCTATACTTCGAACGTGACTCGCACATTTGCGTACCATTAAATCATGTTTCCAACAGTCATAAGCACCCTCAAACGCCCTGCTGAATGGAGATCATCAAGGTATGAGCGGCTGCTCACCCTGTGCGTTGTCTGTCCCGCTGTCGCTCACGTTGCGCTTCCTCAACCCAGCGCGCCGGACTATCCTCGTCGTGATGGCTGCGGATGCTTCTCTGGCTGTCTGAGCTGTGGCGTTTGAGCTCTGATTGCTTCTCGGCAGTTGCTGCATCTTTGGCACGAGAACTGCTGTCACCGGTCATCTTACGTTCCAGAAATGTCGCCTCTTGTGACTTGTGCTCTTGTTCAAGTTCGTTGTAACGTGCCTCGTATGCTTTGCGCTTCTTCTCCTGCTTTTTGGCCTTGCTGCTCTTGATCTTATCGTGAACCAGGATTCCAGCTCCAAGAATTAGTGAAGCCATTGTTGGTCAATGTCACGAGTCTGTTGGGCTGCCTGAGAGAATGACGATTTGTCTAAGTCGGTCGGAAACAGGTCATGGACTGATCTCAAATCTATGATGCAGAGTCGAGCTTGGCAGCATCGCTGCTCGCCACTGCCAAGCTATATCTCGTCTGGAGGTCTGGACTCAAAGATCTCGCTTACGTTGACAGCACCAATTGTCCTTGTAGCGCTGGTCTTCACGAGTGATGGACATCATCAAATAAGCATATGAGAGCTGCCATAGCCTGGTCAGAATCTGGTCACTCGCGAATGCAGTACATCCCAGTCAAAGGTGAGGCTGGTCAAGGGCAAGGTATCGGATCTATCTAGGTACGTGCGCCACACGAACACCTCCACGATAAAGGTATCGCGACCTGACGCCACCGTGTTGGTCGAGTCGTTGTTCGCAACATCAGTCTACCAAACAATACCTGCCTGATGCTTCCTGTGCTTGAAAAGTTTGTACAACGCAATATGAAGTGGGCGCCGCTGTGTCGCCGAGCCCCACCCGTGGCCAAAAACGACATGTGGAGGGGAATTATGCGATAATAATGCGACGCATTTCTCGTGCGAATGCCTCGAATTGGCCGTGATCCCGTGACGACACCGACATCAATCCCCAGCCGCGCAATAGCGCATAGTCGATGGTTTCGACCAGCCGCTTGTCACGGAAATCCAGGAAACCGCGAGACAGATGCTTTCGTAAGCTACGCGGAACGAAGCGCGCCTTCCCCAGATACCTCGCCTCGTTCCTCATATTCAATGTACGAGGTCCGGTACATTCCATCATTCTGCAGCTATCGGCAAGTACTATCCACTGCGAACCTAGATAATGGCATCACGTCTTCGAAAAATTCCGACACTCGCTTCTCCACTATCATATAAAGGTGCTTCTCGCATTCAAGTGCCTTTCAGACCTTCAATCGTGTCAGATTCCTCAAATTCAAATCATCAACGATACCTAACCTCATCCTCACGCAAGATGGGCGCCGAACAGCTCCTTCAGCCATTCCAGAGCCGCCGCACATTCTATGCTCTAGAGGCGTCCTCCACAATTTCCGATGACAAGATAAATGAGATCGTTCATGCTGTTGTCAAGCACACTCCCAGTTCATTCAATTCACAGTCAACGAGGGTACTTGTCCTCCTCGCCGACGAGCACAAGAAGTTATGGGAGGAGATTGTCAAGCCGGCTGTCAAGGCTGTCGCACCACCAGAAGCGTGGGAAGGTTCGGAGAAGAAGCTAACGGGCTTCGCTAACGCTTACGGCTCTGTAAGATCAATTGTACCTGGCCAGTCTTCCACACACTAATGATCCAAGGTTCTCTTCTACGAAGACCCGCAAGACGTGTCAAACTTGCAGCAAAAGTTCCCTTTGTACAGCGATAAGTTTCCCCAGTGGAGCGAGCACACAAATGCTATGCACCAATATGCTCTGTGGACGGCCTTCGAGCAGGAAGGACTAGGCGCAAACTTGCAACATTACAACCCGCTCATCGACGAGAAGGTTGCAAGCACATGGGGCATACCGAAGACCTGGTCGCTAAAGGGACAGTTAGTTTTCGGCAAGCCAGCCAGCCAGCCCGGTGAAAAGTCGTTCAAGCCTATCGAAGGTGAGCGACTGTTCGTCTATGGCGGCAAGTTCGGTCAGAAGAAATGATCGAGTGAGGAAGTACGCAAGCGCTAGTTCTACCATGGGTTATATGTGTGGTGGTAACGAGCTATATCGCACCACAGCTTCATGCAAGGCAAACGTGGATGACTAAGCTGTAGATCGCCGCCAAGCCATATTCATAGATTCAATTTTCGTGTCCAGTCACGTAAAGTTCTCTAGAGAACAACACCCAGTGAAGACATCATATGCTACCATCGCGCGAGCCAAAATGAACAGGACGCGAGCACCCAGGTACGAAGCCAAGAAAGTCAGCGTCCGCTCTATCAGACACAGACCAGATCGAGGCTGGGCAGGTTCTGAAAATGAACCAACGGCTGTTGAACACTGCTTGCCCAGAAGAGTCAATATGGTCGCCGCTGGGCGAGAACACCTTCCGCCAAGTTGCCGTGGAACTAGCGTTGGCTACGGGTGAGTGCCCATGGGATGCGGACATCGGACTCATACCACTTAACGGCAAACAGCAGGCCGACTTACTCCCTGAGTCGGTCTTGCCACTGAACCAGAAGCTATATCGTTCGCTGTATAAGCTGCCGTATACAATTGAGGCGCGTTTGGCGAGTGACTGTGCTTTCATTGCCGCAAACCAGGAGGCCGTGTTCAGCGTCACTGCTGTCTGTATTGAGCAGAGCCTTGACTCAGATGGCCATCTCACTGGACTTACCCTGCGCTTTGCCGCGAACGAAGGCATTAACGACGAGCTAAAAGGCTCGATGCAAAGCATTTTGCAAGCTCTATCATGTTCGGCCATTACTAGAGATCAGGCTGTAGACGTCGTTTTCGCGCAGATTGTCTCCCTTAACCGATCAAGAGTATTGCAACGGGTTCGGAAGGCTGTAGGCCACCCACCGATATTCCGGGAGAAGGGGAGAACCAGAACCAACCCGGACGACAGACTGCTCCGCGCTTTCCAGAGGATGCAGAAATCAAAGCTCACGAGCGCCGGTCATCGACTGATCGAGCGTGGTCTGGAGGTGAATGCGTCCCTGCTAGCATTTCTGAAGGACATCACTATCGAAGACACACAGCACGGAACAGATGACGTACTTCATCGTTTACAAGACATTTCCCGGAATTGCTATGAAGTCACGACGGACAAGGGAAGGACACCGTTCAAGGAGCTGCTTGTGGAAAGCGGCCTGAACGCCCATCTCTGGCTCAAAAGCAAATACGTTGGTGAAGTTGACAAGATCGGCGCATACTGGAGGATAGCGAACTCCCTGGTCGAGATATTCCAATGGCTACACAGTCAGAGAGAGCCGGGTCTAGGACCCCTATCTCTGGCTATGGAGGTTGTCCAGCCCTACGTGTCTGTGACGAGGGAGCCCTCTATTCAGGGTCGTCCAATGCGGGTCTACGTCCATGCAGAGATCCAGCTCCTTTGCCATTATCTCGAAATGGAAAGGCAGAGTGACGTCGCGGGGTCAAGGGGTCCAAGATCAGGGCACACCACAAACCTACCACCACGTGTAGTGGGCGCCTCGAAGAGTGCCTGCTTCTTGTGCTTTCTATGCTTAAAGTCTCATGGCGGCCTGATCCCGCCCCCAACCCATGGCAGACTTTACGACCAGTGGACGATTCCAGACCTCGCAGAGTACGCCCCTCAGCAGGTACAAGCGCTGCGTCAGACCATTGCACGTATGAGCGATGCCATGATGCGCATCAGAGCAGAATACTCCCTGAAACGGCAGAGGGACCACCCTATGACAAGCCGAGTGGACATTGACCGGCTTTCCGTGTTCCCTCTGCATGACGAGGAGGCTTCCACTCTTGAGGCTGGGGCAGATCGGAATTTGACGAATGATAATGGTTCAATGGTAGATGAAACGCAGCACCAGACAGCGGTCAAGGCATCATCGAGGCAGAACGACGACAAGTTGTCCTCGCCGGCAGAGGAATCGACAGGTCACTCTGTCAAGTGTGGTTTTCGGCACCTTTCAGCGCTCCTGCATTCAATTCGAACTGCGCTCGGCAGAATGACAGCTCGCAAGAGTCCTCGTCGTGAAGACAATCTTCATGAAGTTGCGGCAACTTGAGATAGTTGCGGCGAAATACCTCCAACTTGAAGCCGCATGATCTTGATCACGACAAGATAAGACGAGGAAATTGAGGTGGACCAGGTGATGCTCAAATTCTATGACAAAGGCGGCTCTCCGCGAGGACTGTGACGACTCGTCTCTTTGAGACAGGCCCAAGTATTTGTGGAAAGAGCTTGCTTGCCTCTGTTGTCGCACGGGAGGCGCACTCATTGGCTCGCGTGGCATGACAAGCTGACATCAGGCACTACCAAGCGGGTGTGAGCAAGGCTGATTGTCGGAAGCTTGTGTTACGTGCCTACATCCAGCTTCGGCATTTGATGCTACGCAGTCGCAGTCAGACACGTGTTGTTAGACACCACAACGCATAACGGCCCCCAAGATGATCCTCAATCATCGTTGGAGAGCATTTAGTCTATACCTGCAGACCCAGTCGCAACCACATCCAATACGGGACGCAGCTTTCCTGCTACCCAATCAAACTCAGCGCGAAATTCCTTTATGCGTCGATCTCGTCTGCTCGCCTAAGAACGGCTTACAGGGTATCAGCCGCGGAACTTAGCTGAATGCCAGAGCGCCAAGGTGCGAGTATCGCTCTTCTCGTGCACTCAAGAGCACCGCGTATGTCGCCGACGCCAGTCGTGTTCATGTATGCTACCGCTGAGTATTTGCGTGCACGATCCGATGGAGCTGCTCGCGGTACGACAAGTTGAACTTCTGGTAAAACCACTATGACGTTGAGAATCGTCAGAACTGCGCACTCCCATTTCATTTAACCCTGCCGCCGTCAAACAAAGAAGTGTAGCCGTACGAGACCCATCACGACAAAAAGACCCCAGGGTTCACCACTAAACGACAAGCTCGAAGCAGTACATGTAGTAGATCCCTCCAGGCTGAACTCCGCACCCAAACTGATGGGTTCATCGCCCCTGCAGGAAGGCGATCGGCGGTCAGGCCCGCCCTGGAAGGCAAGCCACAATCTCCTCCAACGGTCCCGCTAGACTAAACACATGCTTCATGCGGAGACATACGAATTGAATGATCGACCTTCGCAATGTGTATGTCAGCTTACTCTTTAGCCACTCAGGTTTCGAGCTGGAACCTCAGATGGCACAAATTGGGTTACCTGACACCTGTAAAAGGGATGCTAGACATGGTTGGCGTAACCCGATCCTGGCACGGGCAGATGTGCTAGTTGGTGAGAGCTTGCTGTCAATAATGATATATGATGAGACCGAGTGCCAGCATTCAGGTTTGGACTGGTTCCTTTTCGAAAACACCTGCTCGTGTGAAGTGTAACAGACACATAACCTACAGACCAAACCAGTACAGTCTCAGGAAGACCATAGCCAAGCATCAACACTCTATCAACTCATTCTTACCCAAAGCCATTCTGCCACCTGAGCCACCTCACTACCGACCCAGACAAGTGCACAACCAAGAAGGCCACCGACCGAAGCACCGCCACCATAAGCCACCACATCCCCACATCCACCACCATGTTTCCCTTCGTAGTTGACCATCGCTCAACCTTCGAGCCCTCGCTCGCCATCTACCACGCCTCCCGCAAAGCTTTCAAGTCCTCCTCCCGCGGCCAGAACGTCGACGACGACACTCCACCAGCATACACGCCTCGCAAAGCAACCTCCTCATCCATCTCCTCGACCTCATCAACCTCCTCCTCAGAAAGCAAGCGCAGCAGACTCTCGCGTCTCAACCCCTTCTCGCGCCTTCGCGGCACCAACACGTCGACCACACCATCAGATAACCTCTCACCAACGACAACAACCACTTCCTCCGCCGCCTCGTCCCAACACGCAACACGGAGGCCTCGAAAGTCCACTCGCGTGCACTTTGAAGACTCCGACGACGCAGGCTACGCCTCCGACGGCTCTTCTTCATCCCGGGACGACTCACCACCTCCATTCGCCTACACCGCCGAGCTGGACACCAAACCTGCTCAGAAGGGCCGTCGACGCGCACCTACCACCATCGACGAGGAAGACGAGTCGTGGGCTTGGGCCGAGGGCCGCACACCGGGCCAGCACTTGGGGTACCCGAGAGCAGTGGACGATAACAGTGAGCATGACCCCTCGATCTTCCCGCCTTATCCTCTTGTGCTGTGGGCTTGTTTCTGAGGCATGTCTTTCCACCACACCTGCAGTATCTTCGACATGGTGAAGCACGAGGCTGACAGAACGACGCAGTGATGCGCTGTTTCTGGATGGGCATCTGAGTACTCTCTGGCAATGAATAGCTGACTATGTCGCCTCACAGTCATGGACAAGTTTGCGCAGAACGCGAGGTTTTGGGGACTCATGTTTCCGTTCTAAGATTGTGAGAGCACTGCTCCAGTCTTCAGTCCTGAGACTGGGCACCGAAAGTTTGAGACAATGCTACGAATTTCATGTGTACCAAGCTGCTAGAATGTTATACTCGAGGAAGAGAGTCGATCTGATACCAGGGCCTAGACCCATACAAGTGATCAAAAACAATTGTTCAGATGCTACATACGTGTGCTGATGCTCCATGTTGGCGAGAATACGAGCAGTTTTGCTGACGTGTGCTTCTAATCTGTCTTCCTGATGTCTCGCGCGGCGAATAAGACTCTCCTCTCGCTTGTTGTCGTCACCTTTGCTGTGGTGGGACCAGACATATCATATTGTCAAGATGCCTTTGCCGCTCTTGCTTTCATGCCATATTGCTTTGCTATCATCCATACCAGCCAGTGGGCAGCTTTTCGGGCTCTTTCGCGTTGTGTGCTGTGTGTGACGACTAGAGCCGGAAGTGAGAGGCGAGTAATCATGCAGCTGAATTGACTGCTGGAGCTACTTTGGGGACTGGAGCGCCATCTGTGGTTTTGTCGTCATTGCCGTCGACTCCGGACTGGAGCTCTTGCGTGTCAGTGACGATGGGATCCTTCTTGACTTTGTCGCTGTTGCTGTCTTGCTGGGTCTGGCCGTTCGTGACTCCATCGCCGCTGATACCTTGCTGACCTTTGCCGCTGGACTCATTCGTGACCACATCGCCATTGCCGCCTTGCTGAGTCTTGCCGAGACGCTTGTCCTTGTTACGCTTGTTTTTCCAGCTCGGCAGATTGCTGAATGCCCCCTTGGCCTTACGGAATGTGTTGGAGAGCGGTGTGTCGTCAGTCGTGCTCTTCTGACGCCGTCCCGTCTTAGCGAGACCGTTGTTGCGGGACTTACGCTCTCTAGCGACAGCACCGTCAGAGCCGCTATTATCATGGACTCCATCGGTGTGTGCAACGCTGGTATCTTGGCCATTTGATTGACCAGTCCCGTTAGAGGAAGTGACTGCGTTCTTGCCAGCGGTCTTCGGAGCACTGCTGCCACTGGTAGTTGACGATCCACTTGCGATTCGTTCCTGTCGACGAGACTCCTGGCTATGTGTCTTGCCAGAGCGGCCTGAGTCTGCTTTAGCACAGTTGAGTGCGCCCAAGGCATCCAAGTTATCTGGACCATTGAGATATGCAAGAGCACGGCTTTGCGTGTTAACACCCTGCCAGTGCGTCAGCGATATCCGTGAATGTGAACACAAAACTTACGTCTCCTTTGGCTGCCAACAACTGAGACAGCTGAGCGAGGGTCTTGTGCAGACGACGGATCTCTCCTTCTTCAGGTCGGATCTTTCCATAGGTCTTGTACGTCTTGTTGGCCTGATTGATCGTAGCATGGATCGTGTGCTCAATGTGAGGATCGTACTGGAATTGCTTGGGGATTTTCTTGCTCGAGACAGAATCATTGGCTTTCTCTGGGCTTGGCGTGTCTTCGTGAGCAGCCTTGACCCGAGGGCTTGCATCTTTGTTCGTGGCATCGGATGGCACGCCGTTGCGGGACTTCTCAGAGGGAGATACGACGTTCGTGTTAGGCTTGTTCTCAGGATGCTATCGCCACCAGATCCGTGATCGGACGATCCTGGACGTGGATCTGTCTCTGTGGCACCGGCTGCCTCCTTGACTGAGCTGTGCACGTCTCCTGCAGCCGTGGAGACCTGATTGTCCTTCACAGAGTCTTGGTGCATGGCGACTGGTTGTGCTTCGGTAGTGGCCATGGTTGACTATCGTCTGCGGTGCATTAGTTTCTCAGCTTCGTAAGGAAGCGAGCAGTACTCACTTTCTGTTGTATCTTACCCCTCGGTCTTCCTGTCAGGCGCGGATAAGGTCTGTCTAGTTTCCGTGAATGTTGAAAGATGTAACAGGAGAAGTTGAATGAATTTGACTCGAGAGAAGGCTTTCACGGATCTGGCTCAGGAAGGTACGATCGAAAGCAACGAAATATTGGCAGGCAGCGACAGTCAATGGCAAGAACGCCTCAGGTAATACTCACCACCACTTTCGCTGCAGGAGCGAGTAACGAGCATGACGCTCCTCTGCTCCTTCTCATCGTCTTCGTGGACAGAAGACCAGCGGCCAGGCTTCCAAGCTCCTTATCTTCTCGCGGAGTTCATCGGATAGAGGCCAGACTGCTGAATGTTAACACTGGCATGACTTTGGTTGAGACACACGGGCTGCCGTGGTCATTGAATGTAGAAAACGTCTACTCATCGCCTGGGTCGAAATTTCTGTATGCACACGAACACTGTCCAGGTCCCACCCCAACATCAACATCGTCGCTCCGGACGCCGTTGCGAACCTCAGCACACGAGCCCTCGATCTCACTGCTCTCTTCTGTCTCAACAGCTCCAGGCCAAGCGCCCTCTCCACCAGCAAGGCCAGCGTCAGACTGTCGTCTTGTGAAAAGTCTTGCACGTAGGGTGACGCTGTTGTAGTCACACTCGACGGCCACATTCCGACCAGTGATATCTACAGAAGGACGAACTCTTTTTCGAACGCGAGTCTCGAAGCCCCAGTGCTCGTTCTCCCCGCCCGTTTCCCGGAGTGTAATCGACACATTTCGGAAGCGTAAAGCAAATGGATCGTCTGCACTTGTCACCACAAATCCATTGCCTTCAAGACCCTCAGTCAGGTTCGCTTGGCGGATTTTCCAGACCACAGTGACGGCACTAGAATTGGCACCAGCATCCCAGAAAGTCTGCCCAGCTCCCGGCGCGCAGTTCCATGTGGCGGAGACATTCGTGCACGAGGTTGTGACATTTGCCAGGTTTGTCATGATCTTAAATACTCCAGCAGGGAATTGTGCTTGGTTGCCGCCATTCCCAGCTCCCTGGTCTCCTCCATTGTTGAGATCATCAAATCCCGCATTGCTCCCTCCTTTGCCGTGACCGCCGTTGCGGCTACTCAAACCGACCCCGACACCAACAGCAGTTACACCAAAGACCAGAACGAGGACGACCAGGATGACCGCCCACATCTTCCAGCTCATACCTCTGATTCCGCACCACCTGTGCGGCTTCTTGACTGTTCCATCGGCCCAGTATACTCCATGGCTCTGCCGCTTATCTCGCAACTGCGAAAATCGTTCTCCTTGTGGTCCACGAACAGAGTGAAAGGTGAGGATGGAGGAAGCTGGGGACCACAGCTGAACACTTCGTGGAAAGGGCTGTTGATCTAGATGCGGCGTTTCCGTGGGTAGCCTGGGCGATGGGTAGTACGAGAAAAGACGCTGCAAAGCCGATGTGTTATGGTCGAAAGGAGGCAATGGTGGTATCTGGGGCGGTGTCGACAGCCGGTTCTGTCGTCGTGGGCCTGCGACGGGAGGTGGTGTGTGCAAGCGCAAACTTGAGCGACCTGACTCTGGATCAAGTCCTCCAGCAGCCGCTGCCAATGCGTTGGCAGTGCTAATGGCCATCGGGTAGGCATAGTCAGTCGAAGTGGAAGAACGGACAGACGTTGGTGAGTGCAGCTCACTAGTGCCTGGGCGTTTGGGACTTCGAGTCGGAAGTGGTGGAGGCACAGCGGGCGGGGAAGAAGGATAAACTTCGTCTTCCTCGATGGCTTCCAGCTGCGTAGTTGGAAATGAGTGCCCGTACAGTGCCGATGATGATGAGTTCGTCCGCCTTGGGATAGTTGTGGCTATTGTCTCGGGTAAAGCCACGAGGCCTGGCAGCGAGGTTCCGTCAAAGGAGTCGTCAGAATCGGAATCGGATCCAGAAAGACCCGGCGGGCTCGGCGTTTCTGGAAATTCTTGAGTTCCAGCAGCTGGAGAGGTCGTGCTAGCACTAAATCTGGACTGTGGCAGTGGTGGTGCCGCGAAGAATGAGCGCCATGCTGAAGGCGTTGGTGGAGTCCGTGGGGACGAGATGGCCCTTTCCTCTCGACGAAGAGCAAGTGGTGGCGGACTGCTATCGATTTCCGCAGAAGCATGGTACGAGATGGGCTGGACTGCAGAGCGCGCCTCACTTGACGAAGAATCGTCTTGAGGGCTATCATCTTCGGCCGTGGTGGGACTAAAGAACGACTTGTCTGCTGCTGGCGAAGGTGGTGATGCACCTTCCGACAGGCTACTGGTGTTTCTGCTAAAGCGTGACTCGTTGAAGGGGTGTGGTGAATACTGGGGAATGACTGATGGACCTGCTGGCTCGACTGGATTCGATCGCAGGGGCTGACCTGGCAGCGACCACGGCACAGCGTGCGAGCTGGACCGAGCATGGTCCCGACGGCGTCTCTCTGTCTCGGAGCTTTCATGTGATGGCTCTGGAGGAGTGACTGCACTCTCGCCGAGATTTGGGGATGAGAAGTCGAATTGAAAAGAAGGAATTTTCCGTCGAGGTGTGGGTGCGGCAATCTGACGGACAGTTGGTTCCGAAGACAATTTGGCTGGATCTTCACGTCGGTGCCCTTCGTCGTCTTGTGAAGGCACAAGTCTGATGCTGCTTAATTGGGCAGGAATGGTGTCATTCTTGCCCATGGTCAGGCGGACAGGCAATGGTTGAGCGGCGAATCCTGCTGGAATCCATATCACCCCTGGAAAACAAACGACTGACGGCTAGGTAGTATCACAACACAATTACGCTGGAAGGTGAATGGCCTGCCATCGCCTTCAACGTAGGAGGAGAGAAGAATGTATGCCACCCGCGCTGCGTGAACAGACAAACCACCTGGGCCGTAGGACGAGAAGATGCCGCAGCATTGAGATCGCTGCCGTTGCAACGGCCATGGTCGGTCAGTGCTACTCGATTGCCAAGATCTCAATCGATGCTCCAAAGCGAAAGCTGGCGCATTGTCTGTTGCAGCCGCGGTCAGCAGCCTCGTGGGAGTACAATGCAAGAGAAGAATTGTGCGAAAGCAGACCTTCGATGCCATTCGCGTTTGATAGTGGTGGTCCTCCCACAATGCTTGGCCAACTCATGATCCCGGATGCCTGGAACTCCGCACGCTTTTGGGAGTCTTCGCCAATAAGCATGCTGCTTTCGGCGCTCACCGCGGCGTGGGGTTGCTGCTTTGGGGGTGTTCCCTGCCCGATAAGCGAAACCTGAAGGGATTTCGGGTTCATGTTAAATTGAACAGGGGTGTCTTGAGGGTAAAATATCTCAAATGTGACAACAACCTCCTTGAGACGTTCGCATACCACCAAGACCCTCGGAGTGTGGTACTTCTGACCACGCCGAAGCATTTCAATTTCAATGCGCGCACAGATCCTATCAGGATGGTCACTCGCCTGTCACCACACTTTGTCGCTCGCGATTGCCATAATCGGGATCAGAATGCCCGTGTATCTACGATAATCCCGTCCAACAATCCAGGATCATCGATGAACACATCACGCCTCGATAACTTAGGGTTCGCTAAACATGCATGTTTATGCAGTTGAAGACAACACGCGGACGGACGATGCCAGAAAGCTCGTGTGGTTGACGATCCAAGTCTAAGGTTTTTCGGCTACACCTCAGCAACGGCGTCTGCCCTTCGCTTCTCGTCACCACCGTGTCCCGGATCGACCTCGTGCCGATTCTGGCGTGCCTCCTCTCTTTTCTCCGCCTCCCTTTCCTCCTCTTGAATTCGTCTCAGCTCCTGGCAGAATTTGGAGTTGGCCCTGATCTTTTCGCCATACCGGATGAAGACAAATGGGATGACTGCGACCCCTAACGCTACGAAAGCCAGTAGAGTGCAGGCCCAGGCGATCCCCAGATTCGTGAACATTCTTCTCCCAGCGATCGGCAACGTGGCGCCTCCGAGGGAGCGGCACGTGCTCGCCATACCTTGGGCCGACGCGGCAAAAGTCAGGTAAGCGTCACTCAGATAATTCAGCAGCGCCATGAAGATGAGCAAGTATGCACAGCCGAATGGAACACCACTCAGTACCGGCACGATCCAATGCACATCCGCTCTTGCAGACCATCCAAGCCAGAAAATGGCCACCACAAACATCGGCCCCCCTAAGCAGGCCAGCGGAAGACGTCTGTATTCCTCCTGTTTTGCCCACGCGGCGCCTTCCTCCTGCTTCCGAGCAAGGAACCGGTCCCACCAGATGAAAATAGGTAGACCAGTCATGGATCCGACCATGATGGCTATGAACGTAAGCCCGGCAATGCCCGGGCTAAACTTGTAAACGCTGCTCTCTCCCAGGAAGATCAGTGGATAAACCCCGAAGTACAGGTAGAATATTGCGTAGACCAGCATCGCATACAAGCACACGCAGCTCACGATGGCCTCCTGGAAGAGCATCCTGAATGGCCTTGTCATCACTACGCTGAAGACGTAACTCCAGCTCTTCTTCTCCAACGATGTCGCCGCGATGATGTCGTCTCTACCTTGCTCCTTCCTCATCTGTCTTGCCTTTCTTTCCAGCAACACAGGTAGATATGTCTCCTCGCATATGATCGGTAACGGTAGCGTCGCTAAAGCAAAGAAGGTCCCGGCGCCAAACACCCACCGCCAACTCGTCGATTGCGCAATGAAGCCACTTACAATTGGAGCCATTATAGGGCCCAATGTGGTTGCCACCATAAAGTACGCCATCGCAGCCCCTCTACTCCTCGGATCACCGTATATGTCCGCATACAGCCCACCGACGATTGCTATCGGTGCACTGGCAAAGATGCCACAGAGCAACCGGAAGACCAACAAAGCTGGCCAGGTTGGCGCGACAGCACAGCCCATCGTCCACACGATGTATGCGCAGAAGGCTCCGACCATGATGGGTTTCCGCCCATAGTTCTCTGAGAGCGGTCCGCAGAGAATGGGTCCGATGACATAGCCCATCAGGAAGCAGGAGATCGGGAGGGAGAACTGGAGATCATCTGTGACGTTGAAATGAGTGGTAATTTGTACGGTTGCATTCGAAGGCAGGGATGACCCTAGCGTCGAGTTCAATACGGTCATAATACCAGTTGCAAAGACAAGGAGCTTGCGTTTGCGCGAGAAGTTCTGGGGATGCTCTGGCGAGGATGGGAGGAACGATATGATCTCCTTGGAGTTTCGTCGGTGGGACTGGACTGATGTCAAAGCATTCGTGTTATCTTCTCGCTGGACTTCGTCGTCCTCGGCCTTCGTGGGTGGACATGGTGACGATGGCGAACCAATGTCCGTGTACGAGCTGTCTCCAGTATCGTGGCGCCACAGCCCGCTGTTTTGGTGAGTGACCGGTTCTGGCTCGTTGCTCACGACCTTCTCTGCTTCGAATTCCGTGGGCCCTCCGATCGCAGTGGCGGTGTTCACAGGCTCTGGCTCTCCTGTTGCCATTGCGCCTTCGCCAGGGAGGCCGGACTCGTTGGCTGGCTCATCGTGGCCAGGACCTGGACTGACTGGCATGAAGTCGGTGATGGGTCGTTTCGAATTGCTGTGTCCATAGAAGAGCCTCCAAGGACTGCGAGCAGTATAGCTATGCGTGAGGTATACTCCAGGCAGGAACAATGATTCAAGGTACCTCTGTTTGGCGTCAAGCAAAATCGAAGCTTCTCAAGAGTTCAGAGTACCGAAGTCGACTCTATACTCCCCCACAAATGTTGGCCTTTCTATCAAGATTACCTATGAGATCATGTGGGCACCGCGTAAGGTCCTTTGTAGCGCTGTATATAACACACGAATAACACAAAATGTCTACAACGAATCTCGCACTGAGCCTCCAGGGCATACCAAGCGGCAAAATGATTGAGACAGCGAAGACATCTCGTCACCGCAAACCTACCCTTAGAAATTTCATCATGGCTAGCCATTCACCCGTTCAGGTAGGAAACCAGTGGGTGGAAATCGACGGCGGCGAAGGGCTTGTCCGTCGTGCATGATGCCCGGAAGTCGGCACCGATGGCACTATTCTGCCCTCGGTTCTCGCAAAATCAACGCCAATATTGGGGATCTGCAGGGGAAGTGCGGAATACCGATCCGCGCATGGACATATATATGTATATCATTATTGCCACTGTTCCCTGATTAAGACGCTCTGGCGCAATCACGTTGAACTGATGTTGTTTTTGAAGTTATGAGATGTGTTGTGGAATGTAGAGTTGAACGAAGGACGGTAAGACGACGACGGTTCTGTGTGACTACCTTGTCAACTATCAACTGCTGGCCTCGTTTCGTCCGGATTGACCTCGGGGTTTCTCTATACAAGGAAAATTCTCGCCTCGCCGTTTACTCCCTTGACTGTGCTTTCCCTGGACGTCAGGAACGTCGACATACAAGACTGGGCAGGCACAACCAACATCACCTCACCAACCTCGAAGCCCACCCAATCAAACCAAAGCATTCACCTCATGCCTCCGGAAACCCCTGCACCTGCGCGACCCCCTTCCCCTCAAGACTCTCCAACCACGGCGCACGATACTTGACCCAAAACTCCGCGTCCGGCTTGAATTGCTCGAAACTTGCATCATCCAACGTGCCCGTGAACACGATGATCTGGTCTGGCCAGCCCGCATTGGCCGTCTTCCAGCACGTGGTGCCGCAGTCGCTGCAGAAGACATAGGTGATTTGCATGCCGGCTTCGTGGGTGATGGTGTTTTGCCTGAAGCTGGGCACGGATTCGGCGCTGGCGGTGGTCTGGAAGTCGGCCTTAGGGATCAGGGCAACGGAAGCGGCGGTGGTGCCGGTAATTCTGCGGCAGGAGAGGCAATGGCAGAGGCACTGATGGTTTAGGGGAGTGTGAGTAATTACGCGAAGGGTGTCTTGGGGATGGCTGTGTTCGGGCGTGGTATGGGTGCTCACCTTTGCACTTGGCTGCACGTCAAAGGAATACTTGATGGCGCCGCAGATGCAGCTACCGGTAGGCATAGTGACTGACGTCCAGATTGAGTTCTGCACATGGACGGAAGAGTTGGTCGAACAGATAGCATAGTTGCTTCACGACTTGTCATGCTTCATATAAGATCGCAGCAGATCTATGTTGGTGCTAGTCTCCGACTGAACTCTCCAGCTGAATAAGGCGGCCGCACGCATAGTAGGGTCAGCTGCCCAAATACGAGGCAACTATGCAGGGCATTGCTCTGCGTTGCTTGTTCGATCTCCTAGACCCCGATCTAGACCTCGGTCGAAGCCAAAGTCACGAGAGAACACGAAGGTCCGTCATCATAGCATGACTTCGTCGAACTTGACTTTAGAGCTTATAGATTCCTAACATAAGCCAACTCAGGTGAGGCGCCTCACATCCAGAATCCTTTAAGACTTGGCGACGTTGTACAGGCAGAAGTTGGCCTCGAGAAGTTCCTCACATGATAGCTCGAGTTTCGCTTTGGGAAACCGTCAGCTCGATGGACGGCATCTGGCATTTCCGGAAGCGGTATGTTGATGCTTGACGCTTCGTGAAACTTCTCGGGCATCGCTATAGTCACGGTCGAAGCTCGGGACTTTGCATCATTGTATGACGAGAGACTTGACCGCTTCGTTGATTGAGCGTAGAGGGGAATGTTGGCACTTGACGCTTCGCCAATCTTTTCGATATCTGCGTATTGGTGAACCCCTAGACTTTTCGACTCTTGAATTGCTGCAAGCGTCGATGTCTGGCTGGAGAAGAGCGAGACATGGCTCATTGATTTCGCCTCCCAATGGTCATCGCTTGCGTCTGGCGGAGGTGCCTCGCGGAGACGCGAGCATCGGAACCAGATCGCCCCTCGAACGACGTTGAAGATGACAACTATTGTCATGGCGTATCCAACGACGTGCGCAATTAGCTGTGGGATTCCATTGTTTGGATCTAGCCACAGATAGAGGTATATGTTCTCCGTATATTTGGTGATGTATGCCACCCCAAGGTACAGTGACATTATTAAGAGCAAAATGCCAAGATGAGCCCATGGCTGGGGTTTGGTTCTGGTGACAATCACCTCAAATAATGCGAACACTGAATTGAGGCCGTGTATTGAAAGAGCGCTCCAGCGATCGAAGTCGTGATCAAACCACGGGCCGGCATACATCGACGCCCAATACACCGCGCTCACCAAGAATGGAAAGGCGGTGACGCATGAGTAGAAGACGCTGTGCATGGCTTGCAAAGGCCTTGGCCAGTAGTCGAGGAACGCATTTCCTTTTCGAGCCGAGTCGAACGTGTGTAGCGCTGCGAAGAAGAAGTAGAAGGCTTGGCTCCAGTAGGACTCGTAGGTGAAATAGCTGAACGACTGGCGAATTCCTTCAGCACCGACCTGAAAAGTGACCGGTTTGAGTCCAATATCTTGTAAATGGAACGTGACCTTGTGCTTGGCAAAGTAAGCGTATGAGTAGCTGATTGATGTGACTATGTAGACTGATATTATGAGACGTATTAGAGCGAGGGGGTATTGTGGTAGCAACCATGAGGTTACAAATGGCTTCGAGTTGAAGCCAGATGCTGGCACGCCCAACAAATGGTAGATGTTGAGCATGTTGACGACCTCGGGGGTTGTTTTGCTGGTCGGCCCTCTAAATTCGCCCAACAGCCATCACAAGGCCCCGTCAAGACGATCGTAGTGCAGACGGAAGGCGCTGACTTCAGTATTGAGCTGCGTGAGGTCCAGCACTTATTATGGTGCTCGGCAGCTGTGAGCTTAGGGTTCGCACCCTCAAGGGCCGCCCTAGAGAGCGAGACTGATGTAGTTGCCTCTCCTCGGAGACAAAAGGACAGGCGAACCCGAGGATTGAATGAGTGGAAGCAGGTCTTTGTCGCGACCGCAGGCGATGTAGACAGACTTCGTGGTCATGAGCATAGCTTTTTCGCGGCTGAGTATGCGGCGGGCGTCTTCGTTATGTATATCAGCCAGCCCTTGCCTGGTCACCACTGACGATACATGGATGTTGTGCATCTGTCTGGCCTGGAACCCAGCTATGGCTGATGTATACTTTCCCTCGGCACTTTGATATGCATGGGGCCAATTACCACAAGAGTTGAGATAACATCGAACCGTTCGAGTAAGGTGCGTGAAAAGCAAAAGACCAGAATGTGAATGATGCGAAAGTGGTGATTGGTTGTTGACCACGTTTCCATCACGGTGCTGAAAAGAGATTGAGTGGCGTCTATCATGAACTCTTGTTCTTACCAATCAGGCACGAGCACCCGAGCTATTTCAGCCTCATAGCTTGGAACGTCGTGTGGTCTTCTCAGCAGGCTGCCGTGCTAGACGAAGTCACATCACATCCTTTGCATTGGACGTTGAGGTCGGCTTGAAAACGCGGGTTAGAACAGGCTTATCGCCATTTCGTCAAGGGGGCCAGGTACCGTACGGCATGCAAGCATATTTGCATGCGAAGGCACAGTGCCGACTTACCATAAAAGGAACGCCCGCAGGTTGAGGGAGGCCTCTATCGCTGACGAGGCTCTCGAAGCCTGAGGTGATGACCGTCCTCGTAAGCATACCTGCGGATGAATAATGAATGAAGAGGAAAGGAAGTTCGCTGAACAAAGTACCGATAGCGCCTGTGTCGGTCCTTGCTGGCGACCCTACTGGAATTGTACAGTCGCTCGTGTCGTTCAGCATCCATGCTTCAAGACCGTCTGAGACTTTTGAGCCTGCAGGCTTCAAGGCATAGATCACCTGCTTGACCACGCGTGGCACTCGGTTCACCTACGACCCTCCCAGGCATCTTCAATCGTGAACAATGCTGCTGACCGCTATCAGTTCGCCTGGTGTCGGAAGCCCTTATCCGAGAGGAACACATCCGAGGGACTGCATACTCTCGCCCTCGGTCTTCTCCAAACATTTCTAGCATAGCAGTTGGGTTATGTTCTTTTCCGTTGTATAGCATTGCGCATCGTGGTTCTTTTGTTACATTGTTACTTACTGAGCGCAGCATCGACAATCCTGATCTCCGCCGCTAGCTTGGAGGACTTACACTGCAGTACATTCGAAAGACCTTGACCGCAAGAACCTTCCCCTCACCAGTCTCGTCAAGCTGGTTGGACAGAAGCAGAGCATAGGAGTGGTTGAAACCCCTGGCCGAGTCTAAAGGAGCGAAGCGGCGACGACAAATATGGCACAGACAGCACGAGGCCTGTCCTCGATCCGTCAGAAGTTACCCACAGACGTCGTGATACTATCCTCACTACGAACACCAGTGACGCGAGCATACAAAGGCGGCTTCCGCTCAGCCTACGATCATGAACTACTATCACACGTCCTCAAAGCCACGCTAGCAGCAAATCCGAACCTCCATCCCTCACTGATAGACGACGTAGCTGTCGGCGTCGTACTGGCCGAGCTAGGAGGAAGCAAAGCTGCCCGAATGGCCCAGCTGCACGCTGGGTTCTCAGATAGAACAGCTCTGCACACAATCAACCGTGCCTGCAGCTCCGGCCTCGCAGCTGTCACCTCGATCGGCAACATGATCGCCTCAGGCCAGATCTCCGTGGGCGTGGGTGCTGGCATGGAATCCATGACACGAAACTATGGCAGTCGTGCCATTCCAGAAAATCTTTGGGAAGAGCTTCGGATGTCCCCTCGGCAAGATGCACAAGACTGCATCATGCCCATGGGACTGACCTCAGAAAACGTTGCGAAACGATACAACGTCAGTCGAGCAGATCAAGATGCCTTTGCGGCTGAGTCGCACAAGCGTGCCTCACACGCCCAGAAGACTGGCCTGTTCGACGGTGAGATTGTGCCAGTCTCCGTCTTACAATCGAACCTAGAGAACCCGGAGGCACCTCCGACTGAGAAGATCACCGTGAGCCAAGACGACGGCATCCGGCATGACATCTCTGTCGAAAAGATGGCCAAGCTGAAGCCCGCGTTCGCGAAGGATGGGTCGTCCACGGCCGGGAATAGCAGTCAAGTGAGCGACGGTGCTGCTGCCACGCTGCTCATCAGACGATCCACCGCCAATGAATTGGGGCTGTCTAGCTCTATCATCGGTAAATGGGTTGCGACTCAAACTGTAGGGTGCAAGCCCGATGAGATGGGAATAGGGCCCGCAGTCGCAATTCCAAAATTGCTCGAGTTCACGGGCACGAAGACGGATGATGTGAGCGTATGGGAAATCAACGAAGCTTTTGCCAGTCAAGCTCTGTACTCGATAAGAAAGCTGGGTTTGGAGAACGAGATGGACAAGGTGAATCCAAGGGGTGGCGGTATCGCGCTGGGTCATCCGTTGGGCATGACGGGCGTAAGGCAGCTGGCGACGCTGATGCCGCAGCTGAGTGAAGGAGAGGTTGGTGTCGTGAGCATGTGCATAGGCACAGGCATGGGTATGGCAGGCATGTTTGTCCGGGAGTAATAGAATGTGTGTTGAAAACCCGCCTGGGATGGCCCGTAATGACGGCATCTTCATGTTCAGCGTAAAAGCTCTCAATTTGACCGCATACATCGGAACCTTTTGCGCTGTAAAATGCCGCTTCCAGACAGGAGGCATTTGGCGCTGCGAACTTGCGAGGCTCCAAGGTGCCGTCAGCCCTATGCACAGACAGGGTATAGGACGACTAACCTCGCAGCGACATATAGTAGTCACTCTCACCTATACCGCCTGTGGATTCCAGGGAGATCCTTCGTACGGTCGGAGACTAGGCTGCACGTGTTGACTTGCTGATCTACGCACAGCGGGCCTGATGCCTACTAGGTAGGTCAACGTGCGTAAAAGTACACTGACGGCACTTGGCAACCTCCAGTGTCTCGCGCCTTGCTCCAGACAGAGCGGGCTTGTACCTCGGGACCCCGCGACTCGAGTCGAAGAGTTTGACCACAGCCAATCGCAGACGGGCGCGGGAGGACGCCTCGTTTGGAACCCATGGACTGCTCGAGACTGCGAGCCTAGGTCCATGTAGGTTTGGCTGTATATAAGCCATGCATCCGATGCCTGCCTTGGACTTGAGGAAGGATACGAACTCTATTTCTTCATCAGCTCCAGCTGTTCGTACCACTCGAACCTCACGAAAGGCAGCCTGCGGATCTCAGCACCACAACCTCGGACAGAACTCTACCCACGTCCACCATGGCTCACCAGGATGATACTGCCGCCATCGCGGAGCTGGAGGAAGTATTTGCGCTGCAACGTGCCGCCTTTCTCAAGAATCAGTATCCATCGATCGAGGAACGGAAGTCGAACGTCGGCAAGATTCCTGGCATGCTCATCGCGAACCGCGATGCCATCCGTGATGCCCTGAATAAGGACTTCGGCAACCACCCCGAATCCACCAGCGACTTGGTCGAATGCCTCGGCGTCGCTGGTCGAGCTGCATATGTGTTGTCTCAGCTTGACAAGTGGTTGGCCACGGAGTACCGAGACGTGGACGGCCAGATGTATGGCGAGTCCAAAGCGGAAGTACGCTACCAGCCGAAGGGCGTCGTTGGAAATATCGTCCGTAAGTCCACTCACCACCACGGCCTACGCACAAGCAGCGTCTGACAACCCTCTCTCCAGCATGGAACTTCCCCTTCGACCTCTCCGTAGGCCCACTTTGCGAAATGCTGGCGGCGGGCAACCGCGTCGTCATCAAGCCCTCGGAATTTACGCCCACAACCGGCGCACTGCTCGCCAAGATGATCTCCGATACCTTCCCGCGGGATCTCGTCGCCGTCGTCAACGGCGGCCTCGACCTCTCCCGACGCTTCTCCCAGATTAAATGGAACCATCTTCTCTACACGGGCGCCCCAAGCGTCGGCAAGATTGTCATGGGCGAAGCCGCCAAGAACCTCACGCCCGTGACCCTGGAGCTCGGTGGGAAGTGCCCATGTATTTTGACGCCTGGCGCTGTAACTCCTGAGAACGTGCACACCATCATCGGCACTAAACTCCTCAAGAACGGCCAAATGTGCATCTCGGTCGACTATATCCTCGTCCCCCGCGCTGACCTTGACACGTTTGTCAACTTGACCAAGAACCTCTTCGCCGAAGGCGCGCCCCTTTCGGGGTACACCAACTCCCTCGACAACACAGGCATCATCTCCTCCCGTCACGTCGAGCGCCTCGTCGGCCTTGTCACCGAAGCCGAGTCTGCAGGTGTACAGTCCATCGCGTTGGGCGGCGACCCTTCCCCAACCGACAACATCAAACGCCAACTTCCCTTGACCCTCCTAATCGATCCACCACGCCACCTCAAAGCCATGACCGACGAGATCTTCGGACCCGTCCTCCCGATTCTCCCCTACGACTCCCTCGACACCTCCATCGACGAAATCAACGCCGGCGAGCGGCCCCTAGGCCTATACGTCTTCTCCCCCGACGTCAACGCCGCGAACGCCATCATCAACAACACCAATTCCGGCGGCGCAGCCATCAACTGCGTGGCTCTGCAGGGCGCACTACCGAGTCTGCCGTTTGGCGGGAGTGGGATGAGCGGGATGGGAAGGCATCACGGGGTGGAAGGGTTCAGGGAGTTTAGTAATCCGAGGGGAGTTTTTACGAGGCCGGTGGGGAATAAGGATATGATCAAGCGTTTTTGGCGCCGTATAGTGAGTTGGCGAATGGGGTGGCGGAGGCGGCGTTTCAGCATGCTACTGGGGTGCCGGGGACGGTGTGAGGTGGAGGGTGGATTGCTTTGCTGGATGGAGGGCAGGGTGGTTTGCTAGGTAGACAAAACGGATGTTCCGAGTCCTCAATCCTCAGCTCGATGCTCGGCTGAGCTTCAAATGAGCTTCATTTGCTTGAAAAGGACGACTTAGCTATCTGAACTCTTCAACATGCCTTTCCATTCACTTACGCTTGGCAGCAGTCATCCTGGTCTATAGACGCAGCAGTGAATAGGTCCTGACCGAGTCATCGGAGTGCTTGCTCCGTGTTCGCCTGACTCTTTGCTGTGCTGAAGAGGTATAAGTACGTGTCCTGCCCTCAACCACTTTCTCTTTCTTCTCTTCACCCGAAAACATCGCCGACACATCGCTCGTCATGTCAAGATAGCGTCTGCTGTTATCGGATGGGGCGAGCCCACTTGCCGATGTCAGTTTACCACTGAGTGCCGTACTCGTGCTCAAGTTGATCCGGCATACCGATGTTGACGGCAGTGCCTATGCCGCCCTCCCCTCTGTCTCTGTTCTGTTCCTTTTGCTTCTCCTTC
This sequence comes from Cyphellophora attinorum, assembly GCF_001299255.1. NCBI lineage: Eukaryota > Fungi > Ascomycota > Eurotiomycetes > Chaetothyriales > Cyphellophoraceae > Cyphellophora > Cyphellophora attinorum. Next base: position 942,809 of record NW_017253234.1, read on the forward strand.
CAACAGTCCATCCCACGCCTCTGGTTCAAAGCCCAGCTTCGCCGGTCCCTCTCTTGCTTCTGGCCTTCTCCTCACCTACCGCAATGCCCCTTGCACCGAAAGGCAGCGGCAAGCCCCTCTCCTTCAACTCCTTCTCAATCACCTTCCACCGGCCTAGATCCTTGTCTTTCTGGTTGACGTGTATTCTCTTCGCGTGCATCTTCACGTTCGGCGCCTGGACGAGCTGCTCATTGCTCTGGAGGAGATCGAATGTCTTTGGTGGTTTGGCGGGCTTGATGTTCTGGATCGCGGTGACGAGGTCGGTGTAAGTGGCAGCGGGGTTGGCGGCGAGAGAGGAGAGGGTTGGATCGGGGATCTTTTTGCCGGTGATGAGGGTGAGTTGTTTCAGAAACTGGCGGGAACATTAGTTCGAGTCAATAATGAGTTGAGTAACGGGTTTGCTTGCCTCGAAGGTCCGGCGGTCTTTCATGTTCAAGGGGGCATTCATGAAAGACATCGGATCGCCGCTGATTTCGCCGGTGCTCTGGCCCCGGGCGAACTCTTTTGCGGTCGACGGATGACCAGGCGTGAGTATAAGAGGTTGGCGGTGGTCATATGGTTCGGAAGGATACATGACTGTGAAAATCGCTTGGTGGACGGCGTACCAGATGTCACCTTTGAATTTTCTTGTCTTGTCGTTCCATCTACGCGCCGGATTAGTTGGTGTCGCTCATCAAGGGAATCTGCGACTTACGGGACGTACTGCTCTGACGCAGTGGGCGTCTTGTGCTGGTAGACACCATCGTCTCCCAACCAATCTAAGCCGTCCCAGGTCTCGGCAGGCTTGTAAGTTTCTTTGGCTACCTGCACTTTGGGCACTACCTCTGGCACGGGCTTCCTCTTGAACACACTGACAACTCGTTCGCGTAATGATTGAGGTTCAGCCACAGGTTCCGGTGGTTGAGGTGGCTCATAGTTTTGAGCCGGGATTGCGTGCCGCTCTGGTGGAATTGGCAACTGAGTCTGCTCTTCAGCCCGCCGTTCGTACTCTTCTTGCTGTTGTCGCAGCTGCTCTTCCTGGTATTGCTCCGTCCCCTGTTGCTGTGTACCCTGCTCCTGCTGCTGTTGTAGCTGCTGCCGCTGTTGTCGCTGTTGCAATTTTCGCTCCAAGAAGCTCGGTCCGCCATACGGATCCTTGAGACCTGGCGGGTTGTCTGTCCCCCATATCTTCCGCCGTAACTTTTCTGTAAATGGCAATTCAGAGTTGTGTCGTGTCTGCTGCGCGTTGTGTCGCCTCCGCGATGTCAACTGGGCATGGCTTCGGCAGGATGCACAGATGTATGGGGACGCGGAAGATCTTGATGCAGATAGCACCGCAGGCGAGAGACGCTGTGATGATGCCATATCAGCCGGAGTGAGCGACACAGGTGACAGGTCGAAGGGCTTTGTGTGTCTCGAATTTAGAGATCAGTCAATGATCAACTACAACTTTCAGGAACATCGCGACTTGCAGCTCCGAATCTTTGCCAAGGCTGGGTGGAGTCCTCTCTGACGGATGATTGACTTCAACAAGTCCATTCATAAGTCTTCATGGCAGTGAAGAGATTCAGAATCCCAGCTCTGCCTGCAGCGGAGGTATGCTGATAAAACAAATTACCTGGATGATCTAGGACCCCAAACGAGGCCTTGACTGCATTGGCGGACCGGTGGATGGGGGAGAGAATGTCTACAGCGATTTTGGCAATCTTCTAAGGTATGGAGGGCTCATCTGGTGAGCGTCTGGACTTGGAGCTCGAACTATTGAAATCCATGTATCCCGACACACTGGTCTTCGACGCGAAGTCACGCGAAATATCCTTCTCGATTGATCAACAGTCGAACGACAAACTAGTGCTTCGCATGGGGCCATCGTATCCGACCCAAGGAGCGCCTGAGATCATTTCAGCACGAAATGCCGCAGGGAGAGACCTGCGACAGCAGATCAAGAAGCTGCTACAGGAGGTCTGTGCTTCGTCAGGTGACTCAGACAATCCTGGAGAAGTTCTGGACGCCGTGATCGCGGACTACATAGGCATCGCTGGCTCAGCCGAGGTGAACGACCACGAACGGCTCGTGTCACCTGCCTACGAGCAGCGAGACACGCCAAAAACCGTGATCATCTGGCTGCATCATCTTCTGGCGACCGGAAAGCGCAAGCTTGCCATACATCCGTCTGTCTCTGCAGACAAGATTCGTGGTTTGACGAAGCCTGGTTATCCCGGGGTTCTGCTCTTCTCAGGTGAAAAGTCTGCAGTTGACAACCATGTCCTTGAGCTGAAGAGTCAGAACTGGCAAGCATTTGCTGTCAGATATGAAGAAGGCGAGTTGTGGAACTTCGCTGAAGGCATACGAGAGGTGGAAACGATGGCCGAGGCGGTACAATGCGTTGAGGAATCCAGACGTGAGCTTTTTCTCAAGGTCATTGGCGTTAAGTGAAGCTCTTGCTTCACAGTAAGCCACCACGAGTTTTGGCTGTTCTCGGCAAACAAGGCTCTGTTGACAGTGTCAGTCATCTGGCCATCGAATAAGAAGTTCAGCCAGAATTTGAGCCCTTCTATCCCCTCATCGCGGCAGACAACTCCTCGCTCCTCTGCCATCTCGAGCTCTTCAGTCGCGACCCCAACACTCCAGCCGAACCGCGAAGCTGCTTCCTGAGCGGTCACACCACAGCCATAGGTCACCCAGTCCCACGGCATGGCCTGTTCTGGGGGCGATTGCCGCAACGATTGCAACCAGCTGGTAATCTGCGCGAGCGCCCTCTCGTCTGTCCAATTTCTGGGCTGCACAGCAAGCAAGCCGCTTCTGAATTGCCGCAGGCGAACCGGCAAGCTGAGTCGATCCCACGCCACGGCCGCTTGGTGAAAGTCAGTGGGACTGATCAGTTCGACACCATTCCGAGCACGGTTCACGATTGCCCACAAATCGACTAGTCCGATGATACCACCGTTGGATCGCAGAATGCCTCTTTTCTCATCTGTGACGTATTCAGCCAGGTTGCGGGATAGCTCGGTGATGTAGAGCGTATTTGAGCTGTTGCCAGAAATATCCTTGGTCGCGATCATACCTAGGGCACTGGCACTTTCCGCAAGCAGAGGATTTGCAGTGCCACTTCCGGACTCATTGGCAAATCTTTCGGCAAGAGCTACTATCTCCTTGGCGGAGGCCATCAGTGCTTCCAGATCCTCAAATGCAGAGCCCAAGACTGCTTCATTGTTTCGGCGTGCTTGAAGGCCACGTTGCTCCAGGCCTTTGATGCCAACAGCTGTTGATGGCGGCCGGCTGTGGGGACCGGACGAGTCAGGAGTGCTAGTGCGGGAGGGGGTTTCGCCCTGTGGTATAGGGGGTGCTTGCTGCAAAAGCCACTTTCTCTGCAGGAGAGCGCTTTTCAGTTTCTCGTAGAAGGCTTTGTCTCCTCCCGTTCGGAATGAGAACTTAACGCTTTGGTCGCCGTGATCCTCATTCAGATTTAAGCTTGCGATCTCGGGGCCTGGAGAGCTTGCACGCTCCACTGGGGAAGCGCCAGTACTGGTGGGCGTGAAGCGAGGGAGGTCTGCCCCGCAAAGCTCACATGTTCTGAGCGATGGATGATTGTGGAATGTACATCGAGGACATGTGATTGTGGCGCCATCCGTAGACACTGGGACTGGTGTTTGCTGATGCGGAAGCAAGCTTTGCGATTGTGGAGGGGCCGTATTGTAGGTAGACTTGCGCTTCACATTGGCTGCGACCGCCGCCTTCATGACGCGGGGAAAGTCCGGCACAATGCCACAGGTCAGACATGGTGGCAGCGGAAAAGCTTCGGTGGCAATAGTGGCATCGAAATTTGACGGAACTGGATTTGTAAACGAGCATATCGCGCAGACCCAGTTCCCTCGGTCTATTTGTGGTGATGAAATCCGGGTCGAAGCATCGGGAAACGGGCTCGAGCTTCGGGAACCTGGAGAGGAGGAGGATGCCACACGCTGCACAGCGGGTGATGTGGCAACATGTTGTCGCAGAGTGCCATATCCACGCTTTAAAGGCTTCGGATGGAGGGTGACCTTGGCTGACGAGCGGAGAAATCCAGCTTGGTACTCGTGCCTTTCAACATCCTTCAGCTCGACAGCTAGTGAATTGTTTCGCGGATCAGCATCGTCTATGTAGCATGCTCGATGCGATGTCAGATAGGCATGGCCTTTCTGGCAAGACGCAATTTTGAATTTGCTGCTTTTATCAGTCCATTGCTCGGCTGTAAGTTGACAAAGTCGACTCACCCTTCATATAGACCAACGCTGTCCTGGACAAAGAGCAGTGTCTCATCTGGCAACAGAGCTGGGCGTGAGCCAGTGGTCAGATCTGGCTTGGTGAAGAACATCCGGGCATTGAGAGGTTTCTGTAGACCCTGTCATCTTCGGTGATTTCTCGTCATGACAGGATCTAGGTTCTTGTCAGTCTCTGTGATCTTTCTCTGAACACATCACTGTCATGTGCAGCTGATCTGCATTTCAGAGCTTGACTCATGCTTGATATCAGGCAGTGTCCAAGATTCGTTTGCATCTGGTCTAGACTGCCAAGACAAACACGTGACTCAAGAAGGTAATCTCCACCGCTATTTCAACCTGCCAACTCTTTCTCCCGCCATTCCCACACCTTTCATTCATCTCACTACATCTCCTGTCATCGACACATTTCCCTTCTGAAGTCGAGACAACTGTGGACCTGTCCAAGCAGCGAAGCCAAGCGTCTACGAGCAAGAAGACTTCGTCATGTATTCAGCGACGCCAGGGTACCCTCCCTGGCAGTCGAATGGCCACTACATTCCACCACCAAATGCTTACACTGCAGTACCCGCGCGGCAGACATTTGCGCCTGGAACGCTGCCACCACCACCTCCTACATATCATCCGCCTCCATTTGGTGCGCAAGCGCCTAACCCACCTCCGTCCTTGTCGCAAGCCGCAGCGCCATCGCCAGCTAAGAAACAGTGGTCGCCTGCAATCCGTGACTACGTTAGCCGGTCGTTTGCACAAGAAAATGCTATTCCAGAAGTCTCTAAGCCGGAGTTAGAAGTCAGACTCAGATCCATCATCACCGACATGGCCGCTTCAGGTCGTCTTGATACGATAGATTGGCCAAATTATCCTTTACCCCAGCAGATAATCATGGAGGAAAGAACTCGTGCTGCTACTACACCTTTTGTTGTCGCGTCCAATTCTACCTCGAATCAATCGAGCTCCCCTAGTACCAACGGCCATCGTTTCCCTTCGACAACACCTAACCGTAAACGGAAGTCAAATGACATGTCGGACGAGCCTGATGTGCAGACTACGCAGCCGCCGTGGCAGAAAAACAACAAGGCTTCAACAGGTCTCGCAGATCGTGTCTCCTTTGCTCCTGTGGACAAACGTCAAAAGATGGAAGAGCCCAAAGCGATGAGTAAGTTAAATCTGGAAGCCCGTAAGAAGAGGTTCGATGCCGGTCGTTCTGGATACGCTTCGCCCACCACGCCCCATACACCCCACAGCAACTCTCCGGAACCAGAACAAGTAGGACCAATCATAGGACGGTCACAGAAGCTGGAAAAGAACTACTTTCGTCTCACATCTGCTCCAAATCCGGATGATGTACGACCGCTCCCCATTCTCAAACAGACTCTTGAGCTCCTCAAGAAAAAGTGGCGAAGCGAAAGCAACTATGTCTACATTTGTGATCAATTCAAGTCGCTACGACAAGACCTGACAGTGCAACACATCAAGAACGACTTCACAACTATGGTCTACGAGATTCACGCCCGGATAGCACTAGAGAAAGGCGACCTCGGTGAGTATAATCAATGCCAGACACAGCTACGGGCATTGTATAAGCTGGGCCTTGGGGGTCGACCAGTGGAGTTCAAAGCGTACCGGATTCTCTATTTCATTCACACATGTAACAGGACTGACATGAACGACGTCCTCTCCGAATTAACCCCAGCAGACAAGAAAGAAGACGCAATCAAGCATGCCCTCGACGTGAGATCAGCCCTGGCCCTCGGCAACTATCACAAGTTCTTCCAACTGTACCTGAAGGTCCCTAATATGGGTGCATACCTGATGGACATGTTTGTGGAACGCGAGCGTCTAGCTGCTCTTGCTCGAATGTGCAAAACGTAAGTGCGCCCCTCTAGCATAAGCCTTACGGATTATTAACGCGTTGCAGGTACAAGCCAGACGTCAAGCTGCGATTCGTGACCGAAGAACTCGCCTTTGAGACCGACGAAGAAGCTGCACAATTCGTTCTCGAGCACGGCGGCGATGGTGCCGCTGACCTTCTAGAAGAGAAGGATGGTCATGTCCGCCTCGCAACAGGCAAGATGAGCCAAGTCATTGAAAGCGCCAGGGCTGCAGCATTCCGATCAGTCGACATCAAAGGCCAAATTTGATGCCTGCACTACGGCACCGAATACACTAACGCATATTCCTGCTTCTTCGTCGTTCTGATGGGTCACACCTGGACCACATCTTTCATTTCTTTTCTGCAATGGACGTTTCAGCATGGCGCTGGGAGGTATTTGCATCAATGGGTTTCAAAGAGCATGTTCGACTTTAACAAGATGATGGGTCCCAGCGGGAGTCTATAGAGATGACGAGCGTTGCCGGGCAGACTGGGCTTCCAGTGTGTGGATTTAGACATAGCCTGCATCAGGCCAGAGGAGATGTTGCGTCGTAGTAGTTCGGCAGCGCCCTCTCCAGACGAGCCTGGAGCACAATCAAATTTCATGCTCAACTTGATGCTGATTTGCTTACTATTACTCGCAAGGCGCTACAATTACAGGCCAGACCACAGGGTCTGGTCTGATTGACATTGAGGTGAGGCTACTCTGACCATCTATTTCAATTTTCTCTGCGTCGTCCACAGACCCTACCCAGATGAAAAGCGACTTTAAAGCAGGATTCGAAATGCGGATCGACGACTTTCCGGGCACCCACCCGCAGTCGACAGGCTACGCGTTTGACTGACCTTAGGTAGGTATATATGGTCACCAATATAGATGCATCATACTCTGCGGATTGATGATCTACTTCCTCGTGGCCGATCAACGGCTGATCTGCACCTCGCCTGTAGCGAGAGGTTTATTGCGACTACCTGGAACGCCTCTGGCTCGATCAAACTCCGGCAGTCGGCTCGCTCGAAGTGGCATGCCAGTAGGCATGACTGCCAATTTTCTCGCGTATGAGCAGCGGATTCCAGGCGCGACTTCAGAATAAACACCACTACTACTTGAGAGCGACGCTGGAGCGGGACGATCTCTTCGCTCCTGGCCCGCAGGCTCTCAGCTCATCATCTATACACTCAACACGAGGACAAGGAAGAAAGAGAACACGAACAAGGCCTTTGTTTCCCCGGGCTCTTTTGCAGCCATTGGTGCCCACCAGCACCAGCCGCCACGCGGAAAGCCCACCATCAACGACTTCCTGCGAACCTCAAACTCGATCCATCCACCCCCCTGCATCGAATTCCGTCCCATTCCCGTTCTGCTCCTTCCGTGTCCGACCTTCCACATACCCAGCAGCACACTTGCACAGGTGCGGGCCTGGACACGTGTTTGACTTCGCCCCTTTAACATCACTGCCAACGCACAGCCTGGGTTCAGCGCATAGATTCGGACATGAAGGTGAGTAACAAGAGTCCTCCTCCTGACTACTGCCCCTCCGAAACACGTTGGCGCCCCGTACTATTTGTTCCTGGTCCGCAAAACGTGCCGCTGACTCCACCATCTTCACGACGCAACTCGCTGACCCCTCCTCAACGCACCAGGCTATACGCAGGTCGCTCAAAGGCGACAAAGATCAGAGCAAGCCGCCGCATTTCAGCCTTACCGCAAAAACTGCGACCTCGATAGTGCCGCCGAAGAAGGTCATCAAGGCGCTGTATGACTACGAGCCCCAGAATAAAAATGGTCAAGAGCTAGCATTTCACAAGGGCGACTTCTTCCACGTGCTCAGGTACGTTGCCTTATGACCCTGAATCCGACGAGACATCAGCCTCCCTGTATTTGTTCTTCTCGATACATGTTCATCCTAACGCGCGCAATAGCCGAGAGGACGACACCGAATGGTACGAGGCCTGCAATCCTCTCATCCCGACCGCGCGCGGCCTGGTGCCTGTCGCATTCTTCGAAGAGATTGGCAAGACACAGCGCCAGAGCGGACAGTCTATCGCATCGGCCAGTGAGCGGACGGACGACTCGGGAATATCGGACGTTGGCACCAATTCACAACACCACCGGTCGGCGTCATCTGCGACAACAAAGCCGTCACATCAGAGAGGACTGAGTGCGATCATGGGTGGGAAGACTACAGGCGCTATGGTATATGGAGTGGTTCAATATGATTTCAATGCCGAAAGAGCAGACGAGCTGGAAGCAAAAGCAGGAGAGGCCATAATAGTCGTTGCACAGTCGAATCCCGAATGGTTCGTCGCGAAGCCAATAGGACGGTTGGGAGGCCCAGGGTTGATACCAGTGTCCTTTGTCGACATCAAAGACACTGCAACCATGCAGTCGGTGCCGGATCCACTAGAGGCAGTCCGCAAGGCTGGAGTACCACGAGTGGAAGAATGGAAGAAGTTCGCGGCCGAGTACAAGAACAGCAGCATCAGCCTGGGCAAATTTGATGGAAGTGTACAGCAAGCGACCAACGACATGGGTCGCATGAGCATACAGAACGCCCAGGGAAAGAACATATACGTAAGTGCCACTGCCCTGTCACTTGGGGCGTCACTGACCCTCACAGCCGCCCTCAATGTCAGGGCCAGACCCCAACCTGCCGCCTGCACCAATACAAGCCTCTGTACCAAGATACTGTTTTGACAACGACATGTACTGGTACATCATCGAATGCCAGCTTGACGACGGCCGCTGGTTTGAATTATCACGATATTACGCTGACTTTTATGACTTACAAATCGCCCTGATTGAAGCGTTTCCTGTCGAGGCTGGGAACAGGAAAGAGCCGCGAACACTCCCATTCATGCCTGGCCCAGTGGCGCACGTCACAGACGCCATCTCCAACGGCCGAAGGCAAAACTTAGACGACTATATTAAACAGATCATCGCCATGCCACCACACATATCAAAGAGCATTCTGGTGAGGAATTTGTTCAAGCCGAAACCAGGGCAGGACTTCGAAATTGACCCGAATGCGCTGAATGACGACTACCGACTATCTGGCGGTTCCCAGCAATCACTGCAACGAATACAATCAAATCAACAGCAAGCGACCCGCCAAACCTCAAATCCACAAATGGGTAATGGCGGCGGAGGCTATGGTGGCATGGGACCTCCGCCGCCTGTCGGCCCAGGCGCACGCATGTCACACCAGCGGCAGCAGCCTTCTGTAGGCGGCGGCGGCTACGGTGGCCTCACTTCTCCCGTCAACCCAGGAGACCGACCCTACCTCAATCCGCAAGCATCACAGTCCTCCGGCATGAACGCTAGTGCCGCTGGTGGCGCAGGTGGACAGCTAAAAGTGAAAGTCGTGTTCCAGAACGATACCTTTGTAATGCGCTTTCCCCAGGATATAGGATTCATGGAGCTGAAAGACAGATTGAAGCAAAGATTCAAGATCGGAAATGCTGAAAGAGTGAGTGTGAGGTATGAGGATCGAGGTAGTGGCAATTCTTTGGTGGAGCTGGACAACGATAGGGCGTTGGATGCGGCGATCGATCGAAGTCAGGGCGCTTTGAAGATTCATGTTGAGGGTGGATCAGGGTCAGGCTGACTAGATGACTGGGAAGTGGCGTAGGGACACCTCGGCCACAGCTTGGCTGACTCAAGCGCAGTCGATAAGCTGATGGGGCCATGCCGGAGTCGTTGAAGAGAAGGAAACCCAACGAAAATATTGATTTGTGGTCCGGGGACGTCGTGGCCCGCCACGAAGGGGGATTCGACAGTCCATTCAACCGCTCACCTCAGAGCGGAAGGGGGGGTTCAAGGCGATCAGTAGGGGTCACTAACATTACGGCATGGTTGACGCTTGATTCCGCGATCAGTCTCAAGATAAGCGGCCTCAATATTTTGCGAAGGCCAGGGATCGAGTGCGATCGGGCAACCTACCGCCATAAGTGACAGACCACATGCGAAAGTCGTCCACTTACTGTTGGCGGGACAGTCTCAAGTAGCCGAAGTTTTCTCCGGCACTTCGAGGCCAAGGCCTCAATATTGATGTGTCAAGGCCTTCGAACGGCTTGCCGTCGTTGTTATAAGGATCCGGTATCAGAGAAACGGATGCATGCGCGAAAGAAACGGTCAGGAGGGCAGCAAAAAAAGAGAGTTGGCATATTCGCTCACGCGATACATTTCGTCTTCTCGTCGCTTTGCCGGTTTCCTCAAAAGCAAAATCCAGCGTCCAGGCTACTGGGGTTATGCCAGGTTCAGGGTCGGGTCGCTGAGATGGTGACCAAAGTACTGTATTCGTTCATGTGACTTGGAGGCACTGTCATCGGATACATTCTGTTGTCAAGCGATTTTGGAATCGATTACCATTAGCTATTTTCGCTTTTGAGGCCACGTTGGGAAATTCTATGCTCTTCTCTTGCTGATATACAGTGGTCATACAAGTCATTAATATCGTCACACTTCTCCCGAGCCCTCAAGGCGTACCAGCATAGATCTTCTGTCCCGGTACCGGCCCCTGCAGATAGTCCTCGGGCACATCCTCCGGCAATTGCCTCTCCTCAGCCCACTGCCTTATTGCATCATAGTTGACACACTTGTGGTCGGTGTTGAAGTCCACAAACGCCTTCGGATTCTCCGGCTGTGTCCACACCTGCCCAAACACGCCCACATCCGCACGGCACATCAGCTGCTGCCGCAGTATGTCGAGGCAGTGCGTGACGTGGAGCTTGACGATCGTGTCGTCGTTTTTGAACGCTCCCTGGCCAAGAGCCTTGTAGTAGTCGAAGTTGTACTTCGAGGTCTGGCGCAGGAGGTTGAGGCAGTGCAGATGGTGCAAGCCTTCGACGTTGGCGGGGTAGCCGCCGCCGTACTTGGAATTTATGCGGATGTGGTCCTTGGTGAGGCCCGCGGCGGCGGCTTGCGAGTCCGGGACTTTGATTGAGCGGTAGTTCACGCCGAGGGCTTCCCAGGCGGCGTCAACTTTCGGTGAGGCGTCTTGGCGATAGACGTCTTCTTTCAAGAATGAGCCATTGTAGGAGACGGTTGAATAGGTGATGGCGGGGCTGCCGGAGGCGATGATAGGTGGGGTGTATTGGACGGTGTGGGCGGCGCAGAGGGCGTCTTTGTTGAAGTAAGGGAGGGATTGGATGAAAGTGCCGGCACCGAAGGCGAGGCAGACAAGGACGGCAGTGATGAGTGAGTGGGGTATCGATGGGAATCGGGATGTTTGTGGTCTGTTCTGGGCGGCAGTATTGTTGGAGAGGAGGGCTTCTTGGTCGCCGCTCTCGCTGTCGGTCTCGAGCTTAGTGTAATGGGTATTGCTCATTGTGATGGGTGCTGATATTGGTGGCGGAACAAGAATGAATGTCAAGTGCCTCGGAGGCCGTGTCCGCGTTCAAGAGCGCGAGGACGAGGCTTCATATGAGTGACTGACTTACATTCTCGCTTACCTGTCTGTCTATTCTCAGCACAGCCGCGATTGGGTGGTGTGAGGCAAAGCAATGCGCAGGACATGGACGATGACAAAAGAGGTAAGTCCATGGCCGCGGAGGAGGCGGTATAGTTGCATAGAGCCCATCACACAGTAGAACTTGGTGCCCTGTAAGTGTGAGGCTGTGTGCTCATCAGTCTTGGGAAGCTGTCCACGAATAACGGAAGTCAAAAAGCTCCCGAGGTCTGGTTACATTCGAGTCCGCCAAGCTGCTAAGCTTGATTTGGGTGGCAAGACACCTAAAAATAGACCGGGAGGTACACAATCTTCGCTGACTTATCGCAGTGTTTCAAAGTACCTCCCGTATACCTTCGTTTGCAGCTACCCTTCGAGGCGACCAAGCACTACTGTGAGGCCGCCTCCGCCCCGCTGCCCACCGAAAGCTTTGCTTGTTCAAGCTCTTTCAGGCCACTGTCGCTCGGCTTGCGGGCGTCGCCCGCCCACACGATATCCGCGGCCCCAGGTTATTGTGTTCTTACGATTACCAATTACTGACAGTGTGGCACTTCGCAACCAACCCTCACTGCCTCTGACCACTCCCGAATGGGAATAACCCCACCGCCTGTACCGGCAATGACGGTCCGCGCGAGAGTGCGACGCTGCACCAGCCTGATCAGTGATCGGTCTACACAGCACGGCAAGGCTAACACAAAATCCCCGTTGCCATTTTGGTGATTTTGGGATACACCATGTCTCACAGCCTGACTTGTAAACGATGGCGCTTTTGGCTTCAGCCCGATGGTCGTGTCCTGCAGTGAGTTGTATAAGAGGTCGATGCCGTCCTACGGATAGGCACTGTTTGCCATTATCAACAACACTCTAATACATAGCACTGTTACGACTTTCTTTCCTGTTTATTTCCTATCTGTCAAACACTAATTCACGAGTCTCTTGCTGTTTCCTAACATAATCTACACAACTATCCACAATGCAGATCCCTCAATCCATACTCATGGCTCTGGCCATCATGCCTGCCGTTCAGCTGGCACTCGCCGCCCCTGTCGCCAACCCGGGTGTCGATAAATACGATAACTACGGCGACTACAAGGATGTGAAAGTCACAGACTATCAGTACTACCCACCTCCGCCACCACCTCCTCCAGCTCAACCCGAGGGTGTGTCGAAGTACGACAACTATGGCGACTACAAGGACATCAAGGTTGAGAACTACCAGACCTACAAGCGTGGCGTCGACAAGTACGATAACTATGGCGATTACAAGGACGTCAAGGTGGAGAACTATGACTACTACCCACCTCCACCACCACCTCCTCCAGCTCAGCCCGAGGGTGTGTCGAAATACGACAATTATGGCGACTATAAGGACATCAAGGTTGAGAACTACCAGACCTACAAGCGTGGTGTCGATAAGTACGACAACTACGGTGACTATAAAGACGTAAAGGTCGAGAATTACGACTACTACCCACCTCCACCACCACCTCCTCCACCAGCACCGAAGCCAGAGGGCGTTCTGCGTATTCTGACTACGGCGATTACAAAGACGTCAAGGTCGAGAACTACCAGACCTACAAGCGTGGTGTCGATAAGTACGACAACTATGGTGACTACAAAGATGTCAAGGTCGAGAACTATGATTACTACCCACCCCCTCCACCTCCTCCACCAGCACCAAAGCCAGAGGGCGTCTCAGCTTATAGCGATTATGGCGACTATAAGGACGTAAAGGTCGAGAGCTACGCTACCTACGGCCAATACTAAAGACGATTTGTGGTGGAAAGTGGATGATGAGTAGCGGTTGGAACTGTGCAACAAAGCGTTCAGCGGCATAGCGGATGGATCAAAAAGCATTTACAAAGCATACCATAATGATAGCATAGCGCGGCAAACGAAAGTACTAATAAGCCGAACGAAATTCAATTCTACTGAGTCCTGGCCGATACCTGTTCCTTCCAAGTGCTGATACCGTATGCGTCGCTACTTGAATTATTGCAAGAGATGGGCAGTTCAAGATCTGTCCACGGACAAAGCTTTACAGCAATCGCAGAGACGAGAGCGCCTCGCCACAAATACCCACGGTCCGCATCCCGCATGTAAGATTCCAGTCCCCGTTTTGAGTCCGTTCGCCGATTTGAGAGTTCAACCACAATGGTGATTGCTGGGCAAGAGGCGCTGCCTCCACGTCTGCGCCTGGCCAAAGCAATCCTGCAGATACGGCTCTATATATACCTGGTCCCGCTCCGCTTGTTGCTTTATCCGGTACTGACATACGCAACATTGTCGCAAGGCAGACTGCTTCCGTCATTGTACAGCAATATGTACTCTCGCCCCTATGTCGCCTTCGTGTTCTGGGCTTGTTTGCCTCGTATAAGGCAGCCACTGACCAAGTAGCTCGGCGCTGGAGGACTTGGCATTGCAGGAGCATTCAGGTTCTGGCAGGGGCGGAGCATGATGGCTCGTACTGTGATAGATTGAGTGGTGAAGAAAGGGATGTTGGTGTTGTTACGGGGGAATCGGGTCTTACGTGTAAATATATACACCGGAGGACGGAAGCCACGGGCCATAACAATTCATACGCTTCAGACAACCTCCCTCTCTCGAATTTTCCAGCAGAATCTCCTTACCTATTCTTACCACGGTCGTCGGTACCAGCATCGTCATCGTTAGAGACGCGACGCAACTGTCACAGACAGCCTCTCAACTTTTCCGCCAATCATGCAACTCACTCACCTCCTGTTCACCTTGACGACCATCCTCTTGGTAGCAGCAGCAACACCCCTCCCAGTCGATGGCACGATAGCGGTCGCTGGTCCTGTAGCTGCGGCATTGGCCGTGCGTGAAGCTGCACCAGCGCCAGAGCCCATACGCAAGGGGCATTTCGGCAAGGCCGACAGCTCTGACAGTGGTGAGGATAAGAGGAACGCTATGCCTGAGCCCATCGGAAAGGGTCATTTAGGGAAGGATGCGGGTGGCGCTGGGGCGAAGAAGAGGGACGCACTGCCAGAGCCGATTGGGAAGGGACATCTCGGAAAAGATGGGAAAGACAGCAGCGAATGAATGATCTGAATGGCAGCAGAGCATACCAGCGTGGCGCGCGGCAGGAATCGGCGAACGGCACGCTGGCTTTGGTGTGACAATGCATTCAGTACACTCTTGTGTAGAAACCTCGATACCTCACCCGTACGTGCCAATACAACAGTAACCCGTTCCTGGCCTTGTCACAGCTTACGAGGATCGTAGAAGTCCATCTCGTAAGCTATGTCATCGAGTTCTAAGGCGATGATCTGAGGACTTGTCGAAGACATACACGCTCTCAAGTCCGTGGCGCATTGGCGGACGTCGTCTGCAGACAACCCACGCTTGCAGAGTTGCGGGTGCCGCGGGCCTTTTCGGTCGTGGTGAGCTTCATGTGACGGCCGTCTTGATGTTGCAACGTCAGCACGTGGGCTTTCCGAGTAGCAACCTCCAGAGCACGACGGCGATTCCATTGAGCTTCGTCTAAGTTCGGATTGCAGTTGGCTGTTCTCTTTCCGTAAAGTTGCACATTCGATACGCAGTCTCTGGACTACAGCTTCTTGGCGGGCGCGGTACTGCTGTTGTGCTTTTCGGTTTTGTTGCTTCCGCCGCTGTGAAGACGAAGCACGTTAGCTCATGGTCATCACGATAAGCTCATGGCATTTTGGCGAGCCCAGGAGTAATCTCACCTCTTTCCGGTCACACGCTGTACTGCTAATGGACGCTGAGGATGTTGATGAGTTTGAGCTGCTAATTGAGCCCGAGTCCACCGGAGAATTCCAAGAGGACGGTGGTGGGGTTGAGTGTGGGCTGTAATGGCACCCCGATTCAGACATGGCGTAGTGTGGCGCGGACGGCCAACCAATGTAAGGCGCTGCGGCGGTAACTGGTATGTAAGCCGATGTTGGTGTCGCAGGGTAGAAGTATGAGAGCTCAGGCTCCAAAGAAGCCATTTTCGGTGACTGTGCAGCATCTTGTCAGCCAATGGACCTCATTGTGCTCACAATGATAGTGGAGCAACGTACTGGCGTATGTTTAGACAGGGCTCTGGGCGTTGATCTCGAGCGTGTGAAACGTTGAGTCGCTGACAGTGATGTTGTGGAAGTCGCTGCTGGAAGCTCAGTACTCAGTGTGTTGGAGTTTCAACTCGAATCTATAACCCATAAGATGATCCGACGGCAATATATCAATTCAGTAAATCTGGCATCCGTTCCTTAGACCCACAGTAGTTGCATCAGACGGGATCCCAGAATTTGCCCATGTCGCTGATCTCATATGTAATCCGAGCTACGGACTCCATTCATGGTCTTCTAGAAACATTGGTAGACAAAAGTTCGATTGCGATTCCACGATTCCTCAGCACCGTACCGATGGCAGACTCATCGGACCGCAACGAGGATCGACGATCTCTGTGTTTGAAAGCAATTATGCATGGGCGGCTTGGAGAGCACCTGGAAGTGTTGAGGACAGTCAGGGCTGACCGAATCGTGGCGACTATCGCGACCCGCAAATGAAGCCACAAGCGAAGGATGGGAGCCAGGTACACACGAGCAAGATCATGTCATACCCACCTCTAAGGCGAGGCTGCAGCGGGGCAAGATCCATGGCAACCTTCAAGAGGCAATAGGCTCTCGTTCTGAGCTGCTCTTAGGTTAATTCTCGTAACGCAGGTTGCTGTCCAGGCTATATCTCGTAATGCAAGTGGCGGCCTAGGCTAAATCCAATGAGGCCTGTGGTTAATTGATCTCGGCGATGCAGCCGGATCTGCCCTCGAAACATGCCAATGATGGCAGGAAAGCACGCTTGTAATCAATCAGCAACTGTCGATCTCCCGCAGGGACGGATGATAGATATCTGTACACGGGCACATATACCTCGCAAGCAGAGTTCATCATGTCACACCAGCACAGATCCAGGCGGTGTAGATTATGACAGACGAGAACGAACCTGGCCATGACACTATCTGAGCATCTCCGTTTCGGCCTCAGCTCCGAACGTGTCTGCAAGCTCGAAAAAAGCTTAGATGGGTCCGTTAAGTGCCATTTCTCCAGTATAGCCCACAGCTCGCGCAGACTGGGGTGTGCGATTCGGTATGGCGGCTCGACGTGCGTCGTTGAAAGAATGACCGCGCCGCTGACTCTTGCTGCGAGCATATTAGTCACTCGCGAGGCATGCTCTTACCGTCTTCAGCTGGCCAATCAGCGCTTGGGAAGGAACGACCACGAGGCAAACAGACAGCCTGGGCGTTGAACCAATAAGATCTTTGCACGATCTAGCCATCTCTGGAAGGCACGGTGGATTCTCCTGTCCGCGGCCAAACCATTCCTTCCTCGTTGCATGCTGGGGCCGAGTGAGTCGTTGTTCGTCTGCTCTGCTAGTGGGCATCAGACCACTCAATATCCACCTGAGTAAGATCCTAGCTATGCCGGCACTTATCGTAGGGGTTATCTTGAATCTTTCATGCTTCGGGCAAGTAACACGAATAGCAATGACTCCTTGCGGCTTCTCTTGGTTCTCTTGTTGAGTCGCGGATCTCAGGGTGGCGGTGGGAGCAGATCCATCGATCCGAGAGCCGTACACAGTAATATAATGCATATTCCGCGTAAGAACTGGAGCAAAAAGCCACTTGATCCTACGTGATGGATCTCAATGTTGCCCTAAGGTCGCACTGAAGGCAACACAGAGCAGGATAGCCAGCGTCGTAGACCCAACAGGTGCGTATGAAGTTTTCGACGAGTGTTGATGATACACTCACCTTACTGTGTTCGAAGTTTGAGGGGACTCTGCACCTTCTAACAGCTGACCCAAGCTTCGATTCAAACTTTCGTCCCCGTAGAGCACATCTCCAAGGACAATCAGAGATAACGTGTGCATGCTACGAGTCGAGCGACTTGGACATCTCTTGCTGTATTTACCGCATGCTGCCAACGACGAGTACTCGCCCACTTGCCGTCGGGCATCATCGACCTGGACGGCTGTTTTCGATGCGACTAATTAGAGTGCGCATGAAAGACTGCTCTCGGCGGCCTTGTCTTTCATCCATGTCCTCGGATGATGCAGTGATGCGTAAATATGCTGCTCAAATTTGGGTCACAGGGTTCAGCGGATCTGCAAGCAGTGATGTAGCGTTATCTCGAAGAGACAGCATGCCTGCACCTCTGATCGCAACAGTACAGAAGCAGAAACGCTAGTACACCAATAGGTCCGACGGTGCAGCGTATGAGGAGGCCATGTGCCGGTGGTCGACACCCAACATCTCCTGCATCGCACCCAACAAACCCGGTGACAATAGATGGCAGAAGGCTGGCGGCTAGTCTTGTTGCAGCTGGAAACAAATTCCGGAGTAGATCGGCCTGCGACTCCGTCGGATCCGCTATGCACAGGATCGTAGATCCTTGATCTGCAGGTGTCAGGACCAGGTGGCTACACCGGCTCGTATGTTCTGTCACGCAAATGCCGTCGGACTGATGATGCTGGTGGAAGGGCCCAGAGGGAAAACCCGAGGCTATAATTGCTTTCAGAATCTGGACGCATGACTGCATTGAGCGACACCTCCTGCTGCTTCGGGCTCATGGTGTAATGCTCGCTGACTGAAGGCCATTATCGGGACCTAGACATGTGCTTGAACCCAGTTGCAGAGCAAGACTCTCTGGTCAGGTAGTGCGATCAGGCCTAGTTGCTCGGTCATTCTGAAGCCTCAGACGCATCCGGACAAGTAATCGCGTTTGCCTTGGGTCTTGACTGGCTTCAAGCTGCAAAGTTGTGGCCGCGAACCCAGCCTCGAGTCCCCTCGGCACTTCTATGGCTCGCCAGAGACGCACCCAGCTTGTGCGGCCTGCATTCGATAGACAACAAGGTCCATCCGGTGGGCCCGAGTAGGAAGCCTCTCAAGTGCAGGTCTCCATTGACCTTTGGCATGGGACGGGCCATTCGGGAATGAACAACTCTCAATTCGTGTTGACTCGCTCCCAAGTACGTGGACGAAATCCTGGTTGCGCCTTCGCCGCTCTCGCGGTCGGTGTATCTGGCATTGATACTTGATGCGTCTACTGACTTTTGGTGCAGGAGACGCTCTAGGCAGCCTAAGGGCCTTCAAGGGAGGTAGACCAAAAGCTTTCCGAGGCGCTGGTCTTCGCCTGGTATGACGACGCCGACTGGACCCTTTGGTGATGTATCCAAAGGCAATGTCGAAACGGTTGACGGCCTGCACTCTGCGATGTCAGGAGCTGAAAATTCGGTAGGTAGTTAAAGTGCCCCTAAGACAGGAAACTGGAAGTGTTAAGAGTACTGGACGTAGGGTGTTCGACTTGAGCCAACAGTGCAGCGATCATTGCCTCTAGACTGTTACCCCAATTCGATGACAGTCCCAAGTTCGTCAAGCCCACCTGTCAAGAAGCGAACGTGAATGTGGCCAAACATGCAATCTTCATCGCACACACCACTGCGGCTACCACTCCAGCAGCAGCCAGTCGGTCCGGCAGGTCATTGCCGGTACTTTAATGACCAGCATACCGTGAATATTCGTCGAACCTAGCACATACGATACCTTGAAGCTCACAACGACTGAACATGCCGCACCACATCCTACACCTCGCCCCAGAAATCCGCGCTCACATCTGGCTCTTCGTCATAAAGGACAACCCGGTCCAGGAATTCAAAAGCAGCATCACATTCCCATGGCGCGGCGCCATTCCTGACCTGCCGCCAAATGGCGAGCGAGATCAAAGAGGAGCTGGCCCGAGCCGGACCAACGCTCCTGCTTTACCGCGAAGATGACGTCCCCGAAGGCAACCTTAAGCCCAAGTACATCGCCATGGGCACGCCTCGCGACAACTGGCTGTTCCAAGACGAGCGCTTCACACGACACGTCAAGTCCGTGAGTTTTGAGACCGATGTATACCATGCGCTACGCTCCGGAGAGCACTATGACCTCATGCACCTTCTATTGGACGAAGACGCGGCGATTCGTGCATTCGCATGGAACAGCAAACTGATGACCAACGCAATATCTGTGATGCTTGTGCTGAGGGAACGCTCTCATCAGCCGCGCGTATTGCCTCCTCAGGGGCCAAGTCGTCGGAGCACTCGACGCAACAATGTAGAGAAGGTCAAGTACTCCTTTGTTGTTGTTCTTGACTACGTGAGTCAGGGCATTCCGGTTCTTCTCGATCTGTCCGGATGGTGGAAATCTACGGAACACTTCTCGGCCGTTGGCATGTCGGGCGGGTGAGTGGTCTCGTCCGAGGTGAGACTGCCATCCACCCCTCACGAGTTGGGGTTGCGGCCATCAGTGAGCGATGGATGGGCTTGAGTTGAGTCACTGACGCTGCATATAACGGATTGGAATTCCTGAACTGGAGTTTTCACGGCAAGTGTAGGCGCAAAGGGTCAGCAAGGAAGAGTAGGACAATTGATCAAGCAATTTCGGTCGACAACACCAAAGTTCAAGCTCGCCAATCAGTGCGCAGCCGTCATGAATCACCTTCAAGGCCACAAAAACCTCTAGTAAACCTTCCAGGCCCAAGCAAAGGCCTGCTTGTCACTGGTCAAGCGCTGAACACTAACCCTGATTTTCGCCTCCCCGGCAGGGACACCTTCCCACTTGACCTGCTCAACATTGTTGACACGGTCGAAAGCACTTCCACTGCTGACGTTCCCATGCTTCTCCGAGCCTCCAGCAGTGACCGTGAGGTCCAGGTCGTTCTGCAGCATGGCGCCAGCAGGATCGGTCCAGACCAGTGTGACCTTTAGTGTCTGAGTTCCAGTTCCGGCGGCATCGATTGTGACCGGAATCTCGACAACATCGTCTTCGTCCACACCCGGGTGCTCACCGTAGCCGATCTTGGTTCCCTCAGTGGCGCCAACGGAATCAGCGACAGAGATGCGGCCCCAGCCAGAGTTTGGATTCGGCGATGTACCAGCCTCGGACGGGGTGTACTGACCAGGGAGCTCAACAGCGCCATTGATCAGCAGGGCCTTGACGAGTGCGGCTGTGGGCGAGTAGGACGAAGGGGCTGCGATTGGCTGCTGACTGCCCCCAGAAGGCGGAGCGTTCTGCGTCTGCTCCGGCGGATTGGCCACGAGGAACTGCCTGAGCAGGGCGCAGCAACCGGACGCCAATGGCGACGCCATGCTCGTGCCAGACTCGTACATGTACTTTGGGTCGGGCGACTGTCCATAAAAGCCACTGTCTGCCACAAGCGAGGATCGCGCGCTGAGAATGCACGTGCCAGGAGCAACGACGTCAGGCTTGAACCTCTTCTCACGGGTCGGACCACGAGAGCTGAAAGCAGCCATTCCGTTCGGGTCGTCCGCGTATTGGTCGCCGTAGATGGGCTCGACAGCGTATCGAGGATCACGACGACCACTGCCCGACACGCCGTACGCGACTGTCAAGTCAGGACGATCGTTCTCGGAGGCACCAATTGTAATGCAGTTCTTTGCTGCGGCTTGTGATCCAATCTGGCGGAGATCGATGCTGCCGTTCGAGTCGTTGTCCACACCATCGTTTCCGGCTGCGAAGACAATGACCATCTCAGGATTACGGACAACGCTGTGATATGTCAATACGAGATTACAGTTGGCTTTTGAGGATACTCACAAGTCGTCAATCTCCTGGCACGACTGGTCGTACGCAAGGCCCGGCTGAGAAGAACCCCATGAATTGTTGTGGACTCGAGCGCCCTCCTTGTAGGCCGGACCGAACAGGTCGTCAAGGTCGTCAGGAATCCCACCTAGCCCACCACGACTGTCGAGCAGCGACTGCATCACAAGAGTGGCAGCGGGAGCCGATCCTTGTATAGGCTCGCCGTTTGACAGGGTGCCCGAACCAAGAACTGATCCACATACATGAGTACCGTGCCCATCGGGGTCGTTTGTCTTGCCGCTGCCCGTGACGCGTCCAAGAGCAATCAGTTTCTTGATCCGATTGGCACCTGCAAATGCCGGGTGGGAGGAGTCTACCCCAGTGTCTCCGACGGCGACAATCTGGCCACTGCCATCGAGTGTGGTCCCGTTGACGTCCACATTCTCAACTTTCAAGATACCGCGAGCAACGTTGTTGAAGAGCCTGTTGGGTTTGACCTCCTGGATGGTCGCAACATCGTCTAGCGCGGCAAGAGCGTCGAGGAATTGCTCCTGCACGGTGAGGCGGATCTTTCCCTTCGAGCCATCCAGATCAATATCTTCCGGATCGAGATGGGCGGCCTCGCACAACTCCTTCTTGCATCCGCTTAATTGACAGTCCTTGTGGAAGACAACATCGACGGTATGGGTGCGGCTCGAGATGTGTCCAGGTGGTCCGACTGTGTGGACACGCAGAGATGGGTTGACGACGAAGTCCGTTGAATAGTCGGCTGCGTACTGGACGAAGTCGAGTGCACGAACAGGAGCGATGTCTTCGGGCTCATAACGACAGAGATAAGTGTTCTCGGACACGTATTCTTTGATAGCAACTTTGGCGTCAGCAAGGGCTTGCTTTTCAGCCTTCTTCAGAGGTCCATTGCTCTGGACCAGAATATATTTGGATTTGGAAGCATTTTCGTTTTCTGCTGCTCCCGCGCTTTGAGTTCGCACTGACGCGCGAGCAGTGGACGGGTCGAAAGTGTTGCCGTTGATCTGAATGAGACCCATATCGAGATGATTGAATCGATGGTCATTGTCTTATCAGCTCTCGCGAGTCCCTTGTTCTTATATCTTACCTCTTAAGAGCCCACCCGGGCACATGTGTCCACTCTAGGCAGTGCAGGTGCTCACCTTAGGTGTGCCAAGCAGGGCGGAGAGGGGAATTTGGGCGGCTACTGCAAGCCAATACTCGACAAGCCCCGGCTATCCATCTGGTTCGTCCTTGTTTTCGTGTAGACACAGCCAGTTACAGCTTTGTTTCTTGTGTTTCGAGCAGATCATCGGGCAGAAGTAGCGAATCCACCAATGGTGTCATATGGTCCGTATTTCGTGAATGCTCGTGGTGGAGCTGAGACATGCGGCTGCCTTCTCATGATCGCTACGGTCTTTCGCTCGCCAGAGCTGAGCGATCACGAGGCAGAAGGACGACGAAGAGACATGTACGAGAATGCTTCGCTTCAGCTGAATACGAGGACACGACCATCACGGCACATGACGAGTTTCGATGGCATCAACAAAGGAGGACTTCAAAGCAGAGAGGCGGATGCGAGATCAGGCCGATAGATCGTCAGAAACAAGAAGTTCGGCAATCACTGACCGGACCTTGCTCCGCCCGGGCCTTGGCGCGGCAGTTTCGACCACTTCACGCAACGCAATCCCAGTTTCTTTGTCTTGGAAGGTATCATGAAGGCTCGTGCATTCTCGTCTATATGTGCTCTCTCTTCGATGTCGTCATCAGTACTGTTCACTAGTCATCAACAGCCTCCTCGAGGTCTGAAAGCATCGATTGCTGCAGCAGGGAAGAGCTTGCCACGTAGGAAAACCCGCCAAAGGGGTCTGACTGGCTCATAGCTCTGCTGTGGCGCCGTTGAACAGGATCTACCGTCCTGTCTGTGAACTCCTTGGCGAAATTCTCTGCCAGCTCTGGGTTCGTGACCAACGGTACGATGGGCGGCTCGAGCTGTCTGGCTTCCAACTTGGCCCAATCGATCTTGCGAAAGAATCTGTGCTTCTTGATGATGTTGATGTCGCCATGACCGACACCAAGTCGTTTGCGAGGCTCTTTGCGTAGCAAACGAGTCAATAAGTCCTTAGCGTCGGGTGATAGGTAATACGGTAGGGCGAGCTTTGCGTGCAAAATGTTCTGCTGAATCTTGGTCCAGTTACCCCCACCGAACGGGGGCTTGCCAGTCATCAGGTCACAGGCCATGGCTCCCAGAGACCACCAGTCGCATGCTTTGCCGTAGCCTGGGCCGTACGAGGTCTCGTCGGATCCTCTGATGATCTCGGGTGCCATGTATTCGATTGTTCCCACACCCAGACTATTGCAGCGACTTCCGCCAGGCGTGCTTGCGTCCTCAACTGCAACCTTGCTGAGGCCAAAATCGGTCAGAAGTA
Source organism: Cyphellophora attinorum (assembly GCF_001299255.1). Lineage (NCBI taxonomy): Eukaryota > Fungi > Ascomycota > Eurotiomycetes > Chaetothyriales > Cyphellophoraceae > Cyphellophora > Cyphellophora attinorum. The sequence continues at coordinate 966,451 of NW_017253234.1, forward strand.
GATGACCCTCGGCGTCTAGAAGACAATTCTCTGGTTTGAGGTCTCGGTAGATGACGCCTACCACCTCATGCAAGTATTCCAACGCCAGCACAATTTCGGCGATATAGAATGCTGCGACTTCCTCTGAAAAGAACTTCTCCATTTCCAAATGCCTGAATAGCTCGCCGCCAGATGCATATTGTAGGATGAGGTAGAGCTTCTCGTGGTCCTGAAATGCGTAGTACAGATTGACGATGAAAGGGTGTCGGTTGACCAGCTCCAAGATGCTCCGCTCGGACATCGTGTTCTCAACCCTCTTCTTATGAACTTTCAAGAACGCCTTTGTCAGCTGCTTCTGAGCGAATAGCTTACCCGTTGCATTCTGACGGACGAGCAAGACCGTGCCAAAGGCACCGTCTCCGAGGTACTTGATGGGCGTGAAGTCTTCAGCCGTCATCTTTCTGGCAATGAGAGAGCTGGCGATTTGGTCTGGGGTCATCGTAGCAGTCGAGACGGAGGACTCTGCAGCCACATCCTGACTGACAAAGTCGTGGTCGATATGAATGTGATAGCTCTCCATGTCTTCGGTCACCTCTTCGGCGGGAGTGTCAGACCCGGCGCTTGCAGCGCTGCTCTCAGCGCCAGACTCAATATGTCGCACTCTGGAAGGCTCGCGACTTGTTGCGGCGCTTCGCAGATTTAGGGCATCTAGTTGAGCTTTCAGGTTGCTGATACCAGGCGAGGCAGGCCTAATGAGGGGACTCGCGCCAGCTAGTGGCGGGAAACGTGGTTGAGGTGAGGCAATGCGCGGACTCGTGTTCGCGGTCGAGATCTCTGATTCAGCACCAGACTCGGTAGGTGTGAAGCCTCTGACCGCATTCACCGACCCCAGGGGTGTCGCTTTCTTCTTGTTTGCCTTCTTCTTCTTCCTCTTAGCCGCATTGGCCGACAGAATCGCGCTGCCACGGGGCTCTGGCAATCTGCCGCGTTTGCCGTCATCGAATGGGTCGTCGACTAGCGCAGCATTGCCAACGCGTTGAGGAGGAGTGTCGAGTGAAGTTTGTCGCGGACGCATGTCTGTCACTTGAGGCTCATCTAGATCCATGACGCCCGTACCAGTCACAACGGACTGCGTTGCAGACGCATCAGGCTCATCTAGAGCATTTGACGGAAGTGACTGAGTCATGGTGGTCATCGTGTCGATTTGTTATTTTGAGAATGCGCAGCGTGCGCCCGGCCGCGTTATTACCGTCCGCCCAGTTCAAGGCGGACTTCACGCCAGTAGCCAGATATATTCACAGAGTGCGAAGAGTGCTGATCCGACAATAGTCATGGACGTAGAGACATCCGGCGAGGAGTCTCGGGCATGTGAAAGATTAATGGTATGGGCGAACTTCTGACCCATTGATGTAAGAGATAAGAGATACTAGACACAGACTAGATCTGTTGAGAGAAGACGAGACAACTGGAACGGTTTCAATGTTGCGATTGCGATGATGACAGAGAGAAGAGGAAGAGTCCCCGGACTGAGGCTGAAAAGATATTGATCCGCACGCATAAAGCCTGGCCTGGCCCGGGCCGCTCATTGGCCTGAAGCGGCGATTTCTCGCTCACTACATCACGTGACAACCCAACCACGAATTTGTTTGCTATGCGTTTACCGCCACTTCTTCTCGTCCTTCTGCATCGTCAGCATCAGGCGAGCATCACCAGAGCAATCAACCATGGACACTGTTATCCTTCGGGACCTCAAATTTGACCTTGTCGTTGGCCGAGATGCCTGGCGCCGTCCAGGCAAACCACAGCCTGTGTCTATAACACTAAATCTCCAACCATCCTCTAACTTTGAGGCGGCTGCTTTGCAAGACGATGTCAATTTGACCCTGGACTATGGCAAACTGTACAAGACCGTCTCTACCAAGATCAAGGACCAAATCTACGGCAATGTCCAGGGTCTGATGCTGGACTTGGCGTCATGTATCAATGGCTATAAGCTGCTTGGTATCGATATCGTGATGCCCAAAGCCATCCTGGAGGCTCATGCTGGCGTTCACTACCACTTGCGTATCGATAGATCTTCCGAGAAGGTAGATGCGTCCTGGAGTATGGCGTTGAAGGGCATCGGTGCTTCCTGCATCATTGGTGTGAACCCACACGAGCGGGAGCACAAGCAACGAATATCAGTTGACCTCATCGTGGGAGGCAGTCGCTCGAAACTGGTGTAGATCGCAATGAACTCGCTGATCCTGGTTTGCAGAACATGGTGAAGAGTCTCGTTGAGGTGAGTCTCTGTGAGGGGTTGCAAAATTTCCGCTAACTCTAGCTAGCGAATCGAAGGATCGTCTTATCAGACCGTCGAGGCTCTAGGAACGGCAATCGCCCAGGTCGTGACAATGGACCACAATCAACCCATAGTGACTGTTCTTGTCGAAAAGCCCAGCGCCATTGCCACGATCGAGACCGCTGCCGTCCAATTGACTAGAGCAAGAACATTCTTTGAGAACAAGGACTTCTGGAAGGTCAAACGTCCTTGATCCACTCACTCTGCCGCGAGATCAACACAACTGACGCGCGGTGGTCTGCGACTTTTGGTCATGGCGACATCATCGACAAGATCAACGTCAATCTCTTTCCACGTACCCGCAAGACTGCCGCGGGGCGCCGCTAGCACCTTCTTACGACCGAAGTCCGTCTTCAGCCCAGTCGTCAGCTCGGGAGGGAGCACAGTCTTTGTGGCTCTCATATAGTCCGATTTCTTCACAGAAAAGTCGACAGCATTTGGTGAAGATACCTCGTCTAGAGGCAACGCAAAATCGTTCGATGGCAGGTCACCCTCCGTTTTGGCACGTTCCAGCTTCTTACGAACGCGTCTTGACGATCGTTGGGTTACTGATTGCTCGAGTTCTCGCACTGGTGGGGATGTTTGAGCATTGTTGGTCTTAGAAGAATTCCTAGTTGGTGTCTTTGGTATGGCGGAGACCGAACCAACGTCTGCAAACACCAATGGGGATGAGTCTATGCTGATTGGATCTGCAACACTTCCGATGACGATGGCAGTGTTGCCAGGAAGGGTCGTCGGAAGCTCTCGCGTTGGTGATGGAGACGGCGAATCCAGATGATGTTTACTCTTGTTAAGGGCAACCTGCCTGACGCCAGGGATCACTTTCGCAGGCTTGAAATATTGCTTCAGGTCAGGACTGATCTCAGAGATGGCTCGTCGAAGCGGATTTCGCGGAGGCTTCTTTGCTGCTGCAACCAATCTAGATGCACTCGTGTCTGCAACAGCCTGCTTCAATGGCTCGGGGACCCGGGATGGGTCTGGGACGGGTGGCTCGTGGGGCCGCGAAGCGCCGAAATATTGGTCGATTCGATTCACCTCCCTGGGCAGCTTAGACGCATTGGACTTCTTCAGCGGTCTCGCTTTCAGTTCCGCCTTGTCTCGTTGGGCTTGATTCCACTCTTCCAGCAGTGCTGGTACGCCAAGCTCGACCAGTGTCTCGGGAATCCACATTCGCTCGAATTGATATGGGGTCCATGTTGTTTTCTTAGACTTGCTGGGACTCTGCACCGCCGTCGTTACATCATCCTCGGGAGCTTCGTCGTCGACATCTTTTTCTGCATCAAGCATGGCAAGGTACTCTGGACTGTCCTCCTCGATGTCGAGGTTGAGTCCAACAACATCGACAGGTGCTGCGCTGACACGGACTTCTGGAATGCCGCCCATCGTGTAATGCTCGCGACGCTCATGGATCTGGCCCGCGGACCGGATGAGTTGGTCTGCGAAGCCATTCTGTAGCCGGTCCGCAAGTAATGGTCGAGCTAAAGACCGCACCAGCTTCCAAGCCCCGGGCTTATATTTCCAGTCGAAAGTTTCCGCTGCATATGACCTCAGAGATTGGACGTTAATGCTACCTTGCCAGTCTGTCGACCACTCGTTTCCATTGTTTTGAGGGTGTCCGGACTTGAAACGACGGGATTGGTGTAGTAACTTAGCACAGTGCGATTAGGGAACGATTTTGGGATCTTGAGGGTCTTATGCCGTTTCTTGAAGTATCCGCTCTCGTTAGTTTCCAGCTCATACTCCAGTCTTTCTCTCCAATCCTGTAAAGCGTCTTCGTCGTTGTTCTGCACAGCATGAATGAGATCTGAGCCGAACCCTGCTCGAGCAATATCGCAGGCCACGTGCACTCCAAAGCCCGGCAGTCCTTGCTGATCGTAGTCGCCTCCACTGAGAAGAGCCACCAAGATCATACCTTCTGGATCAAGCTTAGGGCCATCCTTGATCTGCCGTAAGTCAAGCAGATCGACATGGGTTGGCTCTTTGTTGCCACGGGCGCCCTCCTTGGAGTAGTTCCTCAATGTGAGCTTTGATCCAAACATCACAGCATCACCATCGTCGCTCATGACCATATCGACGATACCAAGTTTCTGTAGCTGAGCACATTCTGCTTCTGCCTCACCTGGCGCTGAATGCGATGGAAAGCGTAGCTGCTCCACCAACTTCCTCGAAGTCTCGTTGGCCAGACAAGTCCCATACCTGGACACTGTCTGGCCTCGTTTACTGAGTGGCTTGTTTGGACCGTCATAGACGAAAAGAGGATGAATTGGAAGTGCCAGTATTCTCAGCAGCCGATAGTATAAGGTTCGAAGGGCAGGGTTCTTGCCGCCTTGCCCAGCTTGAGTCTGGAAGTTCCATATGGCTGCATCTATCGCTATACGGAGTGGTCGTTGCGTTCGTTCCAGGTGCTCGACGGCCAGCTTAGCCAAGGCTACCCGGTCACCACGTCCAATCTCCTTCAACACCCTGTGCAGTGTCCATCAGCAGGCATACCATGCATTGAGGTGCTTAACCTACCCCGGGATCCCCATGATGAGCAGATGGCTCTGGCATGTAAGATATATTTGCTCTTCATGGGGAGTCACTGTGATGATGTCGTGACCAAAGGTCCCGATGTTTATATTCCGAGTACGGCTAGCGCGTGAAGTTCCCTCCACTTCACTCTCCCATCGCCAGAATCATAGGTGTGATGCTGCGAAGCCACTAGTCACCATCGTTCTTACCGCCTGCCGAATTGTTGATCCCAAGATAGTCGCAGCTGGCCACCGACCATGGCAACCGCGACAGCATCTGCCATTCGCCCGGGTCTTCGCGACAACAGACAGCTCTCAGGCTCTCCCCACACACCGACCTCCCGCTTCATATCCTCCAACTATTCTTCTCCAGGCTCTACGTTCCGTCAGGAGGAAGACGCTGTAATCATCGAACTCGATGCTCGGCTTGTAAAAGCAGGCTTCGAAGGCGAGAGCGCACCACAATGCGTTATACCCTTCACTCCTGAGAGCGCGCGCAGGGTCGGCGACTACCGAGAATGGCTGCCAGGCTACAAACCTCCAAAGGGCAGCCTTGAGGATAGCGTGAGTGACTATGAGCTCTGGAGAGATGATCTCGGGCATGGTCTTGAGGACGATGCATTCGATTTGGGCCTCCTCGAGGACAAATTGGAAAGAGCTGTGCGCGACGCATACAATACATATCTTTTGACTGATGCCGGCACTGCACGCCTAGTACTTGTACTGCCTTCTGTGTTACCGCGTCCAATACTGTCTGCGGTTCTTAGCATGCTCTTTGGACGCTGGAAGTTTCCTTCGATATCGCTCCTTCCCCGCCCGACTGTTTGTTTGGCTGCCGCCGGCATGAGATCGGGCATCGTTGTTGATATTGGCTGGCATGAAACCACAATTACGCCGGTCTACGAGTACCGAGAGATGAAGACTAGCCGGAGCATACGCGGCATGAAGACGCTGACTCTGCATGTAGGGCGGATGCTGGAGTCCATCGCTGAGAAGCAGGCTGTTGCCCACGATGAGGCGCTACAGATTGATCTACCTTTCGTCGAGGACTTCGTATACCGAATGGCGCGGTGCGAGTCCCAAGCAACAACACCAACCAATGAAAAAAGTGCATCGAGACTGGAAGAGTCGCCGATCGTCACGCTCGACTGGCCTACAGACTCGTCGTCTGTGGAAGTGTCATTCCCACTTTCGACAGTCACAGAAGTCGTGGATGAATGCTTCCTCCCCAGCGGCTCGGAGCTCCAACCCGACGACGAAGAACTCCCACTCCCAGAGCTCCTTTACAATGCTCTACTGCATCTCCCGCCAGACGTCCGCGCCATCTGCATGGCTCGCATCACCTTTGTTGGCGCCGGATCGACCATTCCCAACCTGCGCCAGGCTGTGGTAACAAACCTGGAGGCTATCGTCGCCCGTCACGGTTGGACACCTGTTCGAGGCACGCACGTGGCTAAAGGGCGCCAGAACCTCACTCTCACTGTCCAGAATCGATCCAGGAGGCGCATCCCGGAGGCAGATGACAATAATGGCGTTGCAAGCATCTCACATCCTCAAAACGACACGGCCCCAACAACGGCAGAAGGAAGTACTTTCGAAGACAAGCTCCAAAAGCAGCTCACCAAAGACTCCTCTCAGCAGTCCGCTCAACAGACAGTACAAGGGCAAATTCGCTGCGTGGAAAGTCTAGGTGCATGGGCAGGTGCGAGTCTCCTCACGAGCTTGAAGGTAAAGGCGGTAGTGGAGATAGAGCGGAGCCGATTTTTGGAAAGCGGTATCGCGGGTGCCACGAGGGATAGAGAGACCGATGCTGTGACAACTGGGCAACGGGCGTCCAGTGGCGGAGCTGGCGCGGTAGGAGGTGGGAAGGCTGGAGAGAGGACAAGTTGGACGTTGGGTGTATGGGCGTGAGATCTGACACTGGTGGTGGGACTCACAAGCGCTACCCGATAAGCGTTCCAACGTGGAAGTCGGACATCCGTTTCGGATCCGACACGTGGTTCAAGGAGCCATGGATATCTTGACCGCAGCAGACGGACACCACAGTGACAGACCCATCGGTGCCACTTCGTTAAGAAAGTATCAAACCCCAGGATCGCGCTTCCCTATGCGAATCTTTTTTGGCCTTTCCCAGGGATGACCCCTGCAGAGACCATCAATACTGAGGACGTGAGCTACCTCAGAAAGCGGCATTGCGTCCATCAAGAGTTGTCTCTACCTTCAAAGACCCAGATCGCTGACTACAACACACCCAGCCTGCCCGCTCCAGCCTTGAAATCGTCCATACCGATGTACGCACCACACATCCTCCTCTTTCCCTCAAACTTCTTCCTCCCGTGCAGAATCCTCCAATTGTCAAACACGACTGGCTCTCCTGGCTGCAATTTGACCTCCACCTCGAAATCTCCGCTACTCAGGAGCTCATCCCACAACTTCGCAGCCCTGTACCAATCGAGCATGATGTCATGGCCCGAAAATCTGGTTAACGCTGACCTGTCGCAGTTGTTCCACCTAATTTGCGTTAGGTGATCTGGTGAATAGTGGGCCCTGGTACTATTATGGCCCAGGACCGGATGGCCCCGTGGTCGTGTACTCAGATCGTTACGGAATGTGCCGGCTGGGGATCCTTCGGCAGTGAAAACAATTCCGGTGTTTGCGAGGGTTTCGTAGGCCTTTTTGTCAATGTGATATAGGGCTGCGGCTGCAGCGAAGCCGTCGCTGAAGGTAGATTCACCTCCGAGCGAGGGATCGAAATCTCCTGGCTGGGGTGATTCGGTTGTGGATGGCATGTGTGAGAGAAGATGAAACAGCTGAAGCCCAGCCGGCTCGGTGAAATAGGAGTTGTCAGTGTGGAGGGGGAGGGACAGGTTCGTGTAGGCTGTGTCGATTGGATTGACCTCACTTGTGAAGTCCCAGAAGCCGCCATAGTGTGTGTGGCGGATAGGCCCCAGTGTATTGAGTATTTCGATGGTCGCTTCGGTTGTGGGTGGTGTTTCTGGCAGGAACACCAGGCCGTGCTCCCATATGTTTGAGAAAAGAGACTTCTGGCCCTCAGCTGCGTCGGGCCCTTTTAGGCTTGGATATGGTGTTTGCGGCTTGGGGCTGTTACTAGAGAATTTGGTCCATTGACGTGTCTGACCGTGGCGCTTCATTTTCGGTTTGCTCCGGGAAGGGAGTGGTAGGTGTTGCTTCAACCAGTCCCACGGAAAGATGGACACGTGCTCATCGGGCCCCTCCCAGGTAATTTTCACACCATCTGCCGTCTCGGAGACATCCTTGGCCTTGATCTCAGGATCGAGAGCAAACGTGTTGTGCTGCCTCTGATGAGTCGACGGGTGTGAGCACACATCGCACAAGCAGTGATCCCGAAGCCAGAAGGATGGAAACAGTTCACGATGCTCGGACCCAAGTTGAATCCTGAGCTGTTGCTTATGATCCGCAACACGCGATTTACTGACTGATGTTTCTGACTCGCCATCTGGCTGAGGATGCAGTAAGATCCTCGGCAAGGATGCTGCAGTCGTTGCTGGGGTCGCAGAGCTACTACATCGCATCTGCTGGATCGCATGCGCCGGCTGTGAGCTTTGCGCCAAGCCTCGATGTGTAAACTGATTCCTCAGCAAAGGAGAGCACCGAGACCACGCCACTACGGGAGGCGAGGCTACAGGATCCGTGAAGGGTACCCAGGCTCTCCCGTAGATGCGACTCACCTGGCGCGTCATCGTACTTTCCTCGTCACAGCAGGATTCGTGGCAGCGACGAAAAGAACGCAGTAGAGGCAGTTATGTTCCAACGAGGATAAATTGATTCGCCGCTTCTCTTTCTGACGCCAAGCATTAGGTACAACATCATTAGGATCGGCTATTCAGGCGCCACGCTTTCATTTCTTCCTCCTCAATGCAAGTTGTGTCCTACCACTGCCAATCAAATCTCTCATGCGCGATGATCTGCCGCGTACACGTGCTGCCACCCATTGTACCGTGTTGCAGCCTACAGCGCTACCGCAAGCCTGACGCTCTGGCAAACGACACTTTGAGCGCGTCAACCGGATCTACGATCGCCTTGGTTTGAGGCAAGCGCGATATTCATAAACGATCCAATACTTGCTCGGAAAGTGATGCTCAGCGAATCCCCATCCACTTCAGATGGGTGAAGGTCCCGTCAAAAAGCCTCCCCGCTTTGGAGGCCCGCGCGTGCGTAGTTTTGCACCAAAGTCTCGTGGCGGATGCTTAACTTGCAAGAAACGTGAGTGACCCTCAATGTCATCCGCAGAAATGCTGTGCCCTCCAGGTTGTGTGGAATACTTAAAACTTCTCTGTCACCTCGGCATTTGCTTCAAAATACGTTGCAAATGCACTGACAGTCAGCGCCAGGTCGGGTCAAATGTGGTGAGGAGAAACCGTTCTGCAAGAGATGTCTCGCGGGCAACCGGCAATGTGAAGGCTACGAAGAGCAGTCGACCAAGCCGCAATCCGACACGCCGTCAGATGAGTACAATCCTGGGTTTCCTGAAGATGCCAGTGGTGGTGAGAACGGCGTCGTGTACGACCTGGATCTCATCCACAGGCCCAAGAAATGCCGCCACTGTGGTGACTCCCATCCCTCAGCACTGTGCCCGTCACCAATGACACCTACCATACTCAGACCAAGCAGTAGTCCTTACCGACAGAAGACAGAGCAGTATCTATTCAAATTCTTTATCGAGGTCGCGGCGGCTTCCGTTTCTAGGAGCAAGATCAGCGCCTACTACTGGCTTGGCGTCTTTCCTCAAGTTGCCCACGATACTTCGTCAGTCCGAGACTGTCTCCTCGCTGTTTCTTCTGCCTTTCACTCGACGTCCGGGGGCATATTCAACACGAATTCGGACTCGGCATCTGCAGCCGCTTCTTGCATCGCCTACGAGGGCCGTGCTATGAGGGCGCTCTGAGCCAGGGCAGCCCCTCCTTGTCAGAAGTACTGAACACATCCATGGCATTCTGGATCACCTCGATGGTCCTCGGCGATTGGGGACTTAGTATGCAGCATCTCTACTACTGTCTGAGAATTATCAAAGGACTCTCGGATCGTTCAAAATTTGATCAGATGCAGTTACGGTATCAGGAGGCCCTGGCCAGCATCGGCTTGAAATACTTTCGTACGACCAGAGGCCCTTGCCCGAAGCATGGCGCTGAGGCCGACTATCTCGACTGCGAAGTAACGTGCTTTGTAAGTTTTAAACGACCTTGCGTCGACCGTGGCGTCTCACCTTGGATTCTCCCTGGAGGATATGTTCTTTGCACACCAAGAATTCTCCTAACTGCATGCAAGACCATTTCATAATCTATACCATTCGTTTCGATACGAAGCTGATTGAACCTATAGACGCCAGAGAAGAAATCTTTTATTGACCGAACTGCCGACGCATTGCACCATCTGAAAGCCGCCCTGCCAACTTTCGAATTATGCCTGGAGCTTCTACGCGATCGAGTTGAGCCACACTCCCATCAGGCCGAATTGGACGGCATCCTCACCAAAGAAATTCGTGAAATACGATTCTTGGTTAATTCGTGGTCAGATCAAACTCGTATGAGAATAGACGAAGCGAAATGGGCCGCGGCGCAAGCCCGTACGCCGTATACGACATCGCCCTTCGATAACATCCTGGTAGACATGATTAGATACATCGTCAACGACCAGCACAGCACAGGCATCGTCTTTCAAGAGCTGGAGCTGAGAACGAGGGTGTCTATAGTACACATTGTATCTGCGACATCTCGGGGCAATTCTATCCTCCTCGAAGATAGCTTGGCACTCATGTACTACTCAGGCTATACCGAGGGATATCTCAGGACGAAGGGCAACTGGAGTAACACACATATTGAAGAGCTCATGCGCACAACATGAGAAAGTTGCCTCCGCTTCGGACTTTCGACAGCGTCACCATGCTCGTGCGCGCCGCGCAACAAGATGTTGGTGACATCGACAAGTAGTGCGCCACTTCGCGAAGCTCGCTTTATTGAGCACGCTATTGCTGCTCTGTGTGTACCGCAGTCAGAGCGACGGCACGGTTGCTGCTTGTCGCACAGAGCGGAATGGGCTCATTCCCTGAACGCATCAGGAGTAAGAAGACGAGTTCTTCGCCACGTCGCGTTTCAAACGCGCAAACATTGTCCGTGCGACCGGACGAGGTCCAGCAGCCATCGCATCTCTAGCTGCGCATGAGGACTCGGCGTTCCCAAGCCACGCCGTGCCGGTCGGAAACATTGCCAGTCATGGTCAGCAAGTTGCACGACCAAGGATCTCGTCCGGCAGGCTCGTTGGACCCGGTGGAAACAGTAGTGCCACTGAGCTCGGCCTTATTCGTCAGCACGTAGATCAGGGCTCGGCGGTCAGGTCTCGCGCCAGCTGTGGCTAATCGAGATGCGCTGACGCTGGCCGCTGCTCATGCTACGATTGGAGGCGACGTTGCGGTCAGTTCTCGCCCATCTACTGCTGCCTCGGCTGGTCATGGGCCATCAGAGGCTTAAGTAGTGGAGGGACAGGGGAGGTGTCTGTGAATAGTACCTAGGCAGGGGTATACGATCAGAGCGCTTGGGCAACTAAACGTATACATAGTGCTGCACGGACTATACAGACACGCTGTGCCGGTGGATCTGTGGAATGATCGAGGACCATACCGAGTATTGGCCGTTATACAGTATTGGGTTTCGAGGGCTCGAGTAGGTAGACTTGGCGCCTACTAATTTCTATTTCAGACACACCGTCGTTGCATGCTTTCGCTGCACACAGAGACTACTCATATTCGTCCAGACAACTCGGACATACTCATACAGCTGCTCCCGTTCCGAGCGTACCATTCCCTCCTGCCGCTGCGTGCGCCCATCACAAACTAATCTCTCCCCTCCACATCCCGTCATTGACGCCCAGCTTCTCGACCAGGTTCCTCCACCTGGGACCTCCACGATCCTGCTTTCGAAGATAGTTCAAATGTTTCTGCCGTTTATGCACCAATAACCTCAAATTCCGCTTGTTGATCTTATCCTGCCCGCCCAGATTCGCCGCCAGGACATTTATCTTGGCAGTCAGAATTGCGACTTGCACTTCTGAAGAGCCCGTGTCTGGCCCGGCGCGTGCTGGAATGGCTTCTGATGATGATCCCTCGTTCGATGGATGTTGTGAAGAACGAGGTTTCGCTGGCAGGATCTCGTCGGTACGATGCCGGCCGAACTCTTCTATGCAGCGCATCACGTTCACCCTGGTGCGGTCTTTCTGGGAGGAGTTCCCCAGGTCGGTGATCAGATTCATTGCCTTGACGGCGTTCTCGTGCTGAGCTTCGAAGATCTCGAGGCGGTCCGCGTTAGCGCTGTCGTCGCCATCAATTTCCCGAGGTTTGGTCAGCGCGGCTGACCGTTCAATCGAAGAAGAGAGCTCGTTGGGTTTGACAAAGTAGTTTAAGTAAGAAGTCTTCAGCTCCGCCAGGGGCGCATTTGGATGTAGAGACTCGATGAACGGCGTAGGGCGGGAATGTACTGGGTGTCCCAGGTCGAGACCGGCTTTGCGTAGAGACTCTTGTCGGGCAACGTTGGCCGCGCGCCGTTGTCGTGCTTGGGCTTGTCGGTAGGGGTCGATGCGTTTCCGGACTTTGCGCTTGCGCTTCATTTCGAGGGGCGCGGTGGTTGAGAATGGCGCTGCACAGGATGGGCAGATGGATCGGGTTGGGAGGAACTGTGGTTGCGGTGTGTATGTGAGGCGAGGGAGGGCTTGGAAGAGGGAGGTTACTGCGGCTCGTTAGTATGGTCCGGGAAATGGTGGTGGAGATTTCGTACGGTTGAACAGACCGCCGGCAGCGGCTGCCGTAGGTCGAGGTGGCATCGTTGTCGACGGTGATGGAGGGACTGCTCGAAAGGCTGTCGAGCTAGATAACTCGCCTACTAAATTCGGAGGATGAGGTCGCGAGGTCGCGACATTCTACGGCGGATCCAAAATTCCGCTCCGACTTCTAGGCTAGATCGAATTGAGAATAGCTCCAAGAAATCTTGGCGTCGCACCGCGAATCTGGTAACTGCGATCTTTTGCTCGAACTTCGACAGCTACGACCACCTCGCCGACCCTCTTTCTACTCACATACCCAGCAGTCATTGCCAACACCGCAAACATGGCCGCTCCTTCAAATCTCCCCCCCATCTTCAACCCTACCTCCCAGGACATTGAGATGCTCCTCGCAGCTCAGTCCCATCTCGGGTCCAAGAACTTGCAGGTTCACATGGAACCGTACCTGTGGAAGACTCGTCCTGACGGCATCAACGTTATCAACCTGTCCAAGACCTGGTAAGAGACCGGCACATATCATGGCTATTTTGTTCTGTACTAACACGTCCTCTCCAGGGAGAAGATTGTCTTCGCCGCACGCATCATCGCCGCAATCGACAACCCAGCCGATATCTGTGTCATCTCCGCCCGCCCCTACGGCCAGCGTGCTGTCCTCAAGTTCGCCGCACACACCGGTGCAGTTGCCATTGCCGGTCGCTTCACTCCCGGTAACTTCACCAACTACATCACCCGCTCATTCAAGGAGCCCCGCCTCATCATCGTGACTGACCCGCGCACCGATGCCCAAGCCATCAAGGAGGCCTCCTACGTCAACATCCCCGTCATCGCTCTCTGCGATACCGACTCCCCAACCGAGTTCGTCGATGTGGCTATCCCTACCAACAACAAGGGTCGTCATGCCATTGGTTTGGTTTGGTGGTTGTTGGCTCGCGAGGTGCTTCGCCTGCGCGGAACACTTGCGAACCGTGAGGTCGACTGGGATGTCGTGGTCGATCTGTACTTCTACCGCGATCCCGAGGCTGAGGAGAACAAGGATGAAGAGCAGAAGCCGGGCGTTGAGGAGGCTGGTCCTGGTGCAGTTGATCGTGGCTTCACTGATACGGCTGATTGGGCTGGCGAGAGTGGTGCCGCTCCAGGTATCGAGGGCGCCCCGGCTCCTGATGCCAATTGGAATGATCCTGGCACTGGTGGTGACTGGGCTGATGGCACGGCTCAGCCTGCCACCGGAGCTCAGCCCGCTGCTGGCTGGTAAGAGAAGATCGTTGTTATGGTCGCAGGTGCAGGCAACGCTCATCCTCAGATCGACGCTGGGCCAACCCCGGTTCCATTACCCGACGAGCACTGTCACCTCCCATCCATATTAGATCCTCACACACCGCCTCAGTACCTCAACACACCTGAGATCAAAAAGCACTGATGAGGGAAAGATACTCCCACTCCGTCTTCCGTCCTCCGTTCAAAACAACCCAGAGTCATCAGTGTTCGGTAGCGAGTCATGTCGACCTACCACCGATGCTCGCCGCGGAGGAGCAAGGAAGATGTTCTACCAGAGCGGGAGGGAAAGCCCTGTGCTTTGTGGTTTCCCAAATAGTCCCTTTTTTAGCACAGATTACGTAGCTAACACCTAAGTAAGGCTCGATCTAGCAATGAAGACTTCGAAAATGATTCTTGTCTACACTATCCAGGTCGTGAATCGGGCCCGCCTGCTCCAATGGTGTTGATTCCCATGCTTCCCACCTCGCCTTTGAGTCCGACGAAGCGCCCCCTCCTGCTTCCTCATCTTTCTCGACCTGCATCATGCTCCTCAACTTGCTCCGGATCAATCTTCTTGCGAAGATATCCTTGGCGATTGAATCGCATCTTCCTGCACGCCCAACAGCTACCGGTGTAGCAGCCATGGTTCGGCATATCACCTGGGCCAACATTCAGTCTTATCTTGGCGAGACCTGTCGTGACCATCTATCTTTGAACCATCAGCAGTGTCCCTCATTGAGACCTGGTCCACTATCTCCCGTAAAAGGCAGCGTCGTCCGCATCCGTCGTGTAGAGCTCTCGTAGACGCGATACTTGCTGAAGCCTCAGTCTAGCCAGAGAGCTGAGCTAGATCGCTAGAGTTTGGGTGGCGGACTGCTCATGCAAGGTCCAGGGTAATTTGAACATACGACTGGATACTCCGTCTCGGCGACCGAGAAGGACAGGGCCATACTGCTGGCTCGTGATCATGGATGTAGCTGGCCTTATGTGCCCGTCAGATGGGGTCGAGGCGGCGCAAGCTCGCGGATTGTGGTCGTTCTTTGATGGTGGTGGCGTTAGCGACGAACGCACGTCGCATGTCGGGATCCCTCAAACCTTCTCGTCGCCTACCTCAGCACGCTGACCAGCCTGTGAAACACACTGTCGTAGAATAGCCAAGATTTCCTCTACCCTATCTTCTCGAACATCCTCAGGAAACCTCTCCTCGATGCTCTCAATCACTAGCGCAAGCGCCGTGTTGTCTCCACTGGCGACAGTCATTTCGGTATCTTGCTCATCTGTGGGCACGTCGGAAGAAGTGCCTGGGCCAGGAACCTGAATCTGAGCAACAGCATGACCGCGATCGACTTCGTCCTCGGCTGTCTCTGCCTCCGCTTCCTCGTTCGTACCATTAAGTTCCTCCCCATCATCACTTGTGGGCTGCGGCCGCGGAAGACCTAGTCCTAGGTTGATGATAGTGTAGACTTCAGGCTTGGTAAGTCCGTACGAGCGTAGACGCTTTACTGTGTCCTTGATGTACTGTTCCGGCGGCGGAGCGGTGGCTAAGCTCGGTGTGGTCTTCTCGACATATCTTAAAACCTGTTCGTTGCGAGTCGTGGTCAGTTTAAGAATACTTTGGTAAGGAATATGGTTAATCCGTTCGAGAACTAGCCGTCGGCAACACCTTATTAGACTTACGTCTTGTCGGACTTCTCTATAGCCCTTCAAATCGATAGTCTCGTATGCGCCAATCTTTTTGGTCTCTTTTCGTGGAGTGTGTGATTTCAGGAAGTCGTAGACTTCGATATTGGTGATGAGCGCTGACTGGGGGTCGACCACCTTCATATTGGCTACGGCCGATCGCGGCAGTCACTTCCTGAGGATCCGACAATCGACCTCAAAAGCATTTATGCTCGGTGCTTCACGACTCGTGGTAGAGGTTCGTGATCGAGAAGGCAACTGCAGCAATGTGGTTGAAACTTTGTAGTGGAATTTTGAAAAGAAGGCAACCACGACAGCTCCACTCTTCCCACTCACACTTACACATTGGTATATTGCAACGCTCCCACTCTCAACACATCAGTGTGGTTGCACGCATCAGCATAGCTAGCACTACAACAGCGACATCTAAGACGTATCGGCCGTCTCTCAGGGTAGCGTGTATCACCACTCGTCCTGATCACAAGGTTGGCAAGCAGATTTACACAGTATTCATTGTGTGAGCGGCCCACGCCGGCCCGGAACTTACATTGTCGAGAGATATCTGCAAAACGTGACTGTACATCTCGACCGTGTGCCTCAACTCCGCCATGCTACACAAGTCCCACTACCCGAGTACGCCATGCATATGCCTTTTCGTGACAAAATCCAACAAGCCGAAAGAGGCAGGATATCGAACGTAGAAGAATCGTACATATCAGCACATCAAGCCTTTGACTTTTTCTTCTTTTTCTCGGCTTTTGATGTGACGTCTTCCTCTTCCCGCTTCCGCTTCTTCTCGCTTGCACCATTTGTGCCGTTAGTGACTGGCGCCGCGTCGCCTCCCTTCTTGACAGCCTCGCCGTTGCCGTTGATGACCATCTCGCCCTTGTCGAGCTTCTTCTGCAACTTCTTCGCACTCATGCCTGCCTTGGCGGCTGCTGCTTCGATGTCGACTTCGGGAGCCAACTTAGACTCTCGCTTCGACTGTCGCTCGAGCTTTCTGAGCAGCTTCTCTTCCTTCTTCTTCCGCTTCTCAGCTTTCCGCGCAGCTTTGTCGTCTGATGGGACAATGGCAGCCTCTTCCACAGGATTGATGGGCTCATCGGGTTGTGACTCTGCTGAGTCTGTGTCGACGCCGTTGGTCATATGTGTGTCCTCGATTTCCTCAATCAGCTTCTTGCCTTTCGACTTGTCCTTCTTGGGCTTGGTCGCAGCGTCTTCTGTACCGTCCAGTGCATCAGCATCAGCATTGTACTTCTTAGCTTCCTTGATGTCCCACTTCTTTGGTTGAGTGGTGGTGGCAGTTCCATCCGGCGCGATAGCGACACCCTTGGGTCTCAGCGGCCGACCCTCGATGGCTGACAGTTTGCGCTCGAGATAAGCACGCGCGTCTGTGCCGAGTGCAGCCTTCTCCTCCTCACCTACTTCTTCACCTTCGTCCCACTCATGCAGTGCATCGACACGCAGTCCAAGAGCGGCTTTCGCAGCGAGCACTCTCGCCATCTTGCCCTTATTCTTGCCGGTGGCTTGTCCGATCAGAGACGAGTGATAGATGAGACCATATTTGGGTGTATCATGCTTGGTCTTGAGAGCTCGGAAGAGAGCCTTCTCTGCTCCGAGAATCTGAATGGTACTAGCAGGATTCTTCGATAGTGACATTAAGCTCCCAGCGTGGGCAATGAGGCGGGCACCGACCAGATCGCCAACGAGAGCAGTCAAATTGGGCGCGATTGCCGTCATTCGAGCTGTTAGGTAGCTGGCTAGTTGTGTTCGGTATTCGGTGAATGATACGACCTGTTCAGCCAGGCTCTGGATATTCTCAAGATCCTCATCTGTGATTTCGGTACCCATGGACTTGTCTGCGGCCATCTTGACGGCCTGTTCGATCTCTTCCGGAAGGATGTCTGCAAGATCTGTCTTCTCGAAATTCTCTCGCATGCCCATCTTCAGCACGACCTTTGCATATGCCAGGTTGTCGTTCAAGATCTTGGCCATTTCTGGGAAGTGCCAGCCGTACCATTCCTTTACTCGCATGGCGTATGTGTTGAGTTCCTTGTCGAGGTCATCGAGGAGGCCAATGGCTTGAATGATCATAACGTCAATCTTGTCAGCGGAGAATTTGAGCTTGTGACGTGCGAGCGAATGTGATAGACCTAGCGATAATTGCTTCGAGTCTTCGGGCGCGAGTTGTGGTACGAGGGAGTAGATGTGTTCTCGAATGGCGCGATAGAGGTCGGCGGTCGTCGAGTCGGCCACAGGCTTGATGTCGAGGCCAGGAAGCTTGCCGATAGCATTGCCCAACTTCGGGTCGGCCACGGCGAGGCTAAGCTTCTTCTCATCTTTGACGGTGTCGAGCAGGGATGCCAGCTGTGGAGTGACTTTTCCTTCAACGAGGGCGGCGGCTTCTTCGAGGGCAGCGGCAGCACTATCGAATTTGGCGAACTGCTTGAGCTTCAATTGGTTGCAGACGGCTTCGACATTTTGGAGTGATTCTGCGATATCGTCTTTTGCGAGCAGCTTCTTGTCCTTGGCCTTGAAGAGAGCGTATCCAGCAGGCGTCTCCTGCAGCACAAGAAGCGTCATATCGATGATCTTCTTACTATGCTGAGGCTTAAGGATATGGACACGTTGTATGCAATGCTGGTTGTGAAGTTCTACGCTGGCTGTCCAAAAATTTTACCAAGACCTGTCCTAATTCCGCTAAGTCCTGGACGAGGTCATCGACTTCCAAGGTTGATCAATGCGGGAACTGGAGCTCGCCCGAATAATAGATCAGCCGGAGCCTACATTGTCTTGAGTACCATCACTGCCTTTCGAATTCTTGTGCGCAGTGCAGCATATCGCAAGTGAACCTGCAGGCGTCCTGTCTCACTCCCAGCGACACTGACCTACATTCCATCGAGGTCCCTCACGGAGACCTGGAGTCGCCATGGAAGGTGCGCAGCAGAAAGCAATGACTTCTATATACGCTAACCTCTGGATTAGGTCTCTTCTTCAACGTCAATGGCGGGTTCATGGAGGGGATTGTCCGAGGATACAGAAACACTCTGCTCACGTCACAGAATTATGGCAATGTATGTATCTGGAAGCGGAATCGCAGCAGCCACTGATATCCCGCAGTTGACACAGTGCGAAAGCATCGACGATGTGAAGATGCAGCTCGGTCCCGCCTATGGTGATGCTCTCTCTGCGTTACCACCCAACCCATCGACATCGGCGCTCACGTCGAAGATGACGGAGAAGTTGGTGCAGGACTTCAGATACCTCCAGGGCCAGTGCACCGGCTCTCTGTCCAAATTTATGGAATATCTCACCTATTCATACATGATCGACAATGTCGCACTTCTCATCACCGGCACATTACACGAACGAGACACTAAAGAGTTGCTCGAGAGGTGTCATCCACTGGGCTGGTTCGAAACCCTGCCTGTACTTTGCGTTGCGACCAATATCGAAGAGCTGTACAACTCAGTTCTGATCGAGACACCCCTGGCACCCTACTTCAAAGGCAGCCTCAGTCATCAGGACCTTGATGAACTCAACATTGAAATCGTCCGGAACACACTGTACAAGAACTACTTGGAGGACTTCCACCATTTTGTCAACAACGACCCAGAAATGGCAATGACACCAACTGGAGAGATCATGAGCGAGATTCTGGAATTCGAGGCCGACCGGAGAGCAATCAACATTACAATCAACTCATTCGGCACAGAGCTCAACAAAGATCAACGGAAAAAGCTGTATCCAGAATTTGGGAAACTGTACCCCGAAGGAATGCTTATGCTGTCGAGAGCGGACGATATAGAAAGCGTATCACTGGCTGTCAGCGGCGTGGGCGACTACAAACGCTTCTTTGACGAAGTCGGACTGAATCAAGGTGGCTCGGGCGCGGGAAATATGCAAGGTGGATCCGGAGGCGACCAGAAGTCGCTCGAGGATCTCTTCTACCTCAAGGAGGCTGAGCTGTCCAAGCTGGTCTTCACCAGACAGTTCACTCACGCCGTCATCTATGCCTGGGTGAAGTTGAGGGAACAAGATAAGTCCAAGTCGTTCTTCGAAGGCATCAAAGCTAACCCTTCGCCACAGCTGAGAAACGTGCAATGGATATCGGAATGCATCGCTCAGAACCAGAAGGACCGGATAGGCAACTACATCAGCGTCTTCTGATCAGGAACGTCGATCCTTGATCCTCGGTTCTCCGCTGTCCGATTGTGCGCCGTCGAATCTGACCTGGACAGGTCGAGACCTTCTCGTCGCTTCGTTGCCTTGCCTGGTCACCAGTAAAGCGTGTCACTAGAGAAGATGAGTATATACCTATGTACGGTCAGGGATGCAAGGCGTTCAGGGGGGACCACAAGGCAATACAACATCTTTCACTTGATGATTTCCAGGCTGCCGCAACAGCTCAGGCAATTGATGGCGGATATGCCACCACCAACAATAGGTAGGAGAGCAACATGTCTGTCTTCACTTCACTGCGTACCCACACTCCAGCCATCTGTGTTATCTCCGTTGCTATCCCGACGGTATCCTTTGCGACCACCGGCTTTCGCATCCACTCATGCGACCACACAAAGTATCGCTTCGTTTGAAGCACGACTTCGAGGTACGACTGATAATCCGCATCGCAGCTAAAATAGGACAGCTTGCGAGGAAGGCGAAACATATCCTGCGCAACAGAATGCCAGATGTCACAATGTTGGACCAGGACGTAAGTTCTGGCTATCCACCAGGCCAATACCAACTGCCACAGTTCACGCCAGCACGCTCAAGATCGCAGCTGAATTGTGTCGCGCTAGTGCAGTCACAACAACAGCATGACAATATGATCTCCTTAACGCCACAGGACAACACAGATGTTGCCGCGGACGCAGAAAAACCTATGGACATCTGTGAGCCAGAACCTCAATCACTTCGCACATTGTGGCCTGAAATTTATGCTGTTGAACCCCTGAGCATCAAGCGCAAACCAGTTGGTGAGCCCGTCAAGACTACTATCAAGCCATCGAAAGTCTACGACGTCCGACCACCGACCAACAACCGCCCATCTCAACAGCCTGCCGCTGTAGAGCGACCAAGATCCCAAGAAGTCTGGGTATCATCACTCGGCTCCAGCACCAGACCTGACTTCGCGGAATCCGCTCAAACTTCGGACAGCCAAATGGGAACATGCTTTTCAACACCGTCCAAAGCCCTGGCTCCACAAGGCGCGCTCTCGGACAAAGAAGAGAAAGCAAGGCGAAAGGCGGCGCGCAACGTCGAACGCCAGAAGTTGCAAGCAGAACTTGCCGACCTCGAGAAACGCCGCAAGCACCCAATGCCACCGCCTGTCCTCCGCGCTCTTGCACCTAAAAAGCTTCGCAACAGTCTCCTCGAAAAGTCAGTCCGCAAAGCGATCGACCCCGAATCCGTCATACCTAGCGAATGGACGCGTCGACCCAAGCTCGAGACCGCCTTCGCATCCAAAGACGAGTTCTCCGTCGACGGCTTCATCGTCCTCGACACCTCCGCTCGACCGTCCAGCGCGACGTCTTCGACCTCCAATCCAAATGCTCACACCGTCCCTTTGGCCCTCGTCCTCCACCTGCCAGCCTTCCCAAGGTCGCCCCGGGCGCCTTCGACGCCTTGGTCGCTGCTGCTCTGAACAACGGTAACGATGTAGTGCGATATGCTCACACCTACAAGCCTGACCTTCGCACCATAGCCGCCCGCAACATTGCTCCTGGTTCCAACTGCCGCGACCGCCTTCCCAGCAACTTCGCCCCCTTCCGCCCTAATCATGCTGGCCACCGCGCTCCCGCCAACACCGAAGAACACGCCTTCCTCCTCCACTGCTCCTTCAAGATCCCCTCCACCGCAACGCGCCGCTACTACTCCAGGCCAGAAGCGCAATACCTCCCTTCCATCGCCGCCCACAGCACCCTCCTTTCCCGCCCGAAGGACCCAATGTACGACTTCGCAGCCAGACAGCGTGAACATGCCGCGCAGCACGCGCAGCGCCAACGCGAGCGGCAAGTGGAAACCACGCGTCGGTTGGGCGGGATCATGACGGGCCTGAAGAAGCGATTGGGCCCTGAGGCTCAGTACAAGCGATTGAAGGAAAGCAGGCTTCCAATGCATCAGCAGCCGATTGGTGGAAGGAACTGGGTGAGGAGTCCGACCAGCGACGAGAAGAAGGCGGAGGCGGAGCAGGCGAAGCGAGAAGGGCAGCAGACCGATCAGCAGCAGCAGGAAGTAGAGAAGAAAGATCCAGACACGAAACTGTTGGACGAGTACGAAGCTGCGTTTCACGTGTGGGAGGCGAAGATGAGTCTGGAGAACGGAGGGAAGGCGGTGGGATGGTGGGAGGATAGGTGGAAGGAGCCGGAGATGAAGAGATTCGCTGTGCAGGAGATTCCGAAGTTTGGTGGAGGTGGAAAGGCAGTGGTGGTGAAGCAGCCGGGAACGGAGACAAAGCAGCAGGAAGCGAAGGGCGAGAGCCCAGTCCCTGCTTCTGCCCCAATTGCTGTTCCTGCTCCTCTTCCGCAGTCTGCAAAGGAACCGCAGGAGAAGCCGCCGATGGAGGTCGTGCGGTGGAAGTTGCCGCTCCTCGGGAAGCTGGCGGGAGGCCACCCGGCGCATGAGGAGCACTTTGACGATTTTGAAATTTGAGATTGATATTTGTCCCCAGGGAGGACTCTAGCATGCAGATTGAGAGACTTTGCATTTCAGTCTTTATGTAGGTATGCATGCAGAAAACGACGAGCAGACAGACCATCCCATTCCCTTTATCAGCACCTTCCCAGCACTTGGTATGGAGCTTTTTTGTGTGTGTTTTCTACTATTTCGAATGCATGACTAGACCTGCCTTTCCCTGACCGTACAGATGGTATGTCAATCATACTGGAACAGTACACTGATCGATTCACCGTAGTGAACGCGTCTGATAGCCTGTGAGAGGGTCAGATGCTGTAGAGCGCGAATTCTATGTAAGGACTTACCTCGGCGAAGATATTGCCAACCTCGAGCACCTCCAGCTTGGGACATCGCTTCTTGTGCTCGGTCTGATCGACAGTGTTGGTGACGACGACTTTGTCGAGCGCACTGGCATTGATCCGATCAATAGCATCGCCACTAAGCACGCCGTGAGTGACAAGAGCATAGACCCTGCTGGCACCCTCCTTCTTCACCAGCTTAGCGGCTCGTGTGATCGTGTTACTCGTGTCAGCCAGGTCGTCTATCAGGATCGCTGTCTTGCCAGCGACGTCGCCAACGAGCATCATGGTAGCATTCTGTCGGTCTGTGATTTTGGTGGGACGACGTTCCTTGTGGATGAGAGCGAATTGAAGGCCCAGAGAGTCGGCTATTGCAGTAGCTCGCTTTGCTCCACCAGCATCTGGGCTGACGATGACTGCGTTTCGGTAGTCAGGGATGTTGTGCTGAATGTATTTCTTGAGCATTGGTCTCCCGTACAGGTTGTCAACCGGAATGTCAAAGAAGCCTTGGTACTGTGGGTCATGAAGATCCATAGTGATGATATGGTCCGCACCAGCGCAAGTGAGGAGATCTGCCACGAGAGTGCCCGCTTGCGCCACCCATTGCCTATAGCCAGGTCGCGGCTTGAAGGCGTCCTGCACGGGTTTGGAATTGGGTGAGTCCTGAGACTTGTCTGAATTGGGCGCGAAATCGTGAGCATTGACACCTGAGGGGAAGGTGCCAGAATTGTTCCTACTTCTGATGGACAATGTGTCAGACTTGGAAAGATCTTTGTAGTGGCTGTATCGATTCTGATGAGGTTGAGTGCCTGAGTCGATGTCTTCGAGCTGAGTGCGCGAGACTGCTCTGTGCAGGGTGTTGTGTTGCGGACCGTGTTGCGGACTAGTGCCATTCAGGATGCCATTGGTCTCATGTCTCTCGGGATGTGGTGTGGACGGGACGCTATCAAAAGAGTAGCCACTTTCGCCGTTGATGTTGGGCTTGTAGACGCTGGATGAGCGGATCAAGGGCGCTCCAGACTTGTTGTAGGGTATGTCGGATTGGCGAGAGTAAGGAAAGAGCGGGAGGACGACGGTGACTTTCTTAGCCGAAGCCGTCTTGCACGCCGAGATGGCAATGCAAAGCTCAATGAAGTAGTCGTTCACGGGTCCTCCCCCGGACTGGACAATGTATACATCTTTCCCTCGCACTGACTCACCAATCTCAACACGGGTTTCTCCGACCGCAAATTTTGAGAAGAGGGCTTGACCTGGAGTAATGCCGAGCTGTTCACATATAGACTCGGTCAGGCGAGGGTGAGAGTTGCCACCCAGGACAACGATGTTGCGCACCATGGTCGCGGTGGAGCCCTGTCAGGAAAGACGTTCGACTGGTTAAGGGCAAGCAGAAATCGCGACTCGATGTGGACAGCGAAGGGCCAGGTCGGAACAAGGGACGGCAGACTTGCAGAAGATCGGGTACGACCCTGGCAGCCGTGACTAGAGGTTGTCGTAGGAGATCATAGTGAGGTAGTCCTCGCGTCTGAGCATAGACGTCTAATCGAGCAATTTGGGACACATAAAGAGAGGCATCGACTCGCGACAAAAGAGCCGAAGGGCATGGGTAGGTCATTTTTCTACGCTTAACCTGCCACATTAAGAACCTGCAGCACGACATGTGCGGGGCAGCAGATCTCCAACCAGCTTGCCAGTAGCCCGTGGACCAGAGCACGCGACATTCACACCTCACCTTCTGGATTGGGATGTTGCTCACTGTCATCCCTCAGGTAATGCCCTCAGGTGAAGAGCTCTTACTCTGCCTGTTGCTAGCTCGTTGCGACAACCCGCATGTGTCCCACGCTATAATTTCTAGCAATGCTCCCAACCACACTGCTCTTACATTCGCAGCCCAATCTGCACAATGACTTGGCTTGGGTCCTAATGCAAGTGCACTGCAGGTGGCTTCCTCTGCCATCTCGAAATAATGTCTGTTCCTTCCAGCTCCGGGCATTGATACCCCGCCTATTCTCGAAGAAATTGGTTATTGCCTAGTTTTCACAGGTGACGATGAAAAGTAGGCTGGGAGGGAAGGTCCAGCAGTCAGAGGCGCTTCTCGACGACCTAGATGTTGATGAGTCCATGTACACAACGACACGAGACATGCATCAGTCCCCTGTATCAACCTCAAGATCCAGCTGAACATCATTGCTGACTCCATAATCTTGGAGCGTGAGCTGGTCCTTGAAAGGTCGTTCTCCTTGCCGTTTGAGTAGGATTTCGTGCGCAGGACGACCAATGTAAGCACTGACGATCTTCTTGAACTCGCCGATGGGATCTGATGGAAAGCACGGAATCGTATGCTTCGTGCCCAGTCTGTCATTGACCGTGACCCGAATCATCGGCTGTTGAGGCACCGCTGGCGTAGGCTTCTTCTCCTTCTTCTCCTTTCTCTCTTTGCGCTCCGGCTTGTCGTTGTTGCCAAACTTCCTGTGTGTATCATCTATCCTGTCACTGTCATCCCTGTCGCGTCTGGGTGAGCGTGGCTGTCGTGGAGACTGATCTCTCCTGGGTGATCTTGACCGTGATCGGGGCTTGTAGTGGTCTCTGTAGCCGCGCTGATATCCTGAATCACGATCCCTACGATCGTCATCGTCGCGACGCTTGTCCTTCCACTTGAAGCCTTTGTCCTTTCGTGGTCGTCGCTCATCCTTTCGGTCTCTGCGCGGCGACTGGCTTCTTCGTCGATTCTCTTGAGGCGTTGAGTGTTGCTCCTCCCTGTCAGCGCGCTTGCTCTCTGTGGGTAGATCTGGTCCCTCACTGTCTGCCATTTTGTTATGCAAATATGCTCAGGCTTGCCCACCGAGATTTTGAGCCTTGCTACCTAGGCACTAACGAGTTATGTGGTCTATGTGATGTGAAGTGCACAAATCATTTATCGTGTCAGACGTTATTCTGCGTGCTACAGCGAAGGCTTTCGAAGCACTCTCGGTCATTTGAACTGATTTCTCAGCCACTGACTCCAAATCGTCATTCTCCACACCGCGACTCTGCCCGTGACTCGTTGACGTCGCACGACTTCACTTGCTACCGGCAACAGCACTGTGGAGGTTGCTGCATGTCGTGTTGCCCTTTGACACATTCTTCGTGGTGTGCACTGAGTCTCGAGTCACCATGAAGACAACCAGCGCTCTCATGATCAGGTCACTGATCTCGAAATTGCACCCACCAGCGCCTCCCACCGCCCGAGAGTCCAAACAGCTACTTCGCATGCTGGATGCGCGCTTCCAGAGCAGGCTCGACGCAGCCCATCCGGCCCCGAACTCTATCAAACAACAGGACCAGGACGACGGGCCAAGCAGTGGCCCTAGACCGGCAAGCACATACGTGGATAGCATCCTTGCCCATCCCCTCCTTGAGAGCGAAGCAGTGTCCGGAAACCAGACCTCGGCCTTGGACAGCACGCCTACAGCGGCGTCAGCATTAGAGCGTCATCTACGCAATGGCACACTCACCATGTCCAGTCTGCAAAAGTGTGCACTACAATATCTTACCGAGCGCAAACGTAACCAACCAGCAAAGACCAGATTGGCACCCAAACTTGCCGCATGGTTTGATGCCGCAAGTCCGGCGACAAAGGACGAGTTCTTCCGAACTTGGGCAACGGAAGATGCTGTCATCGACGCCTTGTATGCAGATCACGCTCATAACACTGTATGGAGCTGGCTCCAGATCTTGTACCAAAGAGCCTGGGCGTCAAGTGCAAGCGAAAAGCCAGCATGG
This sequence comes from Cyphellophora attinorum, assembly GCF_001299255.1. Classification (NCBI taxonomy): domain Eukaryota; kingdom Fungi; phylum Ascomycota; class Eurotiomycetes; order Chaetothyriales; family Cyphellophoraceae; genus Cyphellophora; species Cyphellophora attinorum. The sequence continues at coordinate 992,760 of NW_017253234.1, forward strand.
CTACGTGCTGAGGACCATTTCATATCAAAAATGATGCACTGGTCGATCATCAATAAGGAACCCATATCCGCCGCTCAGCAGTTCATCGCTGCTACCAAACACCGCATGTCATCAGGTTCCCCAGCACCCACGTCATTGTCAGGACCGTCTATGCAAACCCACGAACCTCTACAGGAATCTTGGGCCAGACTTACGTCATACTTTTTGCATACACGAGGCTCCCATGGGCTACCGGCTGCCACATTCGACTCGCTGCTGGACGTCGTACCCTCGCAAGGGCGCCACAGTTACCTCACAGGTGCTTTCTTCCGTACATACCATCCGCAAACGCCCAATGCTACGACACTGTACAACAAACTGCGCAAAAGTGACATGGCGCGCGGCTTTGCCACATGGGTATCGCTCAAACCACTGCGCATCAAGCGAGCTATCTCAGTTGTGGTCTTAGACGCTGCCGAGCTGTCCTTGTCACAAGGTCGAACAGCTGAAGCTACGTTCTTCCTCGAATTCGCCCAGCAGAATTTCCCAGAGTTTATCTCCAGGGATGATCATGAAGTTGCCCCTGTCGTTCGACTCGAGCGTGCTCGCGCAGAGCTCGGCTCAACTGCCATAAACTGGGGATGGAAACTGCCCAGAGCACTGCATGCACCTGTTACATCCTTTGGCTGAAAGACGGCAAGAGCAGTGGCGCAAAGGAGCGCCCAGCATCAATCGCAGCTGCGTCCTGGCCAGCATCCGCTGGCTAGACATCCCATTCACAGATCTGGCAATCTCACCAAGCAGCTTGTCAACTTCAGTGGTTGTGCTCTGTCCTTCATAGCCACCGATGTGACAAGCCAGGATCCCGAAAGATCAGTCGAACGCATCAGACATTCCGCCGAAGATGCTATCCGCCTTTCGTGCACGGGCAAAGACTCAGTGGCATGGACAAGCGGACAGAAACAACGAATCATGACAAGACCTCGCCTGTCTCTTCCAGACGCATCACGGACAACGTCTATCTGAGAAGTCTTCGATCTCGCTTGAGTGGCATGCCCTGTTACGACAGTGGCAACAGTGGTGAAGCGACGCGGAGTCGGGTGGTAGAAGAGGGCAGCGCAAGAAGAAGAGCGTGAAGGTAACAGAGCTGGACTTATGCGTCAGACGCTAGCGGCCCCTCCCTTCGCAGCTTGCGCCCAGTGCGATGCATTCCATGGCAGCTAGCGCTCCTGCTTGGGCGAGTGGGCAAATTTAGGAGGCTTGCAGCAGCTCATGACACGCTGCGGAAAGAAATGGCCCGACTCAGATCTGAGCAGAGTAGCGGAGGGCACGCTGCGAGTATGATGATGATAGCTTGTGAGAAGAAGGACAAGCAGAGTCAAAGTATTGAATGCAAAAGACTTTTCGTCATTGTGCCTAGGAATGGTACCTAGTGACAGATATATCTATCCATTATATCCCAAACTATGCAAGAAATCCAAATCCGCGATCATCGATCTGATCTGACACGTCTACAAGGCGAACACAGCAGCTGCTGCGGCGAGGACGAGACCAATGAAGCTGGCCTGGGACTTTCCTGCAGCGCCGGCGAAGCTCGAGCCCGAAGCTGAAGCGCTGCTGCTCGAGCCTGTTGCGCCGCTGCCGCCTGTAGTCTGGCTACCTGCGCCGGCATTAGCGGCACCGGGGCTGCCAGCCTCGCCGGTCTCGGTTGGGATTGTGGTGACGATGGTGCCGGAAATGGTAGTCATGGAAGCGGTGGCTTTGCTGCTAGATGGAGCTGTGGAGGAAGAGGATGAGTTGTTGGTGGTTGGGTGGTATCCGGAGCTGGCATTGCAGGCCAGATTGTACAGCGGCTGGCCAGAGGCGCTAGCAACGCTGAAGTCTGGGCTGGCCTTGTCCTGGAGCATGTACCACCAGAAGTTGATGTTGCGCTTGATCAGCTCGCAGGCCACCTCCTGCCAGAATGTCTGCGCGTTGTCCACTCCAGTGATCGCAGCGCCCGACTGCTTCCCTGAAACTGGCCAGCCAGCTTCTGTGACCCAGAGCTCTGCGCCCTGAGCGACGGCCTTGACCTTGTCGTAGGCCTCGAAGAAGAGATTGGCAGCGTTGTCGATCGAGTTGGGGTCGGTGGTTTGGAAGTAGGGGTATTCGTCCAGACCGAGGAAATCGCAGGCGGCGATGACCTTGTCGTTGGAAGAGTTGACGAAGGCGTTCCAGGTGTCGACGTGGCCGATCGGTGTGCCGTCCAGGGCAGTGCCTTGATGGCTTCGCGGACTTGGCCGATGTAGTCAACTAACTGATCTGGGGTCTGGCCAGCAGCGGTGGGATCATTGGCGAGACCAGTGACTGAGATGCGGTAAAGATCCTCGCTGCCAACAGAGATACCAGTGACCATATTCTTGAGGTCGTCGCCGTATTGTTGGATGGCGTTCTTGAGAGCTGTAATCTCGTTGTCGAAGGCGGATTGGGGAACGGAGGTCCATAGACCGAGAAGTAGTGTGGATTTTGTGTCGATGGCTGCGGGTATCGCGTGGATGGGCTCGTTGGTGGTGCCCTCTTGGATCATAGTATATAATCTGGCGCCGTTGAAGTTGTCGAGACCACTCAAGCTGCCTGCAAGCTTGAATGATGCTTCGAAGTTTTCTTGCGTGGCTTCTTGAGCGGCATAGTTGAAACCGCGTACCGCAGCCAGAGCCGTGGAGGCACCGCCGACGAGGGAAATGAGTGAGCCCTTCATGTTTGCGTAAGAAAGAATGACTGTCGTTAGTATGGAAGATTACGAAAAAGAAGAATTGATGAAAGAATGAATGATGCCCGGTTGGAAGTGATGTGAGGAAAGACAGAAAGTGATCGATGCGTTGAGCTGTTGATATTTCGAGGTTATTTGGCGCTGTCAAAGATTTTCTGGGGGCCGCTTACGACGTAGGCTGGTCGCTTCCGGCCGCCTTGGTTGGTGCTTGTACCTGGAATGGCTCCGTATTGGCGCATGACGCGTGTTTAACGGGCCGAACGAGGTCAATTTTCCCCTGAAAATCACTCCAACTTGGTTGCTGCCCCTTGCGAGAAAATTCTGGATATTGGGGAGGGCTGTGTCTTTGACTTCGCTCATGAAACTCTGCGAAGAATGGATGTACAGGTTCCTACTGCTACAGTGATGTTTGTATGCATCGGTACTGAGCAGCCACGACGACAGCAGCAGCTCTGTGTAGGGTGATCAGTGACTTGGATCAGGTGCAAAGTGCGAAGAGCACGAGGAACACACGTCATCGGTACGCTCATTATCGTTTGTACTGCAGATCACCCCACCGGACCACAAGTGTGATCTCTCTTAAAGATGCGGTCAGTATATCGCCGAAGAGATCTGGCTCTGATCACACAATAGACCAGTAGATACATACGACAGAGGTGATCGCAAGTGAGGCACTGCTCGGGGCCTCGGGCGCTGGTCGCAATGTCTTGGCTGAAAGACGACAGCGTTGGTCATATTCTCGCTGACTGCGCCTGCCAGAGCCAGTAAAAATCCATCTGCGTCGTCGACGATAGCAGTCCCGATGTGAAGCTCTTCGCTTTGCCCGCTAACCGTCCTCCTCCAAACTCGTCCCAATCACTTCAGGTACTTGTTAAACCATTCGACAGCTTGCGCAGCTGCCGTCTCATAGCTCTCTTTTCCAACCTCGCCCGGCGCGTCTGGGCTGGCCCTCACACTGAACCCATGATGGGCTCCCTTGTGAATGAAGAACTCGTACACACCAGCCTTGCCCTCGCCACTAGGGCCCAGCTCCTTTCTCAACGCCGCCTCTGTCTGCTCTGCGGCCCCTTTGTTGAACAGGAAATCGAACTCTGCCACTGCACAGAAATACGGTGTCTTGAACCTGCCAAGAGCCCCGACAAAATCCTTCGGGGCGTCCAAACTACTAGGATGGGCCGAAAACGCTGCGTCTAGCAGCGGCTTGGTCGCGCCCTCGCCTTCAGCAGAGGCCGACTCGCCGCAGAGCTTCGTCGACGGGTACCCGCCCCAGCAGAACCCAGCCGCACCCAGCTTTCCACCCGCCGGTAAGTCAGCTTTGACCGCTCTTGCATACCGTAAGCATTCTGGGTACGCCTTTGGCGCGCTCGATGTGATCAAAAACGGAATGAAGGTCGGTGCGAACGTCGAGATTCCCCAGATTTTGTTGAAGTACATCCGGGGATCGAGCAGACTCCACCAGCTGGGCAGCGGCTTGAATACTTCGTTCATGGCGTGCATGCATTTCTCGCTGCATCCACCGCCGGGAATGATGTCACTGTTGGGAAGAAGGAGGATCAGCAAGTATGTCACTAGGAACCAGCAGAGATCGGAGGAGTCGAGCTTAGAACAGGACAACACTTCGCTGCTATGCGAGAGGCGCAATGAAGTGGCCCGAGCTGCGCGAATGTGCCACAAGACAGTCCGCTCCCGCATACTCTCGGCAAAAGAGCTCTCTATTCGGCGACTGGGGAGCACTCACGGAGTCAAAACACGACAGCCAGTTTGTTCAGCATAGTGATCCGCAAGAATCTTGTTGTTTGGCAAATGCAGCCCAAAGGCATCGCAGAAGAAGATTATGGTCGATTTGGGCTTCGGATCGTTTGGCGGCAACGAGACGTAGGTCTTGTAGCTGGAGCCGTACAGATCTGAGAGTGTGCCTTTGGGCGTGGCAAAGTCATGGATCGTGCCCCGGAAGCAGTCGCGGCAGACCATCGTTGTGAATCGTGTTAGAGCGGAGGATGGGTGCAGGGCAGTTGCGCCGCTCGTTTTCGGGGGAGGAGCGAGTCTTATGCGACGGCAAGCACATGCTGACCAGTCTGGGGTTTGTCTTTACCTTCCATCATTCTGCAGTGGTCGGCCTCGAGGATATGGAGATAGGAGCACTTTTCAACGGATCCGACGATTAAGGTTTGTCGAATGCGTAGTGCAACCAAGATGGCCAATCACCCACTGGACCTTTTGCTATCTCGTGCATCTTGTTCTGCATGTGCATGCAGGGAGTGGATATGTTGTGTCCGACTTCGTCAAGCATCGTGCGCGATCGGGAAGTCGTAGTGTATACGTAAGCAGTATGGGGAGACTGGAATCTGTGAGACCTGCGGGGTGTAAGCTCCAAGGCATGTGAGACTGATGGAGGCTCGCTGTCGCATTTTGCGCTCCCATTAGGCGGTGAGTGCGAGCTCGTGAGGCCTATGGTCGAGGCTCAAATTAGGAAGACGTGAACAGATCAATTCCTCTTGTCTGCGTATCTGAGCATACCGCAGGGCTGCGGCCATCTATTTGGGTACCTAGTATCTGCACTATTATATTTCCAGGCCTATCTCCAACCGGTTGACACTGAAAACTGTGGACGCAGAGACCTGCACAGCTCTGGAGTCCTGGTACCCAGGCAGGCTTCGCACAATAAGTTCATACATTACTTACGGATACATAAGCGTCACATCAGCCATGACTCGTCTTGATGAGAGGAGGCTCAGTCCAATTCCACCAATTCTGCTCCGTCAACGCCATCAGATGGAGGGCTCCTGGCCAGGGAAGTAGCAACCAACAGTCTTCGCCTTCAATCCCTCATACTCGCTCAGCTCGATTTGCTGAGGATGCTCGCCTCCAAACTTCCTGACTTGGTAACCCTCCGCATCCTTGATAGTGCAAACAACGTCACCCTCGATACTTCGAACAGCAGCACCCGTCAACTTGTCACCGGCTAACACATCCGCTCGGATGAAGCCATCCTCACGGCTATAGAAATCCTGTACACCTGCGGTGGCATACATCAGGTCCATCTCGAACGGCCGCCCTACCTGTCGGGGAATAATGTCGCTGACTGGGACTTTGCAGGATACGTGGCTTCGCTCTCGCCAGGAAAGAAACAGCCGATACTAGCTGCGTGGTCTTCCTCCCAGGGCTGGCGGACGTACTCTTGCTGGCCTCCGACACCGCCGAATGAGCGGATAACGTAGCCGCGGACATCTTTCAGCGTGCAGGTGACGTCGTTCTTGACACTTCGTACGGCAGCTGAGGCGATGTTGTTGGTGGGATCGATGTTGACAAAGATGAAGCCATCTTCGCGCGAGTAGTAGTCGCTGAGGCCGAGCTTGTCGGTCGTGACATCCAGCTCGAAGGCCTGATTGGTTGTGACTGGATACGAAATCTCCTGGGAATGGGTTGAAGAGCGGATTCTGTTGATGGTGCGAGCAGACGCTATAGTGGTAAGGCTAAGAGCCGAGACCATCATGGATGTGGTCGCCTTCATATTGATGATGTTGCTAGATTTAATTGATTTGAGGTGAAATTGGTGAGTGCGGCGATGTTATGTGTCGAAGTCGAAAGACTGCTTCTGGTGTACTGGTTGGGAACGGCGAAACAGAGAACAAAGAAAAGTGATACTGCTCAAGGAAAAACGAAGGAAACTCGTGAAATGATTGATGCTTGTTGCTTGATGTTTGGTACGCTATTAACAGCAATGGGTTGTGAGGACAGAGCCTCTACTTATACCATGAAATGACCAGCAGGAAGCCCTCCGAAAAGTGTTGTGGCCACTGCAGTGCACGAGGCGGTAGCGGCCCAGCCTGGCTTGCAAGTGGTCAGTATTACCATCACAGCGCACTTGGTCAGGTAACCAGTACCCACAACGAGGCTGGATGCTGCGCTGTCTCAGAAGTGAGAACGAGGCCAAATCATGAGGTTGAGTAACTGCTGACAAGGCGGTGTTGGACAGCACTCTTGGCTGTGGACGCCTTCCTCTGCAAGTCCTGGGCAGTAAAAGCTTGGGGGTTGGACACTGGCCACTCAGGGCTGCCTATTTTCAGAGTTGCCAAGGTCTGCTAGGTCACTCCGCCTCCGGAATGGAGCCACCGAGCCTGATCCAACGATGAAGTTCGGAGGGACATGATTTCCGGCACGTAATCAATTACCATGCACACCAGATTTGGGCACACAATTTTTGATACGATGTCTTCGCAGAAAGGTCTTGCGAGCTTCTCTTTTTCGGAAGGCTTCTCAGTCCCAAGTGGCGGAAGACATTGCCGCCTTAGAAAGTGACCACTCAGTCTTGAAATGGCGTGGCCTGAGAATCCCGCTGCATTGCGCAAGCCTGGCTGCTTTACGCTTGGTGACACAGAGGGCAACGAACGCCACTTCGAGCGTAAGCACTTTGCCTGGGCGCCGTGAGTGTTTGAGCTGCTTGGATGTGTGGAGGAAACCTCCTAGAAACTGTGCCGTGAGCACGGGCCTGAAGCAGCAGAGTCCGCAGCAGACGAAAAGCAGAGTCTCACGTGCTTGGCCTGCAAACTGAGTGGCGCAGGAAGCCCGTTGCTCATTATGCATGCGTTTGTGCGCCTGAGATACTTCATTACTGCCACAGCACTGTCCTGCAGCAATGGAGATGAGTACCTGATGGCTGCTCTTCCTGGGACGCGGCCTTCCTGGGCCTGAATTGGGCGAGGAGATGCTGATCCTACACCATCAGTTCAACCACACCTGTCCAGGAAGTCACCAAATCGCAAAGACGCGAACTTCGACCGACCTCCGCGCCGGTTTGCCGTCCTGATCTGGAAGCGTGAATGCGCTGTGTGGCGCACACTCCACCACGCCAGCCCGCCTACCTCGAATAGTCTGCGCTTCGCTATCAAACAGCTTCAGAACATAAATTTCCTCAGGCGTCTGATCGGGAACCCAGAAGAAACGGTAGGCTTGCTGGGTGGTAGCCTCCACTGGAGCTGTCGCTGAAGGTGCAATTGGCAGAATGTTTTCGCTTCGGTAGCTTGATGTAAAGCCAGGGCGATCCTTGTAAGTGCGATCGTAGATAACATACTGATCTCCATCTTCGTGGAGGCTAGATGAAGAAAAGAAAGAGCGCGCATCCATGATGCCCATAGGATCACTTTGCACGACTTCCAATGGCCGCCAGACGCTGAAAATCGCCCAGCGAGGACCGGTGTAATTGCGTCCACTCCATGCCCACATGTGTTGCTCTTCCGTGCCGCCTTGCTCTTCAAGAATAGCTTGCTGCTCGGCAGCTTGGATCGAATTCCACAACTGGAAGAACTTCGTCCTTTCCTCTGGAGTTGTGATTGGTTCCAGGCATTTCGTGTCGTCGAAGAATGTTGGCAGCACATGCCGCAGGTGAGCTCGCCCTCCAGCAGGCGAGTAATCACCGTGCACAACGAAAAAGCCACCGAGACTTTTCTTGTCCTCACGCGGATTAAGGTGGTTGATCTCTCTTGCTGTTGTCTCTGGTCTCACGTCCCTAGTTGTTGTGTTCATGGCGATCGCACTTCGCAAACCGAGCTGGGATCTCAAGGCAGTGGTGAGCTCCGGCCAGTAGCGTTCTTGTACGTAGTCATTGTCGAAGAAGTCCGGGACTGAAGAGGCTGCGGCGGAAGGAGAGATGACGTATGTCTCAGGACCTGGAAGCCGTTCCCGGACAAGGTGAATGACTCGAGGTCTGCTCTGCGCACATCCTCGACCGGACATGGAACTGCTTTGAGACGCCGAGATGTTCCTCCAAAGATGGAGGCGATCTCGGAAATGTCAGGCTTGTCAGGTGAGGCGTAGAAATTGAAGCTGGCAATGAGGTCGTTGCTGGACTTCAGACATGTGTCTGATCCAGCCAGCTTTGCTTCCATGACTGCTGTCTGTGTTCCAGACATATCTGCCGGGTGTGAAGATCGGTAAAAGCCTCGTGCTCACGGGAGGTGTCGCAATTGATGAATATAGCCCAACGTCCCACGGTTTGAGTTTGGAGCTTGGCGGCCTGAAATACTGGGTTGGCCTAATAGAGTGTGGCTGCTGCTCAACTCTTGCTCGCACAGGCGGTCAGAGTGCGAGCATGTTGCGCGTCGTGACGCAACATCAGGTATGATCTCTATCGATCGGCTGGACAAAACGTAGTGTCGCTCAGTTAGATTCTTGGGGAATTCGTACTCTGCGCTGCTGTGAGTATACTCGTAGCTGTAGATGCGTCGCCTGAGGGCCTCATCGCTGCTATGCGCGTCGTTCCGACTTGCATATATAATTCTTGGCTTAAGTAAACCAGCTGAAGGGATCCGCTGCAAGAGACTCGTTGTCGAAGCTCAAACCATCAAATTCACCTTGAAATGCATTGCTCACTGAAAAGTCAGATGCATCAACATCTTTTCGGGGCTTGCTGGCCTCAGTGTCTCTTCTGACATCTGGCATTGCTGTCACTTGAGTTCGCTGGGCACTTGTTCCAGCGCCTCGCGCGTGGTGGCGTGCATGGCCACGCTTAGAGGTCGACATCGCTGTAGCTGCATTTGCCGAGGCGTCGAGCAGGCTTCGGAGATCTTGTTCCTGCGAAGCATTAGTCGACTACTACTTTGCGAGCCTCGGAGGCTTACATTGCGTGCTGCTGTGGGACACGAGAGCGGTATGGTGTCGAGCGCGTCCAAACAGTGCTGAACAAGTTCTCGCGCATGTTCACCGGTGATGCCCAACGAGTCACCCCATCGAGTCTGGCAATGGAACAGAAGCCGAGAGCACTGATAAGCGCATACGAAGACCTCTGATTCCATCATCGGACAACCAGTTCTGAGCGCTTGAAGCTCTTGAAAACTTCAGCGAGCTCGATCCCATTTTGGAGGCATTTCTTCCGACAGTCTCTTAAGAAGCCCTCATCCATGCGATCCATTTCCGGATCAGGTATCGCTTCAGCCAGTCCACGTAGAGTGACTCGATACAAGTCGCAGTATAGTTGACGGTACCATACATGTATCAGCAAATAAGGGCAAAGACGAGGTGAATATGCGCGAAGGAGTAGATTCTTCTCCGAGAAGCGGAACGACTGCGGTAAGGACATTTCGAAGTCTTCGAGCTCGGATTCGAGCTGATGTACCTTCGTAGGAAACTCCTCGACGTGGTAGCCACCGAATAGCACAGCATCCTTAGTCGTCTGTAGTATGCGATGGCGAAGCCATAAGAGTCGAACATACATGCCCAGAGATCCGACGCTTTCTGCAAGCGCTTTCTTTGGCTCGGGCTGCAGAGGTTCTGTCTCTTGAGCAAGGTCGAACTCGAAGTTCCTCTCTTGACAGGGGAGCTGAATGTGAATTGAGCTTGTTGGACACATCACAAGCTCTCGAGCGCCTCCAGCCATAGTCGTGTCGATGATGTAGAGCGACCACATCAATCGACGGCGAGATTCCTGCGCCAGAAAGCACAACGAAGGCGACTCATAGTTCAGCCGTAAGGCGTATGCGCACCTGGATGCGATGGCGAAGAGCATGAATGCCTTTCGAAATCGCCGTTGGTGGGCATGATGGCGGATTATGAGCACAAGGCACTGAATCATGACAACGGATGGGGTGCCGATGTTCTTCAAAACAAGAGCTTCTGCTTCTTGGAGGCAAGCGGCTCCATACTCGCGCAGTCCCGGTCCCATGTCAAGTAGTTGACAGGTCATACCAATCATTGACAAAATGAGTGAGGTGTCCAGCTGGCCTGCTTCGAAACGCTGCACCAAAGATGCTTTGTGGAAGAAAGAGTAGAGAGGTATAGGATGCACATGCTGGAAGAAGGCTTCGAACATCCTCATTACTAGACCGTCATCGAGAGAGACAGCTCTATGTATTGTCAGCCTGGGGACTAGATCGTTGGAGCCACTTACGAAACATCAAACACCGGCTGCACTATCGAAGGCACGCGAGGGAGAGTGTGAGAAGCTAGAGATGGACTGCGACTATTCACAGTTTCTGGTGTCATCGAGGGTCGTGCGGACCGGCTGCCTGTAGCTGTAGAGCGCCTTGAAATTGGGTAGACGCAAGCGACACCTTTGATCCGGCATCTCTTGCACTCCGGAACCTCCCCGGAGCACCTTGCCTTCAGAGAGTGACAGGCTTCACAAGCTGCTTTCGCTCGTCGCCTCTCGGGAGTGGCTTCATTGTCCCCATCCGGTCTTTGAAATGAGCAGCTCAGATTGAGACGTTGGCACGCGCCGCAAACATCCCTCTGGGCATCGCATCGTACTTTGCGAGCCCGGCACTCGGAGCAAGTGTCTTTGGAGCGCTTGGATACCTTTGAGGATTGCATCGGATCAATGAAGCCTGAGGCTGCTCGAGAAGATGCGATCGCCGCTCATCGCATGAAACCAACAGCGAGCAAAACTTACAGTAAGGAAAGTCTCCTGTTCCTGAGGAAGCGAAGGCCGGTGGTGAAAGCGCGCGAAGCGTTGACGTGCTCGTCCTCGGCATTGATCTAGCTGAGAAGGGACTGGCGGCTATCGGGGGGCCGTTCCTGCGCAGCCCGGAATTCGCATCCCCGATTAACGATACCTACCTAGGTATGTAGATGACGCCCGTCACTCGCCATTGCAAGGCGGCTGATCACGCTGGCAGGATTGCAGTCGCAATTCGATAGACATGAAAGGAAGCAGCGGACATGAGACTGGCTGCGTGCTTGCGATAGCTACACGGTGCTTGAGAGCCACTGGCGCAGCTCGTTGAAGTCATATGAGTCCCGCTACTTTGACGACACTCTTCCAGGGTGTTTCCCTGAGCGCGATTGTGAACGCCAGTCCTTAGCCTTCGTTCCGTGAAGACCGGCCACGGAAGGCCCTCCAGACATGTCGCCAGACCCAACGTGTAGGCCTAACATTCCAGGACGAAAGTTGAGGACTTCACTATGGGTCAGATTATCAGCATACACGGGAGTTCAGCAGGTCAAAGCACTGAAAGGACTGCGAACTTGTGTGACCCACCACCGTCAAGCGAACGATGCTGTTCTCAGGGAGCACGAGATGCAAATGCCATGCTTTCTTTATTGAAGTGTCAAGATCTTGCGAGACAGCCCTCAACCTGATACAGGTGGGACAACTCCCCCATAAGCTGATTGGCACTTGACATCTCGCATAGGACTGATCTCGTTCAGCGTCGTCCATGAGCATTTCAACAGTGCTCGCAAGATCCGAGAACGAATTCGCAGAGACTTCCGCGATAGACCTGCCGCCCGCGACTCGACCATCGGCGTCAACACAGGCGGTAAGCACAAGTCTCTGTGACCGTTGCATCACACGTGGGTTGGGAAGGACATATCCCAGGTCCACGCGACTAAGCGAAGGATAGGGGGATCGAGGCGAGCCTCGGATACTCTGCGCTAACCGTGTTCCATTCCTCTTCGGGGTGCCAAGAGCATTGCAATGGGCTGTTTTGAAACTGCGCACGGGTTAGCTTCATCCTGCTAATTTCGTTCGACTGTCCATCTTTGGGATCGTCTACACCATTATCGGCAATCTGGACCTCCAAGAAAACTAATGTTACCTTCAGTCAGTGGGTTCTGCAATGCAAGATTGGGCTCTCGCCCGCAGGACCGCACCGTCGCCCAGCCTAGGTCCGACCAAGGTAGCAAAGCTTTCAGTCATAGGGGCTGGTTCAGGTAATCAGCATGGGAGACCATCACCGTGCGGCTGTCGTTGTGATAGCGGATCTTTGATGTGCTTGGGAGAGCAGCCTCACCCCTTGCCGCTATGATGTGTTGAGCAAAGCTCGAACCGCCACAATATGCTTAACAACGGCGCTAAAATTTTCTGATAGAGAACGCGTCCACATGCAGGGTACCTGCAATCTCACTCCCGCAAAGTACACAAGTATACTTCCGATAAAGATGTGAGTACCTCCTCAACCTGCGTTGCGCTGCAAGGCAGTTCGAGCTTCGTCCACACCGTCGTTGCCACACACGTTCACTACAGCGAGTCTGTGACTCTGCGTCCATTCATTGTTCTACTCGATTGCATCGAGGTTTCTGTCGTTCTTTTATCGCCTATTCGCATCACAACTACATCAAGATGCCTGGCTTCACAACATTGGCATGGCTGGCCCTGACCGCTTCTCCCGCAACGGCTTTCTGGCGATTGCCTTGCGTGTCACCCATTGTGCTTGAACGACTTGATCCCATCGTCAACACTGATGCAGTGTCAAGTCACGTCCATACAATTATGGGAGGAAATGGCTTTGCAAAAGTGATGGACTACAACACCACACAATCATCCACATGCTCATCCTGCACCGTTATCGGCGACAATTCCAACTACTGGATTCCTAACCTGTGGTACCAAGGCTCAGATGGGAAGTTCACGAGCGTCAACCAGGTCGGCGGTGCAACTGTCTACTACTTGCAGCGTGGTGGCAACGAAGAGAAGCTGAAGGCATTCCCTCCAGGATTCCGCATGCTAGCTGGCGATACAGCCAAGCGAACTGCTGGCACCGATTTTGCTTCACAAGCTATCAGCTACAATTGCCTCGGTACCTCCAACCCAGAGACGAACGCTTTTCCCAACTACAACTGCCCATCTGGCCTCCGAGCCCAGGTCTTCTTTCCTTCCTGCTGGGATGGACAGAATCTCGACTCTGCTGACCACAAGTCGCACATGTCGTACCCAGTGGGTGCCTACAACAACGGCGAGTGCCCGTCGACCCATCCAGTGCACCTGATTTCCATCTTCTACGAGGTCATCTGGGACACCAACAAGTTCGCTAGCCAGTGGAGCGGCGGCAAGCAACCATTCGTCTGGAGCAATGGTGACAATACCGGCTATGGTCTCCATGGTGATTTCATCATGGGCTGGGACGAGGCCCACCTTCAGTCAGCTGTCGACGATTGCACTAACTTGTCCGGCCGTGTTGAAGACTGCCAGCACTTCCAGCTGATTCCAAACAGTCAAGCCCAAGGCTGCACAGTCCAACCTGTCGTTGATGAGGTCGTCAGTGGTACCCTCGACAAGCTGCCTGGCGGAGAAGCGGTCATCAACGACAATGTCGGCCCCGACTTCACTGATTTGACCAGCGACGGCTGGTCGTATGTCGGCTGCGGACAGGACAACTACTATTCCCGCATTCTTACAGGTGCAAGCACTAGCCAGAGCAGTATGACCAACGACCAGTGTGTGAAGTTTTGTGACGGCAAAGGCTTCAGTATTGCTGGAACCGAGTACTCGAAGGAGTGCTACTGCGGAAACAGCATTCCGGATGTCGGAGCACCGATTCCAGGTCTGCCTGGCAACTGCAAAATGCCGTGTGCTGGTGACGCTACTCAAATGTGTGGTGGTGCTGGACCAATCACTCTGTATAAGAAGTGCTCGGGAACCACGTGTGTGAACGCTATCAAGACGCCAAGCCAGGTGACTGTCCCTTCGACTGGTGGCAGTGGCAGCGGCAGCAGCCCAGCGAGCGGATCGTCTCCTTCCAGCAGCTCTGTCGCGGCTTCACAGCCAACGCAGGGTACGCCCAGTGCTGGTACGACCTCGAATGGAAACCCATCCGATGGCAGCCCATCGAGTGGAAGCCCTGCAAGCGGCAGTTCGCCTTCCTCAAACCCCTCGTCCGGCAACCCGTCCAGCGGCAATCCATCTACCGGCAATGCGTCCACCGGCAACCCATCAAGCGGAGACTTCCCCTCTGGCTCCGACGACTCCGATTCTGATTCGGACTCCAGTCCTCCTTCATCGCCTCCGCCATCTTCCTCCTCTCCGACCAAGGTACCGTCCCCTGGCAGCCCAGCAACAACCAGCTCAGCAGCCGTCGCAACAATTCACCCCAGCGTGAATCCGTCTCTTTCATCTCCCCTCCCATCTAACGCCACAACCCCATCTGGTTGGGCCTACGCAGGCTGCTACCTTGACACCGTCTTCCCGCGCTCCCTACCCGTGTGGTCGAACTTCAACGGGCCCAAGATGACCAACGGCGCCTGCATGGCTTTTTGCGAGGCCAAGGGCCAGCCGTATGCGGGCACCGAGTACGCGGGCCAGTGCTTCTGCGGGGAGGGACTGGTAGGCTCAGAGAGCGTGGATGAGTCCAAGTGCAGCACAACATGCACGGGTGCGAGCGGGGAGAAGTGTGGTGGGCCAGGCGTGTTGAGTTTGTGGGTGAAGGCGACTGCTGACAAGCGAGCAGTCAGGAGGCACCTGAGCGCTCATGCGCACAAGAGATCGATCTAAGGGAGAGAGTTGAAGTTCAGGTGCGAGGGAGGTGTTGAGCTACCGTTTACTCAACACCTGCGGAATTTTCGGTTTGAATGACCAAGGGGTTTGGTCATATCATCTCCAGTATGACTATTGTCACTTCATTTCACTTCAGCGGCGACTGACGGTTTGGAATAGAGTCTCGCCAGCCAATGTCTTACTTCTATTAGCGAAAAAGTAGCTGAACGGCGCTTACGATGACGCACGTGGCGTTGCACGATACACACTTATGTCTGCTCTTCGATGCATTGCTTGCTTGTCTCTCTGCACCAGCTTGTCCCAGAACCTAAGTGCTGAAGCACTCCTAGACTGCCCGCGCTCCAGCGGCATGGGCCGACCGTCCAGGCCCTCTGATCTCCCCGCGTAGCTGACCTAGCTCGGCCGGACTTAATCCGAGTGCAGGAGCATCGACGAAGCTGTGCTCGCCGGATATTCCTCCATCATCAGGCGCTTCATTGGATCCTCCTCTTGCGCTATTAGGCCTAGCGGTCGACCAAGCGCAGCGACCTCCGCCATACGTAATGCAAACCACTTTCGTCCACCCTTCTTAACACCATCACCTTCATCAATGCCCTTGGCCGCAAACAGCGCGGCTTTCCAGCCCATAGCCAGCACCCACGAAAGTAGGGCGATGTCCCCCGGCCTTGCGAGATAGTCTAAGCCGATGATCGATCCCGAATACTCCAGCATCAATCCCACGTACCCGCGGATTCTCCACGCCAGCCGGCCAAATATAAGTCTGGAGTTCTGCTCGCGCAGGATGGCGTAGGAGCAGACGACCGCTGCATCACGGAAGGCGCGAAGTGCGAAAGGACCGTTCCAACAGGATCCGGTCACTTCTGGTGATGTGTCTGAGTTGAAGGCAAAGTCCTCGATGTAGGCGAGCTCGTACTCGAGGTTGTATACAGCGTCGCTGAAGAGAAGTCGATTCTTCTGAGTATTCATGTCGGCCACTTTGCGGAGGCCGTCCTTGACTTGCCCGAGCTTGGTCAGACGACACAGCATGTCTTGAAGCTTCCTTAACGTTGCATTGCTGGACATAGCTCGCAACCATGATGGCATGTGGTCAGTGTTTTTCCGCGGTGACTTCAAGTCTGGACTCGCTCTTCCAATCTCGGTGGACAATTCATCCAAACCAGCGTGGTTGGTCGTCAGAATCCTGCTTCCCAATAAAGGCCGGCTTTCACCTATACTAGCCCTCAGCAAGTCCACCCATCCGACAACTCTCCTCAAAGCGTCACTGATCCACGGGCCATCCATGCCGCCTTTTGCATCGACCATCGCTGCGAGCGCACGCATATGTCTGTCTCCGGTCTCACCAACCCATTGCGAGTGGTCATCCAAAGTCGTCAGCAGCGTTATTGCGGCAATCAGGTTACTACACTCATTAGACACGGCAGGTGTTACGCGATGGTCGTCGTCGCGAGACGTATTGAAATGCGGAAGACGAGCCTGAATGAGCGAAATGGCTTGGCCTCGATGGTAGAGATGTGCAGCTCTCAAGTCCAAGCTGCTCTGCCGCCCTTTTTGCACATCAGAGCTCTTCGATGCTGCTGCGAATCGATCGAGTCGGTGCAGGGCGACAAGGCTCAATTTAGCGTGAAGCATGGCCATGTCTGTGAGGGTGATCGATGTCCAGACGCCATCTGGATTGACGGCTGTTGAATTGGTCCAGTAATCCTGCAGGTAGTAGTGGACCAAGGACTGTGTTGCTGGACTGGGGTTCTGAATGCCGAGGATGGTTGATCTGAATGCTGGAGGCATGACCAAGATATCTGACAGGAGGGTGCCTGTGCGGGAGCATGCTGCGGTGGCCCCATCGTCTGTGCCGTCCAGGGTGACGAAGTCGCTGTTCATGGTTTGCGGTACGCCTTGGGGTTGTCCGTCATTCTGGGGCTTGGCTTGTCTTCGTTGTGGCAGGGGCTTAAGTCGAAAGCGTCCCTTCCTTTCGGCGATGGGCGCCACTACTGGGTTAGGTCTCGGTGTTGTTGCCTCCTTCCCAGCATCATTCAGAGGTGCATTTCGTTCTTGTCGCTGCTTCCTCAAGAAATCATCCATCACCACAACTCTGGCGCGCCGTCGCACATTGCTGGCGAGTCTTTCTCTGCCGGACGCTGCATCTGAGTAGTCAATGAATTCATACCGCGAAGGAGTGGTCATCGTCAGCACAAGAGTCGCCATATTGTCTGCGTACGGGCGTGTCGGGCTATTTGATGGTCAGCGGTCTTGTCTGGCTTCTGATCCAGCCTCGCCGGCAGAACTAAAGCATATGAATTCGAGGACAGGACCGACGTTGGGCGATACATAGAGTTTACTGATCACGGCTGCTATGTGCCGCATCACGAGGCAGGTGCGATGCTATTGGTTGTGCATTCTTGCGCTGACTAAAGTTGGGTGCAGACTATACCACGCATAGAAGTTCCCTTCTATCAGAGACTCGTCGGTTCTAAGTGTCGTTGCACTGTGACTGGAATGGAAGGACCCCAAAGACATTCGCTACCCAGTGTAGTTGCCTCGTTCTTTAGACCATTTCACTTCATGAATACTCCGAGCATCGAGGTGAAACTTCCACAGCCGTGCTCACGGTTGTTAGAGCTGCGGCTCAACGATGATGTGCAGACACGCTTCAATCTGATCCACACGGTAATACTCGTAGGACCGCACGTTGCGCAGCACCTGTGGCACAGTCGCCTACGTAGGCAATTGAACTCGTATACTGTGTAAAGGCTAGAATTTGGCAACCTGGCAATGCAGCCAATCACACAATTCTTCGGTGCCATGAAAAGCGCACTTTGCCTGAAGAAGTAGTCGGGAATTCCAAGCCAACATTTCATTCTATGATGGCCATGCTGTTGAGATTTTTACTTGGCCAGACTGACCGCGTCCCCCCTCTCACTAGTCCTCGCTCCTTTACCATGGGACCTGCTTCCCCTCGTAATCCCAGAACAAGCCACTGTGCTTCTCCTTGGTTGCTGCGTCAAAGAGCTCGATGAGACCCTGGACACTATCATTCAGCTTGACAGGGACTTGACTTGCATCAAGCCCGTTGTATGCCGCAAAGTTGTTGCCCATGTTCGTCTGCACCCAACCAGGCTGTACTGGAACCACGACGATTCGCTCCTCTTCGCGATGAATGCGACTGGCCGCGTAATTGGCGGCGGCTTTGGAGATTCCGTAAGCGAGAGAGGGCAGGTTGTAGGTATCCTGCAGCGCATTGGATCCAATCACAGAAGATATGATGAAGAACTTGGGCGTCTGCTGAGACTTGTTGAGAAGCGAAGCGGTGGACTTATACAGCAGAATGGGCGCTATTGCGTTGATTTCGAGATGTTCGGTGAGAGTCTGGGCTGATATTTCCGCAGCCTTTCCGAAATGCTTCAAGATGCCGGCATTCGCAATAACCACGTCTAGTGCATCTATGTGGTGCTCGGTCTCAAGACCTTTAGTGAGTAGCTCCGCTGAATTTGGATTGCTCGCGTCGTATGCGACCACCAGGATGGAGCTCCCTTCGGCGGTAGGAATCGACTGAAGGTCCTTCGCTGAACTAGAGGCAGTGCCATCGCGAATGGCCGCAATGACACGATAGTTGCGTCTGGCCGCATAGGCAGTGAGGAGGCCTTTGCCGATGCCGGACTTGGCTCCCGTGATCAGGACTGTGGTGACAGACATAGCTTCGCGCGGTGTTCGATGAAGACGTTGACGAGTCGAAGAAAGAAATCGCATACAGGGTCGAAAGACGAGGCTGTGTCGGTCAATGTTATGTCTGAGCTTCCTTTGGGTTGAAGTTGGATCGTTCAAGTCAGTGAATCAAGTGTGCCGTTTGCAAGTGTTGTCAATTAAGGGCACAGGCTTTGGTCCTTTTATGTGTCGCGAACCGCGTTATTTCGGTGGCATTTCCACAGACCTGAAGTAGCGTCATTGAGGTTCGAGATTTCTGCTTCGAGATCATGGTATTGCTGCTTCCAGCGAGAGGCCTCCGTTGTAGTATTCCTTGAGCTGCTGGGCAGTCCAAGCGACGGCTCTGAGAGCAAATGACGAGGCTATGGAAGTGCTTGGTCATCTCGCATCGCACTCGAAGCTGTGTTCTGGAGCTAAACATGCAGTGAGCTGCGTGGCGGATCCCTGGACCCCCTAGTGTGACATCTACCAGATGCTTCCTTGCTGTTGATTGTTCATCGAGGTGCTGAAAAACATTCTGAGCGACTTTTGTCGCATTGGTTTATGAACGCTGGTCGGTCCAAGTAGGCGGATTTAGCCAAGCCAATGTCCAAATAGGGTAATTTCAGAAATGGTAGACAGTAGCTTGCTGATTCAATGCAACGCATTGCAACAACGACCTCCCAGGATCTTCACAACATTAAAGCTGGCTCTCTCTGGACGCTTCGACCGTTCATTCCAGACCGATACTTACAAATACACGACCATACCAGTATTACCTGTTTCGCGATTTCGCAAAGCACCAAGAAAGTTCGACGAAGGAAATGGCGGAAACAGCAAAAACGCAGTTTGTGACTGCCGACAATGGCGTCAAGTTCGCCTACCGCAGGTTCGGCAAAGCTAGCGATGTGCCCATAGTACACCATATTCACTTCCGAGGAAGTATGGAATTCTGGTAGGATCCATGTGATCAAGCACAAGAAGCAGAACACTTACAACAACTCCCAGGGATCCCTTGCTGGTGAATACGATTGCGCAATATCGCGAGGTGATCTTGTTCGACAATGCCGGCACGGGACAAAGCTCGGGCAATGTGCCTACCACCTTCAAGGGTTGGGCTAGCGACTTGGCTGCGTTCATCAAAGCTTTGGGCTTGAAGCAGGTGGATCTCTTCGGGTTCTCGATGGGCGGCATCGCAGTTCTTCAGACCGCGCTCGATTACCCAGAGCTCGTGAGGAAGCTTGTCATCGCCGGCGCACGAGCATCCGTGCCGGAGAAGGGCCCTGTCGAAGGTATCATCTGGCCTCAGGAGCAGAATCCACCTGAGTACACCACCAAGCTCGCTTACGCAGTCACGGCTGAAGAAGGAAAGGAAGGTTTGAAGTACGCCTGCTTCCCAGAAACAGATCGAGGAGAGGCTGCCTTCAACGAGTACTGGGCACGCATCTCAACCCGTACAGCCGAGCCACTGCGACTGGACCTGCTGCCGATGGATCCGCAGGGAAACAACCAGTATGTTGCACTCGTAGATGCCCTCACGCCTCAGCCGAACAATTCGTTCGATCGGCTGGGGGAGCTGAAGATCCCAGTCCTGGTATTGAACGGTGATGCTGATATGGTGGTTCCAACGAGTCACAGCTATGAGCTGCTCAAGAAGGTCGACAATGCGCAATTAATCCTCTACCCTCGGAGCTCCCATGGATTCCTGTGGCAGTATGCGAAGCGGGTTGGAGAAGACGCCGACCGGTTCCTTGACAGTGTGGATTTTGACTGAGCAGGTCCCGAACGATAGATGTTCTTGGAGATCATATGAGGTCTCACAGCACCTCAGATAGTCCAAATGCTAAAGTGGCTGGCCGATCAGGCAGCAGAGATGTATTGCTGGTCGTATAGGCTCCTCACTTGCTGTAAAGCTTCATTCGATCGTGGTGTCCATGTGGTGTGCATCTGCTTGCCAGCCCCAGCATGCTCATAACGGGGCCCGCTTTCCCACGATAGCCATGGCTTTAGCAATACGCACAGGGACCATAGACCTTTGGTGACGTCGTGAATTTTGATAGCAACCGTCTGAGCTGGTATGGATGACGCCGGAGATGCTGTAAGAGTACCTGTCAAGTCTGCATGTGAATGTCAGTGAGGAGAAACAGATACTTCATTGAAGACGGGTTACGAGGGGCCAAAGTAATAGAGGGCACGAGGGTCTTTGTGGCACAAGTCCGAGCAAGAGAGGAGAGACCCGAGAGAAGAACAGGTCGATAAAGGTTTTTTTGAGGCCGTAGCCTCCATGCATGAAAGCAGTGGCTTTCTCTGCTCGCTAACTCGTGGGATTGGCGGATTGTGTGGCTGCTGACGTTGTGTGCGCGCACACTGACGACGACTCGTGTACTGGTCGCGACGGGTGTCGCTGACCCAGCTCGTCTTCGCGGTTGTCCTTTCGCACGCTCAAATAATCACAGCTTCATAAGGCACGATGGTCCGTCAGAGACTGCCATGGCTGATGTCATGCCGAACATTGTTCCGACCTTAAGCTTCGATGCGCGCAGTATATCGCAATCATGCCTTCGCAGCTAGGCCAGCATGCCGGGACCTTCATGATGGAAAATCGCGGTACAGAGCTCAGGACGGGCACCCGCTCCATGCCACTTAGCTGTGCTTCTTCGCTGAGGAGTGCTTCCGCTTCGACCTGCGTGCTCCAGTGCTGTTCGACCTGGTCGATTGCGCGACTCGACAAATGGCCTTTGCTTCTTCGCTATGTAATGTGTCAGCGGCATGAGGAATGATCCGTATGGAAATTGGTCATACGCAAGGCGTCGGCTTCTAGCCTTCAGGAACTCTTCCTTCGAGACCACTTTCAAGTTGACGATGTAGATCTTGAGGCTCGGCTTCATTGATTTGGGCATCGTGAATGTACACAGGACGATGACGAGTTTTGGCTATAGCGAGATGCTTCCGAGTATTGATTCTGGTGTCAATGGCGATGTGCGGCAGACCAAGCTGATGAGCTCCCCTCACCACGCAATAACTTCCGCTTCGTTATTTGATTGATCGATGGCAAACCGCACAACAAACTTGGCGATTCTGTGTGGGCCAGAACACCACGTGGAATTGTGTTTCTTGGACGCTCCGCAACAGAGCCAGATGGTCGGTACCAAACATGACGGTTTGCTTGGAGGCAGTAGGAATCAAGTAGTTGTTTGCCGATTGGAGTCTCGGACGCTTCTCGACGGCCGCACACCTCAAGCAATGGTAGCGAACTTTGCGCAGACGTGTGTACACCGCAGGCGAGACGGCGTCAAGGCGCCAGTTCGTTCCCGATAGCGTTCGGTGCTGTTGAGTACACCATGTAGGGCCGAGGGAGTGGAAGTATGCCATTGTCAAGGCATTTCACCGTGCTCAGATCCGCATTCCCCACGATCTTGCTAGATTGAGGCCGTTGCCGGCCCAGAATCCTGCGTACTGTGACAGACCTCCTATTGCACCACCGACTTTCTGCACAGCTTCCAGGCGGCGCTCTACGAACTCCTCCGTCATTGCAAAATCAGACGAAGTGTCTGTCGTCATGAAGAGTTCGGAACTTGCATATACCGCGGACAAAGAAGCACGTTTGGTGTAGTACGAGAAGTCAACAGCGGTATCTCCTGCCAGATACCAGATCTCGTCGGACAAATTGCCGAGCTCTTGCAGTGATGCGGGTATGTTTTCGAGAAGCGACATGACTCCCAATGCCTGCTCACAGGTCAGTCGAACATCCTAACGATTCAAGGTCCTCAATTGTAGATATACCTCTTGCCAATGCCGGATGACATCTTTATTTGCTCTCAGTCTTGCCATGGTCAATGTCTTGACCTTGCGCCCCACGCCCAATTTCGAGTCCTCACTGAACTGGACTGTGTCCTTAAGCGCGAGTCGACTAGTGACAAGGTGATAGTTGATTAGGTCGAACACGCCTCTCGGGAAGAGTTGCACCGAGACGTCTAGATATCCGACGTCTTTCGCACCAAGTGAGAGTGCCCTTTCGCTGAAACCATATTGAGGCACTCTTTTCAGAGCAGCGGCTAGGATAGCCTCCTGTGAGGGCGGAAATGGAGAGGGTGTGGGATGGTGATGCGAGTAGTACGTTTGCACGGACGCCGCGCGTCGTGTGTGATGGGAGGAACTCAGGTTCCGCTGTAACAGCCTCGAGGTGCGGACAGTCATATTTAAGCTAATGACAGGATTGTGCTGTTTCTATCCAGTGCTCAAGCAGTCGCGATTTAATTTATGGTCAGCCTTACAGTACCTCTGAAAACGCACGAACGAGGCTGGGAAGTGCTTGTCGGCTTCAAGAGACTGGCCATCATGGGCGCAGAAGTTCACAGAACCCGGCAGAGCACAATCGTCAGTATACCGTTGAGATCTTCAACTGCTGTCCAGACTGCACCTACATGGCCTTACGCATGACGTGAGAAGAAAGTTATTCATTGAACATCCGAGGTCAAGGACTAGCGCTGTAACAACTGCCACAAATCTACAATTTGCCGGATCGACGATGATCAGCAGACGCGTTCAGAGTTGCGCAATCAGCCGCAAGTGGCTGCCTGACGAATGGTCAAAGGTTTGCCGCACCGAATAGTCCATCGATGAACAGGTACTTGGCCTAAGCGAATTTGCATGCTCAAGAGCACAAGCCTCTGCGACAGTGGCCTTGGTTTTTTGGGCATGTGGTCAAAAAGAGGGCCTTCAAGAGCCACAATTTCCAGCAGAAGCAGGCATCGCAGTTTGGAAGCACGTTGAACTACAGACGGCGGCTCAACTTTTCCGCAGCAGCCGAACGTGCTGAAGCCGGCGCTATCTTAGGCCAAGAGCGGCATGAGGAGCGAGGAGCGCGTTGCAGTTGCCACCAGATGATCTCGAAGCGGGGCATAGGATGAAGCTACTGCCCGGCGGCATGCCGTCTCGCTACCTGAGGAATATATCAGCAAAGTGAATAGCTTAGGCTCTGTCCGGGCAACCCAGAGTTCGATGCTATCTGCGAGCAGCGGCTCATGAGACCTAGGCATTCGATGTGAGAATATTCCGGCGACCGTTGATCGCACTTCTGAACATGACTTTGATGGTGGGGAAAGTCTTTGCGGGCCGTCTGTCACGGAGAATCGATGTAGCTTGGCGGCATGCGCTAGCGCGAATACCGCAAACCAATCGCAGACGACAAGTCCGATCAAGTTGCACTCGAACGTGTTTCTCACACCTCGCTCCTTCCTGCTCCCGCTGCAACTCTCGTCCTAGGCGCGCTGCACCTGGCCCATGACTCGGACCACCCTTCGCTATCACATTTGACAGTTCGTATCTGAAGGCTGCCTCACAAGCTTTTGGTCCTCAAGATCCTAGCGACTCCATCAACTATCAAGCCACACGCAAGTCCAGCATTTTTCGCTGCCCTTAAGCTGGCTGCCAAAGGCTGTGTGCTGTCAGTGCCCAGACAACTTTGCTCCAACAGTGTGCTTGTACACAGTTGTGAGCAAAAACCTCCGGGCAGATACTTCGACTCTGCCCAACTTTCCTCCCTTTGCCAAGGGCTAGCGATGCCGTGAACAGTCTTCATCGGTCCAGAATTTCCACATAGCCGGCTCAATTGGCTGTTTGTTCCAAGCAATCGTAAGCACGCTGTCTACTCCGAGACGAACCAGGCACAGATGGGACATGTTTTTACAGGCATTACTGCTCCACGCTGCGCCTTACGGTGATCGGGCCACTTGCGCCATACCACTGATGAACACTGGGCTAACATGTGTTCTCTCAGCAAGCCATCCGTCCAAAGGAACATCCAGTTGTGCCTCAAGCCACTGCAACTCTGCGCTCAGTCGCATCCTTGCAATCCAACTCCACAACTGCACGGCCTTTCGTACCACTCGCAAAACCTTGTTAGCTGGACTTCATCCCCGTGCATCCTCGTGCATACCGACTCTGATCACGTAGAAATCCCCTTCTGTATCCATTGTTGCAAGGACGCTCGGCAACGGAGTCAAGCTCGGACACCATGGGTCAGTATTCTCTTTCCCCTCTCAAGTACACCCCAGTACTAGCCTGCCCAACATATCATGCACATTGGTCCGCCTTGACTGAGTCCAATTGATACAATTTCTGCCTTAGCTTTCCTCACTGTTGTCACGCTCCTTCTTTCGATATTTGTCGTCAGACCATTGACTCGCCACTTTTGATAGTTTACTGACCGAGTGACCTAGTAGTAAGTCGTCCCTTCAGGCTCTGCAAAAGCTCGGGCGAGAGTAGAGGACCACAAGCGCAATTGAGCGCGGTTGTAACCGGCTCCACCCTCTGCCCTACGAGCAGCAGTCAATCGAACCTGCGCTTTCCATCACATTCAGCAACCTATCTTCACTTGAGCATCACATTTCACTATCCCCATACTCATCTCACCGCATCTGTGCCCAAAAACCCTTGTCACAGTGAAGTGACTCATCTGCGCCCCACCAATATCCGATTATAAATTTCGACCATCGCAGACTCTCATCATGGGAGACTCGAACAACCATTCTAACGGCTACCAGCGCGACCGATCTCGATCTCCGCGTCGTCGATCTCGCAGCCCTCGCAGAAGTCGACGATCATACTCTCCTCGCAGCCGATCGCGCAGTCGTGGAGGTGACGACTATCGTCGCAGTGAACGCAGATCAAGAAGTCCCATGAGCGGTGCTCCTCAAAACGCATCTGGAGGATACTCAGGATCGAATCGCGGAGACAGAGGTCCACCAAGATCATTCGAAGATCGCGCCGTCGCCAAAGAACAGATGATGCAATCAGTGCGAGAGTCCTCTCAGCAGGACCGTCGAGTCTATGTCGGTAACTTGGCATACGACGTCAAGTGGCACCATTTGAAAGATTTCATGAGACAAGGTGAGCAGTCCTCCGGTCATCGCCCGCGAGAGCGTTTACTGACATTTGTCTTAGCTGGAGAAGTTCTCTTCGCTGATGTTTTATTACTTCCTAATGGAATGTCGAAGGTGGGCGCAATCGTGTGACGCGTGGCTGGTTTTACTGGTCGTCTTTCTTTGGTTGCTTTTTTGATGGACGGTTGATTGACGGAAGGGACCTGTTGCCCATTGGTGTTGTAGGGATGCGGGTAAGTTCTCGATGCTTGTACCACACAAGTCGCGCGGGCTAACAATCGTTGACAGAATCGTGGAATATGCAACCCGAGATCAAGCTCAAAATGCTATCAGTACTCTCAGCAACCAAACTCTCATGGGTCGTCTCGTTTACGTCCGCGAAGTCAGTCGACATCTTCCTCACGCTACAGTTCATGCTAATCACATGTCAGGATCGCGAGACCGAACCTCGATTCACTGGCCCACCATCCCGTGGCGACTTCGGTGGCGGCGGCGGCTTCCGTGGTGGCTACGGTGGTGGCGGCTATGGTGGAGGTCATGGTGGCATGGGTGGTGGTGGCGGCGGCGGTGGCCGCCAGCTCTACATCTCTAACGTTCGTGTTTCCAGTCCAAAGATGATGTGCAGTTTGGCAGTACTGACAAAAGTATCAGCTCCCCTTCAATGTAGGCTGGCAAGATCTCAAGGATCTCTTCCGTCAAGCTGGTCAGTGTTCACTCCGCATACATCGAGGACACATCTAACGTGCGCAGCTCAAGAAGGTGGTGTCATTCGCGCCGACGTCCACCAAGACCAGACAGGCCGCCCCAAGGGAACCGGTATCGTCGCCTTCGAGTCCCCGAACGATGCTCGCAACGCTATTCAGCAGTTCAACGGCTACGACTGGCAGGGTCGTGCCCTCGAGGTTCGCGAAGATCGCTATGCTGGCGGTGGTGGTGGATTTGGTGGCCGCGGAGGATACGGAGGAGGCTTTGGCGCCCGAGGTGGCTTCGGCGGCGGATTTGGAGGACGAGGTGGTTTCGGCGGACGAGGCGGCTATGGTGGTGGGTTTGGAGGTCGCGGAGGATATGGAGGCGGCGGTGGGGGCTATGGTGGTGGTGGTGGTGGTGGTGGTGGTGGTGGCGGTGCTCCTGCGATGGAGCCAGCTGCACCCAATCCGTTCACCGACTTCGCCACCGGAGGAGGCGAGCACTCCGATACGATCTACGTTCGCAATCTGCCCTGGTCGACCAGCAACGAGGATCTAGTGGAACTCTTCACCACCATCGGCAAGGTCGAGCGCGCTGAGATCCAATACGAACCCAACGGTCGCTCCAAGGGTGCTGGCGTCGTCCAATTCGACAGCGCTGAGAACGCCGACACTGCCATCTCCAAATTCACCAACTACCAATATGGCGGCCGTCCTCTGGGTCTCTCCAATGTTCGCTACACCAACGCGAACGGCGGCGAAGCCATGGAGGGTCAAGAGGCCACCGGCGGCGCCTCTCAGGATCAGATGATGTGAGACATGCCATACAAGGCTTGGCACAGCTCATCTCGGGGATTCCTGCAGACATGGATATCTGCCGGAGGCTCAATGTTCTCTGAGCACCGAAACAAAATTCCGGTGTAGTTCACGATACTTGGGCCAGCTCAATCGCCGACTGGTCGATGGGCTTTTACGGCAGATCCAAAAGTTCTTTTTCATTTATCGTTAGGAAGGGTTCTAGGCAGATTGAAGGCAGATTGATAACATGGCAAACTTGATGAAGTAACGGCTCGACCTGGATGTTGCGAACAGGGAAAGCGGGGTCATTGAAGACTTAGGCATCAAAACGTTTTTTGTGGAAGTGCTGGTAGGATTTTCGTGTGGAAGTGTTGGTAGGACGAATCGAATTGCAGTACGGTAGAGGTGCTTGGAGCGTAAATGGGTGATCCGGCCGACATGGGCGATGCGGACAGACGTATACTTACTCGAGTATTGCTGTGTGTTGGTGCCGATGACGGACAACGGCGGCTTCGTTATTGACGTGGCCGGGTGCGGTGAGCCGCTCCTTGGTCCGATCAAGCGCGCATAGATTCGACTCGGATCACTATTCAACTGGTCGATCTATGAGTCTCGCCCTCAGGACTGCTTCCAGCACGCGCGATTACACAACAGAACGAGGACACGACCGTGATGATGTGATGATATGATGATATGATACCCCAATTTGGACGCGACCAGGACGGTCTGCTGGGAATGGTAATTGACCACTGCTGCCGCATTCTCAGGATCTGTATACAGGAAGGTCTAGTTTGCATCCAACAACAGATGTACAATACAGCAAATGTATGTGATGATTCAATTTAAGCTCGTCGAGAACGTAGATCGGTCTCGCTTCCGTGTTCTGCGCCAGAACACGCCAGACCAGTGTGGGAAACCCCAGTTGAAAGGTATCGAACGGCATCTTCAGCCACCCTTGACCTGCTGTTTTGCGGTCTCATCCGCGATGAGTCCTCGCACCTCATTCTCGTCCATCCACGCCCGTACGCTCTCCATACAAGCATCAAGATCTTCGTTTGCCTCAAGAAATCCGTCGACATTGGAACCATTCCACCCGCTTCTATGATCAGAGATTCTGTTCTGGGCGAAATTATAGGTCCGAACTTTGTCCTCTCGGCCACTGCGGACGGCACCTCCCATGAGCTTCTTTCGCAGATTCAGCATTTCTTCTTCTCTCTCCTCGCGTCGTCGCTGTGCAAGTCGAGCACGCAGCACTAGCCAGGCATTCTTGCGATTCTCCATCTGAGAACGGCTCTCTTGCATGCCAACGACTATCCCGGTAGGTAAATGAGTCAAGCGAATGGCACTGTTGGTCTTGTTGACGTGTTGGCCCCCCGCACCAGATGCTCGCATGGTGTCAGTGTGGACGTCCTGGGGTGGAATGTAGTAGTCCGAGCTAGGGTCCTCGTAGTTGTTCTTGGAGTCTTCCGCCGACTCTGGGAAGGACGGCAGGACCAAGACAGAAACAGCGGAGGTGTGTGTCCGGCCTTTCTTCTCGGTCAACGGAATACGCTGAACACGGTGGACGCCTGCTTCAGCTCGGAAGATATCGTAAGAGCCAGGATAGGTCACCTCCAGAATGGCATTCGTAATTCCTGTGGTGGAATTCGAGACCGTCTCGTCGGCGGAGTAAGCCTTGAGTTCATGCTGCCAACGATTGCGGGTGCAGAAGGCGCGGTACATGGACAACAGGCTATAAGCAAACAGTGAGGCTTCCGAGCCGCCGGCCCCAGGATTTATCTCGATCAAACATGGCATCGATTTGAAGGGATGCGGAGGTATCAAAGAAGTGCTCAACTTCGTAGTGAGACCTGGTAATGATGCCGTCAACGTGTCGATCTCGCCGTGTGTGAGTTCTCGGAGTTCGCTATCTGTGGATGGGTCGACTAATAATGCTTCTAGCTCGGATATGGAAGACTGTGTCTCCTTGTACGCCTCCAGTGCTGACGTTACAGGAGAGATTTCGCCGATGCGTTTCGCTGTTTCAACGGAGTAGTCGTCTGTTTGAGATGCTAAGAGCTGCGCATGCTCGCTGGCCAGGATTTGGGCTCTTTGCAACAGGACGGGAGATAGTCCCTGCTGAGGATTCGCAACTAAGACAAGATCAGTGCTACACTGGCAGCATTTGGGAAGGACGAACTTGTGCTCTGGTACCTCAGGCCGTGGTAGTGAGGCCTAGCTGCCGTGTGCAACAGTCGACCAAGGCATCTTGAGCATGACCTCCATAAGGTCCTGCTCAACATGCCTCGGACGTGCAGCTAGAAAACTCGCCCGCAGTTCCTGTCACTTTCTCGAGAGACGAGCAGTTGCCAAAAAGTTGTAGTCGCCTCGGCCTTAGACGGATATAAGCGGCACGATCTATCAGGCGATCATTGTTGCAGTGCACGCGAACACCGTCTTGCTGTTGCTGCGAACCTCAAATCTGCGCCACGCCTCCCTCCTTTTGCGACCGCCTCTCATGCGTCGCGCGGCTGTGGTTGCACTCCGCTCAGCGCGCCGGTCTGCACTCCGTAAAATCATCCTAAGACTCCCTTGTCATCAACAACATCTAGCCATGCCGCGGTAGCCTCACCCTACTTCCTGGCCGCCCGCCGATACAGCACGCCCAGATATATCCTTCAATCCTCTATGAGGCTGCCAAAGACACCACTTGCTGTCGCTGCATCTGTTGGTGCCTTCGGTGCTTGGTATGCGTACGGCAACGGCCAGACTACCGAGATCCATGCCAGAGATCCTGTCTCCTCTGCACAGACCCGCAGTCTGTCTAGCACCCCAGACATCGCACAGCCAACGGCCGAGCCCTCGAAGCCCGCTCCGGTGACTGCTGGCCACAAACCAACGCGACGGGCATTAGTTGTGGATGACGATCAGTTCTTTACTGGAGACATTGTTGGTGACGGTCCATTAACGAAAGATACCGATGACTATGGCCGGAAGGTTTTGGAGATGATGACACCGCAGCAAGCTACGGAGCGTCTACGGAAGAACGAAGAGTCAATCCTCGTGAATCGGGGTCGCGGTGTGGTCAGATACGATATCGTGCAGCTTCCCAGTAACGATCCGATCGAGGATGATCACGCAGAGAAGACGATCCAGGTTTCGGACAATGTGGCACATGCTGGCAACGATTCTTCATCGGACTGGATGTTCTGGGGTGTGTTCGATGGTCATTCTGGATGGACAACCTCTGCGAGGCTGCGACAAGTTCTGATTCAGTACGCTGCACGCGAGCTTAACGCCACATACACCGCGGCTTTGGCCAGCAAAATTGCCTCGTCGCCATCGCCTGAGGCGATTGATCAGGCGCTCAAGCTTGCATTCACCAAGCTTGACAATGAAATCTGCCATGAAAGCGTGAAGAAATTAGGCAATGCTCCAAGCAAGAGTCGTGCATCGGAGCTGCTAGCTCCCGCTCTCTCTGGCTCGTGTGCGTTGTTGAGCTTCTATGACTCACACAGTCGAAATTTCAGAGTGGCATGTACTGGCGACAGCAGAGCAGTGCTCGGTAGGCGAAACCCATCGACCGGAAAGTGGTCTGCCACACCGCTTTCGGAAGACCAGACAGGCTCAAACCCCAACGAAGCCAAGCGGATGCGCGCCGAGCACCCGGGTGAGGACAGAGTCGTCCACGCTGGTCGTGTTCTGGGCAATCTTGAGCCGACCAGGGCTTTCGGAGATGCGGCATACAAGTGGTCACGGGAGACACAGGACAGAATCAAGCGACACTTCTTTGGTCGAAATGTGCATCCACTGCTGAAGACGCCGCCTTATGTGACCGCGGAGCCCGTTGTCACCACGACAGGCATTGAGCCTGGTAAAGGTGACTTCGTGGTTCTCGCGACAGATGGTCTTTGGGAAATGCTGACTAACGAAGAGGTGGTCGGACTGGTGGGCCAGTGGTAGAACAACAGAACAGAGAAGCCAAGAAATCATCAAGCACCGCATGGCTGACAGACTGGTTCAAATCAGCACCAACATCATTACCAGTAGAAAAGGGAGGAAACATGGACAAGACCGGCCGAGTCAGCAATGCGAATGACCCGAAAAGCAAGATGGATAAGCCCATTCGACAAGAGCAGTGGGCCTTGCCATCTGAAGATAATGGCAGGTTTGTTGTGGAAGATAAGAACGCTGCCACTCACCTGGTCAGAAATGCCCTAGGCGGGAAGGATAGAGATATGGTCTGCGCTTTGCTCTCTCTGCCGAGTCCCTATAGTCGACGCTACAGGGATGATTTGACGGTGGAGGTCATCTTCTTCGGCGAGAGTGAGGGGACTGGGGATCTTGCCATTAACCAGGAAGCCACCACCAATGGCACCGACAGTGAACCCAAGGCGAAACTGTGATTGATGCCACAGAGGTCGATGTGTGAGGACTTTAGCAGGCTTCAGAGTTGTACTTTTCCTATAGACCACTAGATCCATTTGCAACAACTTAGTAGGTACTTGACCGTCGCACACAACGAAAAATTGATCAGGTGTCCTTTGGCTGTAATACTTCGACTCACACCTAGGACAGCACGTTTTGGAGAATGTGATCGTGACAGAGTGCTCCTTAAGGCTGAGCCGCAAGTCCCCGCACATGTCATGTCAGGCAACAACGTGTCTATTTGAACTCTCAGGGAAGGGCGGTCAACTTTCAGAGCCTTGTCCACCATCTTTGCACTTCGTCACTCGCTTCAAGTTTGCGGAACAATGTTGGCCAGACCGCAGGCACAGCAAAGATGTCCAGCAAGAAATTGCTCTTTGGCCTCATTGCCGCTGTACCGGTCGCTGCTCTACTGACGCCTTTTCTTGCGCTACTACTGCTTCGACTATGGGGCAGTCTTCTCCACGCTGGAAGTAGCGACCGACGACACGCAATATGCGCACATGTCGAGGAGGAACGCAAAGCTGCGAGGGAACAGCGAAGGAAGTCACAGGATCTTGGTGATGACGACTGGGAGAAGGTCGAGAACACCGCAAGTGCCCCGAATGGCGGTGTGCCGAAGGACACTGAATGGGAAGGAATTGTTGGGTTCTTTCATCCCTTCTGGTGAGGCTTGGTTCAGTGTTCGCCTGACTTCATCAACTAACGCGCCCGTAGCAATGCCGGCGGTGGAGGGGAAAGAGTCCTATGGGCAGCTATAGCGGCCACTCAAAGACAGTGGCCGAACGCTATCTGTGCAGTTTATACCGGCGACCATGAAATCGACAAGTCTGCTATTGTTGCCAAAGTCGAAGAACGATTTGACATTGTCCTTCGCGAAGAGACGGTCACTTTCATCTACCTCACCACTCGCCAGTTTGTCCTCCCCAGCAGCTGGCCCTATTTTACGCTTCTCGGACAATCTCTCGGTTCACTGGTCCTAGCATGGGATGCATTCCATCTCCTTGTTCCCGACATCTTCATTGACACCATGGGCTACGCTTTTGCCGTGGCATTCTGCAAATTGCTCTTCCCGTCAGTGCCAACAGCGGCATATGTACACTACCCAACCATCTCTACCGATATGCTAGCATCCCTTGACGACCAGACCGGGACCAGAGGCATTCATTCCGGACTCGGCGGAGGACGGCGGGGACAAGTCAAGCGCTACTACTGGCACTTCTTCGCTCGGTTGTACGGCTGGGTGGGCCGACATATCGACGTCGTCATGTGCAACTCTACCTGGACTTACAACCATATCAGTACTCTTTGGAAACCCGCCAAAGCCAGTGACCATCACAAGGCACCAACAATACTTTACCCTCCTGTCCAGTGGAAGACCTCATCCACTCGATCGCCCTCACGCCCCAAACCTCCGCCGCTCGCTCTCGCGACAACATCATCCTCTACATCGCGCAATTCCGACCTGAAAAGAACCATAGCCTTATTCTCCGTGCCTTCTCCCGCTACGTTCACCACCTCTCCCACAACAGCGATCCTGCGAGACTCGTGATGATCGGCTCCGTTCGCGCCAACACACCCGACGAGAAGCACATTTACGCGTTGAGGATCGAGGCGCGTGAGTTGGGGATCAATGAGCGAACGACCTTCATCACCGACGCACCATTCTCGACCATTCAGGAATTTTTAGGAAAAGCGAGTATTGGTGTGAATGGCATGTATGCGGAGCATTTCGGTATTGGAAATGTAGAAGGGCTTGCTGCTGGGCTGATACCTGTCGTTCACAGGAGCGGAGGGCCGTATTTGGATATCGTGGTGCCTTTTCAGGGTGGGGAGGTTGGTTTTCATGCGGAGACGGAGCAAGAGTATGCGGAGGCGTTTGAAAAGGTTGCGGGGATGGACGGTGATGCTATATTGGCGATGAGGACACGGGGTAGGGCAAGTAGTCGAAGATTCGGGGAGGGGGTGTTCAGAGATGGTTGGGTCAAGAATATGCAGGAGCTGGTGAGGCTGCAAAGGAAGATAAATCCAGGAAAAAAGAGCTGAGGTGCAAAAGGCATCTCCGGTGTAGGTCTACGGCATGCCTCCTGAATCGAGAGGACGGTGTGAAGAGTCGCGCTCTGAGCTACTTATGCCGTATCTATATGCTTCGCTTGACTTGATTAAGCACATCCTTGGGACCAGTGTCTTCTATCATCCCTTCCTCTACCCAAATACCTCAATCTGAAAGAAATACTCAATCTCACTCCCATCCTCCCTCCCCCTCAACGTCATCTCATGACACAGATCCGCCAACTGATGCCCAATAATAGGCGCACCACAGAAGAATACACCAACGCGCCTCTTCCGCTGCTTGTCCCGTGCAAACAGCTTGCTCATCTGCTCATAGTGCTCCGCAAAGATCTTCGGAAAATCGGGTCTGCCGAAATGCGTCGGCGCGATCAGGCCAGTCAGCGGTGAGTACGGATGGGCAGGCGTCCGGTGCTTCTCGAGCAGGAAGCGATAGACATGCGTAGTGATGTCCTTGCGCTTCTTGGAGACGTGGTTGTGCATGCGGATATCGAGATTGGGGTTGTGCGTGCCGGTGGAGATCTTGTTGAGGAGAGTGGAGAACCACTCGAGGTAGACTCGGTCCCGGATTACCCAGTGGAAGTCGACGCGGCGGTAGAGGTTGAGATCGATCTCTTTGTTGTGGTTGATGATGGTGGGCATGCGTTGGATGGGTGGTGGAGGGGCTTCGGAGTCGGACTCGTGCGAGGAGGTGGAGTCGCGGCGGCGTGTCCAGGCGTGGTCTTCGCGACTCTGGAGGTCGTTTAGGATTCCAGAGAAGGGGGTCACGCCGATGCCGGAGCCGATGATGATGGTTTGGTCGAAGTCGTAGAATCGTTGCGCTGTGCAGAAAGGTCACATTAGGTTCCAATTTTTAAAGGACTACAGACAAGGGCATGTATACGTACCTGGTGCCCCGTAACTCCCGTCAACACCAATGTACTTGAGGTCGGTCAAGTCACGGAGTTTGGCTGTCCAGTCGCCGTCGGTCTTGATATGTAGCTTGAAGTCTTTCCCAATGCATTCCGATACGGTAAATGGATGCCACTGGAAGAAGGAAATCTGTGGAACTTGTATGAAGACATACTGCCCGGCTCTGTATTGCCATAGACGCAAGCGAGGAATCGTTGCTGTGATGCATACTGTGTCGTCGTCGAGGATTTCCAGGGAGGCGGGCACCCGATGGAAGCCGAGCAGTAGGCGGGTGCCGCGCTCGAGGACAACCATCAGAGTCGGGAATGCCAGAACGATGCCCAAAGCTGGGAATTGTAGCAAGGCAGCAGAGCCGTGAGCCATGAGCATGGCGATAAACGGAAACATGAGCAGATGGCCGAGCTGGAAGATCTCGTAGGACCACTTCCGGATCCGCGGCATAGACATGACCGCCAGAAGATAGAAGGAGACCAACGCTGTGAGCCCTGTCCACCCTGGTCGGCTCGAGATGTATGCGCTGTACGGCCTGGGAACAGCCTCAGGTCCTAAAAGGGCCGCAACAGCGTCCTGTCTGTAGGGTCTACTACCAAAAACAAATGTTCCGCTCAAGTGTCCAATCGCGTGGAGCGTAGCAAGAACCAGAGTGACGATCGACATCTTGACGTGAAACTCCTGGCTCAGGTCCCAGTTGACGAAACGGGTGATGTAGGGAACGCGGCGCATGTAGGTGGCCGTCCACCGACTCATGCTCAACACGAGGAAGAATAGGGTTGGGTACAACGCTCCGGCGCATGCTTCGCAAATCCAACACCCCAGCCAAATGCAGCCTGATATTGCGGGCCCGCTGCATACTTGTAGCATTGCCAGACACCGAAGCCGATCTGTAGAGCCACGACGACTCCCATGAACGCGTACGTTGGCCCATGTACCTCCCAATAGGCTCGGAGTTTCCGACCGAGTGGCAAATTCTGCATGAAGTCGTCCTCGTCCTTCGCGGCCTGCTTATCCTGTTCCATGGAAGGAATCTGCCATGTCTTGACTGTATTTCTGAAGTCGTCGCTCGGAATCCTATTCTTCTCCGAAGGCATCAAGCCACGCAGAAATTCGTGTCGCTCCTTCTCCCTTTCCTCATGATGAAGCTGATGCGACTTTGCCTGTGGTGCCAGTTCCTTGTAAGCGTCATCGAGGCCCTTCTCAATCTCACTGTACGATATACAGCCATCTTGGTCCTTGTCGAGAGCTGACACGAAGTCTGCGATTTCTCTGTCTGTGAGGAATTGCGTGTTGTCGCACATCACGGCGAAGAATGGGCAATGCGAGCAAGATCAGCCACACGATTTAGACCTACCGCACGAGTTGGGAGAGCATGACCAAACGTGTCCTGAGACAGCGCCATTGCCATGATATAGTCAAGAATCCTTCTCAACTGCATCAAGCCGAGAATCTTGGGAGGCCCCTTCGACCTAGTGGGCACGTCATGTCCAAGTCGTTAAGAGAGGGAGGTTTAAATTGCTCGAATTCAATTGGCAGTGAGCTTGGACAAGCCGACGTGGAAAGCCAGCGCCGAGAGCTTTCTTTCTTGGCGGAGTTTCCGCAGAACAAGGCTCCGAGTCGAGTCAGTTTCAGCCTCATGACGAGTGAATTCTAGCCGCGAACCATTCACTTCGCGCTTTCAATGCCACAAACTTCTTTCATGTGAATACATAAAATTGCGCTATAAATTTTGTTTTACTTCTCGCCTCCTGTCTGTTCTCCACAAGTCATCTCCGCGCCTTCAGAGGATCGTCGAACACCACCACCCCTCGAAGGGCATTTTGGGCGCCATGTCGCTTTGTCAGTCGAGACTGACAGAAGAGCGCAAGCAGTGGTAGGTTCAATTACTCGCTGGTACATCTAAGATGTCTGACTATCGCAGGCGCAAAGACCATCCGTTTGGATTCTACGCCAAACCTGTCAAGAATCCCAACGGAGTCATTGATCTCAAGAATTGGGACGTGGGAATTCCGGGCAAAGACAAGACGATATGGGAAGGTGGTCTCTTCAAACTCTCGCTCATATTCCCTGACGAGTACCCTACAAAACCCCCGAAATGTTAGTTGTGATTTCAAGGTACGAGATGACAATTTCTGACATGAAGAACAGGCAAATTCGTTCCGCCACTATTCCACCCCAACGTCTACCCTTCTGGCACGGTCTGCTTGTCGATATTGAACGAAGAGGAAGGGTGGAAGCCGGCAATTACCATCAAGCAGATTGTCCTGGGCATTCAAGAGCTTCTGAACGAACCCAATCCGGAGTCACCTGCCCAGGCTGAAGCATACAACCTCTTCAAGAAGGACAGAATCGCGTACGAGCGCAAGATCAAGAACATCGTCAAGGACAATCCGGCTCACTAGTGCTGGGAATATGGTCAAGGGTTGCACAAAGGACGACTACCAACATGACGATTGACACGACGGCTTTCCGTTCACTGAGCATGGCGTTGGGGTATTTTCAATTTGGGGGCTCTTTCGGTCAGGCATGATACCAAACGTGTTCAGAGAATAGACAGCATTTCACGAGGGAGGCTTCTCGCATGTCACTCTTCGTAGCCAACATGACTGCATCCCCTCTATCAGACATGGTTGAGTATGGCAGGGCCTTGTGCCGAGTGCATGAGATGAAGCACATTGATCACGGTCTTCTACGTAGCACTTGCGCTTCTTGCATTCAGGGCAAGTGGCTAGTCTTGACCATCGGCGACATCGCGATCTTGCTGGGCACTGGGCAGTCTCCAGTGGCAACTTGCGGCGCATTCAGGAACTGGTAGCCCGAAACAGAGTAGCGTGGGGGTGTCCGGCCTCAATGATCCAACACTACAACATGCATCCGTCCACCACAGACACCTTGCACCTGCATCTATGAGCCTGCCGTGCGCTCAACTACGCACCCACGTCCTGTCACCATGCAGCTAGATTGCGGGGAATCTAGCGAGTACTCGGTACACTCCAAGCGCAATGCTGGACGATGCTGCAGCCAGATCCTTACCGATCCTCTCATATCGCTCCAAGATGCATGATGGGGCTCTGAGTGTGTTGCATCAGGCTCACTGTCATAGATCGGCTGACTTGAAATGTCGCGTGCTCCCCGGAAACCGGCGTCTAACGTGACACATGCACTCAGCTTGATGTTGGGGTTTGTGCGACGTGAAAGCAATGAGTATGGTGAGCAACGTGACCGAGGTCGGGCCTGACCCGGTAGCCTCCCACGCGCCGTGGCGGCAAAGCCGTCCAGAAGATCAACTTTTCCCACACAAACCACGCTCATCCGATATTTTCATTTCTCCTTCAGCTCATTCGTGGCGAGTTCAATTCCGAGGGCCGCCTCAGAGCTCTCTGAGACTGGGCTGACGTTCCACTAGTTTGTCACTATCGACTGTGGATTCACTACTGAGGCGTCATCCCACGCTTTCATTAATGACTTGGAATTATTCACTACGGAATTCTCATGGCTTCCCCTCCCCATGCATGTGTTAAAACTCGTTGACGTTCCCAGATCAACGACATCCCCACGCTCTGCTCCCATTCCTGCATTCCTGCAACCTCTCTTTCTTCTGTCTGACCTTCGTATCACTGACCCAGACGCTGACCTGCCTTGTTCCTGCATCCATCTTGCATTAGCCGACGATGTGCGGCATCTTTGCAGCGCACAACCATCCCTCTGTGGCTGGCTTCAAGACCACAGCCTTACAGTGTGTCAAGTGTCTTCGGCATCGTGGACCTGACTGGTCGGGCAACTGGACAGGCAACAACACGATACTATGTCACGAGCGTCTGAGCATTGTCGGCGTTGACTCTGGCGCACAACCAATCGTTAGCACAGATGGCGCTCTGGCTTTGGCAGTCAATGGCGAGATCTACAACCACAGAATCATCCGCAAGAGTCTGAAGAAGCCATACGACTTCAAGACACGGTCAGATTGCGAAGTCATCATCCACTGTACAAGCAGTATGACATTGATGCACCCAAACACCTCGATGGCATGTTCTCTTTTGTGCTACACGACAAGGAGCGGGATCGAACAATAGCTGCTCGGGATCCGATCGGCATCACCTCCTTCTACCTCGGTAGATCGAGTCAAACTCCAGGAGCGGTGTTCTTTGCGTCGGAGCTCAAGGCTTTGGCACCAGTATGCGACAATATCATTTCCTTCCCACCAGGCTACGTCTACGATTCGAAGACCGACAAACTCACGAGATATTTCGAGCCAACATGGTGGGAAGGCGATCGGGTTCCGGACACTCCGCTCGACTACAAGCTCATCAGAAAGACGTTGGAGAAGTCAGTTCTCAAGCGTCTCATGGCCGAAGTTCCATATGGCGTCCTGCTCTCTGGAGGCCTCGACTCGAGCTTGACCGCATCAATTGCGCAGCGAGAGTCGTTGCGTCAGAAAAGACTAGCAAGCGCTCAGACAAACGGCCATGCCAACGGTCATACCGAGCATCATCGAAGCGATTTGGTGGGCATCGACAATGAGAATGAGCTGACCACGGTCACACTCTTGCCTCAGCTCAACTCCTTCTCCATCGGTCTCCCAGATGCGCCAGATACAAAAGCAGCACAAGAGGTGGCAGAGTTCCTCGGTACAAAGCACCACAGCTTTACATTCACGTTAGAAGAAGGTCTCGATGCACTGTCAGACGTGATCTACCACCTGGAATCCTACGACGTGACCACAATCCGAGCATCGACGCCGATGTACCTCCTCAGCCGAAAGATCAAGGCGATGGGTGTCAAGATGGTGCTTTCAGGTGAAGGGTCAGACGAGATCTTTGGCGGATACTTGTACTTCCACAATGCGCCCGACAAGGCTGCTTTCCACAAAGAGACGGTCCGGCGAGTCAAGAACTTGCACTTGGCAGATTGCCTGCGCGCCAACAAATCGACTTCGGCTTGGGGCGTTGAGGCTCGCGTGCCATTCTTGGACAAGGAATTCTTGGAGGTCTCCATGAACATCGATCCCAAAGAGAAGATGATCACAAAGGAGCGCATGGAGAAGTATATCCTCCGCAAAGCGTTCGACACCACAGACGAGCCAGATGTTGAGCCGTACCTGCCGGATCATATCCTATGGCGCCAGAAGGAGCAATTC
Source organism: Cyphellophora attinorum (assembly GCF_001299255.1). NCBI lineage: Eukaryota > Fungi > Ascomycota > Eurotiomycetes > Chaetothyriales > Cyphellophoraceae > Cyphellophora > Cyphellophora attinorum. The sequence goes on from NW_017253234.1 coordinate 1,032,259, forward strand.
TCAGATGGTGTTGGATATGGATGGATCGACTGCCTCAAGGATCAGGCTGAGCGCGAGGTCAGCGACGAAATGATGCGCAACCCGAAACCAGAATGGGGCGACGATGTGCCTGATAGCAAGGAAGGCTACTGGTTCCGACTGATGTTCGATCAGCATTTCCCACAATATTGCGCCAGCACGGTCTCCCGATGGACGCCTACTTGGTCCAACCAAACCGATCCGAGCGGACGAGCAATTGGAACCCACGTGGCTCGCTACGATAACCCCGGATCTTGATTTTCCTTTGTACGATTGCTTTTATTGCATTCGTTCAGCATGCATGGCGCTGTTGGCTAGAAATCTTGATCGGTCTCAGCCTTGAGACTTCTGCGGCTTACCAAAAGTATCATGTGGACAGCTGCAAGCGCCTCCGCAAGGAAGAGCATCCCTTTTATGCAGTACAAAAGCTGAGGCGGATGCTGATGTTGAAGATGGCGGGCGATCGACAGCTCTAGGATAAGCAGGCCCAATCCTGGTTGCGCGAGACTTCCTATGGGCTTGGATATGGGGGAACATGGATCATGACTGGATATAGGGATAACTTTGGCTTCTGAACAAACCTCTAACGACGGCCATAGAAGATCGTGGTCGGTGTAACTACAGGTAGTAATGAAATGAAGCACATGAACAGAGTATCCTGCAATATTCGACTGCCCTCTTAGATATATTTTTGATAGCCCATCCTGCTCTCTGATCATCAACCGACGACAACGTTCCGCTATTCATAGCACCCTCTAAGGCCCGGTGAAGTGAAGTAATGATCTGAAGGTCAGGTTGAAGCGAATCATTCTGGCAACGTGCAACGCCCGCGGCAACCATTCCTGAAGAGGCAAGGCGTCGAGAACGAAAACAATCGGAGGTCGCTTCACGACGGGCATCCCCCGGCATCTTTTTTGGAAAGCTTTATCACCGTCCTTGACCTTTGCGCCATAGACTTGCTGCGGACCTCTCTTCATCACGAACTCCCATCACACATCATGGCTGTCCCCGTACCCTTCAGCGACATCGCGAAGCCCGCCAACGATGTATGAGCAGAGTCCTTTCTCCAATTCCGTGAATTTCCGCAACTGACAGCAATGTAGCTCCTGAACAAGGACTTCTACCACACCACCGCTGCCAACCTCGAGATCAAGTCGAAAGCCCCCAACGGTGTCGCGTAAGCTTCTGGTGACAACTGGATGGGCCTCTTCTGAAGTTTGCTAGGTTCAACGTCAAGGGCAAATCCGCTCATGATGGTCCAATCTCAGGCTCGGTAGGCACAACGATCACAAGAAGAAATTTCAGAGCACACGTTAACAACAGAGGCGCAAAGCTCGAGGGCAAATATGCGGACAAGGCTTCAGGTGGGTGTTTCTGTAATCGCAGTATCGCAGGCCAGCTGACTTGCCTCAGGTCTCACATTGACACAAACATGGACGACCTCGAACAGCCTTGATACCAAGCTTGAGCTCGACAACTCCATCACCCAAGGCCTGAAGGCTGAGGTCCTCTCCAACTACCTCCCCGCCAAGCAGACCTTCGGTGGCAAGCTCAATATCTTCTACAAGCAACCATCCCTCCACACCCGCCTGTTCACCGATGTCCTCAAGGGTCCCACAGCCACACTGGACTTGGTCATTGGTCAAGATGGCTTCCTCGTTGGTGGTGAGGCTGGCTATGATGTCTCCAAGGCTGCGATCACCAAGTACGCTCTCGCTGTCGGCTACAGCCAGCCTACCTATGCTTGCGCCGTGACGTCCAGCAACAACTTGAGCTTGTTCACTGCTAGCTACTACCACAAGGTCAACACCGAGGTTGAGGCTGGCGCGAAGGCCACTTGGGACTCGACGCAGAACTCGAATGTTGGTCTTGAGATTGCCACCAAGTACAAGCTCGATCCCAGCTCGTTCGCCAAGGTTCGTGCCTGATTCATCAACCTGTTGCGTCTACTAACCTTTGAGCAGGCTAAGATCAACGATCGTGGCATCGCTGCCCTCGCATACAACGTCAAGCTCGGTACGGGAAGCACCCTGGGTCTGGGCGCATCTTTTGATACGCAAAACCTGAATGCTACGGCACACAAGGTCGGAGCGTCATTCACCTTCGAGGGTTAAGGCCCTCCAAGCCAGCAGTCCTTAACGTATCAGCGCGAGCGAAGGCGGATTGGGCTCAGGACGGATGTACTGAGACAGATGGAGAGGTCGCTTAGGAGCATTTGCCGATGACAGTGTCGAGACAGGCTACTCAATTCTTCAGTTGTGAGGCTGTACGGCTTCCATCCGTTCTAGAGAAATTCCAACATTTGCCCTACCTAAACACTTCGTATGATTTCGAAGAGCCTGTGACTTTCAAGCTCGCCTGACCATTGTATCTGACTCCTCATTCGTGGCGACTAATGCTGAGAATTTGATGAGGAGGCGAGTGATGGTCATGGACGTTTGGCGGATGCCTTTCAAGGCCGGGGGATAAAGTCCATATATCCGCCAGATCCCATGTGTCAAAGACGTCAGTGACGATAAACTTCTTGAAGCACACCAAAGATTGTTGACCTGGAGCTACTACACTTCTACAACACCCCTTCTGTGCCGCTGCAGCGCTACTAACGACCAGCATTGCATCTTGCGAGCGGAGTCACTACGTACGCCTGACTTCCTGCCAACCTGCAGCATGAGGCATGCGCCTTCGCCCACACCTTTCCTATCTCCCCCATCCTCCTCACATCTCCCACCGAAACCTGCATGTATGGCGCCAACCAAGTTTCCAATCCGTATCGCGCAGTCACCTCGCACATCAGTGCCGCTCCCTCCGCCGTCATGATCTCTTTTCGCCCTATCGGCACTTCACTTCATCTACCCGATCATGCGCCGAAGCGAACCACTACTCAGTCATGGGCGTCGACCCTTCGATCTCGCAACCTGACCTGAAGAAGCGCTTCTACGTCCTCTCCAAGGAACACCACCCAGACCTACACCCAGACAACAAGCAGGCCGTCCAAAAATTTCAAGAGATCTCCGAGTCTTACTCAGTCCTAAGCAATCCCGAGAAACGGAAGCGCTACGACCGCGATCACCTGCTCCGCTTCCGCCAACAACAAGACTACGGCGAACAAACACGGGGCGGAACGTATGCAGGAAGTCGCGCACCGACTGGCTTGAGTCGAAGAAGATCTGCATTTCGTGGTCCTCCTCCCAGCTATTTCCGGAATGGCCAAGGTGGGAGCTATGATCCCAACGTGAACCCTCATGCCCGTCAGTCGAGTGCATCGTCATCCGCATCGTCCGCGAACACGGGCTACGACTACCATCCGGGCGGATATGCGCCTCCTGGCACAGCGTCGGCGGACTTTGACTCCGCGCCAGTGTACAAGACGCAGTCACAAGAGGACGTGAGAAGGAATGCGAGGCGCGCGGCTGCCCTGGCGGAAGCGCAGGAGGCTGCAGAGCAAGAGGGTGATTTCTGGGCGAGATTTGTCATGGTCAGTCTGGTGTTGGTTGCGGCAGTGACAATCGGAAGTCTATTCGTGGGCAGTAATCATGGACCAGTGGGTAAAGGCAATAGCGGCGGACTGGTGAGGGGAGACGGTACGCGGAGGGACACTGCTGGTGGACGAAAGACGGAGGCGAAGCAGTAAACTCCAAAGGAAGAAGTAGAGCTGCTTGCATAGTAAGGATCGCCAAAACATCGTGTGCATGTGTGAAGATTTGACTGGTCATAATGTACATGAATACATGATGCCTCTAACGATCACGACAACTACATGCCCGACACGGAATGCACACCAGACTGGAAGTCTGCATTGGAGCGACGATCACACAGGTGCGCCGTCAGGTTGAGACACGAGGGTGAGGCAAGAGCAAGCTCTGCGGACAGCATTTCGAAGAAGGCACGATTCTGAGCCTGGTCACAATGGTCAACCTCACCAAAAATCCCACGGCCCTGCCCTCGCTTCCCCTTTACTGCCCCGAGCTTCCCCTGGCAGGAAGGCGGGGCCGTCACATGGCGATCACAACTCAGCCGTCGAAACGACTGGGGCGGCAATGTCTCGTGCAGAGAATCGATATTTGTGTTTGGAGGTCTGTCAAAAGACGGATAGAAGTGAGGGTTACCGCATTCGGAAGGACTCCTTCCCAAAATGGATGATAAATTTCACCGTTCACAACGTCGACGAGGTGTGTGCGCAGGTAGTATAGTTGAAGTCGTTTCTCATTGCTGTGCTCCACGATCACTTGAGTCAATTACTGAGCTAAGGCATTACCTCTGCATTCTGACCATTGGAAACACCCAGTCATCCACACACCATCAGGCTCTGTCGTCAGCTCCGTCCAGAGTTCCAAGCCAGCCTCGCAGCCTCCGCTCCAACGTCTCTGCCACCCTTCGCACCTCCGGACGCGGCTGTCTGCTGCTGGGACACCGGCGGCTGGGTTTCTGGCGAAGTTCGCACACTGCCTTGGCTCAAGAAACTGCCCTCGCCGCGCTCAGCAGGCTTATGGTGATGCAGCCAGCTGCCGAGACCATGGTGGTTGCTGTTTGAGGTGTTGTGGTTGCGCATTGTCGGCGAGATGGGAGGGTTGGACGAGGGCGGGATATTAGAGGCGGTCTGCTGTTGCGGCTGATGAGAGTGCGCTCCAGCATCATTGCCAGGGAACCCACCAGGCACGTCCTGCTGCTGCAACCCAGCCTCCCGCTCCCTCCGCTCCGCCTCCCACAACCTCTCCTGCTCGCGCTCTTGACGCAGCGTGTCATTCGCAGCAGAGCCGGGATACTCACTCCTGGCCGGCCCTGCACCACTGCCTACACCAGCATGCCCCAAATGCGCGCCCTCCCCTTTCGCTGGGGTAACATACGAGACATCCGTCCCACCAACCGTCGACTCACCACCAGAATACCGGCTCGTTGCAGCACCACCACCATGCGTGCCACTATGTGCGCCCCAATTCCCAGCGCCCTCGCCAACCTTATCGCCCCCACCGGCATACCCGCCTCCGTGAAGATGCTCCTCCGCTCCCCTCATCTCGCTCAGACCTTTGGCGGCGATCTCGTCATTGCGCGCACGCCCGCCGCCTTCCTTGGACTCCTTGTTCGGGACGAGACCGTCTAGGGTGGAGTTGATGGTGCCACGGGTAACTTCGCCGATGCCGTGGACGCCGTGAACGGCGGAGGAGGTCTTTTGGGTTAGGGTGTGTGCGAGGTCTGTTAGTTTGGAGGCCATGTTTGCTGCTTAGGTGGTGGAACGACTACACTGCGGGGCGGGATCAGGTTTGACTGTCTAGGTAATGAAGCAGTGATAATGTGTAGTGAAGAAATATTGGTGTTATGCGTAGCATATAAGCCGATGTCATTCATGCGGTGTTCCATCTTTTGGTGGGCACGAGCCGTAGCGAGACATATGACGTACAGCAACTTCGAATGCGCATTGTCGGATCGCGTGCTGAGCGTATGGAACGTGAGTGTGCCTTGAATGGGCGAGCTGCTGTACGACTTCCTGCTCACGTAATACCTCAAAAATGCCGAGCCCGGGTGCACAAACGGATGATCGGTGCGAGTCATGGCCATGGTAGTACACATATCTAGTATAACTCCTCAAAGACGAATTCGATTTCCTGTTCTGTATGCAGTGTGCCCGGGTCACATATACCTAGGCAAATATATGGCCTTTGCTCCTATGTACGCTGTAGGGGAATGCCCTTAGTATAGCAGTCAGAGCCACCTCTTCGGTGTTGCCCTTGATAGACTTTCGCAGAATGGTATATGGACTGGAAGAGAGGACCCATTGCTTGAGCAAGAGGAGTACAAGCATTCTGACCGGCGACCGGTCGGTGGCGAGACATGTCTTGTCATCCGGTCTCGCGGACGTTCTGCGCAGACCGGTTGACTTATGCCATGAGTGTCTTCCGGTCTCGTGAGTGCGCTGATCAGACCGGTTGACTGGGTAGTGGTGGGAATCAACCGTGCAAAGCGCCTACCGTCCGTAGGCGGGCATCGTATCGCGTGTGTCGGAAGGAGTAGTCTCTGCAAATTCCAGCTTCCGTCACCTACTTGGCACGTTGGAAAGGAAGGCGCTGGTGTATTTGAAGGCTCGTCATCCGGTCTTACCCAGGCTCTACCCAGACCGGTTGACTTCGGATACAGACCTATACCTGGCCGACAAATGTGTATTCCCCGTAACACTTCCCTTAAGGCTATGTACTGCACGCGCCAGCCGAGCTCGCATTGGACCTCAAATCTACCTGTCGACCGGTCTTGCGAGTACCCGTGTAGAAGCTGTCAGACTTGCTGCGGCGGATCAACGGTGGCATGGCAAGGATGGGTAGGCGACATCATGCACTCATACGTCAGTCTTAGGGTTGGTAGCTTGAGACATGACCTCGGTCGCACCGGCCTCCTCTTCCTTGGGTCTGCCTGTTCCGAATCTTGCCCAGAATCGATTCTTGTGCTTAGCAGCCTGAGATGTGACCTCGTTCACGCCAGCAGCTTCGTCTTTGGGTCCGCCTATCCCATCCTTCTCCCAAAAGCGATTCTTGTTATCTGACCCCTTCAACAAACCCACGAGATCGAAAGGATCGAATAGAGTGACCAGAAACGGTCTCTTATCGACCATTCCAGGTCCATGGAGCTCCGTCGTCCCATCGACCGCAAGGTAGACCTTATGATCAGCCGGCAAGTATTTCGCAGGCGGGTAGATGTTGAGCATGACGGTGTTCGCTAGCATCGGTAGAGCCTCGAAAACCCAGAAGGGCCACTCCTTGCCGTTAGCAATCGAGTTCCAGGAGTAGAAAGCCGCCGCGGCGCGGAAGCAGTTCCGGATGCAGATGAGGAACGATGAGATGTACATCTCGTATATGATGACTTTCATCTTGTAGTTGAATACACCAGCCGCTACAGCTCTTCTGTGGAAGCTGATCACAAGCGCGAGAAAGGCGCAGAACATGCCGAGGAGAAGGAACAGGGAGACTTTGACGAGGGTAAAGCCCAGGCGGATCTTGGATGGTGAGTTGTCCTGATTGGCGGCGAGAGCTGCGCCGTTCCCAGCCAGCGCGCCATCAATGGAGTCGAGGACAACAAAGGTAGTCCATACACGGCCTGGATGTATGATTGAGAGGTAGGGCAGATAGTACAGTGCTCGGCCAAAAATGAAGTAGTTGGCACCTTGATAGACCGGAGGGGCGACAAATAGTAACACGGTAGATGCGATGAATTCGGGGAGCTTGTCGTAATGGTAGGCGCCGTATTCTCGGAGTGAGAAGCCTGCCGTGAAGAGCAGTGCGGCCCAAGGGAGGAGGAAGCCAATTCTCCACGATCGACGCTGGATGTTGTTCTGATATATATGGGCGATGCCAGAGACCAGAAAGAAGATGGCAAAGACGATGGAAACTCCCTTCACCGGTGCATAGATATAGAAGGATCCCTGGACAGGATGAACGCCGACAGTGCCAGACATATTGAGCTACCTTGGTATGATTGCCGATGATGCAGAACCTGCTGTGGGTTGCGTAGACAGCAGTCAAAAGCATCACGAAGGGAGATGTTTATATCTTGTTATTCATATCGACGTTGTACCCGGTTCGAGGATGCCTAGTTAGCCCAACGTTCTCTGTGCCACGAATACGAAATCCTATAGGGAGATCTGATTTCGACGCGCACGATCATTGGCTTACCTGTAACGCGAAATACATTGACGAACGTTGGAATGGGCATTTGGCCGAGCCAGTGCGCCTGGAATTGACGATTCCGGCAGACGGCAATGAAAGTTCGACGAAAGGACGTGTCTGAGCGAGCAGCATCTTCGTGAATTCTCCCTGTATATGGACTAGCGTATGCTATTCTGATGAAGCTCTAATCAGCTGGGCACGTATTCGCGTTCGGTGCCGAGGGAGATAGCGACTCCTTAAGTCCTAGCGGAAATCCAGCTCCCCTCGACGTCAGCACGGAGCTCGATACTTGGACTTGCAGTTTTGGCAGAGCAGCAGCGATGCACCAAAATCATTCTTGAGTCGCGTGACTGGTGTTGCTGTCGACAGTCGTTCACAGAAGTCTAGCCGGAGACCTCCTCGTTGTTGCATCAGGGTGCATTGACGAGCTGGCCTTAGGATGATGCTTGCGCCGCAGTTCTCATCACCGCCGTCAAGTCGTGTCTTGTCGCTCGGTCTTGAGGAATTTGCCATCTATCTTTCCTGTGAGTCATCAGGAAGAGGTGAGTTGATATCTACTAGAGCTTATTCCTAGACAACGTATGAGAACATTGTAAACAAAGCAGTCGGCAATTGTAAGCCTGGTCATGGCTCCCGAAGTACATGACCATACAGGCAGTGAGGTCGATGGCGCCAGCGAGTACTTCAAGAACAACCCAGATCCCAAGCAGCTATCAAAGCATGAGTCATTGGCCAAGGAGTTCATTCAGTACCATCTTGAGACCGATTCGGAGCGCCGAATAGCCATCGTAACATCTGGTGGCACAACAGTACCGCTTGAGCGTCAGACTGTTCGCTTCATCGACAACTTCTCGGCCGGCACGAGAGGAGCAACTTCAGCCGAGTACTTCTTACAAGCTGGGTATGCGGTCATATTCCTCCACCGACAGTTCAGTCTGCTGCCGTATTCGAGACATTACAGCCACAGTACCAATTGCTTTCTGGACTTCATGGATGAGTCCTCAGATGGCCGGGTACTTGTTGCCGAAGAGTACCAGTCTAAGATGCGAAGAGTACTAAAGCAATATCAGCATGCGAAGAGCAATCGCCTGCTACTGCTGCTTCCGTATACAACGGTAACGGAGTACCTGTTCGAACTACGCAGCTTGGCCCAGTTGATGCATCCAGTCGGTGAGAGGGCACTATTCTACCTTGCTGCAGCCGTGTCAGACTTTTTCATTCCATTAGATCGAATGGAGGAACATAAGATCCAGTCCCGTGGCGGCGGCAAGGGCCAGGGATCGAGCACAAAATTGGTCATCGATCTCGATCCTATTCCCAAGTTCCTCAAGACTTTGGTCGACAATTGGGCGCCGAAGGGTAGTATGGTGGTTAGCTTCAAGCTAGAAACAGATCCAGATCTTCTGGTGAGCAAGGCGCAGCAGTCTTTGCATCGGTATCAACATGATTTGGTCATCGGCAACTTACTCACCACGCGCAAATGGGAAGTAGTCTTCATCACCAGACATGACGAGCACTGGATCCGAGTTCCCAAAGCCAGACGATCGAAGAGCTTTTCTGGTGTGGCGGACATGGTGGGACTGGCAGACACTAAACGGGAACCCGAGCAGCCAGATCTCGAGGGTGGTACTGTGACTGAAGGCATGGAGATCGAGGCACTCATTATCCCGGAGTTGAAACATATACACGACGAGGTGATCGCTGAGCGCAGAAGTAACGGTGGCGCCTTGATTAGCAACTAGCACCTCGACCACTCACGCCCTCCGGATGGGCCTCGGGACGGCGTCAGAGCGAAGGTGTAGTTTGAACGGCAGGGCCGCTCATGTGACAGGAGTGACCAGAGCTCGAGGTGCGACCACACTAGATAAATCTCCAAGGGCGCAGAGCTCAACAAGGGTCTGAAACGATTCTCGTGGACTATTCACCATGATTTCATGAGCGCCAAAGTACGAGTATAAAAATGGTTTTCCTCCTCGTCCAGACATTCTCCCACCTGCCTTCGATGCCTTGCTAGTTCCTCTCTATCCTGCTTGTAGTTCCATCCAGGGCGCGTGTCTTTCCACACTATCGCAATGTGCTCGAGCAGAAGGTCAGCAGGTATATCGAACCCACGGTCTCCGTAGCCAGTCGAGGCTCCCGTTGCATCAATCCACGATCGCTCGGAAGCATCGACGACCAAATCCCATGCGAGCTTCATTGATTCTGCCTCCGGCATGCGACTAAGCCTTGCAATGTCTGGTAGCACCTCCTCGAGCTTCTTCGATAGATCGTCCGACGTAACGCCTGATTTTTTGGCATTGAATATTTTGCTCTCCATGGCACCACAAATGCGGTCGGTGCGATTACGAATCATGCTCGCTACAGCGGTTGCACCAAGAAATGTGTCCAGATGGACTCGGATCGACTCCGGAGCCCCTGTGTGATGTAAGATACGCCATTCGCCCCTGTGAATACTTACTTAATCCATCGCCTGACTTCGCGATGAACCTATATGCTTCATCGAGCTGCTTCTTGAGGCGAGTGACCTGTTCCTCAAGAGGTTCAGCTGTGTCTCCCACGGTGTCCGCTCGCTTGCGTTTAGTAGCCGGTACTTCGGACGTCCCTTCGATTTGGGCGGACTCTGATAGCTTCTGAACTGGTCCAAAGTACTTCTCCCACAACTCCTCACGGCTTCCGGTACCGTTCGGGCTCATTCCTTTTCGCGGACCCATGATGTGATGCTCTGCGCGCCGTGGAACTGGATCCGATCACTCCTGTGGTCAGTACAGACAAGCATCAAGCACCAGTCTACCCTGCAAACGAGAAGACCTCTCGATCACCACTGTGTTTGAAACCACTCACCGCCTTTTGGCCTTGGGCTGTTCCTTGCCAACAGCGTAAAGCTTTAGAGTCCCCAGAAGCACATCATCAGCAAGGCATATCTTAGTCGCATGTTCGAGCAGATCGATCATGGCTCGAAGGACGTCTTTGGTACCTGCCAGCTCGGGAAAATCGTCCCTTGAACTCCACGGCAAGTGCGATGACCGCGTTCTACCTGACGTACTTTCGCCAAGCCAGGGATAAAAAGACCGGATTTTTACTTTCCCATCATTTGAAACCTATCAACGCAGATATCTGCAACAGATCTATGTCTTAGGCTGAGGCGCTGGTAACAGCCCACACAACGCTGATGCAGCGGAGCGCTGGCTTGTTGACGCTCGCCTACCCCGAGCTTCGAGCCTCTGATCGTGAGCTAATGCTTGCCTGGCAATGAACAATGCCAATAAACCATCGAGGTCCCCTAAGCGTGCTTAGGTGCAAGCCACGTACAGCATCCGGGCATTTAACAGCGCTCAATGGAGCTAGAATGGCCTTGTGACAGGCAGATCTGGTGCTCTTCTCGGCTAGCAAGGCGAAGCCAGGTTCGAGCCGCCGCCTCTTTCGAGGAAGCTTCGCCCACGATGACGGAGGATGGGGATTTGAGATGAACGTTGACCATGAAGGTTCGCTTATGCCCACTTGTCACCCATTGCCTCGGGTTGATATGTAAAGGGTTTCTTGACGGCTCCGAGTCGTGATCACTCTTTGCTAGACGTCGGAAGAAGAAGAAGGCTGGTCAGATATGTGATGATGTTGCGTTGTTCATATTGTCGAGCATGAGCTCGCGTATCAGCCCAGATTTTGGGGAGGGATCATGAATGGTAGCAGCGCCGCCACCAGCTCGTAATAAGTAGGATAAGCTTCGGTCTCCCCACCTGTCACAACCGCCCGGAGGATGTGGCGTGGCATCGTGCACCCAGATACGGGCACAATGCATCATTACCACTGCAAGCATTCGCGATAGGAACGAGGTAGACTCCCTCCCGTGTTCCTCTCGGGCATAACATCCAGACCTACGTCTTCCCCCCCTTGCGACGGTGCTGCTGGTCTGAAAGCGCCCAGATCGTGGTCTGGGAGTTTGTGTAAGGTTTCCATCCTCGATCAGTCTTTGTCGGTGCCCATCTGGTGGGGCTTGATTCTCATCCGAAACCTCTGCGAATGATCATCATCTCGACACAGACCTTTATTGCATTCGCGCCTGCTATCTCATATGACCTCAATAGTAAACCTCACTTTCCCGAAGGCACGATATTCCTCGCGTGCTTACGACCGATTGTGGTCCTCCTGTAATAGCCAGCCAGCTCGAGAACCATTCGACGACCTCTGCATGAGCCTTTCCCTATCGTCGACATATCATCGGGTCGCGCGTCAGAGATCGATCCACCCAAGGATGATCATAAGGTGCGGCTCTTCGAGACGGTAGCTTGTCGTCTTTGACATGGACGACTCAGGCGATGACAGGCACTCGACTGCGATTGTCATGTCTTCGAAGAGCGCTGCAACGACAGATATCGCGGCATCTGTCTTTATCATGTCATTATTCGACGAAGAGGCATATCGAGTCCAGGTCCGCCGCATACCAGCATCTCTGAGTGAGAAAGAGCATCATGAAGAGTTGGACCGGATAGCCGCAAGCGAAGGTATCGAGTTGCCACACTCGATCGACGAGACAGAAGCTGTCGCCTCCTCCACGTCAGACACCACAATCCTTTCCGAGTCAACCAATATGCAAGGTTCTATAATGTCCCAGTCTACGGCGCCGACGTCCTGTTCTTCTAGCGAGAGACGCCCAGAGACGAGCAATTCAAGGGTATCTACCAGTGTCTCGATGGAAATACAAAACAGGCCATATTCTTCGGACGCCCAGAAGAAGCGCAATTCCGTATTTCGCTCACGCATGAGAAGGATTGTTGGGAAGAAGAGGAAAGATTCCTCCGACAGCGGTGCTGGAACTATCACTGTCGATGCCCATGACCCGGACCCTTCTTACCAAGACTCGAAGGACTTGGAGAACAACGCGCCTCCCAGGAGCCCGTCTTCCGTACGATCTCTCAAAAGCGCGTGGTCAAGCCAGGTAGTCGCGCCGAAGCAAAGCTTAGAGTATTATCAAGACCCTGCGGCTCTGAAGCGATCCATGGAGTGTAGAGAAATGATAGAGCTGCAGAAAGAGCAGCAGGCCGAGCGTGACCGCTTTCTTCATTTCCGGCAACGGCTGATAAGTCAACTCCGGCACGAACGAGATTGCGCAAAAGGTGAGCGAAAGACTGCGTATGATGCAGTGATGGCAGAGAAGCGTATAGTTGTGAGTAGATTGTGCGATCTGCTGCATGCTATAGGTTATTGACAGTCATGCAGGACGACCAGGCTATTGAAGAGCTTGAAGAAGCGCAGCTCCAAGAAGAGTTGAAAATGGCCGAAGAGCATAAATTTCGAGAACGCATGATGCACAGCAGACTTCGCAACATCGAGAAACGGGTCCAGAATCCAACGCCACCACCTACGCCTGGGAACCTTGCAGTCGCTGTTCAGGCTCCTGATTCCCCGAATGTAGAGCAGGTCGTGGTGCTGCCTATCAGGTCGGCAGCCGGACCGAGCGAGTACAACCACTTGGCGGAACAGTATCGCGAACAGACCTCGCTCAAGCACTCGAACGGCGGCAAGATCAATGTGCTTCGTGGCCAGCAGCAACGGAAGATGGAAGCCTTCCTATGCCAGCAGCGTGAGGAAGGAGAAAGAATTGAAGCGAAGTACAGATTCGAAGTCAATGTGATCGAGGAGGACTTCACCAGTAAAGAGAAGGCTCTGCTTGATGTCTTCAATGCGAAGCGGACATCGATTGAGCTCTATTGGCACAAGCAGGCCATACTCGAGCAGCAAAGGCAGGAGAGGGCAACTGGCCTGAAGTATCAGCTCCTGCCATTTATCAGCGCGCGTGATTGACGATATGAGCGACTGCCGAGAAACGTCGACCGACGACTTCAAATATTTCGCCTTTGACAAACGATACCCCTGACAGCGTTTCAAGCACTTACGAGAAGATGACAGCGACGGGCAACATTATGGGCGAGATTCTGAATCTGCACAGGATGTATGACGGCATTTTGCTAGGGAATGACTACTACGTGAAGCAACAATTGATTGTGTATTGTGACCTAGACACGGTGTGCTCTAGTCAACACTCTTAGCAGTGGACAATCCGGCTTGCCATAATCGTGCATTGGGGGAGCATAGAGCATGCTGCAGATATTCGAGCAGGCAGAGGTGTAGGCAAGGCAGGCACGGCAGGACAGGGGTGCCGGAGACGCCGTGCCGGGCACGGCCCCGGGGGTATCCGCCCGCCGCGATATGATATGTTCCGCTTGGTATCTAAAAGAGCTGCCTCAACTCCGTTTATGGAAAGCTACAATTATCTTGACCGTCCCTGCTATTAGCCTCGTAGTGCTATCGCTGCGCGCATTCTTCAGTGCAGTAATAATGGGGACTGGTGCTGCACGTAGTCCCAACGGGCACACAATGTCAATGCCAATCAAGGTTTGAAATGAGATTGACCTTGCTAGCTTCGCTTGTGGCCGCTAAGAGATCTGGACACAGCGATTCCTGTTTTCTTTCCCACAGTGAAGCGTTCGCCTTCAAAGCACAAGTCGAGGCGTCCGTGCCTTCTACAATCAATCGAACTGGTAACGCACTGAGACTATACTGGAGACTATGCAGGCTTGCGGCTGGGTGTAGCCATGGCACACGCTTCCAGCACTCGATCAGCCCCTGAAACCCCGTTACGCGCATTCAGCTATCCAGCACTTCGAGCTTCGGTATTGCAGCATGTCCATGCTCAGCTCGATCGAGCTCTCTGAGCTTCGAAACCGTGCAATCGGTCAGAATGAGTACGTACGCTATCTGGACGAGCGGACAGCCGACGCCCGTGCAAAGGTGTCGGTCTCAGTCCGGCATGCCCTTCGCCCAGCCCAGATTGTTCGCCAACTCAGGAGACTTGGCTACGCGTGCACGCCACAACTCGGCAGGACTCTGATATGGGATGAGCCTGCACCTTTGACCCGAACGTATGCAACAAGCTGGCTCACGGGTCTGCGGGGCGTCCTGGCGGTCAAAGTGGTCACCTTCCACTACGTTATGGCATTCTGCGATTTCGGATTCCAGCCATGGGGTGTTGACGAGCGACATACTCACTTCTTTCAGCTACCCATCATTCGACTCTTGTATGCCGGCTTCTCTTCGCAGATCTTCTTTGGCATCTCAGGATTCTTGGTCGCGATGCGAGTACTGCAAGCCCAGAATAGGAGATCCTCTGTCGGGGCGCACCAACACCAGGACATCTTCGCCAGCATATCCATTGATTTGTTTCGCAAGGTCTTCAGACTGTACCTTCCTGTTTTTGCGATCACGCTTTGTACAGCGATATACGTGTGGCTCGGCTTCTACGAAAGCTATCGAGAGCCACTTCTGAACCACGAAAAATTGTTTCCCGGTGATTGGTATGAGCCGAGGCCAAAGCAGATGTCCTTATGGTCTCAGTTGAGTTATTGGGGGCATGAGATGTTCGACTTGACCAATGTTGTGACGGAAAACACGGTCTACCCGTTCCATGATCAGCACCTATGGGCGATTCTAGCTGAGATGCGAGGCACAGTGCACTTGTATGGCGTACTTACCGCTCTTTCGCAGCTCAGTCCGGAGAGCCGTTTGGTCGCCATGGGCGCCGTCAGCATATTGTATTTCTATTGGAATCATTGGGAGGTGTGGGTTTTCATCCTCGGCGCGATGGTTGTGCAGATTGACCTGCTACTTGATCGTCGAGAACCTCAACATCAGTTTCCACGAAGCAAAACAGACGATGACGATACTTCATTCGAGCCAGCGCCCTCACTGGCCCGACCCAACCGACCGACGCTGAAACAAAGGTGGTCCTCCCATCGCCTAGTAGTGACCGCTGCCACGGCGTCGAAGGATCAACGCTTCAAGCGTGTTGCACGCTATGCTCTCTTCATCGCCGCGCTCTATCTACTGTCGTATCCGGTCGCCGCAGCTTCTGCCTATGCACCCGGATATCTACTACTGAACCACTTCATACCCCGCTCCATGGTTCGCAAAGACAAATTCTATCCCAACATCGGCACCTTCTTATTGCTTTTGTGCCTTGCCCGGTCCGATCCAGCCACATCGCGCTGGAGGAAGGTCCTAAGCTCTCAGATGGCGCAGTATCTAGGGAAGATCAATTTTGCAATGTTTCTAGTCCATGGACCGATCATGCACGCTTTGGGCTACATGCTGCCGCACAAGGTGGCGTGGACCTTCGGAACCGAGCTGAGGTACATGGAGGGACTGCCTTGGGTATGTGCGGTGGGATTTGGCTGGCTGATCACTTTGGCAATGTGTCTCTGGGCGGCGGATGTTTGGCAGCGAGAGGTTGAGTGCAGATGCGTCGAATGGCAAAGGAAACTGGAGAGGTTCTGTTTCGTTGACGGTAATGGGACTGGCAACGTAGCGCAGGAGCGAGGGAGGGATTGAAGTGGCTTTGATACTTTGATTGCGTGCTATTCACGCATATCCCGCGAAGCTGCGTCGTTGCACTGATGTGATTCGCGGATCGCGAAAAGAGACGGACGGTACATATACACGACATGCTCAATCATGAAGAAGTGCTGCGCATGGGTAAGAGACAGTGTACTCTGTACATGACACGGATAAGATCGGAGCCATGAGATATTACTGGGAGTCTGGGGACAATCGACTCGGTGACTCGAGGACACCAAACAGAACAGACAAGGATCAGCAGGCTTGAGCAGGGGCAAGCATGTTGCAGAACCTCAAGCCATCGGCCACGGGCGCAGCGGCTTTCCGTCTGTTCTGACTGAAAGACTCGAGTCTGCTGCCCTCCTGTGCCACCTCAAAGCGTCTGCTTGCAAGCGGTCCTCAGACAAGCAAGGCGCGCTTTCGAACCAACTAGGTTGTCAAGATACGATCGATGAGCAGCCAACATTGCGAGCTCCTGCGACGCAGACCCGAAATTTTCGAAACTTGGTTTCCACCCTGCCAGCAGCTCGTGGCATATTATGCTATGTTTGGCATTTCAAGGGGCGCAGGTTGAGCACATCCTGCCTTGCTCAACAAACGGGGTGACGACTTCGTGTCGCGAATTCGTACCCGACCTCGCTGCTCCCGCTCTGACAGCGTATTGTTAGCTACGAGTGGGACTTCAAGTAGTACTTTTCACGCCTGCTACCAGATTGGTCGTCGCAAGGGTTCAGGCTGCTGCTTGCTAGAGTAGAGGTAAAGTAGCCATCTACCGTTGGTTGTGTGTCGTCCGCTTTCTTCGGCGGAAATGCATGAGCACATTTAGTCGCGCAAGGCGTTCACGACCTCGGATGTTCGAAGACCGCGTCAAGCCGATAACTTGGAAAGATTTTGCGTTTATGCCTCTGTAGCGCGTTGTATGAACGGTCTGAAAGTACTCACGGATAGTCGAGGATGTCAATAGACAGCCATATCATAGGGCGTGCACGGACTGCGTGGGGGTGCTATCAAGCCCATCAACCTTAGCACTGATGAGCGGGATACTCTGGACGACTACTATCCTGCTTTTGCTGAGTACCGAGGCTTTCTGTGCACCGTGTATAGTATTTGCGGGTCAACGGATCTCGTCGAGCACGAAGGTACTAATGAGGGTTTCGGGAATCCAGCGATGGGTACGTCATGCTCGGCTAACGCAATTGCGCGCTGAGGAGCCAGTGACTCGCGCAGTCAGGTGATGTTTAGGCAAGATGCATGATGGGCGGGGTGGCAGAGATCCATGAGGTGGATATTGGTCATGTGAGCGCTGGTACCAGAACTAAGTTAAAGACTGGGAACTTGCTATAATCAACTCCAACAGGAAGGAACAGGCCTGAAACAGAGGCGATCGTCACTAAACACCTTTAGATCTACAGGCAGATACTGTTGTCTCGAGTACCCATGACTGTCCCTTAGACTCTTATCACGCATGCATGTGATAGCATCTCGGCTCCGGGTCATAGGGACAGACTTCCGATCATCTATGGAGCACTGCTGAAAGATAGCTTCGTCAAGTGATTTGGTCTGATCTTTCATGGCCACTGCCGAAAGATTTCGATTGTGGCAGAGTCGGTTTCGGCCCCATGGACCCGTGATTCATCACAATTCAGCCCAGACATCAGGTCGACGAGACATCTGAAGACTTCGGGAGGGAATAAAGTACCTAGGCACATGTGTGGGGGCATGATCTAGGGATGCGATGGACCGGTGAGCGAGTATTTCACGAGTCGTCAATACGTCGCGTTTGCAGACCTAGGATGCGTGCGTGCAACATGGCGGGGAGGTTGTCGTCTGGATATTGACCGCGTCAGGTTAGTCTTCCTCCGACAATCCATTGCACCGCCGCATGCCAGATAGCACACAATAGTAACGCACGGCAGTGATGCTTAAGGGAACACGTCCCTTGCATGATGGAAGCATTTCTTGAATCTTGAGTGACGATTTGCGCACAGTAGTGGAGCTATGGACGCAGATACGCAGACAACGCCATTTTGGATCTTGATGGCAGATGAGCGGTGAAAAATCGCGAACTATAGACGTGTGATGGGCTTGCTGGCGGGTCAAAATGACGGCGAGTAATACGACTATGATGCATGACATGAAGGAGAGAAAGGAGACCGGATCGTGGTTCGCCTAGCAGACTGTGAAATCTGCCTTGTTCACAAGTATCCACATTTCGATCGCCAATATTCGGGCCTGTATTCGCCGACAAAGCGCTCCTGAGCCTGCTATTCTTAACTCAAAACATATCGCTTTTGCGTTTATTCGGCACGTCTATGCCGGAACGTTCGTCTGCAATCAGCGTTCGATGCGTTTCGTTGTCAATTGCCTGCGCACCGATTACTGGCGGCCCCCAGACCTAGCGCACATTCATTCGTATCCGGTCCACATGCCCCGGCACGAATTGCTTCAGTGAGCGATTAAATTGTCTACTAGCAACAGTCTCAAAGGTTGGCAGCAGCTAAGTCGGCCTCACTTTGAAGGTCCATACTGTTAGTGTTGTCGCTTTCGTCATTTGGCTAGGGGGAATGCGTCCAGCAAAGTGCTATGGATGGACGGCAGGAGTACTGGTCCCCAGTCACCGCTCAAGCAGCTGACCGTGAACCCTCTCCGCTCCCCTGCTCTGTCACACAGGTCCAGCCCGGAAAGGAAACCTTCTGGAAATCTACTGGGCTTCGATGCATTAGTTCCTTCTACCGAGCTTCTAGCGCGTTTCTAGGGTGGCACGGCTGACTGGGATGGGGCTTTGGTCTTCCATTGTTGCTGTCCAAAATCCACTGACTCACATGCGCGGTCCTAACATTCATTGAACTCTTTCTCGTCCGCGCAGCTTCGACTCCGCCTTGCGCAGACGATGCTTCCGTTCCCGTTCCTTGAACAATATGTTATTGCACAGATGTTTTGTTCACCCCACGCTGCCTCTAACGGTTCTTCCTGATGAGTGGCTCCTTTGCTTCTAGTGCGAATCAGCTCTGCAGGTGAGTTTCTGGTATCCGTCATGAGCAGGCACCCTGCCTTCGCAAAGCCACTACCGAAATCGCACGGCACTGCATTTCGAAGCAACACGTAGCTGCTTGTGGCAGACGATCACGTTGGTGCGCTCCTTCCCTGGGCGCCTTCTACCTCCACTCGTGCCTTCCTTGATGGCCGGGCGTCACTTGGCTGGGTAGGCACTTTCCTACGTGACTCCCAATCGGTTTATAACTCAGTACCTCCGACTCACCGTCCTGAATGCATCCTAGCACTTCATATGGCACAAATTGTTACAATTATGTCCTGATGAGATATTGTCGGCTTTCTGAGACCACTTATATTATTGTCGCTCAGTCACCCAGAGCTGTCACCATCGCAGTTGCTACCAGATCTTGACGCACAATACTACCAGCATAATGGCTTTTTTCCACAACGGCGCCGGGATGGACTCAGACTACGCACCCTCTCCATTCTCGGCCATGTCCAGTCCGTACGACACCACTGCCATCATCGACACTGATTTGGATCCGGTGTCTTCCTTCCCACCGCCGCTCGACCCACCCTCCAGAGAGGACTGGGATCGGTTCCAGCAGATCATTCTCGAACACTACATCGGCGCCAATATGCCCGTAAAAAAGCTTGTCGACCATATGGAGCGGCATTATTCCTTCAAGGCCACGTAAGTTGCTCGAACTTTGCTCGAAGCGCAAAGCTAATGTGCTCAGACCGAGGATGTACAAACAGCGCTTCTATGACTGGGGAGTCTTCAAGTATGAGAGGGCTCGCATCAAGCGCGTCGAGAAGAACAGAAGCCTGACATCGGCGCCGGCACCTCCAATGTTCGATTCTCCGCCTCTGGTTGGAAGTGCATCCATGAGCCGGACGTCATCCAACACATCGAACCGCACGTCTTTCAGCAATCATCTCATGGACGACATCGAACCTTACGACCTCGCTGGCAATGGGTGGGGCTGTCTCCAATACTCCTGTCCAGAGCCAGCCGCATGTGCTCACCGGCACTGCATAAAGACCCACCTCTCAGGTCTACAGCAGCAGCAACAGCAGCAACAACAATTTCAAGTCCAGGTCGCGCCTACCAGTCATCCTTTATCAGGCTCTTCGCCTTATAACTACATGCCGATCCCAAGGCACGGGTCTGTCGAGAAAGTGATTCACTGTGTGAACCAATTCTCTGACACATGGATGTACGGCGAGCTGAATGTTAACGACGCTCAGCAACAAATGCTGTACAACGATGCAGAAGCAGCCAACATCATCGCCGACTATCCGGGTCACTGCTCTCACAAGGCCAGTCCCAAACAATGTGAGCGCTGTACATGGGCCGAGTTCGACTTCGGTCTCGCCATGCTTGAAGATGGCCATACTGACGTTGCGGTATCTAGCTTCGAATTGGGATGCCGCCTGGCCTATCTCCTCCTCTCTGCCCCCTCAAAACTCTGGATCAGGAACCTTGTCATGGCATTTGGCAGCTCCCGCTGGGAACGACATGAAGGATTCCGGCATGGGATACTTGAGTACCTCGCTATGATGGCCGTGTACAAGCTTGGGCATACGCACCCTATAACGGTTATCTTACAGTGTGTTAAAGAGGGCGACACACTATTTGCTGCTGCGGAGCCCGCTCTTCGCGCCATGATTGCTGCATTTGAGAGGACAACTGGTGTCGCAGATCCGGATATCCTCCTCATCAAACGGTCGCTTTCGGTTATTTTGCGACGCCAACAGAAATTTCATGACAGTGAGTTGCTGCTCCTCGGTGCGATCGCAGACAGCGAAGGGTACAATGGCTATGCCCACAAAGAGACACGTCGCTGCCTTCGGCGTCTTGGGCACCTATACATGCAGCAGAAACGCTGGGCAGAAGCGGAGTGCACCTTCATTAGGATCCTCAACACAGCGCCCGGAAGACCAGAGTCATTGCCAGTCATGACGGCGACATCAGGGCAACCCAGATCGACACCGAATCCTCCTGGATCCCGGACGAGATCAGTGTCTACACATATCAGCACCTTGCTCGCATGGCATCCGAAATGAGCAGGCTTGACCAGTGCAGGTACTGGTTCAAACAAGAGCTCTGTGCAGCAATCAAGCGTTGGGGCCCGGCAGGTGAATACACCGCGGAGTGCTTATCGCTGGCCTACAACGAGAAGGGTGACCTGCGGCAAATGGTCGAACAATATCCAGAGGTGCTCCAGAAAGCACAGTGGGCGAAGTCACAGGGGCGCATGGTTGTCAGCAAGGCCAGGTGGTGCGCCGTCAGGAACCTGATATGAAACTACGAGTCGATGGCTCTGCTATGAATGATGCCCATGAATGGTTGATAGTGTTGATGATCATGACGTTCCAGTACAGAGAAGCACGACTCCGCATTTAGAGAGCCGCTTCCAGTGCACCTTTTGTATCATATAACGGGTTTGTACAATATCCAACAGCTTTCCAACGATGCTCCTATCCATTTGGTGTCTTACTTCCATCCTCATCGAAGGCCAAGGCCGATAGAACAACAAGAACCCACGTGACCGTCTGCCTCTCGCGCTGTTTCAGCCTAGATCTGATCATGTTCTTCGAGGCTTCTCTTCGCATTCTTCATGCCGAACGTCAGAGTGTCTATGCTCAGTCGGAAAGGCCACTCAGCATATGCTAGTGCCAAGTCCTGCCAAAGCCTCGAGCTCAGCGTTCTGGGCCTCAGGTCATGCAGATTATACCAGCCACCCATCCGCACATTGCGCAGATTCGGCACCGTTGCGATGAAATCATCCATCCCACTGCTGTTGAGCAGGCTCTCTATCAACTCGTGCATTGATGTAGCAGGCCGACTGCAGAAGTGCGACAGGACATGACTCAGGTAAGCATGTTTGGTTTCGGTATCGAAGACCTGGCGAAATTCGGGCCGGGGCTGAATGTCCAGCAAAGCCAGCGTTGTTGGCGTTGCGTGCGCAAACTCACGGGGATGCGTAATCAGAGGATTGTAGGTGCGGCTGCACCAGTGACTGGCTTTGTTGTCGTACAGACGGTAGCTATCGATGTGCTTCCGGACACCGGCCGCGTCCACTTTGCGCATTTTGTTGGTCTGAGCAACAACTTCGGCAGCACGGTCCTTGAGGGGTGCAACGCGTGGGTCCTCGTCGTTTGGTGTGGAACGCCACTCTGCCTCGATGGCGCGCTGCTCATTGATCAAATCGAGCTGACGCTGATAGACGGCGTGTTTGGTCCGAGTCACGCTATAGTGATGGGACCATTCTTTGATCACTGGATCCTTCGAACGGACAAGCCAAGTCCTACGAGATGACTTTGCAAGCTCTAAGTCCTTGTGCAGTGTCGGATCGATCTCCAAGACTTGTCGATCAAGCTCGATCAGCCGATCAAGCCAGGGAAAGCGAGCGATGTGGTCGGTATTTGCGAGAGTCGCTACATTGGGTTGAAGTTCCACGGCCGCTGGTAAGGGAGGCAGATCGATTCGTGCTGCCGAGAAATCCGTCTCAGCATGCGGCTTGCCACGATCGACCAGGTCTTCCATCTCCAGTTGATGAGGCCTGCGGTGTCTCTGCGCATGATCGCCGAGAAGAACTGAGCCTCCTGCTACTTCCGTCACATTCGCAATCATTTGAACCTGCACGCTCTGACGATTGACGGGTTCGGCAGAGCGAGGCACGATGCTGTACTTAGCTTCATCAGGGACCCATGCTAGTATGCGAATAAGGCCCCGGTAGAAGACGTCGTCCCGCATGCCATCGACGAGAGAAGCCCACAGATTATTCCAAAAGTATTGATCTTGACGTCCGCGAATCGATTTCAGATTGTGCTGACTTGGTCCAGCCAAATTTATGGTGACAAGGATGTCATTGTTGACTGTAGTCGTACGCTCGAGTTCGTCCTGCGCGGAAGCCTTGCCAAAGAAGCGGTCGCTGTGTAGGATCTCGCCCAGTCCCATGTCACTCGTCAACATGGATTTCTCGTGTCTGCGAATGACCGGCTCAATGTATGGCTTATAGAAGTGCTTCGAGGGATTGGACAGTATGTGTTGACGAGGCTTGACGAGCTTGTGGAGATACTCGGACCACAGGCCCAAGCCTGGGTTGACATCTATCAAGATACATCCTTTGTGTCTCTCAAGAGACGGCCGAAGGCGCGTCAACACGTCGCTGCAAAGTCGAGGGTCGATGATCTGGGTGCGTTTGGCCAGGCCGTATTTGCTGGCCTCAGAAATGTATGAGCCCAGCTGTTTGGCGACTTTCGCCGCTTCCGCCGCAGTGGGAGCGATGCTCATGCAGCTCCCCAGAGTGCAATAGTGTGCAGAGATTGGTAGAGTGAGGAAGGCGCTACTTGCTGGAATACCTCAGGATGGCCCGCGAGGCTGCGCCGGAGCCTTCTTTCTCAATGACGTCGTCCCACCCCCCAACTTGAGTGCAGGTGCCATTGCACCCCACTGCAACCTGGGGTAGGGTGCCTCGACGAGCACGCGACATAGACATACGTGCAAGGACCTGTTTGGTTTGCATGGCAACACGAGAATTGCGGTAGTACAGTCGTGCGCGGCGGATTTAACGTGGCTTCTCGTTGACGTCCCTTCACTCTGTGTGTCTGCGAGCGTTGCCGCTATGACTAGTCCCGAGGACGCCGATCCTCCGGTGGGCGAGACTTCGCTTCAGCAGAAATTCTTCCGATACTTCCAGCATGAGATCACTGAGCTCCAGAACCAGATCGACCGGCTTTCAGAGCGTCCCGCCATAGCTGGCGAGCGCGCCGATGCAGCAGATCACTGTCTGGCTGGCATTAGCCGGCTGTCTAGTGAGGTGAAGGACGCTTCAACCTATCTGCCACCATACGACCAAAGGACTTACGCTGAGGCCGTCAAAGCACTACAGGACAAACTCCAGGACACCCGCGCCACTCTTGCTCCGAAGCAGAAGTTCAGTTTCAAGTCAGCAAGGAAGTCGCCTTCCGCCGTCTCATTGTCTGATGCCGCTGAACTAGCCGCGCAGAAGCGGCGGAACATCCCTGGATACCTCTCGCCCAATGACAACACTCCCAGCTCATCACTTTCAGTCACTCCAGGCTATCTGCAGACACCACCTCACGAGCGGTCAACAGGCAATCGCCCAGTTCCTGACTCGGCACCTCCACCTTCTTCATCCCTGACCCAGTCCACAACCACAGCAGAGCTTTCCAATAATGACAAGGAGAACAACGATCCAGCGTCAGATTCCTCATCGACTTCACGACCGATCTTGCACCAGACCTCAACGTCCATGAGCATAAATTCATCAAGCAAAGCCCACATCATTCTCCCCTCCACATCCTCACGGTCCGCCAACACGCCCTGCACCATCTCACGCCTTACCTCTTGCGTACTCGACCTCTCCTCCGCCGCATCCTCCACATCTGGCGTCAGCAGCACCAAGTCGCCTTCCTCATTTGCAACGCTCACCATCACCCACGTCACCAACTCGCTCCTCTCTTGCGGCACAGTCACCGGACCAGCACATGTCACCGCCCTGAAGAACAGCGTGCTAGTCATCACCTGCCGACAACTCAGAATGCACGAATGCCATGATGTGGTCGTCTACCTCCACTGCACCTCGAGACCCATCATTGAGGACTGTTCAGGCGTGAAATTCACAACCCTCCCGCAAACACACCTGGACCTGCTCAAGTTGGCACGATCGGAAGAGAACTCTTCAGCTGCGGAGTCGAGTTCAATATATGACTCAAAGAACATGTACGATCAAGTCGACGACTTCAAATGGCTCAAATCAGAACCGAGTCCAAACTGGGCCGTCTTGCCGCCCACCGAACGGGTACCGGAGGAGGTCTGGCGGGAAGTCGTGCCTGGTGGACCAGGTTGGGGCGTTGATGATATCCTCAAGAGTGTCGGGATTGGTGCAACTGGTCGGTAGTCACGACCAGGTCTTGCTCACAGGGATGGCGTAAGTCACAGCGGATTGCAGCTTCATGCAGAACAGAGCATGACTCCCAAAATTGTTCTAGGCCGCAGCCGGCAGAGAGGAAAACTTTCATGTATGATCTTGAGATTTCAATGCTTCTCAGATACAATACCTTGGGAAAGGGGTAGGCCCTTATCCACGAGAGAGCATCTGTTCCTCGTTGACCGCTCCCTAGGCAGGCCTTGTCTGAACATTCATACCGCACATTGACGTAGAATATCTACTAGAGACATGTGTGATTGACTTGGGGGCCGCGCATAATGTCAAACACAATTGCCAATCGTGAAAGAACGCGTCAAAGGTGATGTTATGTCGATGGGAAGGTGTAGATCAGATCAGGCGAAGTTGAGCCAGAGGCCAGGACAAGGATATCAACGATAATTGCACGACCCGTGATGTTCGGTTGATGGTGATACATTTCATTCACAGCTGTCTGCTCCCATATCTCTATCTCAGGTGTCCAAATCTTCTCCTCTCATATCCTAGATATCTCGATCTGTCTTTTGAGACATGTTCGAAATCCTTGGATGGCCATCGTCGTTCAGACCTCTGGCTCCTCCTCCTCTCCATAGACTGGGCATGTCAACTTGTGACACGTGTGCTCAGAGTATCCAGTCCCAACTCCACTGCTATGCTTTCTTCAAAGGGAATGTAGGTGGACAACAGCATTGGCTTGTTGTCCAATGACCAGTTGGGTCCTTCATCGCTGATCGTTGACGTGATATGAGATCTATTAGGTGACAGTACAGGAAAATCGAGCGTCAAGGCGCCTGCAGGGGCCTTTCGCAATAGCCGTAGTCATGTGGGAACATGATCGACGAGATTGCGGCGTGCAGTGCTGGACGGATCGGCGTGAACATCATCATGGGTGCGACTGATAGTCGAGTTGATATCTTGGTCTCGATGGACCCATGAAGTTTACACGTGTGACGCTCTGCTTTCTCGGTCTGGGTTCCGTACCTGCGTCGAAGTCAGCTGATGTTCTGTGATGGTGGTATGTTGTACTAACCTGTAATATTCTCCTTGAGAAATCCCTCTCATCAGCAATGCTGCCTAGACTGTCTCGACGCGCCGAATAGATCGAAGGGTCAAGCCGCGAGTCGTTGGCTGAGCTTGCCTCGGACTTGGGACCCTTGGTGAAGCCGTTAATGGCAGCGTTGCGAGCATGCTCTTCCTCGAGCTTCTGATTCCTTCTCCGTCTGTAGAAGAAAACAGCGACGCCAGCGATAGCCGCAACAGCAATGACACCAACAACTACACCGACTGCGATGCCAACTTTTGAGGAACCGCCACCACCACTTGAGCTTGGGCTCGCGCTAGCAGTTGCGGTGACGACTGCGGGACGCGCGGTGTCGACGGCCGAGGTGGTAGCGGAGGGTTTTGCACTCGTCGTTGAATTGTCCTTCTCGATTGTTGGTGCTCCAAGACCTGTCAAGTAGTATTGGTAGGTGCCCAAGCCACCGCAGGTCTGGAGCTTGTAACCTCCACAGCCAATATTGCACTGATCAGAATCGACTTTGTCGCTAGCTGGTGGTATGCTATCGCCGCAATAACACGACATGCCACCAGAAGTGATCATAACCTTCGCACCTTTAGCTGTGCAAACACTTTGACAGTGACCCGAGCTCTGAAAAGTATTGTTGTCTTCTTCGTCAGAATTCGAACCCAACGTGTTGTAGCAGTCGAGCGTTTCGATCGGGCCGGCAGGTGCAGCTCCTGTTGCGACAGCTGTTGCTGCTGACGAGTCATCTTGTGCAAGCACCAGTGACGTCAAAGCAGAGAAGGCGTATGCCACTATTGTGGCTCGTAGTATCCTCGTCATGTTGGATGTGTCTGTGTGGTGTCGAAGGGACGATTGGTAGGACCTTGAGAACGCAGGGAGTAGTCTACAGCACTCGAGAATGTGCTGTCCAGGTGCCGCGCTCCCAGCAGACGTTATAGTAGATAGCTTATTGGAAGAGAATGTTGTTGAGATTGTATATCGTGTTGACGTCGACGGAGATCGTTGTTGTCGAAGTATACGTCCCGATCTTCTAGATTCTGGAAATGGAACAGTGCCTGCACTGCTCGGGGTTCGGAAGGAGGCAGTCTGAGGGACTGTTTGCGTAGAGCAGAAGACGAAACGAGCGTCGTCGAGGTTGTGTTGGCGGTCTGGATCTGTGGAATGTGAAGTGTTTCAGGGCTTCTCCTGTGAGCCAAACTCGCGACAAATGAGTGTATAGAATGTATAGTCGTCAAAAGACAGTCTACAGGTCAGTTCGGTGGTGCAAGTATCGGTGGCGAGTTGAGGTGTCGAGACAAAGGAGCACAGAGGACAATAACGACGTGAAAGGAATGACTTGACGGTGCGAAGAAAGGAAGCAGGAGTGTACTCCAGGGGGAAAGAGGATGATGTGGGTGGAGCGTGCACCCACAGCGGCACAGCAGCAGAGCAGGAAGCAGACGCCAGACGCGGCGCCGATAGCGAGACCAAGCCCAGCAAGGGCCAGCGACAAGTCATCCTCGCCCAGGCTGGCGCGGATCGAGGACGAGGAGGAGCTCGTCAGGGCCAGACGCAATTTCCCAAACACTCTGTGATCCACATTACTGTGCCTGACTAGACTTCTTCAGCGTTAGCGGCACGCGCTTTCTCCCTCTCCGTCCGAGACAAAATCGCTGCTGATGCCTGCACATAAATCCACCCACATAAAAATCCCAGAAGTCTAGGACTCTCTGGTCCTTGCTTGCACGGGAGATGATGAACCATAAGTCAACGATATCTGTATAGAGATTAAAAGTCGGGGCTGTGCAGTTCTCGATGATATAGGAACAATCTCGTCTTGTTCTCACTGCCACAGCGCACAGTCGAGATGAGAATCTGTCCGACTCCCGGCACTATGGTCGTCGCGTGAATTTTCTGTACGACTTTCGACTTGTACCGCTCAATCGTGGCATCTGGACGAGCCCGCCTCGACATTGACATTGGCATGAAAGGTGTGACAACATCTGCAAACTACGTAGGATCAGCATTTTGTACCTGCATTAGCCGTGCATTGGCCAGTAAAGTCAAAGTGCAGCACTCGTTCGTTCTCTGTGCAGTTCTTGCAAAGTCGCGGGTTCTTGTTGGTATCGCTAGTGTGTGAATGGGTAGGATCGTTCCCCAGTGACCTGTTAAAACTCGCGGCTTCTGTCGCTGAGAAGCGGCGTCTCGTCTGAAACGACTTGAACACTTGGCAATCTTTCGCCCCGAATCGCCTGAACTTCGCCCTTATTCGGGAATCGGTTTGGCCTATCGATACACCAAAATCCATACGCGAAACGTGGCTGCTTGCAGTGGCTCCGCTTGCGCGTTCCCTTGCAACTCGCGAGTCGCGACTCATGAGGGGTGAGCAATATTGTTGGCGAGAAGTCGGGAGTCCTCCACGAGCCAGTGCCAGGCCATAGTGCTCCTAAGGTACTGCAATGCTGCTGCTTGTTGTCGCACAATAGTCTGCCACTTCACAGATAAGTTACTGTTCCAGAGGGCACCCCAAACAGCTTGCGTCGGCAGTTCCGGTGTGAAAGTTCACAGTTTTATATGGCGTTCATACCACGAGTCCACGACGTTTCGCTATCGACGCCACATAGTTCTAAATTTATGTTTGTCTCATTCCTGCGAATGAATCTGCCTACGTCGTAGGGCAGGCCATGATGACCGGAAACCCGATCCGCTACCATCTTATGCATCTCATAAACATCGCAAGTCCAGGCGATCGTGTCACACAAGCGCGTCACTACCGCAGGTCGGCCACATCAAATGGCATGTCTTGGACTTCGACAACGTGACCGGGTCGAAGAGCATCGGTGTAGATGTTATCCACCTCATGAGGGTGAAAGATCCCGGGCTTGTCACACGCGAGGATGACTTTCTTCCCAGGTGGATCAGTGAGTCTGAAGATTCCATAGTCGCCGCCGTGGGATGTATCTCCTTTGCTTGGGGCGCACACAATGGCTATGCTTTCAGCCAACATCATCTGATAGCCAGAGTGCGTGTGCAGGTCCCGACTGCTCATGAAGCATGTCTGACTCGGATGCGTGTGGATCCAGCCTAGAATCATCAGTCCAGCCTCGTCCACGTTATCGAACAGTTGAGATTCGTTCGTCATTTCGCACATATCTGAGGTAGCTGTCTGTGATGGTATCACGAGTTTACTGACGAAGTAGGCATTCTTCATCAGCGTTCCCGCTAGGAAGCCACAGGTCTCCAGGTTAGCCAACGTGTTCTTGTGGGCTATGCGCAGAAACGTGGTCCGAAGTGTTGAAGGCAGGAATATTGTTCGCAGTGCTGTTCCATTTTCGAGGGTCGCTGCTGACGCGAACATGCGATCCTCTCCTGGCGTGCTTGTTCTGGAGGGCGGATCTATCGGGCTGTCGAGCACCTTGTCGGGTCTTGGCGGTCGAGGCGCTGCAGCCGAGGTCGATATTGCGGCCAGCGCGGGTTTGGGAGGAAGTGCAGGTGGCAAGACGCCTGGCTGTCGGTGATCAAAGGCCTGTGGCTGCTGGTGATATGTGTAGGTTTGTCGTCCCCTCTTCGAAGGCACGGAAGGGTATTGATAGCTGGAGTCCTGTCTCGGAAGTTGCGGAGCAGGAACAGCACCAGGTCCCTGACTTGAGCTGTCGACCCGGGATCTGATGTCCTGCAGTCGACGCTGAAGGTCATCGCCATCGGACCGTGGTGCGATGACGGTGGCTGCGCGGCGAGAATGCTCTCGCTGTGCTAGTTTGGCCGCGAGTTCCTTGTGCTCGTGTGCATTGACCTGCCGTGTCCGTGGTCGCTCGAAGTGGTCTGTCTCGTGATTCCGCGCAGCATCTTGTGACGTGCGCCTCTGCTGTGCTCGCGCCCTGAGTTCTCTTTCTTGAAGGAATGTCTGGTATCGAGTGTACCTTTCATTGATCTTTGGCTTCAGATGCTCGAGCAGCTCCAATTCTTGTGACACAGCTCCGTTCGCCTGCTTCCACGCATCTCGCGTCGCAGCATCTTTGACATGGGGGTGCGACTGTAGATTGGCCAGTACGAGGTGGGCATGCCTAAAGAGGAGGAAGTAAGTCATCTCATCGTCGCCATCACGTTGATAGATTTCGGCCTGTGGCGGGGATCAGTACAGTCGCCGTAATGCTCTGGCATACAATTCATACCTCTCGCACCAAGGTCGCTGCCGTCTGAAGCCAACGCCGCAGACTTATCGAAGCATCGTAGTCGTAATCTTGCGCCGTCTTTGTGATCTGTTCAATGTTCCTGGGCGGCTGTGGTTGACCGGAGCCAACCCGAAGCCCCGACATGCTGTCGCCGTACCTATCTCATGAAGCTGATCGTGCGCAGGCCTCAAGATTGAGTATCGATCGCCTCCCGCCAGATTACCTGACAGTGGGAAAGATTCAATGTCCCGCACCTATCGCAGCAATTGGGCAAGTGCAGACGGCTCTTGATGCTTTGAATTCCTTCCACAACCGGAGGTGGCAGTCGATGCTCGAGCCCCAGTGCTGACCTGGTTCATCATCATTCAATGGTGAGCACCGTTCCATCAAGACAACCGGCGCAACTCTGCCTCGCGTTCACATTGCTCTCAACCAGATCTGGCTGCGGCGGGAATTAGGCGTCATCCGAAAATCTTTGCCAAGCCCGATGACTTCATTTGTCTGCCGCACTGCAGGTACGACCCGCCGCTCAACCTATTAATGAGGCAAATCACTCCGAGGCGCGTTTCTGAACCCGAGACAAGATCACGGTGCATTTTCACAAGCAGACATCCTCTACCGCGAGCATCATGCTAATGTGTTGCTTGCTGCATGGCAGCGCTCGGATGACTAGCTTGTATGGACCGCTCCAGCTAAGCTAACTTACCCGAGGCTACCAATGGTAGACACACCTCGTATGTAGGTAGGCACGGGTCGCCGCAACTTCGCAACGAAGAAAGCTGGCTCGGCGATCCGATGGGTAAGCACGGACGAATTATTAGCTTCCAGCCAAGCCAGCTCAACGTCGTCTAGGCTATGAGCAATGCAACGAGTATATAAGTCGGTACATGATTCAACTCACAGGCTTTGCCTGTCGCACAAAATCCTCCGCCTCACCGTTTCCGCCAGCGCCAGTCCAGGTCAATAAACAATCCCGACGCAATGTCACAAACCATCGACCACAACAAGCGTAATTACATCGAAGACGACATTAAGACTATCTTGAACGTACGGATCTTCATTGAGCCTGACCGAGTTGACGAATGGATTGAGAAATCCAAGGAGCTTTTTCAGAAGGTGATGGCCGAACCTGCCTGTCGATATTTCGTCACAGGCCAAGTCGACGACAAGCCCGGTGAGCTGTGGTGGACAGAAGGCTGGTCTGAGTCCAAGGAGTGGTTGATGCAGGTGAGTAGTGTGGCCAGCGTCTACCGTTACATCGCAGCAGGTGCTCGATCTTCCCGTGCATCCACATACAACCCATCCTAGATGTGCTGACGATGGCGACAACAAACAGAATCAAATCACGAAAGACTACTATGCACCGTACTATGAGGCGACAGAGGCCATGTTCATCAAGCCCCGTAAGCCTCTCCCATATTCACCACACCCCCACGACAGAGAGACGAAGAGCTCCTCCGAGCAAGCTGAGGATATCACCCACACTTCTACGAACAATTTCGCTGACTTATCCTGTCCTCTGCTGTCAAAAGGCGAATTCGAACTCGTGTCAACGCTCAAGCCCAAGTTTAGCATGTTCAAGATGCCGCAGACAACATCGCAGTAGACGGTTTCAATCTCATAGTCCACATCGGAAGCTTGGACGGACTAGAGAGAGGCATGGATTGTGGAGGAAGTGGCATCTATGTCGAGCTCCGGAAGCGACGGACAGAGTCATCCGCGCAACGTATGGGCGTTGACCTAGCTCAACGGTACACTCGGCCGGCAGAAGGGTGGTGTGACACTGTACATCCAACGGATAGAAGGACAGCCGTGCGGTTGGGACCCAGCCTGTTCCGCGAAGTCCATAGCCTGCCAGCCGATACCTTTCGATCTGCACCGCCACCCACGTTTTGTTGGGAGCCTCTGCGAATGCCTTGCTCTTACCATCGCAAACCCATCTAGATCTGGCAAAATCGCATTGACGGTCTCTTCTCGCCCGTACTCCTTCTTCCACCGCCTCATCCTGACCTCGACGCATCGACTTTAGGCCCGCCACTTGAGCCACCCCAGCTTCCGCTCCCCCAAAGCACTACGCCTGATCAGTGATCAGCGATGACAAATGACCTCACTCCGCTCTTGCGCAACGTGTCCAGTAAAATACAGATCCACAATCAGCAAAGGAAGTGCCCGAGCCGGCGCCCGCCCGGCTGCCCGCACTCGCCTACTGGGTAGGATCTGAAGGAGGGCCCTAGTAACATAACGCCTAAATTTGGATATCCTGTACTTGTGTATGGTACACCGTCCCTGGACGTCTATCACATTCCCCTTGCCATAGTCTTTCCCCTTTCCCTTCTGAAAGGATGCGCTTCCGTATTCAAGACCCATTCATCCAGACTCACCAGCGACTCCTCACTGAACAGCAAATACGCATACTTGAGCGTCTCCGCCAACCAGAAGCTTTCCATCTTATCAGCCTGCTCCCCCAAAGCGCTCGTGACATCCTTAAGCTGCGCGTGCCCGCTAGCTGTTTCCGTTGCCGAGACAATACTTTGAAACATCTTCCAGCCCTTCTCGCGCCAAGTGCTGTCGCCTGTAATCCGATACATAATGAAGACAGATTCCAGCGCTTCGGGCCGGAGCTTGTATGCTCGATCTTGCAATTCGGTGTACGGCAGAGTGAGGCGCTCTTCGGCGATGCGAGCCGCAACGAACTTCTGATGCGACAGGGCAACTCTTGGGACGACAGGCGCCGGTGATGTGTTGTCGTCAGAGCTCGCGAAGGAGCCATCAGCCGACAGGCCGACCGTGGCGCTCGTCGGCGCCGGCTCGTCGTGCTCCTCATTCTCCCTGGCGATCGTGCTTCGATCTGGCGCTTTCCATGCCGGAGCCTCTGCCCGCTTGCGCTTGTCCGAAGGGTTGAACTTACGCTCAGCCTCCTCTTCCTCAGCCAGAGCATCGGCATCGACATTAGCGGATTCGGCGAGTGCTTTCTGATGTGCATTAAAACGTGCAACAGCATCGAAACGCTCCTGCAAATTCGGATCTAGGGACGTATGCCACTTTGATTCATCCGGTGAACAATGCTTCTCGTCTTCACAAGGGGTGAGGGCAAACAGTTCAGGCATCACTCCTGCCGGCATGGACTCGTACGACCACACGCAGCCATCTGTCAGCTTGGTAGCCAGGTCCATATCGGCCGGTATATCAAAGATCTTCGAACCCAGCGCGAACATCCCACCAGCATAGCACGCAAGATGACTGCCTTCGTAGATCTTCCAGTCTTTCGTAATTCTCCCGGATTTATCTGCCGTGAGTTCATGCTTCGCAAGAAAGCGAACATCGCGTTTCGAGTCTTGGAGCATAGGACGGAACACGAAATCCTTGCGAATTGCGTCTGCTGCCTTCAGATACATTGATCGATATTGCCTATTGCGGCCTTCGAGGAGAGCATGCATCTTTGGAAAGTATTCGTAAGTTGAGTCGGCCATGGCGCCGATGCTGTACATGTGTGTCTCTTCGCGGGGTTCGTGCGCTAAACCTTGGGACTCGCAATCGGCTGCAAAGACATCATCATCTAACAGCTCAGCACTGACGAAATCAGACGCCTCGAACGCCTCATCGTTGGGATTGGGGACCAACGGCGCCGCTTCATTGTCCGAAGCATCATCCACTTGACGTTTTCCAAGGGTACCAGAATTGCCTTTGGCAGATTCACCGTCTGATTTCGAAGCGTCCTTTGGGCGGAGAGATGACTTCTTGCAACCCGATGAGTCGACCCTGATTGGCCAGAGTCCTTGCCAGGAGGTCTTATCCTGCCATTTCTCCAGTTCATCCGTTATGCGTGCGATGGCATCGTAGTATTTGTGTTCTTTGGTAATCTGAGCCAACCGAGTGAACTCCATTGCAAGACTACCGAGCTCAGCCAGAACTGTATGCGTATCCGAACGGTGCGGCTGAGACGCATATGAAGGTGCCCACTTGTAGTAGGGGTCTGGCATCCTGTTAGGAGTATCAAATGCTCCCATCATGACTTCAGCAAGTTCGACGGCCTTATCAAGCAAGATCGTGTACTTGCCGTTACTGAGGTCGTAAGCAGCAAGCAGCCCGCCAAGGTAGCGAATGGTTGTCTCAAACATGGGGATATCCTTGCGAGGTGATGTTTTGAAATTGATCTGGGTCACGTTGCCAACAGCCCATTCGAACTCATCATGCAGACCCATTATCCATAGAGTGTCAAGAGTATCGACCAGTGTAGCGCCCCAGCCATTGAAACCATCGGCCGAGCCATTCGTTAAAGGCCGGAGCTCGTCGTGTCCCATAGCATACGCGCTATATCCTTTCCAAGCATGTTTGAAGGCTTCTTTGACTGCTTTCCGTCTAGCAGTTGTGCCCTTCTTCCGTTCGGCAGACTCTTCCTGGAAGTCATATTGAATGCGTGGAATCTGCTGGCCATCACCTACGGGCAATTCAGTGACTTTTTGCACAGGAAAGTGCTCTGGCTGCTCGACCCATACAGCGCTGGGCTTGCCTGCCGGACGAGCTGGGACGCTCAGTCGACCCTGAGCTTGCCGTGAGAGCTCAAAGTTGTCCGAAGATTGTTCCTGTAACAGCTCTTCTCCTGTCACAGTCTGTGCAGCTGGTGTTGCTGTGCGTGCGTACGTCGGATTGGCTTTGCTCTTTGGCGCTTCAGGAACATGCTCAGCGTGCTTATCGTTGTTGGGAGCGTCAGGCTCAGGCGGGCTTTGGGGATGCTCTGCTGGCGGACCAGGACTCGGTGGTTCGTATCGTTGATTCTCGTTCTTGTTCCTGGGAGTCGAAAAGCCGAGCGTCTCTATGCTAGGCACGCCCCAATCATTCAGATAGAATTCATATGCGCATACGAAGACCACGACTGCAACGATCAGGAACGCCCGAAACCGACGAAGCCGGAACATGACTCCGGAAAGGTGGCTATCGATTTTTACGCAGGTGCAAGCTTTCGCCTCCTGTCCTCGCCAGCTCGCCTCGCACTCGTGTGGTTGATCGTCTGTTCCCACTCCAAGATGTCATGGGTGCTCCTAGACGAAGGTCTTTCGTTGTACAATGATGGACCCCCACCCCCACAGTGTAAACGGCCTGACAACGACTGCCCTTATGCCACAATAATGGAGTCGAGACAAGGTTAGAACCGTCTCCAGTCGATGGTAGGGACTCGTCGTGGGCTGCGTTGCGCGAAGTGGCGATGAACTAGGCAGATGGCCTTCCCCGCAAACCGTCCTGCTCCTAGTGTATTACAATATTATGTACAGACGAATGAACCTGCCACAAATAAAGCAACTAAGAATGGGCAACTGCCAGTGCTGGAGAAGGAGAAGCAGAAGAAGCAGCCATGCGTGCAATTGCGACGGGTGACTGATATCTGGCCAGGTGCCCACCTACCGAGGATTATCCCATGTGGTCTTACCACAGTACAGAAGCAGTGGAGGCGCAACACGCGGCTTGCGGATACGCAACTTTGAAGTCCGGGGCTCTTGCCTTGGCATGTGCTCCGATTCAATCCAAGATTAGGGCGCTGGAGTCTGTATATGGTTGCTTTCGTTGCAGCTTCTGGAGTCAGTGCGACTCTAGCAATAGCAGGAGTGTATCGAGATCAGGTGGCAACTATTCATTCACAATGAGAAAGTGCGATTGAACTGCGGAACGAGCCATCCATGATCATAGTGGAGTGTGACGATCGGTTTATCTGGAATGCAACTCACCATAACCTTGGGAGGAGCCGAGCAAAAGGACAAGTGGACACAGCTGAGACCAGTCATCAAGACTTCGTAGAGTTCCTGCGACTTCCAGAGAGCGTGTGTCGAAGATTCTGTCGAAGCCGCATCGAAAACGCGGTGAGCTCGTTCGTCAATCGTGCTTCGTGGCATGAGTCCATGAAGCCCTCTGACAGTAAGAAGACCGAACAGTAACAAGCCGAGCTTATTGACCGACTGTGATACAATGAAGCACTGTAGATGAGCGACGTCAAAATAAAGGCATGCTGACCTGGAATCGACTACGACTAGTATCGCTGTATGGGGTATCAACGGCATTTTTGGTGATGGTCATAGCACCAGTGCGCTTCTCTGGCATCTTGAGGCACCTCCTCTTCACAGTCCTTACAATGCCTCCAGCGCAATTTGTAACCTGTAGCCCAGCTCGAGTATGCCCATCTCCCATTTACCCAGAGTCTGGAACCCATCAAGGGGCTTACGCTTTAGTAAAGCCCCAACATCAACCGTTAGCGAGCTCGTTTCCAGGACCAAGGGACGCAGCGCATCACTTAGTGTCGACTGGTACACGAGGCCTGTGCGCATGTCAAATGCCTCTGAGTTGCGGTCTTGCCGAGAGTCTGAGTCCTGTTGCACAGCATGTGGTACGTCTTGCAATACCGTCGAGTCTTGGCTTGAGCTTGTGTAACATAAGGCTTCACACACTGTTGTGAGGTGAGTCAAGATGCTAGACAGAAGAAGTTGACAGCTGTAGTCCGCACGAACGCTCCCAGAACGAAGGATGCGGCGTACGGAGGCATTTGACTTTGTTAAAAGGTCAATTTGAAATGCGCGACCGTGGTCGTTGATGGAAGCGGAATACTTCTTCAGGTGAGCTAGGAGCTTGATGCAAACGGTCTCCTCGTCTTCCGGATGGATGAGATCTGTCGTTCGAGTCATAGATGCTGCGCTTGCTGTTCGTTGGATGACGGACGGATTGGTCGATATCGAAGCATTTCGCGAGACAGGTCGTGATTCGAGAATGGCAGGTGATAGGTATCGTGAGACATTCGGAGGGCTTAGATCTGGCGTCTGCAGGCCACCAGGAACGTGGAACTCGACTTCACTCGCTTCGGACGAGCTGCGGTAATTGCCCATGTCGATGCTCTGAAGAGCCTCACTCGCTTCATTGAATTCTTGCTGAGCAGCCTGCTCGTCAGCGATGAAGTAAGTCCAGCTGTCTTCATGACAATGTCTCTTGGTGAAAGACTCCGACGACGACGCTGTAGCTGCCGGCGAGGGCATTGAAGCAGGCTGCTGCTCTGTGAGGATCCAGGACTCGGAATTCACAGATCCGACCGAGTCGTCCTCGGGTTGTTTCCGCTTCCGCTTTCCCACAACTTTGCCGACTCTCGACTCGCTGTCTGTTGATGTCGTTTAGCGT
This sequence comes from Cyphellophora attinorum, assembly GCF_001299255.1. Taxonomy (NCBI): domain Eukaryota; kingdom Fungi; phylum Ascomycota; class Eurotiomycetes; order Chaetothyriales; family Cyphellophoraceae; genus Cyphellophora; species Cyphellophora attinorum. The sequence continues at coordinate 1,069,595 of NW_017253234.1, forward strand.
TTGGCGGAGAATGAGCGTGGCGTAACAACTTACACACACACATGATGCGCTTGTCCACGCAACGTTTGCAACCTCCCTTGTTTCCATCACATCGAACCTTCGCAGAAAAGCAAGCATTACACGCCGACCTGAGCTTGAGCGGCTTGCCGTCGTGCCCTAAGGTGACAAGGTTGGCCGTAGCTGGGGACGCTATAACTTGTTTGCTTGAGCGATGTTAGCTGAAGTACATACGCCAGCATGAGCAGGACTTACGGTGGTAGATGTGAAATTGCAACAGAATCCGACGTTGAAGTCGGCATGGTTGGGAAAGTCGTTGTTTAACAGGTTGTATTGAAGGGTTGTCCGGCCGTTGGCAAGGCTTGGTCGTGATGCGATGACCGATCCAGATCTCAAGACGGGTATGCCGTGGTTTTATGTTGACCCGTGTACAATAGAGGACGATTAGCGAGAACTTCGTGTCGAAAACGCAAAAGTGCAAAGTGCGAGTTTGCTCGAGGAATGGTAAGGCCAATTAGCAAGAATATCTCAGGCCTTGTGTACCTGTTGTGATCTGCACACAGGGGTAGAGTGCCAGGGGGAAGGACTGCTGGTCTCCATAGAGCCAGTGGCCATGTAATCCTTTTGGTGCCCTTGCTCCACCACAGCCTTAACCAAGAGTCGGAATTTTCAGGGGCCAAATCCCGAAGCTTGAGCGTTCCAAATTGGGCGGATCGTTTAACCATTCTCGTGTTGGCTGGTCGGACTGCGCGTGGCAGTGGCCAGGGCTTTGCTGTCAATTCACCCCAAGCCAATAATAGTGTGCCCGATCAAGGTTCGTTCCTTCGTATTCATCAAAGTGCTGCCTTTGCAACCCGCGATATCGTTACATGTTCGTGTATAGCTGAAGATCGATACCACTGTAATCTCTATTTGACTCGACTTTGCCAGTGTCACTGCTAAGGTGACCTGCAAATCATTAAGAGTCGAGAAATCTGCCGTCGCTGAGATTATTGTCAGTCCGCGATGTGCTTTTGCCCATGCAGGACCGTAGGTACATCCTCGTTCGAGGACCCATATTTGTTTTAATGCCAGATAGCTTCTATGAGGCCAGCGCCGCAGCTGTCTTGGCGGTTCCAATGGATGTTGCTCTCCATATCTCGCATTCGGCTTTCAGTTACGGTACGAGCACAAATCAGGCGAGGCTGAGGCGCCGTCGAAACAAGATCGCTTCACTAAGCGTCGACAATCTGCGAAAGCGGTGATAATTGTCCCCCACGACTCAAGAACAAGTGTGGCGGCCTAAGAAATCCTTAAGACTCTGGCATCTACGTAGTCATATTGGTTCGCTTAGTAGACAATTTCGTTCGTTAGACGTGTGACTTGGCCTCGTCTTAACGTCTATCAACATCGATAAGCGGCAGTGAGAATTTAGTCCCACATTGCGAGATGCTGCCAGCCTGCAAACCTTGGCTGCCTGAACAAGGCACCTTGTGGCGTTTGTCTGTGCACAGTGCGTTCAGAACAGATGCTCCTGCCACTGGAGCAGTCGTCTTGCGGAGACAACGCAAGCCATGGGCGGTTTCGTCGTCAAGCATTCGGTGCTGACTTCGGTGCTGCCAGGCTGTGTCACGCAGCATGGTCGGCCGGTGGTCCTCGCATCTACTCGAGCATGACCTGCGAGAATCCGTCGACGCTCAACGTGACACAGAATGTGGTTTGTTGCGATGAACGGAAACTGTGCGACAATGCTCAACATGAGCCATCGGACGATTTCCTGCGTGTTCGAGAACACTGTGTCCAGCATATGTCGTGGGACAATTTTCAAGACGTGGAGCTATCCGATTTAGAACTCGCCTGCAGCGATGTGATGACGCATCGGGGCAGCGGCTATGCTCGTTCCAATCATCGCTTGTCCTTTTGTGGTACTTCACACGGCTAGTCCTTCACTCGGGGGCGTAATACTGTAAGTCCTTCCCCAATGCTCATCAGATATGGAAGAAGTTGCCCAAATGCTCCAGAGAAATCGCCGCGCTCTGGCCCGTTCGCAGTCTGGGATGGCCTGAAGGCTGGAGATCGGATGAGCAGATCCCCCGGCCTTTTATGATTGCATAGGTGTGCGGGGGGCCGGTAGATGGCATCAGCAGTGGTCCACATAGGCTAAACAATGTTCCAACGTCAGATGTTTGAACGAAGATCAGATCCCAGAACCAGCACGATTGCCTTCGCCCTGTGTTTTCTGCAAACGTCTGATGAGACCAATGACTCCAACATTGTCGTGTGGCACAGCATTCTCATGCTCATCGAGACTATCATCGCCAGAATCATCGTCATACCTCCATGAACCCGTATGACTTGCTGCAGACGCAGACTCCTTTGGGTAAGAGGGCTCTCCGTCAGCGTCCTCGTTCGCTTCTGCGACTTGCTCTGGACGAAATGGGGCATTTCTCACGCCCTGAGGAAGATTTTGGGACGCGTAGAGTGCCCGTGTCTTTTCCCTAGCTGCTGCAGCATTACCAAATGTGCCGGATGGTTGATGGTGAGGATCGAGTAGCATTGACTGAAGTGGCGTGCCTGCACTCTGACCTGCATGTTGGGAAGCGCTCACCGGTCCTGTCGCGGTGCGCGAAGGTGAGAACGTGGAGTCACTGCGCAAAGCCAGATGGTGATTGCCGAACCCAGCTTGTAAGGTTGGAGATGGAAGTCCGGGTACAGGCGGGGGCAGATTCAGCCGCTTACGAGCTGCCTGGTAATGGAATCTTACGTCGGCCTTAGGATTTCTGGCGTAGTCGTTCATGAAGCCCCAGTAGCTTTGTTCAAGTTTCTGGTCCTTGGAGGAGAAGTAATTCTCGCGGCCATCCTCGCTCCTTTGTCTGCTCGCATTGCCACGGCCTACCTGAGTGCTAGTAGGATTCTCGACAGGCTTGTTGAGCTTGAATTCCGCGAAGGAACAGACGTAGCCGATACCATCGACATGCACCGTAAACTCGCGGAAGAAATCGATGATCCTGTCGCTGCATTTAGGTAGGCTGAACCACAGGACAAATGGTGTGAAAATCATGCTCAGAATTTCTTCCACGAACATCAGTATTTTGATCTGGTAGAGTTGCTCGAATTCCCGCTTCACCTCAACAGTATGGAGTCGATTGTGCCAATGACTTGGGGAGTAATGTGTGAAGTCGATCACTTCCGTCATGGCGAATGCAGGCTCGTATACCAGCGAATCTTCGGGAATCATGCCTCTAGCAATCGCCCAGATGCCGCCAAAGACGCCGAGGTAGAATATTGCGGTACGTCCTGGGGTCAACTCCAGAGCAAGAAAGTTTTCCTGATCAAAAATAGTGGCCATGCCCAGTACTGAGACTACTGCACCAGATACAAATGCAACAAATCTGGCCGATTGAATGGTCTTGTCCTTCGGAAACTGATCGATGTAGCGCGATGCGAAAGGGTGCGACATATTGATGCGGCGCTTGAAGAGGTGCCAGAGCTCGTTGAACTCTCGAAACTTCCACTCAGCCAGAACGTTATACTCTCGCGATCCGATGGCTCCAGGATTCTTCTGATACTCGTTGAAGTGAGTGAAGAAGCTTTGCACAAGGAAGAAGCCGATGAGGAAAGGAGCGATGAATAGGTTTGCAAATCCGGCGAAGATGAAGCGCTGACGCAAGGCTTCCGATAGCTCTTTGCGATGTGTGTCCTTCAGGAAAGTCTGCTGCACTTGGCCACGCTTATTGAAGACAAAATCCATGATACACCAATTAATGTTCCATTCCAAAGTTCTTGTGAAGAGCTGGCGATTGCGAAGGAACGGAATTGGCAACGTGAAATCAAGGATCTCCTTGTTGACCATGGCAATGATGTAGTTTTCCTTTCGCATCAAGCGATTAGCAATGTCGTGAGCGTCCATTCGTTGCTTGCTCTGAGTGTGAGCGTACCGCCGTGATTTTGCTGATATGTTGCCCGCCACAGTTGGGTTGGTGTCTCGCAGCGCCATCAGGCGGCTCACTATCTCTTGCCAGGAGATAGACTGCAGCTCTGCATCGCTGATGTCGAGGAGATAGTAATAGAAGTCATGCAAATGTCTCAACCGTGGCAGATCGAAGGCATACTGGAATGCCCAGAGGATCCACAGCATTACCAATATCCACAAGAACAAGCTTGGAAAGAATGACATCTTTCTTGTGCAGTTCTTGACCAGGACTTGGTCAAGTCTCTCGACGTTGGAAAGACCAGAGTGGTAATTGATGCACTGTGTCAAGAAGACCGAGAAGCCGACAAGAAACGCGCCAGTAAGTAGACCGAAAAGCCTTCGTAGTAATATCGACCACATGCCATGAAGAAGGTAGTAATTATAGACATCCAAGAGAAAATTGTCAAGGTTGACGACATTGGTCCAGCGCCACATAGCTATAGATCGAGGATCCGCTGTTGCGAGTGGTGATGCGATTGTGCCCGGCCGGGCTGCAAGCCCAAGACCCGGTCGCAGGAACGACGGGTCGCCTGTATGCCGAGGGGGCGGTGAAATTGACGGAACAGGCGCGAAAGGCTCGGTGCCAGCTGTCTGGCTTGGAGGAGGAGGTAGAGCAATGGAACCCGGGCCAAGACCAACATCCTCGCCTTCGATGAGCAGGGAGGCGGGCACATCATCGTCAAGATCTTCTATGTCAGCCAGCTTCCGCCTCCGAGTCATCCACTTGGGTCTGATCTGCTTTCCACGGGGTGACTGACGTGGTTGGTCTGCTGTAACAGTCTGGCCTCGAACTGGAAGAGACATATTCGTCGCTGCAGGCGAGTTTGTATGCTCGAGGCCTTCCTCTAGGAATGTCTCTCCTTCTGACTCGTCCTCATCGTCTTCCTCGTGCCTTCGGATAGTCTCATAAATCGAGGCTGCGGGGTTGTCGATGTTTCTCGGGGGAGAGAAGAGGCTCGATGCCATGAAGATGTCTCTCGCTATCGGATAGAGGCGGCCGTCGTGTAGGAAGTTCGGCTCATTGCAATCGTCTCCTCCGTAGAGTCTGTGCAAAACGAGGATGAGATGTCTGCACAGTGTCGTGTCAAGTCATGCGGCAGTGGCAATGCAGTGGTTGGTGCTGCCTGCGCGTTCTGACTCGCACGTGTCTCTTGCCCTTGTCGCCCTTTGTGCTGTGGCTGTGACCCCGATCGCTGTTCACTTGTGCAAAAGGTGAAACGCTCTTATCTCGCCGACCAGCACCTTCCGAGTCTGTCGAACCGCGTGTGCATCAAGCAATAGCTCTGTGATATTTGGTACAGGTTTGAGGATGTCGATCAAAAGCCACGAACTCGAAGTGCAGCCGCAAAGTCACGGGAACGCGCCGCGGAGGGCATCATTGGGGATCAACCCTCGAGTGACGTGATGCCCACGTTTTGGTTGAGTTTAGGAGTTTAGGCAGGGATTCTAGTTGAAAGCCAAGAGCTTCTGGGGGAGCTCGGCATTTGTCGAGGACGAGTGGGATGAGTGCAGCGACAAGTCGCTTGCTCAACAGCAGCAGCATCGTGTTCCTGCGCTAGTCTCGTACTCCTCCTCTTCCCAGGTTCTGCTTCAAGTTTGCTTCGGTCCGCTTCTACATGCGACGACAGGTCCGGATGGGGGAACACATCAACTACAAGAGTGATTCAACTGCCTCCCAGTCATTATCCGCAATGCGCATTTTCGCTCCACGAACTTGTCCGTGCGGATGCTGATCATCAGCATCTTACACAGTCGTATCGCTTGCCCAGGTGAGGCCAGGCCGCACGTTGACGCTGCCATAGGACATCCGAGACTCACGCGATCAAGCGATACAGTACACAAGAGTTGCCGACGGCATGCCAGGGTCCCTGTCGATAATTGCTATGCGTTCTGAGTCTAAAGTCCACTTCAGGCCAACAAGATGAATTCCTCCAAAGGGGATGGCCCAACGGAAGAGCAGCCTGCCAAACCGCGCAAATCAGCCCCTCCGACTGTTCGAAGGAGATCAAGTAAACAAGCCTCGAGCAAAGACCGCAATGGCATGGTGTTCGAGCGTTCCAACGGTCGTACGATCCGCGCTGTCACTCCGGAGAGAAGCAATAGCGCTGTGTCCGCGCGACCAGACAACGCAAGAAGCACACAAGTTGGTCAGTTCAGAGATCACTCCGGCTCCTTCTCCACCACCGACGATGAGAACTTGAACACCATCGACAGTCGCGGTCGGAGAGCCCGCACGGCCTCTGGTCCAAGGAAGAAGCCACTTCGGACGCTTCGCCAGGGTCACTGCTATCCAAGACAAGGAAACGCATCGGCTCAATCACGACAAGTGCAGCGCTGAGCCCGAAGGTGGACGATCAAGCCGCTGTATCAATTGGCTTTCCATCCGTGACGCCAGGCTCAGGAGCTTCCGAAGGCGAAGAACGTGCCCCTCCGCGGACGCCACGAAGGACGTTCTCGCCGGACAGTGTGAGCACATTCGCTTCTGGAGGAATCAAATCTCCCACTTGGCAGGAGTCAGACTCTACGAGGATTCTGCACCTGATGAAGACTACGTGTGGTCGCATGCATGGGATCCTTTTCTTTCGACCGCTGCACACTAACGCCTGGCTTTCAGGATACTGTGCCATTCAGGTTGCCTCTGGAAGTCTAATGTGTCAAGTAAAGGGCGACGTCACACAAAACCAGACCCTCATCTCGGATCTCCGTGGCTGCAGTGTCAAGACCCACTTTGATCCAGATACACAAAGCACGTTTCTTAGTGTCCTCACCGCTGCCACGGGATCGGGATTTCAGCTGCGGCCATCCGTGCCTGAAACGTTTGATTCGTGGCTGGCTGCATTGCTCTGTTGGCAGCCATTGAGACCTCGCGGTGTACACAATAAGATGACGAAGCCGCAAAATGTCTCGATTCAGGATAGTCGCCCAAGTGGTCAACGACGTGTATCTGATCTGAACAGCGGCCGGAGTATGGCGATAATCAAAGTTGGGCAGATGTTGTTGTGGGATGGACCACTGCCGTCAGGATCTCAAATATCAGGGTTCAAAACGCCAAGTGCTTTCTCAGAAGCATCCGATAATCTTTTGTGGCGGCGTGTGAGCTGCACCCTTCATGAAAATGGATCTTTTCGGTTGTATAATGAAGGTCAGCAGGAATCGAGTTCGACGACGTATCTGTCGCAGCTATCGAGATGTGCTGTGCAAAGACTCGATCAGTCGATCCTCGAGATGCCGTATTGTTTGGCGATTTACCCACATTATACAGTCCAGGTCGCAGCTTCACGGCGAAAACGACCCATGATCCTCTGCCTGGAAACACGGGTCGCGTACGAAGCTTGGTATGTTCTGTTGCGAGCTCTCACTGTGCCTGAGCTGTACGGACCAGAACAGAATGCGATTGGATTACAACCTGGACAGGATACCAACGGAATGTTCCGCATCGAGCAACAGTTGCTGGTCAAAATCACAGAGGCAAAGTTTGCGCACGTCTTAACCGAAGCCGACAGCCTTGAGCGAGCGAAGCTGAAGCGCAAGTCAGCCAGACCACCGCGAAGCACGACCGATGTCTACATTGACGTTGTGTGCGGCCAAGATCTGAGAGGACGCACAGCGATCAAGCCATGTACCAACAACGTTATGTGGGCGACAAACTTTATCTTCAAGGATCTGCCTTCGATGCTGAACCGCATAGCAATCATTGCACGCATCGGAAACCCAGGTGAACAAGAATGGACGATGATTGCGCATGGGCCGTATGATATGTCTGGAGACGCGGCCCTACTCACAGGCGTCGGAGGTATCGAAATCTCCAGCACGATTCTGTCCTTGGCAAGGTGAATGTGACCATGGAGGAACTTGAAGACGTCGAGAGTGTTGAGAAGTGGTGGCCAATCATCGATAATAGCAACAAAGTCGTCGGGCAAATGCTAATGCGGCTGAGTCTGCAGGAGACGGTAGTGCTGATGCAGGACGAGTACAAGGAATTGTCCGCGCTACTGCATAACTTCGACAACAGTCTGACTACGCAGATTGCGCAATTACTTGGACCGGAGCTGCGTCAGCTGTCCGACGTGTTACTCGACATCTTCCAGTCCACTGACCACGTGCATGACTGGCTGAGCAATTTGATCGAGGAAGAAATCGACGGCATTCACCGGGAGACACCTCCTCTGCGCATGCGTTTCAGCGGTCGTTTGCAGTCGACCGACTCATACGAGAACGCAGAGCAGCGAGAGCTCCTCGTTCGGGATCTGAACAGATCTGCAAACCAGGAAGCAAATCTACTTTTCCGCGGCAATTCACTAGTCACCAAAGCACTAGACTCTCACATGCGCAGGCTCGGCAGCGAATATCTGGAAAATGTGCTCGGTTCAAGACTTCGCAAGATAGCTGAAAAGGATCCCGACTGCGAAGTTGATCCCATGAGAGTGCGATCCGCAGAACAAGGCGAGCGAAACTGGAGCACTCTCCTCAACTTGACCAGCTCCATCTGGAAAGCAATCTCAGATTCAGCTGAACTATGTCCCTATGGTCTCAGGGCGCTGTTCAGGCACATCCGGTCTTGCGCGGAAGATCGCTATGGCTCCTTCATTCGTACGGTGAGGTATACCAGTGTTTCCGGATTTCTCTTCCTGAGGTTCTTCTGTCCGGCCATTTTGAACCCACAGCTCTTTGGCTTGACTACAGGTATGTCATTCTGTCTAGCATTGAGCCACCTACTGATCAGCCACAGATCTTCCTCCGGACCGCACGAAACGAACACTCACCCTCATAGCCAAATCTCTCAACGCCCTCGCCAACATGGCGAAGTTTGGCACTAAGGAGACATGGATGGAGCCGATGAACAAATTCTTGACATCAGCTACACCAGACTTCAGAAATTTTATCGACAAGATCTGCGATGTCAGCACATCGCAAGCATCTGTGACGATGGAGCCTCAGTATGCTACGCCCATGCAGATCAAAAATCGCTTGGCCCCTGCGGCCCGAGAAGGTCTACCGACACTTCCCTTCCTGCTTGATCCCAGCAAGCTTCTATCGGATCTGACTGAGCTCTGGATGTCACATGCGCCCGCAAATTTGGCAGACGAGCCAGATCTAGACCCCACAGTGAAAGACTTCCACACTCTCTGCACTAACCTACGGACCAAAACCAAGGACTGCCTTTCTAGTGCTGAACAGGCAGAGAAGCCCAACGGCAAGCTTGAGCCTAAGTGGCAGCAAGTGCTGAAAGAACAGCAGCAGAAATTGCAGCCCGTGTACGCCAGCCAGTACACCGCTGCACCTGTTCAAGATCCAGAGCTCACTGCCCTGCCTCAACCTGTTGACGAACCTTCCGGCACTTTTGTTGAGCCAGAGGCACATCATGGACCGCCGCCGTGGGACCGTCGTCCATCAGCATTTGCTCACGCGAACCTCAAGACTATGACTGATTCAACCAACTCGTCAAGTGCATCAGTTGATATAATGGACGAGACCAGGACCCGTGCGACGAGTAGTCGCGATGGGTCGACTAAGAATCGACTTTTCGATTTCGGAAGGAGGAAAGGCAGAGTCGGTGACAGAGCTTACGCCCATGACGAAGGAAATGACCATTGATTTAGATGACGACATTGCTGCGAAGAAGAAATGATACTCAGTCATAGCGAGCAAAAGAAGCGAGCATTTGCATGCGTGGCTGTTCTGAGCTTTGAATATATATGTTGACACGTAATTCATCGAACTTTTGGTGATTGGTATGGCTATAAGGTTCTTTTCACCTCGCGCCTTCAGTCGCGGACCATGTCAGGTGTTATGTACTGTACTGTGTAGCACGACCGAACTGAAGTGCCTGATCAATCTTTGACGAAATTTATTCGTATAGAAGCAACACGATTAAGGCTGGAGTCAGTGACAGTCGCTTCGCGTTGTATCCACCCGGCTGACAAGGGACTAGCGTGGTTGCCTTTTCATCTTCACTTCAGATCTCGACTTTCCTGCCGCTGTCTCGCCTCAATTTTGTCCTCGGCGATGTCTTTCACCATATTGTGCAGTCTGAGGAGATGACTCAGCTGAAGATTTGTAGCAGCAGATACAACGTATCGAGCTCCGACGGAAGATCACATCGTTTCGGCAAGTATGGTCCAAATGTCAAACACTGTTTCGAGGTACTTTCTATGGTATATATGCGAGCCAGAGGTCAGACCCGGCTACGGAAGTATGCCAATAGAACGCAAAAATCTGGGTTCACTGCTGTGGACATTGAGAGCAGGAGCCGTCAGGAAGTTGATTCTCCGGAATTGGTCCACAGGTAGTCTGAGGTGGTCAACACCTACGAAAAGCGGTCTATGTGACGACGCTCTCCATTTCTCTTGGAAAGTCGCTGCCATATTAATTGCGCAATTATGAGCGATGACTCTTAGTCACAGACGTTAGCGGGACCTCCTCGACAAATCGACCGGCCTGCTATGTTCGGCATTCTAGTCAACCAGAATGCCCTCTGACGAGCTGCCTGGGCCAGTAAGTGCCATTGGGGCAGATGAAAACGCTGTCAGGCGGTCTCTGAGGCATGAGTTAGCAGCTTTGTAAATGACAGACTTCTCACCTTTTTCATTCAATGCGCTTCTTCAATAGCCACCCGAGTGTCCATGACTCCACTCCGCCAGCTTTCTTCCAGCTCTGTCCTCTTCATCTCGTCTGAACTTCATCGCCTCGAGCAACTTTACATGCCATCTCGCCTTCAGAGATGGCGGAAGAGGAGGATATCATAGAGGTGGTGCGTCCTGCTGCGACAGACGACGATGATGAGCCACTGGCATTCAACGGCAGACGAGCGACCACCGCCCCTCTCGACAGCGATCCGATCCCGACTATTGAATTGTTGTCAAGTAATCTTCCAGGACAAGTATCCAACCCAAGTCGCTCTGCGTGTGCCTACATTCCCGTTTCCTATGAAGTCGACAGTGAAGGCAACCTGATCGACATCTTCCTGCCACGATCGAAGTTAGCAGATTCTACCTCTCCAAAACCTTCCTCGGGCTCGAGTCAAGGCTCTACACCTAGTTCCTCAGATGCAAGAGAGCAATTCCGGCACCGGCGGAACAACCTCACACAACTGTCAGAGAGAATGAAGTCTATCTCGGAAGAGCCAGATCATAAGCTACAACTACCAGTACGGCAGGCGACCCCCGCTGATGGCTTTATCAAACATAGCTCGAATTCAAGAGCGAGTGTTGTTCCTGACAGATCCCATTATGGGTCTGAAAGGTGGGAGTCAGAAAGTCTAAACGGCTTCATTGTCTCTGACAAAGATGAGACCGTAGTTTTGGAAGTATCTGACGACGACGACGACGACGACGGCTTTGGTTCTCAGCCACAGCGTGCTCAGCCGTCAGAACTCCTACGACACACTACCTACGGTTACGATCAGCATCTTGCGGACTCTCCATCACCTGCTGCCTCAGCCGATTCCACTGACAAGGACGACCATTACAACGAGGCAGCAAAGCTGCTCCGGCAGATCGAGAATCCAGAGGATCTAGCGTCTCTGTACCCTGCTAGCCTACAGGTCGCATCTGTGGCGAGCGACGAATTTGGTGCGGTCAGTGAAACAGAGCTCCTCAAAAGTCTACTTCCAGGTTGGCCAAAGGCCACTTATGTTGACCTGAGGGACTTCTCGATATACCAGGCTCCCCAGGTCTCTGGAAAAGGATACGGCGGGCAGCTCACATCTCTCTTTACTGTCATCAAGACCTCAAGTGGAACTCGTTCTCGGAAGGTAAAATACCTAGTTGATGGGGTATTCCTGGACAGAGGTTCTTGACGGACAGTGAAAGCAATAGAGCTTGATTCAGTGCTGGTTGGCGGCCTTGATGACCCGAGCTCCGCTACTACTACAGATGATATCAGTATCATCACCTCAAAAGGCCGTGAGCAAGGCATCGAGTATCGGCTAATCAACGCTTCGAGACAATACACACCTCTATTCGAATCATTCCTTTGGGTAGCTGATTTCACGAAGCATGTGTTCCGCTTCCTTCAGGCGGCCTCGGAGCGCAGACAACCAATTCATCTTGCCAACTTCACCAATGATTTCTGGCAATCCACCAGTTCTATTGACTGGGCAGTACAGTCGAATATTGTTAATCACTGGCATAAGCTTTGCGACAATGTGACTGACTTCCGGAGACATTTCATTCACTACGGCTCTTTCCTCTATGAGAGAGCTGCTGAAGTCGCTGAAGATGGTCTCTTCACAGAGCTGCAAGACCACCCACTATGGGAGGAGATCGGTCTCCCTAAGCCTAAGGCCAAGCAGGCAGAGCATGACCTTACAACTGTGACCGAGGATGTCGCAACTGCTTTCTTGCCTAGCTTTCCAACCTGGGGCTCCGACGGTTTTGACTTGTTGGAAGTCCTCGCAATCAGCCTCGCGTTACTCGTGCTCGGAAAGCTCGATGTGACGCACTGCACTTTCCACAGAAGATGTCGAGCCGCTACGAAGATGGATTCACTGATGCTGAAGGCAGCCGCCAATCGAAGGTCGACATCGTCTTGCAAGAAGCTGCTCGGGAGGCAGACTCACCAGACCGACCTGAGCTGTCAGCTCAGCAGACACAAGGCCGGGTTATTATCGTCAAGCGTCACAATACCTACCGATATGCATATGTCAAAGACGTTAATGATAACAGTGTCAATGTTCTTTGGCTCTTACAACCAAAGGAAACCATTTGTGGCTCTGCAGATGAGGGTACGTTCTACCCTATCGGGAATGAGCTTTTCTTTTCGGACGAGTGCTGCTGCGACCCAATAGCCTGCCGAGACGTGCTGGCAGCATTTGAAGCGTCTGTCCCTGCAGAACAAGGCACAGTCCCAGGCGAGTTCTTCGTTCATATGCTTTATCGAACCCAGTCACAAACATTCCATACTGCCGATCTATCACAGATCTATGGTGGCTGCCTGTCGTGCGACACATCGATATCGGACACACACCAAAAAGAGCCATACAGACCGAGAACACCAAAGCTGAACACATTGAGTCTGTTCTCTGGTTGTGGAATCCTCGACCATGCCCTCGCATCTACATCGTACTTCGAGACATCGCTTGCCATCGAGATAAACCAAACAGCTTTACTCTCACACAAAGTCAATGAGTCCAACACAAATTGTCGATACCACCATGGGTCGACAAACACATATCTCAAGGAGCTTGCATCAGGCAGAAAGCCGTACGACAGATTCAATTTTCTGGTGGCTGGATGCCCCTGCCAGGGATTCTCTAGGCGCAACCCAGCGAAGCACAACAAAGAGGGGCAGCGCAATTGCTCCATGCTGGCCAATACGCTCTCTTATGTGGACCTATTACGCCTGGAGTATGTTCTTATCGAAAACGTGGAGAGCATGAATTCCAAGCAAGGCAAAGTTAATGCTTGTGCACAAGCCATATGCTCACTAGTCTCAATGGGATACCAAGTACGCAAGATGGTACTCAAAGGTGGTGACTTCAATGCTGCCACCAAGCGGACTCGACTGTTTCTCATTGCAGCTGCTCCTGGTCTAGTCTTACCCGCGGAACCTTCCCCAGTGCAGTCCGATGACCCGCAGACAGCGTGGTCCGTCATTGAAGATCTGCCTCCAGTTCACAACGACGATGTCATCAATCTCCATCGTCCAGATCATGTTCCCTTCGAGCGCCTGGCCAACGACTTTGACGCTAAGGTATCGCTGCGCGGCATCCTCAAACGTGTGCCTGTTACTGGTGAAAAGCGGAACTTGTACGGCGCGTGGGATCAGGGGCACCTTAACAGGAGGCAAGTGAAGTGGTTTGGAAATCTGACAGAAGAGAAACAGGGGCGAGGCTCGACGACATTGCAGCGTGTCAATCCCGAAGGCCTGTTTCCAACAATAACGCGTTTAATGGTTCCGCTTGATTCAAGAGGATCGCCTTCAATGCACCCATTCCAGCATAGAACGCTGACCCTTGAGGAGTTGCGTCGAGCGCAAGGTCTCCGGGACGACTTCCTCCTCATTGGATCAGTCGCAGATGTGATCTCGCAGATCGGCAATGGGGTGGTGTGGCAGGTGGCGCAAGCGCTGGGTAGGAGCATCGGTGAGGCGTGGGCGGCCAGTCAGCCACGCTACTTGGATGAGGACGTGCCAGAGACGCCGGAGGTCCTTAAGCAAGAGACGGCAACGGAGCAGGATAGCGATGAGCAAGTGACGCTCGCTACACGGGTAGATGCTGTCGTCCATGTGCCGCAGCTTCGCTCAAACCCACCCGAGGCAGCCCAGAAGCGCAAGATTGCTTGGCGGCAGTATTCCCCTGATCGTGTTCTGAGCGATAATAGTGATGATGAGGTCCAATTCCTGTCGGAGCGGCGCGTCAGATCGAGCTCTGGAAAGAGCGATGGTGGCAGCCCACCCAAGAAGGCGAAAACCAGTCAAGAGGAATCGTCGGTGAGACAGGGTACGCCGGGTTGGGGTTTCAACAAACTCGACAGCCAACAGGGCGCTTGGTGACACAGCGACTTTTCGACATCGCTCGAAGGCATTATGTGAAGTCGCGGTGAAGAGAAGAGAACAGCAGACGAAGCGGTCTTAAGTGCTTTGAAAATGCCGAAAAATTGGATAGATCGCAAGTCAGCAGAGCTCAAGCTTCGGGACGACATCATCGCCATTCATATGTAGCCAGTTCCGTGGCTGTCAGCAGTCAGCAGCCGTCGTGGTCTTCTTCTTTCAGACGCAAGTCACAGACACCCTCAAAACGAACGGTGCATATTTCACTCGAATTGGCTCACTAGCTCAAAAGTCATCCCGGTAGCTCACGTTCTTCCCTGTTGTTGCATATGATCATGCCCCGCTAAGCCATCTCTTATTACATGTGCTTTATTTACAACATTGTACAGAGCTTCCTAAACCTCGAGCCATAGACTCTCACAGCCAGACCCGTGGGACCTCAATCTCCTGGGCCCCTATACCCACATTCACGCTCCTCCCATCCACACCAATAGCAGAACTGCTGCCACCAGACTCGCGCATTACCTCGCCTAGCCCGCTCTCTCGCAGCCTCAGCTCGATTATGCTCTGCCACTCCTCGACCTTCGGCCACAACTCGGCCTGCGTAGGAGCCAGCCAGAACTCCCTGCCCCTGTAGTGCGCTGGGTTCCGCCCCTCTGTCGTCCCTCCTTGTTCGCTTTGACCAGAGAGATCTGCACTCCTCTCGTCAGTCATACCCCTCAGCACGCCCAACGTCCCAAGATCAAACTCCACCCCACCACGCTCCATTTCCTGTAACAACGAGATCACCTCGCTGAGCCTGCTATAAACGCGCCAGCGTAGGAGAATGTGCGTGTTGTAGAAGGGCGTGGTGGCACCGAGGATGTTATGGGGCCGAGATGGCGGATGCGAGGGAGGAGTGAGGAGGTGAGTATAGAGAGTGGGTGGTGCAGGACCAGGAGGCGGAGGGTGAGGAGCAAGAGTGTTGGGTAGAGGCGCGTGAGAACAGTGAGGGGCGAGGGCAGCGGGGGCCCTTGGTGTTTGCTGGTCGTAGTTGTGGTGTTCGGTGTCGATGGAGAGGTCGATGGAGGGACGGAGGGCTTGGACACGGAAAATGAGGGTGCTGTGAGGTGAGAGCCGTGCTTCTTGACGAGGGCGGGAATGTTGAGTAGTGGATGGGACTTGTCCACCTTTGCGGCTGGTGTGTCTGTCGCCGCGTTGGCCGACTTCTGTGCTGCGCGTTTGCGTAGTTTGCCCTTTAGACCGAGCACTTCTATAAGAGGAAACACACGGGCTTCAAGTAGTTTGTACAGGGCCAGGTCGCCAGGTTCGGTCTTTGATTCGAGTGCCTGTCGCGCGGCCCTCGCGAACTCCCTAGTCTCGCCCAAGCAGATCTGCTGCGCTATGCTCTCAGTAGTTATGGGTGGTGCTCTGAGTTTGCCGGGACTTGACTCGGATGTTCCAGATGACTGGTCTGGGTGCAACGTGTCATCATCGACTGATGCCTTCTGCCGAGGTGTGAAAAGGGCAAGGAGCCTTTCTGGGCTGATGTCTAGTTGATCTGTCTCAGGAGCTGGCACGCCAAGCCGAGCATTAAGCTCTTGGGGGTCCTTGTACAATTGCAGCCGTTGAAAGATCCGTTCTTCCTGCGCACTTAGAGTCGTAACATCGTCATTGCGGGTTGAGTTGGTTGCGGCCACCGCAGCGGCTTTCCGTTGGAGGAAGGATGAGAGGACCAGGGCCGATGCTGATAGGGGTCTCTTCGCATGGCGTTGGGCTGTCCGAGCGACCTCAGGACGGAGTCGAAGTATGGTACGCGTTTGGTAAAGGAACGCGAGCTCCATAGGAGCCTCGCAATGTGATATAAACTACACACCTCGAATCGCAGAAAACAGAATTGGGATTTCGATATGAAAATCTTCTATGAGAGTCAGGAGCGGCCGCCTGATTGCCTTGTTCAGGGCCTCTCGGAGATAGATCATTGCTTAACACCCTTATCAAGCGCCCCGCGGCGTGGGTGATGCTTCATGCACTGTCAAGTCACATAGACATGTACCCATGATCACATTCACAAGCCTTTCACTCCGGCAAATTACCGCTTGACCTCGATCCGTCCCTAAGCGCGAGACACCCTCAGCCGAACTAGCCTTGCGACTCGACTCATCCTTCTCCCCTTCGAAGTCACCCCACGCTGAACACATCGATCGCATCACGGAACCACGACGCGTGGGGCGAACAGATACGAGTCACCCGCAGACCTGGTGATACACTCAGCAGTACGCAGTTCAGACTACGACACACTCTTCTCGACTCTCTCACAACCTCGAACGCGTCGGAGCGACCACCTCCATATCGTCTCCGATCGCGACATACCCATACACAGTGGCATGACGGCGGCGCCTAGTCAAGATGCGACCGCTGTCCGAGCATCCTCACAACAACTCCTCACAGCGAAACGGGCGAGGCGCTGCTCGTAGCGATGAGCCATTCTCAAGAACCGAGCATGGCATGCCAGTACCGAACGGTGGTGGCTACAGGAATCCAAGTATGATGTCGGGGCCGCCGATGTTCGACCTGGCTAGAAGTCCGCCCGGCGGACCGAACAAGAGTACGTCCAATGTTACCTTTGGCAGGTGTCATGACTGACAAGACGATAGATACGAAGCATGTTCCCTGCAAATTTTTTCGACAAGGGCAGTGTCAGGCTGGCAATGCTTGTCCATTCTCGCACTCGCTCGATCCTCAGACACATCAGGCACCATGCAAGTACTTCTCCAAGGTATGTACATATTGTGGCCCCGTCGTATAAGACTAAGAGGTGGTCCAGGGAAATTGCAAGTTCGGTGCAAAGTGTGCGCTGGCTCACTACCTCCCTGACGGGCGTCGAGTCAACCGCAATGATATCGATGCGGCGGCGGCGGCAATGCCAAGTCGGAACGAGTATTATCCAAGACAGAACAATGCTCCATTCGGACCAGCAGAGATGCCGATGAACCCGCAATTGGGCCAGCAACCATATGGCACCGAGTTCTACAGTGCAAACGGGTTCTATGGAGCAGAAGACCCCGATGCTTACCCAACTGAGCGGTACCAGCGTCCATACACAAACATGTCTAATTTCGACTCGAACGTCAACAGTCCACCCAACTCGCACTTCGGCTCTCCCACAAACGAGTCGCCCTTCGCCAAGTCACCCATGGACAACGTGCGAACAGCGCTGAACGTACCCATGCCTCAGTCATTCGACCCAAATGAGCCCTCACGAAAATATGGGATCCTCGGACAGTCAGCTCCAGTCAAAGGACCAGCTTTATTCTCTCCACCAAATGCCACCACCTCATTTGCTAGGCGGCTCGGTAGCCCACCAGAAACAAGCTTGAACCGCGGCTTTGGGGGTATGTCAGGCAACAACGCACCATCACCACTAGGTCTGTCTCCTCAGGCTCCTGATGACTCGATAGACAGAGTCATGCAGTCGACGCTCAACGCTTCCCAGCCTCGCGGCATCATATCAGCCAGTATGCCCCGTCAGCCACAAGCTGCACGCAACAATGCTCAGTCCGACCTGGAAGATAATGCCGATTTGGGTCACGAACTGCTTCCTGGTAGCCTACATGACGAGGTGCTCACGCCAGCCGAGCAAATGAGGCGGCTGTCTCGCGCTGATCAAGATAGTCTCGGGGTCGCAATTCCCAGCGCACATTCCAGCAAAGTCGGCTCGCCGCCTTCTGGGAGCAGTCCGTCGCGATTCAGCCATATATGGGCAGAGCAGCGAGACAAGCAACCGAACTTGGGCGCTGTTGGCTCGCCTCTGAAGGAGTCATGGATGCCAGGGTCTTCACATCCTCCAAGAGGTCAGCAGATCTCGGGTATTTCGCAAGCCATGGCCCGAATGGAACTCACCCGCACAGAATCAGCGGAATCAAATGCAGGCCGACCTGTCAACAGCACTATGCGAATCCCATCCAGCAACGTGCAGCGGTTGGACCGCACCATATCCAGTCCTGGTTTGCCTGCTCGAAGGCTAGGCGACGAGTCGGATGGCGAGGGCGTAATCTTCTCGATGGACGACGATAAGCGATCGACTTCGATATGGTCGAATGCATCTCCTCGCCTAGCACCTTTGCGGGAGGGTACTGCCAACTTCGGACGAATGAGAAAAGATGACTCGAATGCCGGTCATGCTGGAGGGTCCGCGTTCTACGGATTCCGGCCATGATCACAGACTAGATCGTGGCTTCTGCTTGGGCATAAGCGAAAGGGAAACAAAAAGCATACACACATCATGGGACCTCAGCGAGCGTGGTCTCTTCAGAATGTACAGGGGCATGATGGCGCAGTCAGATTTGGAGTTTGTTACTACACAGTCAGCAGGATAATGCTTGAATGATTTATGAGACGAACCATGTCATCATGGAGGGAGAACTATCGTGGGAGGATCGAAAGCGAGCGGAGGAGTTGAGGTGACTGCATAGAATTGTCGTAATGAACAAAAGAATCATGATGCTGTCTGACGCTGTACGAGTCCGACAAAGCGATCCGCGCTGTTACAGTGCTTCGTGACCTTCATGATTGTCATAGCTTCATATGGGATGATTGACCAACAACTCCTAAGGCAATGTTCCGCTTTGCAATTCGAAAGCAGCCCTGGAGAGATGAAGCACCCCCGGACGTGAAGTGAAGTCACCTGGGCAGTCAGGCGTAGACCAATCGGAGATGCCTCGCAATGACTCATTGTCTCCATGGGGCGGGCGCTATGACATCGTTGCCGTTATGTGCCTGTCGACAATTTTTAATTCTCTTCTCTCATTGCAGATCTCCCACTTCTCGCAGCGAAGAGAGGTTTGTCAACGCTCACCATGTCATCACGAGCCCTGCGTAAGCTCCAGCGTGAGCAGGAAGAACAGCGACGACTGGCCGCTGCACAGGCTCAAGAAGAAGCCGACAGGTCATCGAGTGAAGATGTACCCGTCACGGGCACGAAACCCAAAAATGCCTTCGACATGTTGGAGGAAGAACAAAGCGAACCCACAGATGATGAAGAGACGACTGGAGGCGTCATGACACCTGCCACGGACGCTTCAAGAACACAACCCTCCCCATCGAGGCCGTTAGACACCACTCCTGCGAAATCGAAAAAGAAGAAAAAGAAGCCGAAGAAGAGGCCCAAGGAGAAGGCTCCTCAGGCGCAGCAGGATGAGACCGCATCCGAAGATGAGGTTGACCGAGCCATCAAGCTCTGCGGGCCAAAGATCCAACGCTGGTCACCCCGTCAGACGAGCAAGCATCCGCATCAAATTGGGAGATCCACGCCACAGGACTACTGAGCGCCGACACGAAGAACCTCAATCCAATTAATGAGATGAAGAGTCTATTTGGAAACGTAGCGGTCGAAGAGCACGAGTCACGTCCAGCGAATCGGAATCCACGGCAACGTGAAGTCAATGATCAAGGTGGCATGGATTTGGGTACCGCCCTGCTAGGCCGCAATAACGTCGCAAGTCGAGGCAAGGAACTCGGAGCCCTGGCGGGTCGCCGAAATTGCTTGATGAGAGGAAGAGAAGAGTGGCCGCTGGCATCAAGTGGTGGGCTCAGCATGGAGAACATATCTGATTCCACATCATTTGAGAGACGCTACAACATATTACACAACTCCGCGTACGAAGAGACACAATGGCGCTTCAGGCAAGCGGTGGAATCGATGGACCCTCAGCGAATGATGAGCCAGCTCGTCTTGACGCCATACCACATCGCATCACTACTTCAAGTGGCTGAAATTGCTCGACACCAGGGCGACCACTCCGTTTCTGGCGACCTTCTGGAACGTGCCTTGTACACAATTGGCAAGTCAGTGCATAGTTCCTTTCCAGCCGCCATGCGGGAAGGTACTGCACGACTGCCGTTTGACAAGGCTGCCAACAGAGAAGTCTATCTTGCCATTTGGCGCTACATCCGTAACCTGGAGATGCGCGGCACGTTCAAAACTGCTTTCGAGTGGACTAAACTTCTTCTACAGCTCAACACACTTTCAGATCCGTATGGAGCAACTCTAATGATCGATCAGATGGCCCTCCGCGGCCGCTGCCACGACCAGCTCATCGCTATGGCAGCCGACGATGCCTATGGCTCGGCTTGGTCACACCTGCCAAACATCGCAATCTCCCTAGCATTGGCTCACCTTCGCGCGAAACAACCCAGAGAAGCCCGGAGACAGCTTGCGCTTGCCATGCACCAGTACCCATACATCCTCTCCGCTCTCGCCTCTGCATTAGAGATTCAGCCACTTCCGAAGACACTCTGGGCAAAGCTGCCCTCCACAGACGCCGAAAAGCTATACACAGAGCTGTACGTCACGCGTACCAAAGATCTCTGGAATACCCCGGAAACAACTGCGTTGGTCGTCGAAGTCGCCCAGACGCTGCAAGCCTACAAGGATGTCACTTCGGCAGCTCCAGTGCCACCAAAGCTCGAGATCTCCCTCGAAGAAGCTCGACACATCATCCTACTTGAAGATCCACACCTCCTGGCTCTACTGCCAAGACAATTCACGCGCATGCCTAATTCAGGCTACGATCCATTGCCACCACCAGACACAGATGGTTCAGACTTCACCTCGCGTGCTCCACGGGCGGGCGACGGTGCCAATGATCCAGCTGGAAGCGGCCTCAGAAATGTCTTTGGCATTCCTGGCGGCATCCAGCGTTTACTGAACTGGTTTCAGACACCAGTCAACAACAATGCAGCCGTCGATCCGGAGGAGGGAGCAGCCGCGATGGCGGCATTCCGAGCACAGTTTGGCAACGACATCCCCGATGAAGTGATCGAGCAGCTTATCGCTACCCATCTCGAAGATTCAAACGGCGAACAGCACGAGCCCGTAGATCCGGAGGGACTTGGTCTGGGCCAGAGGCTGGCAAACAACATGCCGACGCCTGGTGGATGGGACTACTATGCTGAGATGGCTGAGCAGCCCTCTGACTACGATAGGGACGACTCAAGCGATATGCCCAGCCTGGAGGATATTCCGACGGCTGAGACACGGCCAACAGCCGCTCCAACCCCTCCACCCATCCAACAGCGACATCCTCGCGCCGCAATGGTCGAGGAAGATATCGATGAGGACGACCAGGCCGCAATACACCACCCAACACCGGCGCGAGCTGTCCTCCGCCACGTCGACTCCGACTCCGAAACAGAAGACCCAGCAGTCGACTCCGATGGTATCCCTCCCCACCCTCGCCGCCCAACGCACACCCTCTTCTCCACCAATGCACCTACCACCGCGCCAATCATAGCCTCACAACGGAGACGATCCTCTCTCGCCCAGCAAAGCGGTGCCACGGCAACTGAGCCACAGCGCACAGCAGAAGAAGAGCGCGAGATGGTCGACAATGATCCTCAACGACTGCAGAGGTGGCTGCTGACTTCGGGTCTGGCGGAGCTCAAGCCGGGTATGAGTACTGGGAATGCTGTTATGGCGGAGTATTTGCGTAGGATGAAGTTGTTGAGGCCGAAGCAGCGGGATTGGGTGTTGGGGATGGTGGAGCAGAGGGGCGGAGACAGTAAAGGAGTTGTGGAGAGTGTGAGAAGGGGGTTGGATGCTTGATTCCGGTCAGGGACGGCGACGGCAATTTGACCTGGTCGTGGGATATTTATCACGCATGAATTGGATGTTGGACATCGACGACGATATGGCATGGACGATCCTCACGATGGCTGAACTGCATGCACAAAGGACTGGACATAGATGGGTACCCACGCCTGCAAGAGGCAATGCTAGGCGAGCAGAAGACTACTTTTCACGGGTCCATAGAACGATGAGAAGTGCCCAAGAAGCCGACGAACGGCCTCTTCCGAGAGGATGTCAGGTAGATAGAACGACCGCCATATCTCAACCACATCATCGGGCAGCCATAAATCACCAACCTCTTGGTCACATCCATCGCGCCTGCCTCGCAAGTCAGCATTTGCTCAGCAGTGCTAGAAAGAAGGAACGATCAATGAGTGTCGGCGACCTTGCAGCGATAGGCAGTCACTCTGGCCAGAATGAAACAACGAAGGAAGCAGCCAGCGTAAAAATCAAAGCAGGCGCAAAGGCGGTCGCAAGCATCAAGATGGATCAGAGCGTGCAGATTGAACCATCTAGAAGCTATCGTCTTTCTCAATGGCCAGGTTGTGAAGTCGCTAGATGCCACAACATATGAGTTAGCGCACCTTCCGACTCCCATCTCGACGGCACTTCACCCATCATGATATGTGCTGGCTCAGACGAGTTTCACTCCAGTGACAAACGCGCTTGAGTACGACCGCCATGATGCTTCCGCAAGGAAAGTCCTCCCTGTTCCGTTAACCCTGAGCTTTTGTCCTTAAGGACCTCCCTTTGCCTAGGCGGATGGCCTTCGCCGTCGTTGCCTTCAATATCGAACTAAGCGCTTCGCAGTCGATCTCGCTCCACCGGCTCTGATACCTGTTGTTGGCAGCTTGCGTAGACTCATGCTCACCCGAGTCCTAGTCGAGATCGCGGTATTTGCGCAGGATATCACTAGCGAGGCCCAGAGCTTCGCGAGACTCTCTGGACAGATCGGTGCTGTTCGATACCTGCTGAATCTCATCGGGTGCGAGCTCACGCTGTTCTTCTTGCTCCTTCTGGATCCATTGTAGGCCTGGAGGAACGAATTTCTTCGGAGCTGGAGGGCCAGACTTCTTCAGAGTACTTGAGTTGTGCTTCAGGTTTCTGGAGTCTCTAAAGATCGGCGCAGCAGATGCTTTCAATGGCGACTTCGTGCTCTTGGCGGGCTTCTGTGAAGCAGAACGGCTCAGTTTGTCTGTCTCCGGGCGGGCAGCGAACGAGGCACCAGCAACAACCTGGTTGCCGGCTCTAGTTCTCAGAGGTGGAACGTGTTCAGCTTCAGCATGATAGACGTTGGAATTTGCAGCCTGTTTTGGGAAGCCCGTGCTAGCACCGAAAGTTGAGGAAGCCCACTTGGAATCAGTGATGCCCTTTTTGCCGAGAATCGAAGCGCGCCCTTTGGCTTCAGGCGGAGGACTGGTTGAGACGACCTGGTCAACCTGCGGAAATGAAGGTCGACTAATGCGTGGCCACGGTAGTCCGGTTTTGTCCTCATCGGGCACAGTGCGACGGTCGATCTCTGCAGCCAGGCTGCCAACATCGATTTTCACGGGCTGGTGCGTGCTCTCGAGTGTCACGTCCTCCGCCTTGCCCGCTTCGCGAGGAACGAACGGATTGACTCGTTTGTCTCTCTTGCCCGGCACCGTTGACACCTGACCGCCAATTGGAATGACTCCGATGCTTGATGAAGATTCTTGAACACTTCGACTGCTCTTAGGCTCGTTGGTGACAGGTAGAGCACTGTGACCGTTGGAGAGTCTGGACTTGCCGGCCGAGCTAGCCTTCACACCAGCAGAAGAGACGCCGTCAGCGGAGATCTTTGTCCTCGCCATCGACTTAGTCACGGTTTGCATCTGGGCTTGCAACCTGGTGCGGTCGTCAGCATTAGGATCTCGTACATCGCGACCAGAAGATACAGACGGAGCTCGAGATTTTGATTCGGTATCACCAGTGCTTGGCCCAGTGCTGGGAATTGCAGGATCGGCCTCTTGTTGTCCTGCTGTGCTGCTGCGAATGGACTGAACAGCTTGCACGGGAGCTGACAGCATAGCCTGAATCGCGTGATTGGGGACTGCACCAGAGACATTGGCCAGTGTCTCGCGCACGAGTCTAGTGACCGGAGCTGCGCTCGTAGTGGAGCTCGCAACGACCGGAATGGCTGCTTTGGCACGCGGCTCATGCTGCTCACAGAAGTTGTCGCCCATTTCGACTGTGATAGGCTTGGGGTGGTTTGAGTCGACTTCACGGCCGGTAGGAGTGCATTGCGATCGCCTATGATGCTCTCGAGTCGTGAGGAGCCGATGGTATAGCCAGCCGCTATATTGACGACCGTCTCTTTCTTGATCGAAGGCTCTTTTTCAGGGTTCTTGTTCCCAGAGATGTCCGTCTCCTTCTCCGCCTGCAGAGTCTTCTTCTTGTGGGCATCAAGCCATTCAAGCAGATCTTGGGTGCTCCGAGAGCCTGACATGATCGCTTTGAACGCCTGATACTGTTCAAAGTCAGACTTCGGGATTGAAATGGTTGTCTCCTCAGGGCTTGCTCGCAGAGATGGCGTCAACACAGCGTTGTTAGCGGCGGGAATGTCAACGTCCATCAGCGTCTCCGCAGAGGCTGTCGATGCTCTGGGCAAAGCGACACCCGTGATGCCAAGGCCTTTAGTCGGCTCACTGGCAGCATTCATGGTGAACTCGTCCCCATTGATGCTGGGAGAAAACCCTGAGAGACTTGTACTCGTCATATTACCGTCAGTGAAGCCGCTCTGACGTCTCGATTTCGGAACGAGCTCAGAACGACTGATTGTCTGGATCTCCTTGAAGCCTTGCTTCGGTGAGGAAGATGTGGGTTGGTGGACCTGAGCCTTGATAGAGTGACCCGGGACCGGTGCAGGAGGTGGTGCCTGTGGGGCACTCGCCTGTGCATCATTTTGCTGCCGGAATCTCTTCAGTGCAACATCCATGAAGGTGGACGGTTCAGCCAGCTTAGGCATGGGCCCGTGGTACTGAGGCGGTGTAGCAAGATGACCAGGTTTCTTGCGCTTGCTAGAACCGGCCGGAGCTTTGCCAGGGCCCATTGTGACCTTGTTGTTGACCATCTGGACATTCGGACGTCGCTTTCGGGAGCTATCTTTGTAGACATATTCGCGATCCGGATCGACTGCAGGATCTAGCGGGCGAGGTGATCGTGCACTGTCCTATCGTCAGCGTCATGCACAAGTTACAGATCGCCTACTGGTGATTGGAATACCTTGTTGACGAACCGCCACCACGAGGGACTCCTCTGCCAGCAAAGCCGCCGCCTCGACCTCGGCCGTGAGCACCGCGATCATTGAATGCGGCAGAGTTACCAGCATGATTGCGAAGAGGCGGCGGCATGCCACGTCTACGACCTCCTCTATCATCGATGTCGTCCAGAGTGAGGTTACCGCCGTTGAGCGCAGCTAGCTCACGCAAACCCTCTCGTATGTTTATACGATGAGTGTTTCCAGATCCAAGGTCGTTCAGAGCTTCGTTGCCAGCATCTGCGTCATCGGACCGATGAAAATCTGGCTTGGTTAATTACAAGTTTGGATGAAGTGAGTCGACATACTGCTCCAGTTGGTCAATCCTTTGCGATCTTGAGCGGCCCGACCTGCAGCATCAGTCCCCTCTTGGTTGCATTCTCTCAGTTCATGGATCATGCGCTGGCTGATGTGTCGAGCTCGTGGACCTTTGTCACTGGATGTGATGTAGTCTCTTGTCTCCGTGCCGAGGTCTTGCTTCTTGTTGTTAGCAAGTGTCAACCCAGGCCCGGAGGACTCTAGCATACCATCATTATCAGCTTCTGATACTTCTCGGCCTCAGTTTCAACGGCAGGCCGAGAGACTGAGGCGCCTTCGTCGCTGTCCGAGTCATCGTCGCTGGCAGGCCGGCGACGAGGCGGCCGAGCCATCTCGAGAACCTTGAGACAGTCAGTCATGCAGTTGACTATCGAGGCTTCAACTTACTGTTAAGCGCTGCGCGCAAGAAGAAGAGGCTCCTGGCGGCTCAATCGTACGAGATTCGAGGCAGAGCGTGGTGATTGAAAATTAAAAGGACGAATGAGAAGAAATTCGTTGTGGGTTTGGGGAAGCGCTTGCAAAATGATGAAGAGATTTTGCCTAGCAACCACAAGTGACTGACCAGCAGATTATGACAGTAGAGTGCCGAAGGGTGCGCAAAAGAATGGACGATCGTGTGGTCAAGAGAGCGTTGGATGCTGCTTCATGGTGTGGAAAAGCAAAATGAGTTGCGTTGGGATAAATAAGGAAGGAGAACTGGAGTGACTGCCTTGCCAGCACTGAACCTCCTCTAGCTCAGCTCACAATACCAGCAGATATTCTTGACTTGTGCCTACCTGACCTAGTCATAAATGCCAGGTCTGCCTCCCTTCAGTATAGACTTACTCAATCGATGGACGAGCATGCCCCAACGGTGTATTGACATTGTCTGCTCTTGCCCATCCTCCATCGCCGTACTAGCATTGCCTGGTGCTGCCATCGACTTCTAACCTGAAAGACCCTTTCCGCTCAGTGTCATAGCTTCCTTGAGCTGGCGATCTGGCGACAATTGCGTGGCAGTTGTGCTCGCCGATGCTACGTGCCTGGAACCTTGGGTGAGCGTACGACTCTTTCGCTCCTACTCCCACAATTGCGCAACCATTATGTGCCCAAACTACACCAGTGCTGCGAAGCAACTATTTTCGATGATTTCGTGTCGACGGCAGTCGTCCCATGCTGGACACTTGTAATGCTGCATCGAGTAGTCGCACTTACGAGTTGTCCCTGTCCCGTCGGCTTAGCTAAGCGCATGTTTGGTCGGACGTCCCCTTCCGCGTTGTTCAAGATGTCTACCATCATAACGTGGTCAGAGTACTACTTTGAGACTCGACTTGGGCGTGCAGCAGGAACTGTCAATTGGATGCTCGGACGGCTCGACGGACTCCGATACTTGTCTTATCAGCAAGGTAAGAATGGCATGCTCAGAAATGGAAGCACTTTAATAAGGGGTCGGCAAGGCTGATGCTGGCCAAGCCACGAGATCCATGGATGGATTATTTATAGCAACCAAGATTCCATCCAACGGTTTGGTCTCACCAGGAGTCTTGTGATGAGGACAGGTGTGTTACGGTTCACGAAATACGATCGTGTGCGGGAGCGATTTGGCTTTGTCTGCGAGGCACTGAAGCACATAAAAATGGATGGTGACCATTGAAGAAGCCAATAATTCCTCGTCTTTGTCACCGCTCTCCCACGACGGAGCTCCAATCTAGCGGATGGGCGGTAGTGAGGCCAGGGAAAGCAATTAGACAGAGGCTTGACACAAGATAGCGCTGTTGAGAGAGCCCGCTTGTCTCTCAACAGGACTAGATCAAGGAATGATCCGGCACAGAAAGCGGGGAAGATGCAGCTAAAGCAGCTTGTTGAGATGTCGGGGCCCGTCAGATACGTGGCTAATCGTTGACGCAGGGCAACAGGAGATATGGATGGTCTAGATAGCACGCGCTGCCAGAGGTGCATAACAGATGCAGTTGTCCCTGGGACTGCATTCCTTCCTCACCGATTGTTTCCGTTCCTTGACACCGCTCTTCCATCACAATCAAATATATCCCCCCAATCTCAGGACTCTGCCAGTCTATGAACCCTCCTCAAGACTACGTCGACCACACAATCATATATACTATCCATTGAGCTTCTCCATACCGAACTATTCGACATGGCTGCTCCACGTGCTTCCTCATTCAAGGCCCTGCGTAACCTCCAGAAGGCTTCTGGCACCACCGTCGCAACCAGCAAACGCTCCTTGCACCTGACTGGCGCCCAAGCTTCCCCAAGTCCAATCGATCCTACCCACAAAACAACGTACACCCCATGGACTCTACAAGATCTACGCGGAGAGTGCAACAAGCGGACACTGTCTGCTTCGGGTACTAAGCATGAGTTGATCGACCGGCTTGCTGGCCACGACAGCCTCCAAGCCCGCGCTTTCTCTATGGCTATGCGGAAGATTGCTCGGCATGAGACCAGGAAGCCTGTGAGCAGGTACGCATGTCTCGGACATGTCAAGTACAATCGCTAACAAAGAGCAGCACACCTGAAAGTCCATCCCGGCACTTCAATACCTCCCGAGCCAACAAGTCGGTCGGTGACACGTCTACGGTCGACTTTGCCTATTTCCCCAAGCTCTTCGCGCCTGAGTTCAATCCCGAGCCAGCTGCGATCCGAGTGCCCATCCTGCCCAATGTCCACAGCGATGATGCAGAGGCCAACCTCCAGCGCTACCCAGAACTCGATTCAGCTGCAGGGGGCTACCAGGATACCGAAGCTGGACACAACCTGATGAAGCCCCAGATCTCGGCCATCGACTCGAGTGGTGTGTCTGCCATGTCAGATGTCCACGACGGACATCAGAGTGCTGGCGAGATGACGGTAGATGCACTGACTAATCTCACCGAGACTGTCAGCAAGAGTGCTCGTCAATTCGTCGATGCAGGAGCGCAAAAGCAAACCACCATGAGTCAGGTCTGGAACGGGTTCCTGGATGATTTGCTAGGTCCTAAATCGGCCAAGGCTTGAGCTCAGGGGATACAAGTACAACTCAAGAATACAGATGACGAGTCCCGCGTCTTGCCCGAGACAGCTCCCGGCTTCTTAGATGTCAAACCAATGACCGGGACCATCAACCATATGATAAGTAGCGCCAGGTAGCTCTCAACAGACACTGTGTGCCCATCGAGAGTCTTGTGATATGTTTCCTTCTGCTGGCGTGTATCACCCTTTGTGAAGTGTGATAAACGTGCTTTGACGATGTCACGGATAGCAGCATGTCCCGAATCCACGCAGCTGGGTACCTAGGTAATTTGCGAACTGGGTGCCGTACCTGAAGATCTGCCCCACCGCAAACTGGGCACTCCAGTTTCCCTGGAGAAGGTTTCTCTTTGCCAGGGATCTTGCTCGTTTATCACGCGCGACCACCTCACGCGCGAACACGTTTCATAACTTCCATTGAACATGTTCGAGCTACAATGGACTCGGGTAACAACGCCGTGTTTACGGATTGACGCTGCATTGACCATGGACCGCCACATTCCTTTGAAGCTGTCTCCGGGCCACTGACAGGCATGCCATTGTTCGATCGCCCCTGGACGCCACGTCCGGCGATGACGAGCCGCTCCCGCCAAACATGAGCGAATAGGCGTGCCGCAGTAGTGCATGATGCTCAAGATCCCCTGCACTAGTGGTCGCCTATGCTCGGTATTGCGAGGCCAGCCTGCCCAGGTGGGTGCAAGGCGCATGGGGTTCAACAACGAAACTTCAGTTCACTTTGCAATCTTCATGTTTCGAGTCCTTGACATTCCCTTGCCTCCTTCACAATTGCATCTACCATCATCCAGTTTCTTTCGTAACGTCATCAGCAGGAACTCTTGACTGAGGTTCCTGCAGTGCATTCAAGTTATTGCTTGTCGTTTGCACTGGGACCGGTTGTGGTTGGACTATTGCTAGTAATCCGGGCTGGAATCCGAAGCAGACAATCGTTATTTCTATCATCAGCACGAGGGCGGGATCCTCAGCGCAACCAGAACGATTCCCTCTCCTCCGAAGCATAGAGCCACATTATGCATACGAGATGGACATCTCTGCCACTATTAGCGACATGTGTTTCAGCATTCTATCCTTACCACCAGGACTCCGAGACCAAGGACAAGAGATTTTACCCTCTAGCTCCAGAAAGGCCTTCCGATGACCAAGATGTTTACACAATCGATGTGAGAAGAGTCAGACGGCAGAATGCTTTCAACATTGTCGAGTCCACAGACCCGACCCAGCCGCATTCTCTCGCGGTGCACCAGGATGGCCAGGACTACAGCTACCTGTCAACACTTCGTTTCGGCTCAAAGGGCCAAGAGATGCATATGCTCATCGACACTGGAAGCACAAATACCTGGGTATTTGGGTCAGACTGCAAGTCCGCGGCGTGTTCGATACACAATACCTTTGGAAAGGATGATTCATCCACGCTTACCACGAACTCCAAAACTTTTCAGCTTGCGTATGGCACAGGAGAAGTCGACGGCGTTATGGCTCAAGACAAGATCGTTTTTGCAAACTACAGTCTGCAGCTTCCATTCGGACTGGCACAAACTGCTAGCAATGATTTCAACAACTATCCCATGGACGGAATCTTGGGACTCGGCCCTGCTTCATCGAATGACTTAGGATCAAAGACAGTAATGCAGACTCTTGATGACCAGGCCGGCCTGCCCTCCAATATCCTTGGCATACATCTCCAGCGCGCCAAAGACGGTTCGAAGGATGGAACCATCACCATTGGAGGTCTCGACAATAGCAAGTTCAAGGGCGACATCGCGTACACCAACATCAAGGCTGGGAGCTCCTGGGAGATCGTAGTCGACGATGTCTTCGTGGGCGGCCAAGCTTGCAAGTTCTCTGGCAAGAGCGCCATCATCGATACTGGCACATCCTACGCATTGATGCCACCAAGCGACGCCAAAGTATTGCACGCCCTCATTCCAGGTAGTTCCAGTAGCGGCGAGTCGTACACGGTGCCATGTGATGCGAGCACGACGGTGGAAGTATCCTTCTCAAAGATCAAGTACAGCATCTCGCCCAAGGATTACGTCGGAAAGCAGGGCAGCGGGAATGTCTGCGCGAGTAACATTATTGGCCACCAGCCGTTCGGTCCAGATCAGTGGATTCTGGGTGATATCTTTCTGAAGAATGTCTATTCAGTGTTCGACTTCGACAAAGATCGGATAGGTGAGCAGCATGCCTGTCTTCCTTGATCGTAGCTAACGTGCACAGGCTTTGGAACAATGTCAGGAACCGTCTCAACCACATCCAACACGACGTCTTCAACAAGTACTCAGGCACCCTCCAGCTCGGGTACGAGTAGTACAGCAACAAGCATGGAGACCCAGATATCTACTGCGTCATCGACAGGCGGTGGAAGCGAAACGCCAAGCGGAAATGCTTCGCCTTTCGGTGACGACGAGTCGGGAAGCAACTCAACGGCTGCGTCTGCAGGTGCCCGGTATGCTATATCTGGCGGGGGCTGGCTGGCACTCGTGATTCTCACCACGGGCATGGTCACATAGGTCGTATTCGAGCTATCCGGTATACCTTAGCTAGTAATGGTACTATTACTCTGGTTCGGTCCTAAGATTGATGATGCAATTCGTAGCCGCAAGTAGATCACTGAATTCCTCTGGGTGCAGAGACACGCGGAAGACTGCATAGGGCTTGGCGCGATCTCTGACCTGAGCCTCGACCTCTTCTGTGCCGACATTGCAGGTCTGACCTGCCCTTCTGTGGTCGGCGCAAGTCTTTCGCTTTTCATGATGCGCACCATCCGATATGAACGATGACGCTGCAACGAACGGCCATGTTGGATCGCCCCCTCCTGGGCTTTCGAATGACCCTCTCGAGAGCGGGCCTCTCATCCGCGACACAGATTCATCAGATGACAACGACCAGCTGCCTGCTCTACCCTCTTCGAAGCTGAGGCTGAATATCACACGCCCTCCAGCGCCGCAGCGGCAGTCATCTCTGTCGCAGCCTCGGCCGCCGGGCACACCCCGAACTACCAATCGTGTACGTTTTGAGATCGAAGATCAACGCCAACAGTCGCAGGAATGGGTAGACGAGGAGGACTACCTGAGTACTCCGGGTCAAGATGCGCCGCTGCTCACAGATATCACGCCTCCGTCCGACTCGCCGTTTCTGTCAGAGGCCTTTCAGCCAGAAGATCATTTACCAAATGCCAGGCCTAAAAGCGGAATGCGGAGCGCAATCATGAACATGGCGAACTCGATCATCGGCGCTGGTAGGTCTACAACGTCAAATCCAAAGAGCAGAGGATAACACATCATCAGGTATCATCGGTCAACCCTATGCCTTCCGTCAGGCCGGACTTACGATGGGTATCGTACTGCTGATAGGTCTTACCATCACCGTCGACTGGACGATCCGTCTCATCGTGATCAACAGTAAGCTATCAGGAACCGACTCATTTCAGGGCACTATGCAGCACTGTTTCGGACGAAGCGGGCTACTGGCAATCTCTGTGGCGCAATGGGCATTTGCGTTCGGTGGCATGCTGGCGTTTTGCATCATCGTGGGAGATACCATACCACATGTGATGCAGGCAGTTTTCCCGGCTCTAACAGAAATGCGATTCCTATGGCTACTGACGAACCGGGAGGCGATCATTGTCCTGTTTGTGCTGGCAGTAAGCTGGCCTTTGAGCTTGTATCGTGATATTGCGAAGGTACGGGACAATCGAAGCTCCCAACGCCTTGAATGCTAACTGGCAACTCAGCTTGCGAAAGCGTCTACGCTTGCTCTGTTCTCGATGCTCATCATTGTGATCACAGTTCTCACGCAAGGGCCTTTGGTCGACAACAATCTCCGCGGCAGTCTTAAGGGTTTGCTTTTCGTCAACAGCGGCTTCTTCCAGGCCGTCGGAGTCATCTCGTTCGGTAATGTTCATCACAACACAATCTGGACTCTTCTGACCGTCATTCCTAGCATTCGTCTGCCACCACAATTCACTTCTCATCTACGGCTCTCTGTCCAAGCCGACCCTCGATCGGTTCTCTACTGTGACGCACTACAGTACTTTCGCCTCCCTGCTCGCCTGCCTCCTTATGGCCCTATCCGGCTTCCTCACCTTCGGCGATCTCACCCGCGGCAACGTTCTCAACAACTTTCCATCCCAAGGCCACCTGATGGTGCAGATTGCTCGTTTGTGTTTCGGCCTCAACATGCTCACTACATTACCCCTTGAATGCTTCGTCTGCCGAGAAGTAATGAACAACTACTGGTTCCCAGAAGAGCCATACAATCCGCAGCGGCATTTGATTTTCACAAGCGCGCTTGTGGTAAGTGCCATGGGTATCAGTCTGGTCACTTGTGATCTGGGAATTGTTTTTGAGCTCGTGGGTGCGACGAGCGCCTGTGCGTTGGCTTACATCTTGCCGCCGTTGTGTTACATTAAGCTGAGTACGAGGAACTGGCGCTTTATACCGGCTGTTATGTGTATAGTATTTGGGACCGCAGTGCTAGTAACGAGTTCGGTGCTAGCGGTGAGGAAAATGATTCAAAGTAAGTCCCTTTCGCGAGATTCACAGCGGTGTGGCAATATACTCACTCAATGTAGACAGAGGGCAGCCGAGCCAGTGCTAGCATCCACCTACATACCGGTCGATGAGCCAGCCATAGACTTTTAGACTAGAAGCCATGCCGTTTCCGAACACGACTGTTGAGACTGCATGCACGGCGGCCTCTGCCGCGTTACCTCACGTTATGGAAGCTGCGACATCTGACCAACGTCGATAATCTCGGGATTGCTGCGTGGTGGGCAGAAACCGAGCGTGCGGATAGCACCCCACGGCCTGGGATCCGTGCTAAAGTATAGTAAGTGTCTATGTTCTTACGATCCCGGCCTTCAATTCCAATTCCCATATCGCGAGCGACCATTCCACCAGCAGTGTCGCTGCGCCAGCTGAGTTATCATGATCGACGGAAGCGAGAAAGCCGCCCGCTGCGCCCGGAACGGCATCTCCAGGCCGTCGAGGCTGCAGCTCTAGCGTACGATTTGGCCCCAAAATTTCAGGGGCGAACGCCACTAGGCTCATTCGCAGCCAAAAGAACCATACCCTGCCAAGCGATTTATGCTAAATTGAGACATGGGGCGGTGCGATCGTTTGAGCCACCGCATCAGGTTCAAGAGCGAGTTATACGCAGCGGCCTCCCTGTATTGATCCTTAGTCGCCCAATCAGGTCGAAATGTTGAAATCGCCCTACCAGGTACTTGGTTTCGTGGCCCTGCCCGTGCATGGGAGACAGGCGTGCTGGAACGCGATTATATGCAATGGGTGACCCCTAGGAGTCGTTCTGGGACTGAACGCACACCCATCGAAGTATACACAGTTGCCTTCAATCATTCTGCTCAATAGTCTTGCTTTCCCTCAGATCTGGTTCACCCACATTCTTTCATGCAGAACTTACGATGCGGCGATCGCTACTACCATTTCTAGTAGTGACCCCAGTGGCAACATCGCTACTGCCTCGCCAAGGTAGGTACTTTCTACAGCCACTGGCCTCTCTCGTTCACTGACATCTTCAGGTAATTGCGCGAACCAGGACTACACGACCGACATTGGTCTCAAATTCAACGTGAAATGCAAGACAGGCGCCCCAGGAAACAACATTCGGAATCACACATCCGAAACATTCACCGACTGCATAGAAGCGTGTGCCACGAGTTGGGCAGACGACGTCCCTGCTTGCCGTGCTGTCACATACGACTTCAGCCAAAGCCGTTGCCAGCAGAAAGATGGAAACACGACTACGGCAGATTTCGTGTCCGCCACGAATAACGCAACAGCCCTCGCATTCTCCAGTCAATTCGACTACGATGCCAGCAAGGATATCTGTCCCGGCGCGAACGGCACAATCAAGACAGATGTCAATGGCTATCAGTACCAGATACTATGTGAAACCTTCTGGTCGGCGGGTGATAGTTTCGATCCGAATAGATCCAACGAGAGCGAGTATATGGCTTTTCACGCGAACAACATTGAGGAATGCCTGGAGTACTGCTCCTCGAAATCTCCGTTATGCTACGGCGTTCGCTATACCGATGACCCCAACCTCAGCTATCACAACTGCTTCGCGAAAAGGGCCAACGGCACTCTGCCTCTATCTGGCGGCAAGAGCAAGCTTCAGCCGAACAAGGTGCACACAGTCGCACTCGGCCTGTTCCAAGTGAACAGCACATGCACACAAGCAGCCTACACAGCCAACAACAGCGCAATCCTGGAACCAAAATGTGATTATACCGCCGATGGACCCTCGTTGAAACAGGTTCACGCAGATAATTTTGAACAATGCATGGATAGTTGCGCGTCCTACAAAGATCCTCAAGACTCTGGAAACAGGGAATGCACGGGCGTTCTATATCAGTCGAACGCAGAGAGTGGCTTCCTCAACTGCTATCTCAAGTATGCGCTCTCAAACGTCACTGCCAAAGCAGACTGGCACGTCGCGACGGTGCAAGGAAAGGCGGCGCAGCAGGCAAACTCCGGCGGCGGGGGCAGCAATTCAGCCGTCATCGGAGGTGCAGTTGGTGGCGCCGTGGGCGGCGTAGCCCTGCTCGCTGGTCTTTTGTTCTGGTACAGGTGGAGCATGAAGAAGGCCAGACAATCGCACGGGCTGAAAGGGAAGGACATGGTCGAGAGTGAGCCGTTCTCGCCGAATGGTGCTGGGATTAGCCCGCCGCCGGGCTACAAGTCGACCATGACGGCCCCAGCGGAGATGGCGGCTTCGTCTCAGAGGCCACCGCCGCCGGTGACGGAGCTGGATGGGGGGCGTTATAATGGGAGAGAGGCTCCGCGGCATGAGCTGCAATAAGCGTTTCGGACCTTAGTCGTTCCGTTGCTACGACATCCAACAGCTGATGAGGCGACAGTAGAGACAGATTTACTTGTGTGTGGCGGTATGGGAGTTGAACATCGCTAAGATCGGCAGAACCAGAGGATTCCCGAGCACAATCTACCATTTTTGATGCAACGGCTCTTCAGCTCAAAGTCCGCTTGCTCGCGTGGGTTGAGTTGATGTTGTGATGTTCAAACATGGCTCAAGCAGCCAGGCACTTGCTTCACACGGGTTTGACACACAGTCTACACTTGCCAAAGCCTGGAACGCTTCAACAAGTACTTGGTCTTCACTGACGTGAGGCAGCGTGACATTTTTATGTCAATCGTGCAAGTGAAATAGCCTATGGCTACCACCAGTGCAGTGAAGTCACAGCATGTGCTTTACGGACCTACTCACAGTTGCTCGCTTATATATATCACATACCCTTCCCAGCTGGCAGCGCAACCAACTTCTTCGACCGATCGACTCAGCATTGTCACCACCACATCGACCACGCAGCGCTATCGCCCACGATGTCTTCAACCGCATCGGCGATCAGCAACGAGCTGAATTCGCTATCGCATGCCCTGGTATTCACGAAGATCACGACATCGTCGCTGCTTACCGGAAAGACAGAGAAAATCTCCCACCCAACGTCACTGCTCGACTTACCCAAGGAAGTGCGGAATCGCATCTGGCACTTCGCGTTACGGCCAGACTGCATGTTCCTTTCTGGACCAAACGTATGCCTCAAGTCTCACTGTCACCGTGATAAAAACATCGGTCGATGGCGAATCCTGGTGCTATGCTCAACGATCTACAACGAGACCGTGGTGCTCCTCCGGAACAACGGAGAGCTCATCGTCCAATTGACCTACCGAGGCCCTCCCGTCTTCGAGTGCGACTCCTATCCGTCCACGTGGGGAGGTGGTGCACATGCAATCCGATGCGTTCGCGAGATTCAAGTCCGACAAGCACGCAACGTCGCTGTGATCGTTCACCTTGGTCAGCTCGAGCATCCAGACGGACACAACCGGCTATCCTACAAGAATTGTACGGCGAAATTCAAGCTTGGCGATGTGCTTCGAACGCTGAAACAGGCGAAGGATATTCGGAAGCTGCGTCTGTTCATCGAACGTCGATCTGAATACCTTCATAAGTTTGGAGACTGGGAGAAGCATTTCAGACTCGATCGAAAGCACGGCATTCTTGATTTGCTCCTGGCAATCGTACGAGAGGTGGCATGTAAGGGTGGAGAGGTCTTCGTCGGTCGTGCTTTTACCTACCTGGATGAGCAGAGGTACGGTAACGGTTGGGAGCCTCTGGAGAGCCACGATGATGATCCTGTAGTACCATGGTTGGTGCAGGCCGCGCTCCGAGAAGGGGTCTTTATAACGAGGCTGATGGATCCACTCCTCAATCGCCCAATGACCTGGGAAGAACTGCGTGTTCGTGTCGAAGATCGAGTACCGGTTCCCGATGTGCAATATCAGGATCCATTGCAACGCCCTTTCACATATGAAGAACTCCTGGACGAGAATCCAGCAACACCATCGGCGATGACCTTCGGACTCCTGGAGAGCGACATCAAGGATGTGAGAGAGTTGACAGGTCGACGCCAAATGGTTCCCCAATGCAATATAGACTGTCAGCGCACTTTTGGATCCATGCAAGATTTCGAGAACCATTTGTCCAGCGCCCCGGATCATCGAATGTCGTTCACGGAAGTAATGGAGGCCGAAGCGACTCGAGCAGCCCGTCTAGCGGAAGCGAACGAAGAATGGCAGGATGCCAAGGGATGCGGGCTAGAGGAGGACTGCAAAGAAGGTTGACGGATCCTTGCGATCGCCGAGGTTCCATAAAGAAACACAAACACAGTGTCGAGGCGCTGTGGTCCTCTCCTGCCGGATTGACGTCAGAGGCGAGGCAGATGGGGTGTGTTCGCTGACCTTCCACCAGATATGAAGCCAAAGAGGAGCTTCTGTACGATCAGGGTCTCGCACATCGACGCCATCGATCGGTGCTATGGAGTCTCAAGAATCAGGCTTCAGGACAAAGCACGGCGCCTAGGCTATGGCTGTCAGACTATTCGGGTGCCCAAGGAGCTCTACAGCATCGCTGAGGCTGTTGTACAAGGGCAAGTCCATCGTCGGCTCTTCCCACCCTTCCCGCTCTGGGCCGGTCAAGGTCTGCGAGCAAACCAATACTCCTGTAGCAGTACCATAGCTGAATGGGATCTATGACTGTCATACAGAGAAGCCCGCGGCTCAGACTTTCAGAGTGAATACATGTAAGCAAATAGACATTAGGCATAGAGCCGATACGAAACTGAACAACTATCTGCTCCGCAAGGCCAACATAACTAAACCCTTCTTGATCCATCTAAAACAGTGCAGCGAGGCAATCACAGGATATCCAGTATGCGAGCTCGGGAACCACGCCGTTGCATAGATATTTATCTAGGGTCAAGGTATCGCAAAGCTCTGGTGGAGGTCTGAGAGCCAGCTCTGTCATATCAGCAGTGAGCTGAACTGAAAGGGACGATGGTGAAAACAGATACAAGCGCATGCGTCTGGACCAGGAACGACTGATACAGGTGGGCAAAGTCCATCGTCATTGCCTTGCTATTCAAGGCTCTGCTGGAGTTGATACTGCAGCAGCTTATCGTGGCGGAAGTCGCCTTCCATGTTCTTTATTGCCGGATGCGCTTGCAGTGACGGGCGCCTCCTGAAATCTTTGGACCCAATGTGTTCCAATTCTCCTGAATCCTGCGTTCGGCATATGAGGCCTTCCTGATGTACGCGTCTTATGGCGCCTTTTGTACAGATCATCTCCATACCGTAGACCGATGCCGGCGTCGTTCCCATTTCCGTTGCCATCCTACTCCATCATTCCTTCGTTGGTATCATATCCATCTGGTAAGACCACACTGCAGGGTCTATTCCGTCCGATCTTTGTTCGTATTTGTGTCTCGACGTTGTCGAGTATCCTCAACCCTTCGTAATCCATCCACTGTGGATCATAAAGTCATAGATCTTGCTCGCCTTCTGACTCTCGATCTTGCACACAGCCTTGGCCTCCTTGCGCTTCAACGAGCCGCCCTGCTTCAGAGCTTCCCGCAACAGGCCCTCCTTGAGCGCGATATACGGCTTCGGACGAACGTGAACAGCATTGCACAACTGGATCTCTTCTTCGCTAAGCAACTGCAGGTCAGGAGCGACGGACTTGTCTTCTTCAAGCTTCCATGGGGTGACGCCGTTAAGCGGCTGGACCACGTAGCGGATTTTGGGTTTCTGAGATGGAGTATCGGTGCCGGTAGTTTCTGCAAACATCTTGTCGAAGTCATTCTCGACAACGGGCTTGCTGTCGGCGAAGACAGGGACGGTACGAGGCTTCTTCTGGAAGCGTTCTGGAAGGGTTGGGGTAGTGAACTTGGAGGCTTCGGTAGGACCATCGGGTTGCTGCTGCTGTTGGCCCTTCTTAGGGATCTGTGGCATGCGGTCGAATTGGCCTTGTGGTTGATTCTTTTGGGCACGGACGAGTTTGTCGTGCTCATACTTTTCGCCTTCTTTGAGGTCTTTGACACCCATTTGCTTCCACTCTTGGAGCTGGGCGATGGCGACTCGGAGGTTGTGCTCGAGGAGGAGGTCGTTGTTGAAGGTTTCGAAATCTTTACGGTTCATCATGCGGGCGAAGGGTTTGGCCTTGTGGAGGATGTCCTTTTCTTCCTTGGTTCGCTTCTTTTCGAGGAGTTGGTTCTTCTTGTAGTCGAGAAGGTTGTGCTCGAAGATGATGCGCTTACGCTCTGTGCGAGACATGAGTCGAGAGTTGTAGATGTCGAAGACGGTCATCTTGAGGTGTGTCTCTTCGTCCATTTGGCCGGTGACTGGATCTATGCCGTCGCCGGGCTCGAAGGACATGTGTTGGACTGCTTCTTCGGCATCGTTGGCGAATTCAGTCTCGAACTCGAGGCGACCAGGCATGAAGCCTTGGACTTCGTGACAGGCAGGGACCGAAGCGGTGGGTTTCTGCTTTGGGGTTGCTGGTGGAGCGGTCTTGGCGGCCTCAGTGCGTTCTTCTATGCGTTGCTTCTTGCGAGCCTGAAATGTCTCTTTGGGAATTTCGTCGAAGAGGGCGGTATCTGCTGGGTCCGCAAGATCTGGCAGGGGAAATAGACTTGAATCAACATATGTGTCGATATAGTGGTCTCGAACCTCGTCCTTTTCGCGATAGCCACCAATGTGTTCTGCAACATCAGCCCATGAACCAAGACCATATCTCTCCGAGCCTTCGAGTAGTAGCAGCTCCTCATCGGCGCCCCAGTCCTCCTTGTAGATAGGGATCGAGTTCTGTTCGACTACATGAAATGCATGTGTCTGGGGGTCGTGATTCTTGCTCTTCTTGCCTTCGCCGAAGCATGGTACGCAGAGGTCATACTCCCGACATGCAGGGTCGCCGCAGGAAATGCGCACTGTTGAGGTAATATCGATCGAGCAGACATCGCAGTGATATTTTGTTCCACCATCAGAGCCCCTCGAGGCAGCGTTTTTTCTGATTACGCCCATGCTGCGCTCGATCCGCTCATCTTCCTCTTCCTCCGATTCTGTGGCGACGATCCGTCTGAATTTATCAACGTTCTTGGTGAAGTTGGCGCTGAAGATACGTCGCGGTGCTGGAGACGGTGTAGGCGGGGCCGCAGAGTCGCGATCGCTGTCGGACTCGGAACCAGCGAGCTGATCGGGATATGTGTAGTTGACTCTTCGGCGCGTGCTACGGGCAGGATTGAGACGTGTTGTGACTTCAGGCGCGTCTTCCGGGGTTGATGGTGGCGATGACCGGCGTCGCTTCGTCGATGATCTCGAGGGTTTGGAGGCTGAGTGAAGTTGACTTGCCATCCTGACGGCAGTATTATCCGCGTGAGGGCTGATTTGTCACGTGATGCGGGGGTTGTCTCAAACGGCGGTCTTCCCTGTTGTCAGGAAGTACTAAGTATCCAGCAAGATACTTCTTGCACTCACAGCCACACTCTTGTACACCCTCACACTTCTTTGTCGCCTCCTCTGCCTCGGATCATTCGCTCTGTCGCTATCCAATTACCACCACTTCGCTCCTTACCGAACGATCGCAATCGCACTTGGATCCTCCGTGCTAACTCCTGAGGTTGTTGTCCACTGGCGTAATCGAAGCGCCAGAAGCCGCCAGACCTCGGAGTATTTGAGGGAAGGAAGACTGCGGAGGTAACAGGGCTGACTTCGCTTCTCTCAAGATGTCGTGGAAACTCACGAAAAGTACGAGACCCTCGCGCTGATCGACCTCGGGAGTGATTGCTAATACCAACACAGAATTGAAGGAAACACACCTGGCGCCGCTCACGAGTGGGTTTAGTCGCTCAACTTCGACTTCAACAGTGAAAGCGGGTGAAGAGGAGCACACACCTACACCTCAAGATGCACCCCCAAATACAATGTCACAAACGCCGAGCAATGTGAGCACAACTTCTGCCAATGGAATTGGTAAGTGAAGCAGACCACTCAATCGCTATGGTAACAAGATGTGTTGGCTGACTCGGCGAATCTCAGCTGCCTCTGAGGCTATGAGCAATCCCCCTGTACAGACGACCAAGCCAGGTATCCTGATCGTGACCCTGCACGAAGGCAAGGGCTTCTCTCTGCCGCAGCAATACCAGCAGGCGTTCAACAACTACTACGGTGGTGCTCAAGCCGGCTCTGTCCGACCAAACTCCTCATATTCCGCAAACTCCGTCGCTGGTTCCTATGCTCACAGCAATCGTCCTGTCTCAACGCACGGCGGGATCAATGCCGCTCCTACGATCCATGGTCGATACAATAGCAAGTACCTTCCCTACGCTCTCCTAGATTTCGACAAGGTCCAGGTCTTCGTCGATGCAGTCTCAGGCAGCCCTGAGAACCCATTATGGGCTGGAGATAACACCTCATTCAAGTTCGATGTATCAAGAGTTACCGAATTGAGCGTCCAACTGTACCTGCGAAACCCGGCTGCACGACCAGGTGTTGGCAGAAGTGAAGACATCTTCTTGGGTGGCGCGCGTATACAGCTAGATTTGAGGAAGCCCGACCTTTCGTCGCAGATCCCAAGAAGAGCAAGAAGGACAACGAGAAGGCTGAGGCGGCTCATCGTCATCAAGAAGCACAGGCTGGCCAACTTGGCGCTGAGTGGCGCGATATTCAATTCGGAAGCGGCACCATCAAGATTGGCGTTAACTACGTTGAGAACCGCGAAGGTAGCCTGAAGATCGATGACTTCGACCTGCTCAAGGTTGTCGGCAGAGGGAGCTTTGGCAAAGTCATGCAGGTCCTGAAGAAGGACACTGGCCGAATCTACGCCCTCAAAACTATTCGCAAAGCACACATCATCTCTCGATCAGAAGTCGCTCACACCCTCGCCGAACGATCGGTCCTGGCCCAGATCAACAACCCCTTCATCACACCCCTCAAGTTCTCCTTCCAATCACCAGACAAGCTGTACTTCGTCCTTGCTTTTGTCAACGGCGGTGAGCTCTTCCACCACCTTCAGAAAGAGCAGCGATTCGACATCAATCGATCAAGATTCTACACAGCCGAGCTTCTTTGTGCACTAGAATGTCTGCACGGTTTCAAGGTCATCTACCGAGACCTCAAGCCTGAGAACATCCTTCTCGATTATTCCGGTCACATTGCCCTATGCGATTTTGGTCTCTGCAAATTGGATATGAAGGACGAAGATCGCACCAATACGTTCTGCGGAACTCCTGAGTATCTAGCTCCCGAACTGCTCCTTGGTCACGGCTACACGAAATCAGTCGATTGGT
Organism: Cyphellophora attinorum; assembly: GCF_001299255.1. Taxonomy (NCBI): domain Eukaryota; kingdom Fungi; phylum Ascomycota; class Eurotiomycetes; order Chaetothyriales; family Cyphellophoraceae; genus Cyphellophora; species Cyphellophora attinorum. The sequence continues at coordinate 1,111,926 of NW_017253234.1, forward strand.
GGACTCTCGGTGTCTTGCTGTACGAGATGTTGACAGGCTTGCCACCTTTCTACGACGAGAACACCAACGAGATGTACCGCAAGATTCTGCAAGAGCCTCTTCACTTCCCTGGACCAGAGATCGTCCCTGCAGCGGCCAAAGATCTTCTGACCAAGCTACTCGACCGCGACCCAGAGCAGCGTCTCGGTGCTAACGGCGCTTCCGAAATTAAAGCGCATCATTTCTTCGCCAACATCGACTGGCGGAAGCTGCTGCAGCGCAAATACGAGCCAAGCTTCAAGCCCAATGTGGTATGTGGTTCCCTGTCCAGATTACGTTCCCTGCTGATCTTTCCAGGCCGACGCTCGTGATACCGAAAACTTTGACAAAGAATTCACCTCCGAAGTGCCCAAGGACTCGTACGTTGAGGGTCCGGTTCTGTCCCAGACTATGCAGCAACAATTTGCTGGCTGGTCATACAATCGCCCGGTGGCTGGTCTCGGCGATGCTGGCGGCAGTATCAGAGATCCCTCGTTTGATGACTACGCACGTTGAGCGGCATTTGCACACGCACATCTAGCACCAGAACGGCGTTCATTGCATATCGGCTGGTAAGACACCTCTCAAGAGGTAACGAAGAACGGACACGGAACGATAACTTGTGTAGAAACGATGAATTGATAGCATGGTGATACCCACACTTGCCACAAACATGTTGCGTTCTTTTTGTTTTGATATCGAGTTCCGCCCCTGTACGTTGAGTGGTGGCATCGCGAGCAAATCAGCCTGCAGAGGATTCCCAATCGCATCAAGCACTAACTCACCTCAAATTACACACACAAGCCGCGTTTCAACTTCTGTACACGGTCTGATCACTGGCCTCTTGTGGCTTGGATTTCTGCCCAGATTCACATTCACCCACATTGAATAGTCACCTTGAGACGGCCTCTACCACCCGACTTGCAACACGCTGGTCACCGCGGCGCCCTCTGTGTCCAAATGTGACTACAATGCTACGGGAGGTGCAAGTCCAGACAAACGATTTCGCCTTTCACAAGCAACACTACACCTCCTCTTTCACTGTTCGTCCATCGACATCTCGACAAAGCAGCGCCACATATTGCATCACAGCTCGTCATGGCTTCGACAGTCAATGAGGAGGATGCTGTCGCAAAAGCCTCCCCGGCTCCTGCAAGCGGAGGTCGACCAATCGAATTATTCATCAGCTACGGCGAGTTCATCACTCTAATGACCCTCTGCAAGATGTTCAAACGCAAGACGTCACGCCGCAACAACCCCAAGTTCGTCCGTAAGAGCCAAGTCATACTCGAGAAGTTCGGCGTCGAGCAACTCACCTGGACCAAGTTGGAGGACGGCAGCATGAAGCTCGACACCGAGCACACGCCTGAAGATGTCAGTGCCAAGATTATTAGACTCGGTCGCAATGTTGTCGATAAGCTGGATGAGGAGGTTGAGAAGCAGGTTGAAGCGGACAAAGCACGCATAGCTGACCTGCAGCACGAGGAGGACTCTGTCGGCGATGCGACTCATGTTCGACAAAATCGAGTTCAGATCATCGAACATTGCAACGTTCAGATCATGTGTCTGCAGGAAGCCATTTACCAGCTTTCCAGGTACAAGCAAGAATTAACTTAAGGAAAGTCATTCACGCCATCCAGGAGGGCTCCGCTAATACTATCTCAGAGTCGCAGGATTCCCGCGCGCAGATCGACATCAGGCTCTGTCTTGAGGGATTTTCAGCACCTCTGGGCGGCCTTTGGAAGGCGCGGAAAGATTGCGGAGATGCACCCGTGCGACTCGGAGCTGAAATACACAACAACATTTCAAGTTGCTCGAATCCTACAGCCAAGCTTCCAAGGTATCCGCTCCGCACCCGTTAGACTTTCCTCCATCAGCCGCCATGGAGGACGAATGATGCGAAACGTCAGGTATAGCAAGCTTGACCGCCATCGCAGAGCCGGAGTTTGGATAGCTGCACACAAGAGTCTTTCACCATTGTCTGCACTTGTGTTCCTGTTCCATTGTTACCTGCTCGATCTCGCACTGTGATTCCTGCGTCCGGAAAGCTCGTGCCGAGGGTCGACAGGTTCCTCATGCGACGGATCAATCGAATACAGAAGCCACCAGCTCAGCTCGCAGTCATTTTTATCTACTGGAGGATCCACCTGTTCCTCCGGCGAGGATTTGTCCCTATGTCAAGTCTGGTACTGCGACGGCTTCTCGAAGTCTACCGGCTAGACGTTGATTACCTTTACCTGCTCGTCGTTATATACACCACTTTCAGCTGCGGTTCTATTTTGTCGTTTCCATACGCCGCTCTATTGTCTTCCATAATTTCAACGACCAGAATCCCTTTTCCGAAAGCCACTTGTCTTCTTCAATACCTGGACAGAATCAATTCTCTCCGGTATCCCACACGGCAACAGCAACTGCTGACTATACATCTACTGTCTTCCATCGTTGTCAACTCGGCGAAAACCGCAGCGGAAAATGTATATATTGGAATTCCAAAAAGTCGCCAGCTGCAGCAAAGCTCACGTGTATAGAAGCACTATAGAGGTACCAAACATGAGCGACACTGAGAGCGATACTGACTTTTCTCACGGACACCTTCTCACGGAACAGGACCTTTGACCAGGGAAATGTGGCGCCAAATTTTACGGCCAGAAGACAACAACGCGGCTTCTTCGTCTGCTGCTCCAGGAGCGGGACCATCCCATAGGGTGGAATCGAGCCCGTCTCTGACAGCCAATCCACCGACTTATCGTCCTTTCGCCGATCTCGACCGTGGCTCAGAGTTTCTCGACATCACTCCTCGTAGGAGGCCTCTTTTCACTGGTCACCAGCTACCAGTCGTGCCATCCTTAATTGGTACACAGTCAACAACAGCAATCCAGGATACACCATCTGGACTGCTCAGATGCCCAACCCCAGGCTGTCTCAAACATCTCAACCCTTGTCCTTACCACCGCACTCATGCCAACTCGGTTCCTGACAACATTCATCACAATATAGGGGCGGACTGGGAGCAGAAAAGTCTCCGAAACGACTTCCACCGCGACACTGGCGCGGAAGCGAATAACGCTACGCAGAACGCCTCGCCGCCGCCGGAAGACAGTCCACCAGCTACAGATCTATTGCCATTGCGTCGCTTGATCGAAACCTCGGTACCAGGTATGTCCACCCAAGGCTCTTCAAGAGCAGCAATCGCTAAACAACCCTCGCATTTAGAGACACCACACATGAGCAAGCTACTGGACCTCCAGGCGTGTGAAGCATTCCGAAGGACGATACCTTCTTCATCCTCGACTACAGTGTCGCTCGCTGTACAACCTGCGTCTACACCGTCTCCGCGCACTGCATCTACGCCAACACCGCCCTCTAGATTACTCGGCATATGCTTGCGCCAACTCCAAGTCGTTACCAGCCTCCTCATTCCAGGAACTACTCAACAGTAGCAATAGCATCCTTGGCTACAGCAACTCCGCGCGTAGGAAGTCCGCTTACAGCATTTCGTCCTGACCTTGATCCGCCTATACTATTTGACGGAAGCGGAGAGCCGCCGTCTTCGTCGCAGCAGCGACAAGTCCAACTGGATGCCGCCGTCGCCACGGCTTCCCAGTTGCGTGAGGACGAAAGGCTGCAACAACGCGCCGAAGAAGCTCGTCGCCATAGGGATAATGGCGAAGGCCGCCCAGTCACTTCTGTCGACGGCAGTGGGAGAGACGTCGGTGTTGTCTGGACCAGCCCCTCGCCTACAGGGCCTCGTTCTCCGGCCCGTCACTCTGCAGCACTTCTCCCCACAGCAGCTAATTCCGCCCCTATTCAACCGTCACCATTCAACACAAGGAGCGAATCACCATCCTCGTCGCAGCAGCAAGGCAACGACAGACACAGCGCAATCACTGCCGCTCAACGCAGTACAAACAACGTCGGTCTCGTCCCAACTCAGCCTTTGCCTACAGGCCCCTTGCCGGCGGCCCCCTCCGTAAGAAGATGCTGCAAGGGCGCCCACCACCTCAAGTGCTACGCATCTGGCCCATGCTGCTGTCTGCGCAACTGCGATTCGGCCTGCCGCTGTCAATACTTCTTCTACGACGGTTTTCACGGCGTGACTCCCACAGTCTGCCATACCCATCCCTTTGGCTTCGACAAAGGGATACGCTCAGGTCGGGAGTCATGGAAAACGTGTCGGCCTCCTCCTGGGATTGGGAGGATCACAGGGCTGGAACAGCCTCCTCGGGACCCGCAGACTGGGGAGTGGCGACCGAGTGACCAATTGCCGCATGCAGGTGGTGAGTTGGCTCGGTTCCGCATCCTTCTGCACAGGCGACACATTGTTGGTCGATATTTGCCATGAGGCTGGTGCAAGGGTAGCAGAAGGGCCGCGTACGAGTGATGGGAAGGAGATGGAATGGAAAACGTTGGACATCGCGGAAGGGTCAGCGGAGCACGGTCACAGTCGCAAATTTAGACACGGACACGATCACAGGACTAGAAATCCTACTTATTACTTGGGAGCCCTCCTTGGTTAACAACGATAACAATAATCGGACTCCCAATAATTATGATAATTATAACAATGATAATAATGATATTGCCCGGTTGTCCTGGTAAGAACGTCGCAGCGAAGCCAGCTACAGCACGCACCCGACCACCTCGCCTTTGAGGAACAGCATCATACCACCGGCATTAAAGGGCACGAAATGTCTCTGATCAGTCCACCAGCAGCAACAACTCTGCAGCGTACTATGACCAAAAGCGAATCAGGTGACCAATCCGCCTAGCAGCACCGAACAGCTGGAGAGTACGGGTTGGGAGGACCCCCTTTCCACCGCAGCCTGGCGGCCTGCAGCCTTCAGCTTGTGTCATTTTAAATAAAGCCTCGAGCTGACACCTAAACTTCAGCGATGTTTGCCTGCTGCCTATGAGGCACCCCACCGGTCGACATTCACGGTTGCACGCTAGTAAATTTGCTCATGATCTTCCTGCCCTTCGCAGCAGAGCGAAGGCATGGCAAGCGTCGTTGTGGTCAAGGCGTGCCGGAGACCGCCTCGGGGCCTGGTCGGTGATCCCGTCCCTAACATGGCTACACAATAGTTGTGCTCTGCCTGGGAAATCTTAAAAACTCGCATAGAATGCGTGGAACCCGCCCTCTAGAGTAGTATCGTTGATAGAACGTGTGGTGTGGACGCAAGGGGTGGTTTTGCGTACTGCATAGTACCGACGCAAGTCACCTGCATCGAGTAAAACTAGCAATGGGGCTCTGGACGTTGGCACTGGAATGGCAGCGACGCATTTCTGTGGGCAATGAGCACGCGCTCCTGCACAGCGGGTGGTGGCCAACAGCCAATCACGATGGATGCAGCAAGAACGGGCGGCTGACCACTAAAGGAGGTACTTCGGGCGACCGACTGCCAGTATTCGTGCAAGGTATAGAAATTTTGCATTTGCTGCGTGCTCTGTATGCTGTTATAACAATAAGAATTAAAAGGTTAGGAATAATTGCCGCCGGTAGCTGAGATCCTGAACTCCCCCTACCCTCCTGCAGACAGCGCCGCGCTTCAGAAACAAGTGTCGCTGCAGCTGCCCGCTAAATCACGATTCCGGTCTGAGTAGAAGCCTCTCACCAATACCTGACCTCGTCATAAATCGGCACCTTCTCCGGCTGCGTCGTATCCCATTCCACCTTGTTCTTTTCGTTCAGCCAAGCGAATTCATCCGTGCTGTTGATGCCCGCCTCTTTGTTGCCCCGTACCAATTCCCTCGAAATTCCCAGCTTGTCTTGCGCTAGCCATACAACCATGTCCTTCTTCGGCGCCGCAAGTGCCGGGTGCATGTATGCTTGTTGCGAAGTTTCAGCGTCGTAAGTGGCATTTTCTCAACCTGGTCGTGAGAGAGCCTGGAACTGGCCTTGGCTCGCGATTTGTCGATCGCGTTCTCGAAGCGACTTGTGAGGAAGTTGCTCTTGCGCTTGTCCTTCGGGACGGAGGGTTGCCACTCATTTTGAGGTTGCGCGCGTTCCCCCTTGTTCACGATTGGCGCGCCATTGGAGGTGTTGTGCAGAGCGTTCGGATCGGCTCTCGTGTCGTCGGAGTCGTAGCCGTGGCCTTCTTCTGTCGATTCAGCGCTTAGCACTCGGCTGGCCTGGTTGCCGGCGAGTAGATCAAGCGGAATGTTGCTTTCCAGAGGTTTCAAACCGGCATTAACCAGGACATTGCACACGATGAGAACGACAAGGAACACCACCATCAGGACAAGTGGGCCGATAGCGGCCCTCGAATCGCCAACACTGATCGCGAAAAGGCCGATAAGGCACCAAGTCGCCAAGTAAAGACCCACGAGCAGTTGGCGGAGTGCTTTGAGATATCCTTCGCCGTTCATGTCGACCTTGAGACCCAAGACAAACAAGAATTGGTAGCGGAAACCCAGATACATCAGAGCGAAGCCAATTGTAGCAAAGCCCAAAACCAGCGGCGCGATACAGCTGTATGACAACATGATGACGCCCATGTTGGTGATCTTGGGGTACTCTGAGCCCCAACCGAGTCCAATAAGCTGCATCCAACGGGTGTACTGCTTGCGCGGCGTCTTGCCCAAGATCTTGCCGAGCACATAGATCGACAGAAGACCGGCTATATTGAGAATCTGTAGTGCGAAAATCATGAGACCCTGAAGAATGAAATAGCTGATGTAGAAGTTGGATGCCTTCGGAAGGTTCTTGGCGAGTAAGTTGACGGCGGATCCAGGGTTTTGGACGATTTGTGTAACGACTGAAGACGCAGCTGAAGAGAATGTTGTTATCAAAAACACCTGGATCACCTGGAAGATGAAGTACCAGCTCTGCGTCTTCGATTCGACGACTGCTAGGGTTGGTGCACCTGCGAATTTGGCGAGTTCTGGTTATGTCAGTAAGGCTCATTTTCAGGGCAGGAGACTCACGTCTGCAGATGATTGGGACTAGTGCCACCAGTACGGCAAGGAGAACAACGGGTAGTAAACCAGTAACGACGCCGAGTATCACATCTGGAATGCTGTTGATGAAGCCAAGCCACGGCAACTCGTTGGTGAGATAGTTGACGTTACTCAACGATCCCACGAACGCGACAGGAATGGCCCAGAATATGGTCATGAGAGTGACTACCGTGGTTGCGAGGGCCATCTTAAGTTTCCTCGAGGCTTTGCTCATGGCCAGATTCTTCCAGATGACCTGTTCGGGATGGACTTGGATGTATCTTGGTGAGAACTTCGTCTTCTTCTTCTTGTTCTCGGTGAATTGCATAGCTTCTTGCGCCGCGGCCTGGGACGAGAACTCAACGAATGCGGCAGATGAGCTCTTTCCGCGTCCATCGAAATGCTCATTCTGCATCTCTTGAATGTCCTTGTTGAGTTTGGGGAGCTCTGCACGGCCGTATTGGATTGTGTCAACCTTCTTACCGATCAAGAACTTCAACTTGTGCGTAGGCCAGTCCTTTTTGCCGACCGAAGCTAACGGATCAGAAGGATTGGTAGGATTGGCGCTTGCTCCCTTCTTCTTGGCTTGCTTCTGGGCTTTCTTGTTCTCGTTGATGATGAGCTTCATTTCGCCGGTCTCAAGTTTGTTCCATAGATCATCGCGGTCCTCAATCTTGTCTTCGAGCTTCTCGCAGTCCGGCACAATCCAGATTTTGCGGACATGATGGCCGAAGACTTGTCGGAGTGCCTGTTCGGACAGACTCTCTTTTGGAATGCCGAGAAACAATACCGTGCGCGATGACAAGCGCTGAGCGTGGAAGGAGGTCATGAAGTAAGCTTGACGCACACCGATGAAGTACAACGATTCTCGGACGACAACGAAGAGGACGAATCCTGTGGGTTGTAAGCAAAAGCATGATGTCTAGACCGATATACGCACCGAAGAATACCCAAGCCGTCAAGGCATGTGCGTAATAGCGATTTGGATTGGCAATGTTGCTCATGCTGAGGAGGTCGAGTTGTTTTTGACCGCCCTTACCAGTAGCATTGACGGGGAACAAGATTGGCCATGTAACGCAGCAGCCGACAAAAGCGATGACCATGAGCATTTTCAGATATCGGACGAAGAAATAGTTATCGAGTGACGAGTGCTGTAGAATGTGCTCATCGGACAGTTGACGGTAGTCAGACAGCCAGCCTAAGAAACTCGTCTTGGGCGCTGGGGTTTGGGCACTGTTCATCATCAGCAAGAGCCGAATAGTATCAAGCAAGGCATTACTCTTTGGCAACCAGGCCATCAAAAGTTCGTGCCTGGAAGACTCTTGCAAGTTTATTCCGCAGTACCAGGAAAACGATGAATATCGCAGCCGCGATCAAGATGGTTGGCACGAGAGTTGATACAAGACTCGAAGCCGAATTGCTGGTGTTCTGTGCCGCATCTTGCTTGTTCTGCTGTCGCCGAACGAGGCTGTACAGCGTGGAAGACGCCATCTTTGCGACAGCAAGGTAATGTGCGGGTGAATAATGATAGTGGAACGAAATCTAAGAAGTATGTTGATAAGTTGGACTTGTTTTTATTGATGGGCGCCAGACGTCATCCTGCAGAGGTTCAGGTAGAGTTTGGTGGTTGCAAGCCACTCCCGCAGTGACACTGAATTTCCTGGCCTTCTGTTGATGGATATTTCGGATAATCGTACTGACGGGTTCACGTTGGTACTGGACAATCAACGACCACGACGAGCTTTGATCAACATGCTCTGCTGTTGTATCTAATTTGCGACACATTGGACTCCTTTCGAATGGTAAACAACACATATGGACATCGAAATCGGCAATCTGATGGAATGTGGAGTACGAATAAGCCACTAATGACGATGGCAAACTCAATCCCGCCTCTGAAAATCGAGGGCACGGTCCAGACTTGTGCGACCAGCAACGATTCCCCACTGATGACATGCGAGCTGAATCGGGTCTCATCCCTGTCGAGCTGAGGGGGGCACGCTGCAACAGGTTTCACCTTAGTATCCGCTGCATCTCACCCCGATGCCGAGAAGGTGAACTTGGGACTTCCGCCTCAAGTACACTCCATATGCACGGCGATTCAGAGTCCAAGGTGAAAAGGGCGGCGGCTCAAGCGTCACATAACTACATAACAACCTGAAGAGCATGACGGGAGGGGAATGGATGCTATCTGGCGATCAAGAATTGCAGATTCAGCTAGATGGAAATGCCATCCGGATGCAGTGTAGTGCAGGACAGACGTTCTATGAGTTTCGTGACGTCAATGGCAGCTTGGCAGCTGTCAGGCTGGCCTTCAGCCTGCTACTTTATGCCTTCCACACATTGCAGATGCTGCTTCCAAGGTAGACAGTGAAGTCGCGAATGAGGGGACAATCGAAGAAGCCGGTGCTCGCTGAGGCTGTCCAGTTCTGAACGCATGCATGTCGTTCCTCGCGCCATAGTGAGCCAAGTCAGCACTCGATGCGACACCGGTAGCTGCCCCAGGAGATAACGAGCATTGTTGGAGCAGCAATTTCCCTAGGAGCTACAAATCGCACATGAGACAACCAAGGGCGAGACAACCAAGGGCGCACAGACCAACAACAATTGTGCTGGAGACTTAAGTGCCTGCTCTGCACTCCTTAGGTAGTTGAGAAGGGAAAGCCGCCTTACACTAACGTCTTGGCAAGGCAAACAGGCAGCTAGTACCAGCAGCAACTAACGACGTTGCTTATGGCTTATGCTTTACTGTGCATACTTAGCAATCTTGACAGCCAAAAAGTATTAGCAACACAGCATGCTGTATTCAAGCAATGACCTGTGAGCTGTCTCAGTCAGGCCCTCCTGATATACGAAGGCTTCCACGCAATGAGAGACCCAACTACTTAGTAAAGAAGCCACAGACACGTAAGACGATCGAGCATCGCAATATGAAGGGCACCCGGTGCGAAGACCGTTCCAAGGCTGGATTGCAGCGAAAAATACGGTCCTACAGATGGTCCGCTAGTTGCTCGTGCTGTATTACGGCAGTGCCTTGATATCTACTTTTCATGGACTTCGCTCTTCTGCCACGACTCTTGCTATCCACGCGCTGCGTATTCCAAGATTCTTTCCTTGTGCTAATCGGACGACCTGGGACTCCTGAGAGATGTTCAAGTATCTGACCACAACTTATCTCCTCCCTGGGCGGCGGATCTTACGGGCACCAAGACCTTCTATGGTTGCTGGTCGAAGGCTCTGGCCAAGTCACGCTGAACGGATGCTTCCGATTGTGCAAGTTGACGAGCATCTTGTTGCCTAGAAGTACGTTAGCCGTGTTTCAACCACCCTCGATATCGCACTTACTGCTCTTCCAAACGTCGTCTCTGGCGCAGCTGCTCAACGGGCTCTCTCTCAAGCTTGTTGTACCATGCGGCCACGTCGGATCGGTAACGAGCTTCGAACAACAGTCTTTGCATACGCTCAATTGATTCAGCACTAGCTTCGGCGTTGCCGTTGGCGTGGACGATGCGTAGATACTCGTCAACAGCTTCCTTCGCTTTGACCTGCTGCTGTTCCGCAATCGCAGCGTTTTGTCTTCGCGCACCAGCGTTCTCGATTCTTGTGGCACGATCCTCAGCCATTTCGGCGATGGTATCTTGTCCTGGAACATCGAACACAGCGCTCATACCAACAAGACGATTGTAGGCATACTCAATCTCGATATGGAAGTCCTCGAAATCTCTGGCGCCCCAGTCAGCGCCATTCGCATCTCTTGCCCTTGCAAGAGCTTCGACTAGGATCTGATAAGTGTCCCTATCCAGAAACACCATTGGTTCCTGATATAGAGGCGGGAGTTGGTAGTACTGCAAGTGAGGAGGCAGCAGGTGGGGTGGCTGCTGAGGAGCGGCAGGTGGAGGGAGTGGCGCGAGGGTGGGATATGGAGGCATAAACAGCGGCACACCAGCCGCAGCAGGTTGCTGGTGACCTGCTACGCCTGGAACGTTGTTCATGATTGTGTTGGCGCGCTTTGGCGAGATGGATTTGATGTGGATGATGAGCAAGAAGTTCAACTTCGGAAGGGGGGCTGGTGGTACTTATAGGCAAGATGCTGAAGTCCCTATTGAAGTTCGCGCGTACTGCCAGCCAGAAATAGTGTCAAAATAACATTCAATTGGTGTTTTCTGATTGTGGTAGAAGCAAGCCCTCGTCGTGAATACGTTGTTGGGCTCAGTGGAGTTGAGGGAAGGGGAGGAGATTGGTCGAGAAGGAGCCTCAAGAGCTGCGTGAATCGAACTGCCACGGCCATCTGTGGAGACATTCAGTCACTGATCGTTCTCTTGAGGTGCTCATTGAGGCTAAACGCGTCTGCGGACGTTGGACGTTGTTATGTCATCATGGAAAAGCGAAAAGGGGCCTCGTGGCAGGGTAGTCGTCGTAGTATCCCTCATGGGAGTTAACCGTAGATTCTGTAAGGAAGACAAGGTGTGTTAAGGTCTTACGGCCATGGTATATCAGCAGAGCATTGATGACTATATAGCGTGCGTAATAGCCTCACCACAAGATCTTTCTGGGTACTCAGTACGCGCTGGCTCATTGTCTGGAATTGCAAGTTTTCCATCTTCTCTCTATCTCATGAAATTGTGCCAACCTTTCTAGTTGACGTGAGTGCTTGCTGAATGCCAGACAAGGCCTTCTAACAATGAGCAGCCCAACGCGAGGTTTAGGGACGAGGAGAAGCAAGCTCTGTGTTCCAGGAGGCATCTTAGACTAGGACTTTGCAAATAATGAGGTGCGCCAAAACACAGTGTCCAATTCACGCTCAGCAGTGAATGCTGGATCGTGATTGCTCAAAGGTAACGGATCAGGGTGACCTCGCAACAGATGCGTACAATTAGCAATTGATTCTTTGCAAGTCACTTGAGGGATGCTCTGGCCCCTTCTGGGACCTTCATGGAAGGTTTGACAGCAACCATGAGTTGCCTTGGTCTGTCGAGTTATGGTTTGCGCCATCTTTGTCAATGGTCTGATTGCTTAATGGATCGGGCGGCTCTTCCAAGACGTCAGTCCATTGCATGCAACATCCCAGGATTGGAAGCTAGGTGAATCGTCGAAGTGGATTTTGTCCCGGGCTTCGAAGGTTCGAGTGAAAATGGTCGACTGCATCCTCGACTACCACCTCTCTCAAGCCGCAGGGAAGGACACGAAGTACTCCAGCTTTGACCTTGCTGAAGTCCTTGTTGTTGGCAATGCAAACCTGCCATCGCGCTGTCAGCTGCAGCAATATTTCATATGTGACACCATCGTCGAGAAATGACCACGCAGCACTTGTCCTTAAGGTCGCAAGATATCGACATCAGCGTCACCAGATGTGTCGGAACCTTCCAATATTCAGTCAGGCGTGCCCTGAGAAGATTCCCGCTTTGCGAAATTCTTGGCATAGAACCACATCGAGACTCCAAACTTCTGGCCTCACGTTGCCGGGGCTCAGGTTTCCTTGCTTATGGTATGGCTTCGCTATGCCTGTGCCAGCATCATAGGTCTGAGTAGCTCGCATGACTTCCTGAGAGACCATGGACGAGAAAGTATTGACCAATATGTGGATCAGGGGATATCAATTCATGAACTTCGTATCTGAAAGAGCCATAGCTATATAGGTATTGTAAGCTAGCAGCAACAAAGACCGCTCGCTCATTGGTGTCACACTGAAGCTCCGTATTCTGTATCTGAAAGCAGGTCTGTAACCACGCCTTGCTCGCCACAGCAGTATCGACAAGAATATGCGACTGATACATTCATTGCGTAACAGCATCAGCCAAGCATATCAGTGCTTGGCGTCTGTTGCCGTGGGGTCGGTGGCGACGACCTCCTCCCTCGTCTCGTCAGTGAAGACCAGATCCTTCTCGAGCTCAGTGTGGTTTGTGACCTTCATCCATACCACTGGGGCAGCAATGAGAATCGAACCAGCGAGGAGGCCCCAATTAGCAGCAAATTCGGTCATAAAGGCAACCTTCTCGGCATCGATGGAGGGAGAGATGGAACCACCAGCGGACTGGATGCCCTTGTAGAAACCGGCGAAGTTGGCGAGCTTGCGGCCGTTGTTCGAGAGAGAGCCAATGATCCTAGTGCACTAGTCAGCTATGGAAGGCGACACATTTCAAAGGCAACGACTTACCAATAAGCAGTAGTTTGGAAAGCAGCATCGTAGAAGCCATAGAACATGTAGAGGAACATAGGGCCGATATAGCCCGAGTCCTGGAAGTCCTTCTTCTGGTAATCCTCGGCCTCGGTCATTGCACGGGTGTAGGTCTTCTGGAAGGCGTAGCCACCACCCCAGATAGCCATCGTGAGCGTGAAGAGCGCAGCCAAGCCAACCTTGGCGCGAGTACGACGAGACAAGCGGCCCATGTCGAGGAAGGTACCGAAGATCAGCGCACCGACCATCTGCATGGACCAGTAGAGGACCGAGTTGAGAGCGCGGGTGCGGGTGTTATAGTAGGCAAAGTTGACGTCCTGGAAGTGGTATGTGTAGAACCAGTTGGACGCCAGGAAGAATGGGAAGAGGAAAACGATGTACCAATCTGACCTCAGAGTCTCAAACAGGCCAATGAACTCGGACTTCCAGGTGGGCTGCTTCATCAGGATGACGCGGCTGCCGTCTTTGCGAACAACGAAATGAGGGTTGCAGGCGCAGCAGGCGAGGAGGAAGCCGAACAGCATGAGTGCGATGAAGGCATAGTACGTGCCGTCGTTGACTTCTGGCGCAGTGCTGTGCAGATTTTGTGCAAGAGGCACGAGAGCGCCAATGACAGCACCCAAGTTGAAGATGACCCAGAAGACAGCGATAAAGCGACCCTTCTGCTTCTCAAGCGGGTAAGCCATCATCATTGCACCTTGGGCAGTCCATAGTAGACCTGCGCAAACACCAAGCAAAGAGCCGGCGAAGATCAGGAAGCGGCATTCCTGGTGTGCTTGTAGACCAGTAGGGAGACGAGGTAGATGCAATAGCCGAAGCCACCAAAGGCCAAAGTCAGGCGGAGCCCGATTGTGTTTGCGACTGTACCGCCAAAGAAGCCGACGATGGAGAATGTGGCGTACAAGCCAATCGAGGACCTGTTCACATCGTATGGGTCCATGCCACCTCCTGCGCCGAGACCAGAGACCGCATTGTACATGCCAGGGCACATGAAGCAGACGAATGCGACGAAGACGATCTGAAATTCGGGCGAAGCGTAGGGTGGGAGTACTCCGAAGAGCCTCTTGTACATCCATGGTTTGCCGAGAGGGCGGTCATGGTGAGCGTCTGCTGCTTCGAGAGAAGGAGGCGTATCGGAGCCGGATTTCTCGTTATAGGAGGCCATCTTTTCGCTTGCCATTATTGTAGTTGAATATCGACGAACGTGGTATGTTATGAAGAGGATGATAAGGTAGCAGTCTGCAGTCAAGTGACAAAGCGCAGTCGAGACTCGAAAGAGGAGGTGCAGTAGCTTGCAGGGCTAGCTTGCCAGGGGTCTTAAGCCTGTGAATTAAAAGCTGCACTCTGGGGGAAATGGGCTCTGCGGATGATCTGCGCCCGGCGGCAGCAAGATGCTTTTTCTTGTCGCGTGCCTTGCGGAAGGTTCGAGGTCCAGCGGTCTGGAGAAGAGGAATAGATTTTCGGCAAGACTGGGTCAAGGTGGGACACATATAGTACTCAATCTGATGTCGACTGCTAGAGGAGTAAGGTAGCTACGTGGCCGAGTGGTAGCATCGTTGCTGACCAGCGGTACCAGTAAGCACACGAGATTCGAGATAGCAGCGTAGTGTCACACAGCAAAAAGAGTCAAGTGTTTGAGATATTCAATGGGCAGGGTCTCACCTGCCACTGGGGGTGGATCTCACTGATTGCTCGCGAGAAGCCCAGGCAACTATTGGGCGGGCGATGGGAGCGCTCCGAGATAGCGCTGCGGTCAGAGTGCCGTTTCCAGGCGTGGCGTCTGAACAAGCAAGTCAAATGGACCTTAAACGAGGCTTCCAGATGGGCCAAATCCACTGAAACCCATGCCTAGCGAGCTTCCCCCGCCTCGACGCTGCTACCCCCTGCTGTTCCAGATAGTCAAAGTCACGTGCGGGCTGTCTCCGTTGATAATGATTGCGACCTCATCGCAACGTTACATCCACCTCAAATCGCTATGGAACGGTAGTATTTGGCGGTTCATAAGGCCAGAGCCGCGAGCTCTTCGATGCAGGAAGCCACGACAGCAACATCAGTGTCAGCGACGATGCCCGGTGTCGTCGGAGGTACAGTCAACGTCAAACCCCAGGCCATGGTTGTGGTACGCTACACCCGCTCGTGGCTACAAGCATGCTATCTCGATTCTGAACAGCCCTCCCGTGCTTCCAGTACTACCGGAAAGCCTTCATAGGCCGTCAGGACTTCTCCGTATCACCCATTCAGGCTTTGATAATCCGGAAACCATCGACTGACTTACTGCGTGGGCACGTTGCACTCTTTTGGCTGCTGATTGATGCTGCTGTAGCTACTTACTGCCGCCACCTTTCGCCCTGCGATCTCTGCCAGACGCTGCTCTACTCCAACCGTTTCTTCCTGGACGTGATGAGGCGTTCTTTCGGACTTGCTGATAGACCAACCTCTGATACTATATCAGACTTTCGGTAATACTCGCCTTCCATCACGACTGTTGTACGGCTAGTGAACAGCGCGCCATACAAGGGTGACCTCATACTGTGATTCTTCGATTCCTGCTCTACGCGTTGGTCATTGCGACCCTGTCCCTTCCTACCCGCCTCATACTTCAGTACCAGCGCAGTGGGCTGGTTCCTGTCTTTGCCTTCTTCTGGCCTGTCTATACAGTCACCACGACTTGCAGTACACAAGAATCAGCCATTCTCTCAAGGCCTCAGCTTGGCCTGTATACTGTGTACTCTTATAACTCTGTACCACAACATGTCCCAGTCCCAAGCTCAGGCAGTAATTACCAAGTTCGTCAACGGATACCTTCTCCGCAATGGACGTCTTGAGACTGGCGACTTGTGGATCTCATCAGAGACAGGTCGTATACTCAACTCTCAGTCCACATTCTATGCGTCGCATATCAAGCCCGACGTCACTATAGATCTCGGAGGCAAATTATTGTCACCAGGCTTGATCGATGTCCAGCTCAATGGCGGCCACGGCTTCGACTTTTCGATACCAGACGACGACTTTGAGAAGAAGCTCGAAGACACTAACCGCCGTTTCGCCAAAGCTGGCGTGACTTCTTACCTGCCAACTGTCATCAGCGCCAATCCGGACGTCTACCAATCGGTTCTACCCTATCTTGGGCCGTCCGGTCGTGACCGCGACGCTCCAAGGGTGCCGAATCGCTGGGTGCACATGTGGAGGGACCTTTCCTCGCGCCCTGTCGAAATGGCATCCACAACAAAACAGTCCTGCAACACGCCGAGACATGGTCTGACATTCAACGTGTGTACGGCGCAGACAACTTGTCGAATGGCACAGTTCGCAAAGTCACCGCGGCCCCAGAAATCGCCAACATGATCAACCTGATTCCCGAATTCACCTCTCGCGGGATTGTCTTCAGCATAGGGCACTCCGACGCTGACCTCGCCCAAGCGTCTTCTGCCGTCATCCATGGTGCCACCATGGTCACACACATGTTCAACGCGATGCGGCCCTTTGGCCATCGTGATCCGGGCATCTTCGGTCTGCTCGGCTCGGCGCCATCTCGTCCGTCCACGCCGATCTCATCCCGACCGAGCTCGCACCCATCGTCACCCACTTTACACAGCGCACAGAAGCGTTCCTCGACACCTCGTTCCTCACTCAGTATCACCTCTTCCATCTCCGAAGACGACACGAATGTCCTCTGTGACTCACCAACACTGACAACCCACCTCCATAAGCCTACGCTACCTGACCGAGCATCTCTCCGTCCCTACTTCGGCCTCATCAGCGATGGTGTCCACCTCTCACCTGCCTCTCTCAAGATAGCCTACACCTCTTTTCCCGCAGGCGCCATTCTTGTGACCGATGCTCTTTCCTTTGCGGGCCTGCCCGACGGCGAGTATCCTTGGACCAATGGCACCACCATCATCAAGAAAGGACCCGAGATTCGAGGCAAAGACACGGGCAGACTGGCTGGCGTGGCGATCAGCCTGATTGAATGTGTCAACAACTTCCGCAGGTTCACAGGAGTGCCTGTAGGCGAAGCATTGGAGACTGTCACCAGTCGACCAGCCCGAATGTTAGGAGTGGAGGACAGGAAAGGTGGCCTGGAGGCCGGCATGGATGCAGATCTGATCGTCCTTGGCGGTCTTGGTGAGGGTGCTGAGCTAGACGGTGAAGGTGATCTGAGGGTAGAGGCTGTGTGGAAGTTTGGTGTCAGGCTCTCCTAAGGGAGTCTTTGTGGTCACCGAAAGCCAAAGCATGTGTTTCTGGGAGCATCCGGCGTTATTGTTGCATTTTCTTGGCTGTGGGGTGTCGTCTGACAGGCTCGAAACTGCATGGGTTTGACAAGACAGGAAAATGCTTACAACGACCGTGGGAGATAGCACTTTTGGTATCTGTAGACACTCCATAGATGAGCGATCACCTGGTATGTATTGTACTATCATGGCAGATATGATGAATGCAACTTACGATTTAGTGTCCACTCAACTTCTCTGTCACTACACCGTATATTGATGCATCTGCTGGATAGGATCTGCGTGTGCGAAAGACAAGCAGCAGAACGCGATGCACCTTCCTCGAGGATTGCTGAAACTCTATTCCGCAGACCGGATGACTGTGCATATCGGCACCCCCACTTGCGGTCCTCCAGTCCATGATGTGATGTTCCACAAATACCCCTCCCCATGCCAGTGTCGTGATATAAGCGGGAGCACACATTGTTTATTCTTATCTTCTTCGACACAACTTTCCAAAAGCTGTCGAAGGTTCTGCATAGTCAAGTGGTATGTATCATCTAGGTCGAGAGCACGTCTAATACTCCCAGGCCCAACAAACATCAAGAAGTACATCTCGCCATCTCTGAAAGGATGGAGAGTCATGTTGTTACTCTCGCTCGGAAACCCGGCTATCTACCCACAGATTGCGGGTGACCATGTTCCCAAGCACAGAAATGTGATCAAGGTATTTCCACAAAATGCATCGAGCTATTCTGGGCACATTGCGTGTCCCAGAGCCAGCTAGATGAGCATGGCCGGTGTTCGCACAGCTCTACTACGATATCCGCAGCAACCGGTCCCATGTTGGTTCCCAAAAGACCACGAGGGACTGGACTGTTGGATTGGCGAGAAGCATAGCGTCCTGAGATTATACGGCTTGAACTTGAACTTGGATCATACCAGCGAAAGAACATGCTCTCTTTCTCCTTTCCCACAGAGCCCTCCTCGGCTTCTAACACCGTCTAGATCGAACACTGAATCCCGTCAACCAACGAGATGTCTCCACCATCCGCTATCTATCAAAATGAAGTCCATGGCTTCGAAGTGGGAGGCGCCGTCAAGGCCAAGACTCTCCCCCATGCGTTCAAAGACAATGGTCTCAATGGCGTCAACGATCTCCCAGCAAAAGATAGCGTCCTTCTCGAAACCTTCGCCGGCAAGTGGGATGATTTCACCTTCGCACCGATCCGTGAGTCTACGGTCAGTCGTGCTATGACCAGACGCTACTTCTCGGATCTGGACACCTACGCCGAGTCCGACGTTGTCATCGTCGGTGCTGGCTCTGCTGGACTGTCTGCAGCCTACGTCCTGGCAAAGGCACGTCCCGATCTCAAGATTGCGATCATCGAGCATCTGTCAGCCCTGGTGGTGGATGTTGGCTCGGTGGACAGCTGTTCAGTGCTATGGTGCTAAGGAAGCCTGCCGATAAATTCTTGGGTTTGTACATTCCAAGCCGCTTGCAAGTGTTCGATCATGCTAATGAAAGCGTTCCACCAGACGACCTCGAGGTCAAGTACGCCGACGAAGGCAACTACGTCGTCGTCCACCACGCCGCCTACTTCATGTCCACTCTGCTCTCCAAGGTCCTCGCCTTCCCCAACGTGAAGCTCTTCAACGCCACTGCTGTCGAAGACCTCATCACTCGGCCAACATCCGACAATAGCGTCCGCATTGCCGGCGTCGTCACCAACTGGACCCTCGTCACCTTGCACCATGATGATCATAGTTGCATGGATCCCAACACAATCAACGCCCCGCTCGTTATCTCGACCACCGGCCACGACGGACCGTTTGGTGCTTTCTCTGCTAAGCGCCTAGCCGGCTTCGGTGCGGTCAATCTAGGTGGCATGCGACCTCTCGACATGGTGACTGCCGAAGATGCGATCGTCAAAGGCACTCGAGAGGTAGTGAAGGGGTTGATCATGGCAGGAATGGAGCTGAGCGAGTTGGATGGTGGAAACAGGATGGGACCTACCTTCGGCGCCATGGTCCTTAGTGGATTGAAGGCCGCAGAAGAGGCTCTAAATGTTTGGGAACAGCGCAAGGAGGAGTGCGCTTAAGTGTAAGGATACTTCATCGCTGGATGATCTGCCCAGCATCCACTCTTTTCAACATCGGGGTACGATCTGTCGACGCCATCGATCCCCGACAGTCGGTCTTTCGAGACGACTCGCTCATTCCTTTAACGACACATATAGCACAAACAAGGTCATCGACTCAGGACGCGAATGTTTCCTTCTCATGTGTACCCTCACGCACCAATTGCCTTTCTGACTGCCTCCTTCGAGCCTTCGAAGAAGTCCGCAACGCTTCCAGGTACGAAGCCGAACCTCCTCGCGCCGATCCAATCCCCGACCCTTGCATGGTGATCAACAAGCCAAATGCCCGCCATAGCCTTCGTCACCGGATCTTCCGACATCTTCGCCTGCTCTCTGTCCACTTGCTCAATCTCAATCTTCACACCCGCCGCTTTCTCCATCGCACTAACGACAGTCTGTAATGTTGCACGCTCACCTGCAAGCTCGACGAATTGAACATCTGAGGAGTCAGGACTTCTTCCAAGGAGGACTTTTGCGGCGACTTCACCAATGTCCCTAGGATCAATCCAATCGAACTCGGTTTCGGGAGGGAGCATGCCTCGAATCTTCTTCTGCTTCTTCAACTCTGGGAACTTGAAGCTACTCATCGGCTCCAGAAGATTCGTGAGGAAGACAGCAGGTCGAAGGATCGTGCTTTGCCATGCGTTCTCCTTGGCTGCCCTCATGACTGCTTGTTCATTGGTGTACTTATCGAGGGTAACGTGGTATGGCAGGTTTCCGGGCGTCATATCTGGGTGGCTGCCAAAGGCTCCAGGTGCATTAGGGTCCGTTGTACCGGCTGTGGAGGAGTAGATGACTCGCTTGATTGATTTGCTGGCGGCAAAAACTGAAAGAATGGTCCGGACATGCCGCGTCTCGGCCGCTGGGTCGGCGAGAGACGGAGAAGTGTTTATGAAGACAGCCGAACACCCTTTAACGGCAGTCTCGAGGGCGCTGATGTCGTCGAAAGTCCCTTCGAATAGTTGGACCTGGGATGCGAGAGCCGCGAGAGCTTGTGCTTTGTCTGACTTGGTATCGCGAGTCAGAGCATGGACAGAGCTTGTGAAGGACTCGCTGATGATGGCGCGCACCACAGCAAGACCTTGCGTGCCTGTCGCTCCCAGGACAAGGATCTTCGACAATGCATGATGAGCAGGATCCTTCCTCCGTCTTCGTTAAGGTACGTGGCAGTCGGACTCGACGAAGAAGTGCCAGAACACCTGGACTGGTCATAGCTTTTGTATGGTCAGCAGGTAGGTAGTCACGATAGCGCGACATCAGGCCTCTTTGGCTGATGGCACGGACCTGGCTGCAACGTTCGCGAGGCAGCAAATGAAGCATCGCAGGCCACGAGGCTTACCAGAATCGAGTGTTCGCCTGAAACCTGTATCTCCGGAGGATGGTCCACCATGCTCTCATGCTGTCTATCTCCTTACTGTATGCCTCCGACCAGGGTCGGGCAACCCGGATGGTGATACGGGCCGGCACGGAGTCCTCCCAACGTGCATAAGAGCCATGGGTTTTCTCACCTGACGCGTCATGTTGCCATCAACTCTACCCTGAAAGACAGTGCATAGTAAGAGGAACACGCAGTGAAGTTGCCAATTACCTCCACGAGAATCTCCGAAGTCGATAGGGGCTAAACATTGGCGCATGAGCGAAGGGACCAAAGGCTGCAAGTGAGCTGGTGAATCACCGTCGCCAGTGCGCCGAGCGCTCACACTTACTGGGTTTCGGAGTCGAAGCTCTTCGAATTCACGGATGATTTCTCTGTTCGATGCAGTATTGCTGCACAAGTAAGGTATGTTTTCTGCACCCATTGGCAGCCCTGACGAGTGTCTGACCGGACGTCCGAATGCATGAGGCAGACGATTGACGTCGTTGCCCAGATCTCGGTGCCTTTTAAGCCATCGTTTCAGGGCCCTTCCCGTGAGTATGCACATGCTTCGCGGACATCTCTGCTGGCAAGGCCTTATTTGCCCTCTTCAGTGGTAATCCTAGTAGGGGGCGAACGTCGGTATCCGGACCCGTGGTGCACCCACTGACACCAGCCTAAAGACCACGGCCCTCTATCCTAGGTTCCCAATCACATTCGTTGTGCCAGGATCGAGGCTCGATTGGTCGGTCAGGCGTACTCTGCATCGACCTTACCGTACTGCTCACCATCATGCCACAGTGAATATTCAGTGTGGGCAGAGAAGAACTTGGTCCGAATATCGAACTCCAAGACGTACCACATGTTGCCATCGCTGCCCAACTTCTGAGGAATCTCAGAGACGGGAATGGTGGATAGATCCGCAACAAGACTGACAAGTTGCTTCATAGCTGTTGCAGTCGTATGGTCAGCAACTAGATTACTTGGGGACAGAGAGAAGCCTACAGGTCTCTGGGAAGTCGGGTGGAGAAGCGTCGGTGATCGAGTTGAATGAGTAAAGGCGTGTGCTATGAACGATCGGGGGCCCATCAACGACTCGACGTTTGGTAACGTAGTGTGATATCAATGGTTCGTCCTGATCGATGTCATCGCCCTAAAAGAATCAGTAAAATTTCGTGCCATACGCGAGACTCCTGACCTTTCTGACGAACCAACGCATCGCCGTGATGAAGAAGGTACCGTGATAAAAGTCCCAGTACCTGCAATTGTCAGCAAGCATTCCGAATCAGATAGCCATTTCACGTACTTATCTGCATCCTCGTGCTCGAAGCTAGAGAACGGAATTTCGACCTTGATCCCGTACGCCTTCCGAGCCTTACGAGAAGCAATGTTGATGCGTGAATCAGTAGGTGAGTGGTCGTTGAGTCCCCATATGAGCGCACCTTCTACCACCGCAGTCCATGCACGGCCGGGTTGGAGCACTTTGATCTCAGTACCGACCACGGATTGGAGACAATGACGTAGGTAGGGATTGCGACCAAAGCCACCGACAAGCAAGACTGCCTTGGGCGCTTTAGTCTGCTTGATCTGTGACTGCACCAATGTAATGATCGTTGAGACAACTGGCTGAAAGTAAGCAGTCTTGACTTTGCTGGCCGGAATATTGAGGCGACCTCGGCGCACTCCAGTAAGCGTGTCATCAGCAAGACCACCAACCGCAAGCATCATCTTGTTCTCGGAGCCAGTGAAGTCACGCTTGGATACCTCGAACTCGTCCATGGCTTGCTGCTTGATATCGTCATCCCACTGCTCATTGTCGTCGAACATCACGTCGAGATCTTTGGCGAAGATGCGGTTGAGAAAGGTGCTACCGCAAGCGCTTCCGGAGCCTGGCGCAGCCTCACGGACCTTGACTTGAGGATGCAGAGCCTCGATCTCATAAGAGATGAGATCAACAGTGCCTCCACCTGCGTCACACAGGACGAAGGTATCCCCGACTTCAAGTTATGAGGGTCCATGGCGTCGAGAGTGTAGATTATGGCAGCTTCGGGCTCAGTGATGATGCGGACGTCGTCTCCCATGCCAGCCTGCCGCGCACAAGCAGCAGTGCGTGCCTTTGCAGCATCATCATAGATCGCCGGAACAGTGATTATAAATCCAAGTGGTGTGATTTCAAGCACATCCTGACCCAGCTTCACCTTGAGGACATCGGACACATGCTTTCTGATGCAAGCCAGGAAGTCGGTTGTGAGAGAGGTGGCGCTGTGTGTGGAACTCGGGCTCAGTGCTCTCGGATCAGGGTATTCGACTGTTAGGTGCGAAACTCCGCCTGTCTGCGATTCATCGAGACCAAGCTTGAACCATTGAAAACGAAACTCGTCTTGTGAGATCTGGAAACCCCATTTGACGTGACCATTCTTATCGTAAGACAGCTCTGTTGGAACCTTATCTTGGGTCTTGCCCTCGAAGGTGTCGGTAGAATTAGGCCATTGTGTGATTGTGTACTTGACATCAGGCTGTGTTGTTAGTGCGGTCCTTGATTATGGCACATCGAACTTACTCGAGCAGTTTGAGCCCATGCAACGCCGCTGTAGGTCGTGCCATAGTCAACAGCTATGATGATCTTGCGCTCCATGACTGCAGATATGCTCGTCGTTGACCAGAATATGGTTCGCGTGTCGTGATGAAAGTGTCGAAAGGTTTTGAAGACGGGGCTGCTGAAATAGCAAATCATGCTATGGGGTTTCCTTGTGCACGAAGCAAACTTCACTTGCAAGATCTCGAAAAGTGAAGAAGTGGAATCTTCGGGCGCTTCCCAGACAACCATCGCTTTGTTTGTTTCCAAGGCAAGTCTGCTACCATGCCAATGATGCACGGCACCTTTCTTACTTTGACACCACGCAGAGCATCCCAATACGCCACGTCGAGATGGACATCTTCTTACATCTCCTAGGCAGTCCAGATTCAGCTCATGAAGACGAAGTGCATGATCTCGACATGCGATACAACCTCCGCAACTCTCGTCCCGAGGGTGATCAAACCCACTCACCGCCTGAAGACTCCAGCGCTCAAGGCAGAGACCCCATACTAAGGAGAAGGCTTCGCCAAGTATGACTCAGAATGATCAGGACACAACACAGAGATCGCAGGCTACCGAGAACTCGCTGGTCAGCAGAATCACTGAACTTGAAGAAGAGAACTTGTCTCTGTGGACTGTCGTCGGTCAGCAAGCTACCGATCGTGACGAGACACGTGCCAAAGATACCGCTGAGCGAGATGCGGAGATCAAAACATTGCGGGACGTAAAGGCAGATCTGGAACAAAAACTCAAGACAGCACAGCAAGATCTTGCGAGCGTTCAAGAGCTGAGCGAGAGGCGAAAGAAAGAGGAAGAGAGATTGCTGGCCCAAAATGCTCAGCTCATGCGCAATCTCGAAGGCTGCACAGACCGTATATTCCAGATGCAGCCCCCAAAAGTCGCCACAGATGAAGAAATCAGTAACGCGTACGCCTGTCTTCGCAAAAGCATTAGTGATTGGGTGGCTGGTACTGTCGAAGAGCTTGATGATGGATTTCTTGGTCGATCGTTCGACGTGGAACTGCATAGGAATGGCTTGCCTTATCTCATTCGATGTCCTGAGGGCTTCAATTGGGCTCCGCTTGAGGCTCTACTGTTGCAGTGTCACATTTTTGGGTTCATATACCTTGCTCTGCTTCATCCTCAGCGGATCTGGCCAGGCATGCATCCTGAGATGGAAAAGCTTCTCAACCACATCATTCATGGTCTGGACAAGATCAGCCCAAGGAAGGGTAAGGACAGCCCGATGGCTAGCCAGATCTTGCTAACGTACGCTAGGCCTCGAATCAATCCAAATGTGGCAAGGCGATCTCCAGCGAGCTTTGAGCACGCTCGTACTCACCAAAAACCAGATGCAAGCCAGACTGAATGAGATTGCTCGTCAAGCCATGCAAGAAATGGCCAGCCTCCTCGCAGAGCATTCGAATGTCGCCCCTGATTGGAAGGCTTGTGAAAAATTGATCAATGAGGCAGGTACATTGGCGCTCACCATGAGAGAGTCTCATATCAAATACGACTTCGATTTCGGCCAATACAATGCAGACAGAAGATCCGGCAATGTCATGCTCTCCAACGATATAGGGAAATTCGAGATCTTCGATCGTGCGACAGGGCAACCAATACCGAGAAGAG
Source organism: Cyphellophora attinorum (assembly GCF_001299255.1). NCBI lineage: Eukaryota > Fungi > Ascomycota > Eurotiomycetes > Chaetothyriales > Cyphellophoraceae > Cyphellophora > Cyphellophora attinorum. The sequence continues at coordinate 1,136,971 of NW_017253234.1, forward strand.
CTGATATAACTTCAGACGAAGACGGTCACGTTGGTAGGCGCTCAGCCCTTGTCTTTCCTGGTCTGACCCGACAAAGCCGAAGAGATGAGGTGCCTCTAGTCCTTCAAAAGCCAGTTATTGTCGTCGCATTCGATCATCCCGTCACGCGGATAACGAGGCCAAAGAACACAGAGTCTGTCAGGCTCATCTAGACCTAGGAACGTTGCAGACCTTGAGAAGGATCTCCTTGGTGACCGCGGGTGAAGCTCTGATGTGGTTGACTGACGTTACATCTTGGGACGGCACCGTCGGCGGCAGTGGAGAGCACGACGGTACATATGGCGGATCGTCTCAGACCGCGAACTCGCGCCAACGATGTGCTAGGAAGCCAGTTGTGGTTGGGTAATGAAGCTTGATCAGAATTTGGTGTTGAAGTCTAGACTCGGAGGCAGTGAAACAAGAGCTGATGACGTCAGCTCTCATCGGCCCTGGCAGCACTGGCTCGCGGGCTCCATCCTACTACTAAGCGGCTTGGACGAGATTGGCCGGTTGTTCGCGTTGTAGGTAGCACAGAACAAGCATACACGTGTGCGCTGTGTCACGCTTGGCTGTTAACTGCTACGGAGGATATCGCATGTCTGAGCACCAGCCCAGACTAAGTTCCGAAAGATCAACGCTCGTCTTGAGCAGCCTCATGGTGCCCAAGATCTAGGACGGAAAGGTGGGCAAAATGAACGACATTACGGCTGGAGCCAGCGCTTCGTGCGACTCGGGCGATCCAATGATATCATAATAAGAGCGCCATCATATGTCTGCATCGTAGACGCTGCATGGCCCTATGGAGTGTACGTAAGCTGTGCAAGACAGCAGTACTGAAGCTATGACTTCTCCTGCGCAAACTCCGGCGTGTTGACGACCTCGAAGCATTCTGCAGCCAGCCTTGCATCGACTCACTCTTCCGCTTCTCCTAACCCGCTGCTGATGTGGTCCCATAGCCAGGCGCATGTCAGGCACAGTTACTGCGAAGGACCGTCGACATCATAGCTGGGGGGTGCTCTCATTCGTACTCAGCCTCTGCCTTTCCGTAGCAGACGTCGTCAGACCATAGCGAGTACTCAGTGTGAGCTGAGAAGAAGGTGAAGCGAATTTCGTAGTCGAGATGGTAGTACTTCTTCCCATCACTGCCGGTGGTCTTTCTCAGTGCCCTCACAGGAATACTCGACAGTTTGGACTGGATCGTGAGGTGCTTGCGTGTACCGACTGGGCGCCGGGTTAGCAAGTTCCGAGGCAGGGAATTAGTGCAAAACAAGGCTTACCTGGGATAGGATACTTGGAAGGACTCTCTGCACCCTTGTCGTCATAGACCTGGATGTGGTCTGCGGCATCTTTCAACTTCCCATGACTCTGCAGCCCGTATCTGTAGAACGAATAAGTCACCGGGCGCTCTTGACGCAGTTCATCACCCTGTGCTGTGTCAGCTATAATCATGCTGAACCCATTCAGACTGACCTTGCGAACGAACCACTCCACGGCGCTGACTCTGTAATAACCACCGTATTCACACCACTCTCTGTGAAAATGTTAGAGAACTTCGCAGAACATAGAGTCGACAGGGAGCCTACCGATCTGCCGAATTATGAAGCCTCGCATCGAATGGTATCATGCAGTCCACGCCAAAAGCCTTCCGCGCGACGCGTGACCCGACCATGACCCGACTGGGCTTGCTGTTTGTCAAAGCGAATCCCTGCAACAAGGCACCACGTGCAATAGCAACCTGCCCCTTCGGTGGCTGAATGACCTCAACTCCAGGACCAACAACATTCTGAATCTGGCGTTTCAGGTATTCGCTCTGGCCAAAGCCACCAACGAGTAGCACAGCCTTGACAGCGGATTTGGTTGCTTTGATCTGACTCTTCACCAGAGTTGTGAGGGTGCTGACAACATCGGAATGGAAAGTCTCCATTTGAGCCAATGTCAGACTTAGCCGATTCTTCTTGATATTCTTATCCGGAATGTTGCCGAGTCCAAAGACTCTGATGACGAACTTGTCCCCATCGCCTGTGAAATCACGTTTCAACAATTCAAACTCCTGCATCGCGTCCTCGAGTGCGTCTTCATCATAGCCAGGCTCGCCATGGAAGCGCTCAATGAACCACTGTCGGAACTTGTTGTTGACGAATGAGCTGCCACACAGGTCGCCAGTTCCGCTAGCGGCCTCCTTGACCTGTATTGGCTGGCTGTTTCCAAGGCTGACGATGGTGTACGAGATCAGATCGCCAGTACCACCTCCAGCATCGCAGCAAACGAATGTGTCGCCTGTCTTCAAATTTGAATTACGAATCGCGTCCAAAGCGTGTGTCACCGCAGCCTCGGGCTCTGAAATGAGGTGAATTCTAGCTCCGAAGCCGGCTGCTCTTGCGCAGCTGCGAGTGAGCTCCTTGCCCTTATCACTCCACATTGCCGGCACGGTAAGAACGTATTGAACTTGGGTAGTGGCAAGGACTGCCTTTCCAAGCTTGCCGCTGATGTAGGCCTGGGTAATCTTGTGCAACTCACGGAGATAATCGGTCGTCATTTCCTGGGCGCTCTTGTCCTGTGCAGTCGGCTGTTTGGCCATGGCATTGGGGTACTTTTTCGCCACGTATGACGCTTCATAGCCTCTGTTCTCGTTCAAGTCCAGCTTGAAAAACTGAAATCTTGGTTCGTCTTGCTGAATTTGGTGACCGATGCGAACCGTGCCATTGCTGTCGTACACGATCTCGGTTGGGTAGACTTCGCAGGTGAGTCGCGAAGTGACATTCGGATACTCGTCGACGACTGTGATTATGTCTTGCTGTAAGATAGGTCAGGAGGCGCTTTTTCATGCACGGAGACAGCAGCAACCTACTTGTGCAGCATAGCCAAAGGCAACCACAGAAGTCGTGGTTCCGTAGTCGACAGCGACCACGAGCTGGTCGCGCTCTCCACCCATGATGAAGGAATTCTTTTGTGGTGTCGTCCGGGAAGGCAAGTCCTGGTGATCGAGGCCTTGAGAGCATACAAGTGCGGGCGAGCCTGCGTGGGAAAGAACTTGTGAGTTGTAGATTTGTTGCAAAAGGGCAAAGGGTGACTGTTGCCTAGTGAATTCGGTGACAAACGGGAAAGAACGAAGGACAAGGCTGAGAAGACCTGATTTCTCTCGACGACCAGTCGTTTCCAACTTCTGCACTCACAGTCCTACCGCTCACTTTGCATCGCTATGTCCTACTTCGCGTCTTCTTTATGGGGCCAACAAGAGAACGCAAAGAAATCTCAGCGCTCTGAGCACAAAAAGTCGAATGGGAAAGCTGCAAATGTTGACGTCGCCGATCATCGAAACAAGCTACCCATCGATAGCAGCATGAGTACGCCCGTTTCTGCTCAGATCGTTATGACCGAGGGTCAGAAGAAACGGGAGCAATCAGCCCATGCCGACAGCCACATGCGTACTGCAGTTGATACGACGGACCAACCTTATGACTCGGACCTCCGCTACAGCGCAGGACCCGATGAACCCAAGCCAGTCAAGAAAAGCGTCGAGGACCTTGAACTCCAACTTTCGCGCAAGGATACCGAGTTGAAGGCATTGAAGGATGAACTCGCTAATCAGAAAGTGCTCGATGGTCGAACAATCCGCCATCTGAGGAATCAGTACGATGACTTACGGGCGAACACCGTCGGCGAGCCCCGAACATTGCGATCCGCCAGCCTGCAGTACCATGAGCTCCAGGAACGATTCGAGACGGTGTCGGAGGCTCTCAAGGAAGCGAACGACAAGTATCGGAATCTTGCTAAGGGTTACGTACAGTTACAGCAAAAGCTGAAACTGGCGACGAAAAAGAACGTCCAATTCGGCCAGGCGTTGGCTGAATGCAAGATGAAGATTAACAGCTTGCAGCCGCCACAGACACCCGGGTGCAAGCGGCGTACAATAAGTTTTGCACCACAGTTGAACGATGGGTAGACACACAGGTGGACGACGCAGAGAAGTTCCTTCAGGAAGTCTGGTTTCGGGAGTGGAAGAACGATGATTGCAAGAATGCTATCATCTTTGCCATCGCTGGTCAAAAGCTCCTCAACGTTCTCGAAGCGAATCCGGACGTCGAAGTATATCTCACCCAGTTACTGATATTCGGATTGCTGCATCACCTCGTCCTCGATACAGGCGAGCGTTTCCTTGGGCTGCATAGCGATATCGAAAGATTCCTAGACATGGTCGAGGACGGTGCTGATGAGTTGCGTAAGGCTCCAGGTTAGCGCTCGCCGTCGACTACACGAGTCGAACTTCGCTAACAACACACAGAAGAACGAACAGTGACCATTTGGACAGCGCAGTGCTTTCGAGCCATGCTCAAGGTCGAATTCTTCCAAGGCTTGCAGGAAGAGCGCCGAAAGCAAGCTTCCGCGCTGACCAATCGTGTCCTCGGGCCGCTATTCAAACATGTGTCTGGACATTCGTTCGATCCAACATCGACGCATGACCTTGTTCAGGAAGCCATCAACCTTTCCAACACGCTCAACTCACTCCCGGGAAAGTATCACATGTCCATGGAAGACCGTGCGGGCCACGATGTCTTCATTGCCCTTGATAAACTCGACCAATTCGATATCATCGACGTCGCCACGGCTGCACCACTTCGTCCACGGGGGCAGGCCAGGGCGAGAGAGAAAGGCTCGACTGTTCAGAGACTAGCTATCCTAGTTCCAGGCCTGGTGCGGAGAGGTGAAGATGGCAACGAGGACGTGGTATTGAAGAAACCAACGGTGCTTGTCCACATTTACGAGCCAACTCATCACCCTGTCGAGCGTGAGGGTGAAGAGCTATTGGACGATCGTGAAGGCTAACGTGTTCGCACACGCTGAGCAGACTCCATGCTCAAGCAACGACGTCAGCTTTGATGCCAGACTGGGAAGGTGCGAGGGAGACCATGCTGCTGCGTCTATGTTGAGGGTAGGATTCTCAAGTTTACGACATGACAGTGGCACACCGCGTCAGAGCAAGGCCAACCTACCTAGGTATCGAATGGCCAGCAATACCGGATGTCCAGACATCGATAACCACGATCCAGATCCTTCGTGTCCATGGCTAGCTAGATGATAGGTAGAGTTCGTAGCAACGCGATCAAGACAGCGTATCTCAGCAAGCCTCCTGTGCATGTGCCAGCTGCTGCGTAGGTAAAGTCCAGGCGGCAATTTGACTGCAAAGCGCGAGCTCGAAGGATTACAGATCTGCGCTGTTTAGCGTCCTGGGTCACCGTATACCCCGGTCTTGGCAAAGAAATCGCCACTAGGCACTTTTTTGCCTCAACCGCGAGGGTCTCTATGACCATCTCGAAATTTCCATTTCATAATTCCAAAATCTGAATTCGCTGCGTTTGAAAAAGACGCCAGGGAGGACTCTATCGCTACGAACGAACGAAGTAATCACGAACGAGATGAGCAAAACCGCCAGTAGGCCCGATTGGGCAGACGACCTCAGCGACGCTGAGCCCACAACCGATCTTCCCGCCCCAGTCACAACCACCGATCCCAAGACTGGTATCAAGACCACCGTGTCATACCGCATCAACGATGACGGCAAAAAGGTCAAAGTCACCACGAAGATCCGCACAATCACCAAGAGACACACCGTAAACCCAGCGATTGCAGAACGGCGCTCGTGCGCAAAGTTTGGGCTGGAGAAAGGACACGCTGTAGGGCCCTCCTCAGACACCACAACAGTCGGTGAGAACATTGTCTTCAAGCCCTCAAGAGACTGGAAGAATGTGCAAGCACAAGAAGCGAAAGAGGGTGGTGGCAAAGCCGAGGAGAAGAGTCTGAAGGAGCAACTACGGGACAAGAAGGTCAAATGCAGAATCTGTCAAGGCGAACATTTCACAGCCAGATGTCCCTTCAAGGACACAATGGCCCCAGCAGACGACGGCACGACACCGGCCGCGGATCCAATGGCCGAAGACGGAGAAGAAGTTAGCAAGGTTGGTGGACTGGGCAAAGGCGGCTCGAGCTACGTTCCACCCCACCTGCGAAATGGTGGGGGTGCTGCTGCTGGCGAGCGCATGGGAGGCAAGTACGAGAGAGATGATCTCGCCACTCTGAGGGTTACCAACGTAAGCAATCTCATTTTTGCCCCACAGAGAGCCCTCTGCTAACTTTTACAGGTTTCTGAGATGGCTGAAGAAAATGAGCTCAGAGATATCTTCGAGCGTTTCGGACGCGTCACGAGGGTGTTCCTGGCCAAAGACCGCGAGACAGGACGCGCCAAGGGCTTTGCTTTCATTAGTTTCGTCGACAGAGCCGATGCTGCGCGTGCTTGCGATCGTCTAGACGGCTTCGGCTACAAGCACTTGATCCTGAAGGTCGAATTCGCGAAGAAGCAGACGTAGTAGAGCGGGAACGGGAGCATGAGCAGCTGGAACGAAAGCGGCAGAAGTGGAAGCGGAAGCGGGACCAGCAGCTGCTGCTGCAGGAAAAGGCATTGAAGGCCTCCCTGGCTCTCCGGCAGAGAATCATGCGTTTTCAGATAGAATCAACGAATTCATCGTCAGCGCCCTCCTCATGCATCTCTCCTAGGAGAGTTTTTTCCATGGGTTTATGCTCAAGTGAGGTTCAAGTGAGGTTCAAGTGAGGTTCAAGTGAGGCTCATCCGAAGAGATTGCATACCCAGAACATGTTGTTCTACCTGCCGAGGCGGGCTTTGGCAGCTTGAAATGGAAAAGACGGCAACTCCTGAATCCTTTTTGCCACTCCTCGACTGCGAACATCGCTGGTGTGAAGTGCATGCCCTTGCCTCATACTGCACCGCACTTGCTCTACCAAATGCCTCTGCAATCCAGGTGTCTTTCAGAGTGGGCACCAAGAACGCGAGGACGAAGCTCACCACGCGATAGGGCGCACATCAGAGAGGATCGCCGAGAACGGCGGCTGTTCAAACAACAACCATTGAGGCAAAAGGTTGGAAGCATGGCAGAGATGGGACTGTGACAACTAGTCCGAGGCCAGGTTCTCTGCTAAGCGCGAGCCTAGGCATACAGTGGTTCATCTCCTCGTGTCAGGCACCAATCTCAGCCATCGATGGCGCTGTCATTGCTCTGTCAAATCGCTGAAGGGCTCGAGACAATGGAGCGCATGGAAGCTTGTACGTAGTGATTTACCATACTCTTACTTCTGGAGGCTTACACTTCCAAGTGGCCGTGTTCGTGGTAATCAGCTAGTAGGACAGATATTTCCCCGTGCTCGGCGGTCAGGGGAAGCAAGACCATGCACTGTTTGGTACCAAACCACGGAGAGTGGGTATGGATTTGGACGGTCGGTGGCTGAAGGCTTGAAGCCAGTTTGCAATGAACGCTGCAGAAAGTACAAGTTCAGCTCGCATTGCTCATGGATGTGGAAATCTAAGTCGGTAGTCTGCAGTGACTTGAGGTTTAGTGGTTGCGGTCGCTTCAACAGGAAGGTAGAGAGCACATGCAAGAACAGGTTAGGGACGGTAGAAGAAGGAATTCTTGGGGCATGTAGGCAGGTGCTGCTGCTATACACTGTAGAAAGGGACCATGGTCGAGCTTTCCAGAGCTTCATCATGAGATATGGTGTCGCTAAGGACCATAGCATGCACGATGAGCGCACCGGAAAAGGAGTCGCCCTGACTTTGGAGGCACAGCAAAGTTGGAAGGAAAGTTCATCACCAGGCGCCTTTCTGAGCGCACCACAAAGTGCCGTCTCAACGCCTTGCTGAGGTGGCTCTAGGGTGGCTGCCTCGTGAGGTGTGCAGCCTGCCTCGCCATTCGTTTGGTGTGTGCACACATGTACTTTGATTGTCTGCGAACCAAGTGGAGGTGACAATGCAGTTGACGATGGGCCAATGCCGACCCGTAATTATCGCCGATGCCTGCTGAATGCGAGGCAGCTGTCAGGTTTCGTATCGTCGGTTGAGGGTCGCAGAGAGGTATAGCCCTAAATCTGGTGATTTCATAGGGCTTGATCGTGAGCCATGTCTTGACGATTAACGGGGAATGCGGCCCGATGAATGCTGACCTGCAGCAAATGGTGCCCAAGAGCCGGTCCAGGCGTGGTCCCAGTGCTGCCTTACTACTGTCTAGAGAAGCTCCCAGGCAACCACGCTTTCGAGATTGGAGATGGTTGAAGAGCTCCCACCGAGCACATGACGCTTGGCTTGCCCATTGGAGCGGCGGAAGATACCTTTGGTGGACGCTGGCTGCTGGTCATTGGATGATGCTGCGAGCCATGAATGGGTCGTCAAAACAGCCGTGGCGTGGACCAAACAATTCTTCTGGAAGGAAGTCACTTGCTCGAACCTGCGTCGGGGAAGCAAGATCCGCGCAAAAGCCGTTGCGCAAATCAGGGATGCTGCCGCAGCTTGTCTCACACCTTATGACAACTTCGATAGGATCGTTGTGGCTCCGTACATGCTGAGTGGACTATCTCGGTGAGAATAGATCGTCGAGAAGGATTCCAAATTGCACAGCTTTTCGATGATGCTCTGACGCTTCATTCAGCCCCATCAGACTGCTGCGTGAATAGCGATCTCTGGTCTCGTGCAACCAGAATATCCCCTGCTTTGACGAACCGTTGGCCCAAGCGTGACTTGAAGGTCCTTTAGGTGCCTGTCATGCTCCATGGGCATTTGTCATGTCAAGAATGTCAACATCAATCGCGGAGATTGTCGAGAAGGTCTGAGGCGCGAAATGAGCGTGGCAGACAAGGCTATCAGGGGGCTGATGTCGTGACAAAGACTTCATTCAGAGACATGGTTGACTCTCCGGAGTGTTCTCGTGGCTATAGGCAAGGATATACCCCAATCTCGTGGCTGACAGCTCTGTAGAAAGTTGTCACTACTGTCCTGCTCGCCTAATGATCAGCTCATGGTTGCCGCAAGGCCCAGGTCTCAGGTACGGTCGCTCTGCAAGGTGATCGAACGCCGATGAGCTGATCCGCACGCAGTCGTCTACAATGCGAGTAGCCAAGCGATCGCACAGCGACAGCGAAGCAGCGGTCGAGAAGAAGCTTCAAAAGACCTCGAGCGAGGGCACGGTGGCAGGAGGCCGTAGCTGTAGCCAATTGCAGCGCTGTTCTAACGCGACTCCACCATTTGATATCCACAAAGTGAACCTTGCCTTTACCTCAACGCAATCAATATCTGTCGCTCTACCTTGATTCCGCCCTGGCCTCGGTCTTTTCGTCTCAGCTGACTTCTCATCTCGACTGCTTCATCGATACGACCAGCCATTGTTCTCCTCATTTGTTCAATAACCATGTGGATTTGATGTGTAGCTGATCCTGGTCCGGGCAAGGGGGGTATCTTCGGTTTAGTCCTTAGCCCATTCGGATATGCATGACATTCCTGCAGAACTGACACTTGCGCCGAGTCCTGGATGAGACCTTTCTCTCGGCCCATGCCGCTATCCACTTCCATCTGCCACCTGCTTAGCCACCGCCTCGGTGCTTCGTCGCCTGTTTAGGCAGAGGGCTTACTCGAAGCGAGAAGCCCCACTTGCAAACAAAGCGGTCTTCGCCTTTGATGCCGTCAATACCTTCTCCTCGAGCTATGAAGACCTGTGTTATCGACAACACCTGACCAGTCGGAACATTTCCTTCGACGACCGAAATCAATCTCTTGACGTGGCGTTCGCTCATCTGCAGACAGATTTCATTATGATAGGCGATTGTCATATGGACTGAAGATCGACCTTCATCATGATTGCCGCCGCCTCCTCCCTGCTCAAGTTGTTCCAAGCCTAGCTTAGCGGCATCAGATCGACATGGGGTACCCACCCACTCTCGACGCTGAAGACAAAGCAAGACATGGGCCATTACGTTTTACACCCTGCGTATGCTGCTACGGCGGTATATACGGTCGTACTGTTCGAGGAATGGAGTCCGTCCGTCAGTCTCGGCCCTCCTCGAGTTACGTGGAACTTGGGCTGAAACAGAGACTGCGCACGGGTGACCCTCACACGTCGTCGTTCCTGCAGCTCAACGCCCTCCATATTCCATACTAGCTTCTACCCAGATTCCGCACCAACGACTTTCGATGGTCACGGCCCATGTCGTGGCAAATTTAGGACTTTGATTCACGGAAGATGCGTATGGCTGCTTGCAGAAAGTCTCGGAGCCTCGTCGAGGCTCGTCCATGCAGCCTGGTAATTCATTGGCCTTTGCGTTATGCAGCTTCCCTTCAGCGTGGTCCTGGCCGCGATGCCTACTCATGCATCCGCACTTCTTGCCCCGAATACTTGCAGGTCTGACCATGAGATCTGAAGACAATGCGAGAAACAGGATGTGCTGCTTCCTACATTGATGCTGCCGATTCCGAAGCCTGACTCCAGTCTGTTGCAGCAAATTCTCACCAAGGAGCGCCTCCATACCTTAGGAATCTGCTGATCATGCCAAAGCCGCTGATTCAACACTCTGCCTCACTGCTATTGCGATAAGTTATACTGTTGTGACCTTGTCTTCCTCTTCTTCGACACGCGACCATAGAGCAAGCTCGTGCGGCGAGACCAAAGCCTTGCAAACTACACATCACCAAGCCACCAAAGAGCACCTCGAACACCGCTGAAGGCACCTCGTCCGATCTCACTGCGCTGCATCCTCGAACTCTGAGCACCTGCGCGCGGATGAGCGCTTGGTGAGCCCTAGGCACAATCTCTTCTCGACATCACGCCCACGTCGCGGATCAGATTCGAAACGGGAAACGTGCAACGGAACGCTGAAAGTCTCTATGACGGTGAGTTGCAAGCACTTTCAGAGCGTACTGAATGAAGACCCTACGCTCTTCGGACGTTCAAATCGCGTTGAGAGGATGAGCAGATAATGCGGAACTGTTGCTAACTCGGACGATGCCTGCTTTAGTACAAATCGCATACCTTTTAACTTGGTCCGAAACCACATCTGTCATTGGCAGCAGACCCGGACAACCTGCATCTTGATTGACGCAGTTCTCTCGAGCCGGGCCATTGACCCGGCATATCTTCACATGGTGATTCGTCGTCATAATCCAGGAGATCGACCTGAACCAAGAGCCCAAAAATCGCCAGTTCTACAGGGTGCTGCAGAGAACTCTCAGTCCGATAGCTCTGACGCTACGAGCGAAGTTGATGGGGTTATGATGAATTCCAGTAAGTCTCTTCTCCAAGTCCTGCCCAATGTTCTAGCAAGCATCTTTTGTCTTTGGTCAGAGGGACTTTGTAGCCCACAAGTATTGGCTACGAAGGATTTTGTTCCTGGCTTGACCATGTGCCGTCCTCTGATTTGGAGGAAAAAGGCCAGACGGCATGGCTCGAGCAGGGGGACACCGCCCCCCGCTTGGTCACACATCGACCACCTAACCGGGCAATTCCCCCCTAGCCATTCAGGCCCAACTGATGGACCAAGCCCTCGTGTCTTTGCAGTTGACGCCTTACTGTTCAGGTGCTCGTGCTGCTGCTGATTTGTGCTAGCATTAGTTCAACATCCGCCATTTGAGATCTTAGGCACGGACCTCAAATACCCGCCAACCGATCGCACCTACTCAAATAATCTCAACAACTATTCCGCCAATGATTACACGTTCAATGGCGCAAAGCGTGCCACCAGCCTAAGCAATCCTTCACTTGGATCGAATTTCATCGAAACCACGCCACACACTCTCCTGCCAGACGGATCGTGAGTCTCCCTCTCTCAAGTCCCTGTTCCCACGTTCCTGGAGACGTTACTTGCATGTGATTCACATACTGCCACCGGCAAAAAGCCTCCATCTCAGACACCTTGCCGCACTCGTGGCTGGCGGCGGACACAGCAGCGGGGCTCTCATGTGTCAGAACTCAACATCACCGTCTCTCAAGGCAATGAGTTGACTTCACGTTCGTACTTTGCAAATCGGACACCGTTACTGACAGGATCCGTCAGGTATCATACCAGTCCTCAAGCTCTACTGAGTCCTCCAGATTCTGTGAATGGATCCAGTGCGGCCAGCCTACAACACCCGTTAACGAGCTATATACACAGCACCTTGCCGAAACCCTATTTGAGCAATGCCTCATCTGATCATTTCAATGGCATACCCGGAGGAGTCTTCTCGTCCAGCTGGAGTGGCCTGCCGATGACAACATTTGATCGTCACAAATTGTATGACAATCCTGACAGTGTTGTGCAAGGCTTTGACACTGACGGACATTTGTGACACAGCTCAACGCTTCCCTCCACTTCCCCGTACTCGGCTAATGGCATATCGAATCCCTTTTTCACAAGATCAATAGATCCAAGATACCACACATCGGGCCATTCCCTTGGACAGAACTATGTTAACCCGTCCGGCACCATGAGGACGCCGACCTCACCATATCGAGGTTCATACTATGCCAATGACAACACCTATTCAGATGGGGTCAATATGCCTCAATCAGAATCATCAGATGTCAAGGGGCCTGGCTTCAGCGAGACCGTACCGCTGGCGGAGCTTGTGAACAGGAGTGGCACTCACATGAAGCCCGAGATCATCGCTAGTATCCACAAAGGCTTCTTCCAAGTCGACAATAAGTGGACGTGTTACCGCCGAAACTACTTCCAGGTCAATTGCGGGTTCACCTTCAAAAGCCACCAAGACTCACACGTCTATCTTCGACAGAACGACCAGCACCAGCAGGTCTATGGATATGCAGTGTCGATCAGAGCAAAGACTGGGCCGTCGGGCAGCACAGAAGGTGAGGCTCGAGGCCTTGTCCAACATACACCCAAACGACAGAAACAGCAGGAGACAGTCCCAACCAAACATGCCGTCGTACCACAAACTGCGCTCCATCAGAACCCCCATCAGCACCATGGGCATATGTATCAGCATCCTCCAGGCGCCGTTGATCCATACTATGCTCATGGACATGCATTCGGCAACTTCGGGTCTCGTGGAATTGGGTTCGACAGCGCAGCTCAGACTCCGGCAAGCTATACCTTCGAACGCATCCAGTTCCAGAAGGCCACAGCAAACAACGGAAAGCGTCGAGCACAGCAGCAATTCTTCCATGTCATCGTCGAGCTCTCGGTGAATATCAGTCCTCCCAATAGCCACCGCGATGACTGGGTAGTCGTCGCGACACGGGAGTCAGAGCCAATGGTGGTGCGAGGCCGTTCCCCTGGCCATTATAAAGACAACCATCATCGACGTGACAGTCATGGCCACATGGACCACGACCGTGCCGCAGGTGGAGCTGGGGACCGTGGTCAAATGCCATACAATCCATACAGCAGCGCCCCGGTCGGATCATATGAGAGCTCGCACAGTGGCCATCATAGTGGCTACAGTGGCACTAGCTACCAGCAGACCTACTTGGCCCATGCTTCACCGCCTAGCGCTGGATCGGGCACCAGACTGAACGGCTCACCCGAGGAGGCAGGCTTCGCCATTTCAGACAATGAGACACTGCGCTCAACGGACGTATACAGTCAACAGTTGACACCTCCGTCCGAGACTGAGGACGAGACAATGTTTGCACTTGGCCGCAAGCGACCGCATGAGGATGATAACCCGGACGAGGCTTCTGCTTATCGCTTCAGTCCAACTCTTTGTGATAGCATGTCTGCCCACACCATGGACTATCCCACATTTGCTCGGTCGAAAGCACTTGTCGCATCGTCCTGATAGACACTCGATCGTGGGACGTCGACCCTGATGAAGTCATCCGCTCAACAGATCAATCATTGCAGCATCCAGTCACTTCGCTGCGTTCAAGCGACCGGCGAAATTGTTCGATTTGTTACGGCCTGTAAAGAACGCAAATTGTATTTTGGTTTAACGGCGCGGATTCTGGCGTCGAGGCGCAGGAGTTGTGGTAGTCATGGCATTGGAGGAGCGACATTTTCATTTCACGTAGGTAAGTGGAACGCAGGTAAATGATTAAGGACTTACGGGATCACAGATTCATGATCGGGCAAAGAGATACCCCCAGATGGAGCCTGGCGCAGTCATGTTGCACAAGCAAGACGTTTGACCTTCCAGGGCGTATGAGATACACTGGCATGAGCGAAGAGGCCTAGCGAACGCAAAGCACTCGCCAATAGAAGCCTCGGTTTTGGGACTACCGAGGGTGCGCAGCATTTACGAGAACAAGAACGGAACGAAAGCTTCAAGTTGTGCCGACGGGCGCTTTCCTGAAGCATGAAGAGGTAGGATTTCGCCAAAACGGAAGCAGGCAGGGGCAACGGCCACTTTTGGAGCGGAAGATTACTGTATAGTCAATAGGCAGTCGTTCCCTGTAGCTTAACGGTCGAGCATCCGCACACTATTACTTCACCAGAGTCTCTGACAGGTCCTTGACGACCTACATACATCTGCCTGCGTTACAAACAAAGGCGATGTCAACCCAGACATGATTGATGAAATCGGCACGGTTGATCGGCCTCGCCACAGGCATACGGTAGCCCTCTTAGGCGTGTGTCAGTACAGAATAGTAGATAGCTGGCCCGCGACTTTGCAGCAGCCCTGCTCTGGCGGCTGCAATCGAGCTCGCTACGTGGAGGCGCAGGATGGAAAAGCAGGTCTGGCTCGCAGGACGCCAGCTCAGGTGCGCCCGAGGCAGCCCTTCGATGACTTTAGCGAGCTGCGACCCATACTTGACAGCTCTACGAGCCTATCCTACGGTAAGCCACGACAAAGACGCTAGCAAGTCACAAAGCGTTACAAAGCGGCCCCAGAAAGGCACATAACATTGCTCTAACGGCGTGATCGACCTCACCAAATCATGTAGGTGAGTACCGGTCGTGCAGGAGAATGCTCTGCACGGTTCAAAACGACCTTTGGAAGCGTCATCAACGATGCCGATGCCGATATATTCACCCACCAACGAAGCCATGATCTAGTACGAATTTGCCGAGGAGATAGGAAGGTGGCGGCGTAGCTGGCCGCTAAATTTGACCAGGGACGTTCGTCACGATACCGCACATTGTAAATACTCCCGCATGATGATCGACCATCTCATCGAGTAGCGAGGTGGTAGAAACCCTTCCCCGGCTTTCCGTTACTGTGCTGCATGCCATTACATCGGCTGGCTTATCACAGCTGTCCGTGGCAGACCGCTAACTCTGCTCAACGAGGTCGTGACTCTCGAGTACGAAGTTTGGTCCAATGTGCATTTGCCATGTCAGCCAACCGACGGCACGAGCTACTGCAGGACAGGAGAGCGGTGTCGACGAGGCTGCTTTAACAACCTGTCGGATCAAACAGCATCGGTCTGAGCCATATCTCGGACCTCAATCGGTGGTTGCCTCAACATCATGATGCTTTTCGCCCTAGACCAGCAGCCCTCCACTGATCGACCGCAAGAAAAGGAGCACTATCCTGGGAAAGAACACGGGTGGCTGGAATAGTCACAACTACCTTCCTATCGCAGCGACAGTCTCTGAACGAGGATCTTGAGAACAAAGTCCGGGGGAGCATGATGATCACGAACACGTTCAGGGTTCTCGTATTAAGGAATGTCGTCTGAATTTGCTTTGATTGAACACAATCTTAGGCGCAATGTACGACCTAGGCCTCGCGTGGAAAGCTCTCCCGGTGAGTAAGTTTGTCAACATCCGGCGTTCCATTGCGAATCGTTAGGGGTTCGGTGCGGATCTGTGGTGGCGCTAGGGTTGTTTGGCGACCACTACAGGGCCTGAAGGTCTTGGGTGTTCGTCGTGTTCCCCGCTTCCACCTGGGCAGCGGATGGATATTCCGTACCCTCGAAGATGGCCGCAGATCCTGGGCAAAAGCTCAGATCTGGATTGCATTTCTCGCTGATAACAAGATATGCCTTCCCCTCCGCATGACTCGATTGCAAATTGGTTGTATGTACTTTTGGCGACGGCGCAAGGCCCATCGCATGCCGTGGATGCTCTGACGAGCCGCAGAGAGTGTATGCTCCAGGGCGGTGTGATGAGCTTGCCGAGTCCTATGTACAGGCAAGCACATGATGTTAATTTAAGTGCCGGGGGCCATCCGTCAATGCGCCGTCGCATGAGGCTGGCCTCTAAGACCCGAGCTACAGTGTACGAGCTCTGAGTTCGCGCCAGTATCTGCATGATCAGCAGAAGTTCTTAGTCAAGCCCATCACCGCTTCGACGCCGCAGTCGTCCGTTTCACAACGGGAAAGGTTGATCCAGTATGACCCCATGCCAGTATACAGGCATAGATCGCAGGCCGAGCACCCACGAGAAAATGGCCGATCGTCCGTGGCAGGCAAGGAAGACTGACAGAGTCCTCCCTTCTACTGCGGTACTTCATGCTGCTAGGAGATGCGCATGCTTAAGGAAACCAGATACTCACAGCACCGCCTGTGTTTCGCTCACAGCTGCACCGTCAAACCATCTTCGGTCACGCTGTTGCGTCCGACACTCCTCAAGCTTCAAGGCTCGTTAGGACGAATTGTCGCAACGCAAGGGGCTTTGCTTTCCGTTGGGCCATGTGTCTCGGTGCCCATCGTCCTGGCCTCGGCGATTTCCAGGCGCAGGTAAACAACAGACCATAGATGAATGGGCTGAAGGCAGCACTGGCCGGCATTCACGACGGCGTAGAGGAGAACAACGAGTTGCGAACTTATCATCAGCATCGTAATTAATGGTACATATGTCTACCGACGATATTGACGCCAAAGCTAGCATGTGCATTAGCGGTCCATCGCGACAGAGATTTCCCCTCCATTCCGCTTGCTTCGTGGCATCATTGACAGTCAAAGCCTCGTCATGTCCATTCGTTGCGTCCCCTTGTGCTCCACACGTCTGTTGTGCAACCAAGCCAGAATTTCAGGCAGTAGGGCTGCCCTCCTTCTTGCGCTCATCGAGCATCGCGAGCTTCTCCTCAGCTTCCCTCTTGGCCTTATTCGAGGTGTTCGGGTTGCTTATGGCTCTGTTCGAAATGATGTCAGCGAGGAGAACACTGACTGTCGACGAGCAGTGCACGTCACAGACGGAGGCCTTCAACCCGTCGGACTGAGGTGGAGGCGAGGTGCAAGTATACTCACGCCTTCAATCCACCACGAACATTAGCGAGATGGTCAGCGTCGTTGTCGATACCGCCGACAGCTTTGTCACCAAGAACGCGCTCTTCTTGCGCTTCGGGAGAGAGGTCGAGCTTGGAGCGGAGGGACGCGGCCATTGTGTCTGAGTTGACTTCGGTTTGGGACGTGCTTGACTTATGTGTGTGCGATGAGTTGTGGGTATCGGTTTTCGTTGGCGTGTGTCGGCGTTATTGCAGAGGGTGAGGATGCCTTTATGTAAGCTGGGATGTTGTTCGATTGAGTCACTGGTTCCGAATTTTGTTCACCTGCTTATTTGAAGGAAGTAGCTTTGGTGGGTTTCTAAGGAAGGTACGAAGTACGTGAGTCGTTCTTATACCTTTACTTCACTTCCCTCCTGTCACTTCAACGGCAGTTGCGACCACGATTTGCCAGTCATGGCACAGCAACCGGCCTCACCTTGACATGGATGTGGCTGTGCGTGCGAATCGTTGAACGCAGCAGGATCGGTGGCACAGTCACCGAACTCAGTATTGAGATACTCTCGTGTTGTCGCTTTCCTCGTGATGTTGTACCACCCTGTGACATCACAGGCCTGGCGATCTTCTAGGCATCAAGGCAACAACCAGGCTCTGGCAGAAGGAATTCATAGGCAGACATCGCACAAGAACGCGACCTACACGAACAAAGACGCGACTCTGGCCATGATCGTCAAAACAAACATTATCTTTGGGTTCGAAGAGTCGCACGAGAACTTGGAAGTGCGCAGAGGTATGACGTCGTCAGGGTCAAGTTGATCGTCTTCGCCTATAGCTTGGCATCATTTCGAAACAACACATGCCGAACAGGACACGCTGCGATATCGTCGTGGCTGCTGTTCCCAGAATTAGGTTCCTTCAGTGGTCGCAAGGTCCTGAATGGCAGGGATGTGTCTTGCATACACCGGCGGCCTGGTCGTAGACCTATAATGTGAAGATCGGATTTCGCGCCCAGCATCGAACAGGAAGGAGGTGATTACTGACGGGCAGATCGAAAGGATGCTTGAAGCCTTGTACCGAATGCGGCCGAGCAGACGGTCTGCGACCACGTTTCGACATTACATGTGAAGCAGTGGCAGGCCCAGTCCTTTCTGCTGCTCAGCCAGGCAGAGGCGCTTCCAGGCTAAACGTGACCCGCGCGACGCAGGAATGGGAACACCTCCTCGGCTCTCAGAAAGGTTCACTGCCAGAGGCCTCCCGAAGCTTCTCCAGTGACAGAGACAGGAGCGGGCACTGCAAACAAATCTTGCCTACATCCTGGACAAGTGATCGAGGGGATTCCAGCGGTAGTGGCCAATCTTACACCACTGGCTACAATGATCTGAATTCGTACACTCTCACTTGCTATCACTAACCTAGCTATCAGTCCTCTCGGTCCTTTTGACACTGGCATCCGCTTTTGCAGCTTGCTCGGCAGCAGCCTCCTCAGGTGATTGCTCTGACAATTCGTCCTCTGGCTTACGTACACTCTTCCACTCCACAAAGAAGGATGCAATAAAGGCAATGCACGCAAGGCCCAGTGACAGATAGAAGATGTTGTCGATGCCTTTGTTGTACGCTCTTAGTACAACAGGAAGCTGCTGTGATGACAAGCCTTTGCGCAAGTCTGTTGCGCCTGTCTTGGTGATCTGTGAAGCATCAAAACCTGGCAGCTGTGCGGAGACTTCTGACACCAAGGTATTGGAAAGCACTGTTTGAGCGACAGCGACGAACACCGCACCGCTAATCGAAGTCGCGAATGTGATGATCGATACACCGGTGGGGATGTCGGCATTTGACAGCACGGTCTGAGCGGCATTCTGAGGTTGTGCGAGGATGCAGCCGAGTCCTATACCAAGGATGAACTAAAACATCAGCTATGTCACCGTGTGTGAAGAAAGGAGTGTTACCGGAAATGTGACCCACTCCGCCTTGGATGTATCGACACGGAACATCGTCAACAAGCCGGATCCAATGATCGAAATTGCCGAGCCGATGATCAGGAAAGGTGTATAATATCCGAGCTTTGACACTGCAAGTCCTGATGCGATGACTGCAAACACTGTTGAGAGGAAGTATGGCAGCAATCTGACACCTGCAGCGCCTGCGGATGTGTCCTTGATGGCCTGGTGCCATATCGGAAGATAGAATGAGGTCAGGATCAAGGGACCTCCGAAACCAGCCGTCGCCACTGTGGCGGCTGCTATACTTCTTTGCCGAATGATGCGAGGAGGGATTGTGGCCTCTTCTCCTAGCCAAACCTGAGTACCAGCGAATGCTATCATCAAGACGGGACCGAGAACGATAAGCGCGATGACGCGAGCGCTCGACCACGCATACACGACTCCTCCCCACTGTACTGCCAATAGCAAGCATACCACGCCAGGTATGAGAAGAAGATTCCCGATTGGGTCGAATTTCTTGACTTTGTCGAGGAAGCTGCCTTCGAGCCTGAGTAATGGTGGTGAGGCCGGAAGTATGAGTACTAAGCCTGCCAGCGCAACGCCACCCAGTGGAACATTGATCCAGAAGCACCACCTCCAAGTCAGATTCGAGGTGAAGGCTCCGCCAACCAGAGGACCCATGATTGAAGCAATGCCGAAGGCTGCACCGATAAAGCCTTGATACTTTGGTCTGTCCTTCAGGGGAAATATCTTTGTGATGACCAGCTGTCCACCAACCGTGGTTCCTGCGAGGCCAATACCACCCAGAGCACGGCCAACAATGAGAGCATTCGATGTGGGTGCTGCAGCGCAAACGATCGAGCCGACTTCGAAAATTGTTGTCATCAGAACAAGTGTCCACTTCCCATTGAAGTATCTGTACACCTTGCCCATTGGCAACTGGAAGACACATGAAGTCAACAAGAATGCTGACTCGTACCAGGAGATATCTGCAAAGGATTGGAACTCGTTCGAGATGGCAGGAATGGCAACTCCGATAATCGTTCGATCCTGCAAAATGCGTCAGCTCGACCTTCAACGAACAGCGCGCGAACTCACCAGAGCGCAGAGAAATACGACCATATAGACACATAGTACAATTGGTATCGACACTTTCAGAGGAGGATACTCAGTTTGTGTGGATGTTGCTACTTTAGCATTCTTTTCGACGTCGCCGTCCGTCTGAAGCTGGCATTCTTTGCTCTCGCCCATATTAGACATGTTGTTGTTTGTGCGAAGAGTTGTGCTTGCGATCTCATTATGCTGTGTCGTGGTGAGCTCTCCTCGCACCTTTATGTCTTGAGACTCTCTGATCAGACATGACATCTAAGGGCACTCTATGATCTAATCTGGCAATCTGGCAGAGCACGGAACAGACTAGACCGAATCTCGGGCACGGGCTAGCGTCCGAATCACGAACTAACAAAGAAGCAGCGATGAAGACGAATGGCAAAGCAAGGGTCTGCGGAGTGTATAATGCTATAGCGGCGGGAAGTAGGCACCAATCTGATGAACCGTTTCAGGCTATTTCAGGTTAGGCCTAGGGCCATCATCTTCGGGTCCGTCAGACGAGGAAGCTCGATCGATCGCTGTTTCCTACACATGGCCCGGTCAAAGTGGCCAAGTCCGGATGAAGAATCAGTCGTTGCTTGTCCAGCCGGCGAAATCACTGCAAAAACAAGACAATCTCGCTGATTTTGAGTCGCTATATTGATCAGTTCGACAGGCTTCAGATGAGTCCCATTTGAGCATCGGGTCACATGAAATTGCTTGTGGATCTCCCAGCCAGGGAAGGCTATGAAGGTCTAAACTACCCATACAGTACATCAAGCCTATGACTTCCCCAGCACAGGCTAAAGCAAACGCCTTTAGCTGCATTCCATGTGCTACGCGGAAGGTAAGATGTGATCGACTCGATCCATGCTCTCACTGCAAGAGAAGGAAGGGTGATGTCTGCGAATACCCACAGGCTGTTGTGCCGCTAGTCCGAAGGCGCCGAGACGAAGGCAGTCCTAGCATCACTGCAGCCATATTCCAAGTGGAACCCTCCTTGGGACATAACGGTTACGGTGTCAAGAGAAACAACGATGGGGCTATTCGTACCCAGCACGATCGACAACCCCAGGCTGGGCTTGTTGACTACGAGAAGCAGTCGACCTATATTGAAGCGTACGAACCGGCCTAGAAATCTATGTGACGTTGTACTAACGGCAGCAGACCGGTATGGTACTCTTGGAGCGAAGCAAGGACGATTGGAAATGAGAGCTTGGAGCCGGTCAAGGCTCATCAGGGCGCAAGATTGGGACCGTCGACTGGCTATCATAGCACGATACTAGAGAGCGCACCAATATCAGATGAGAACAGTCCCCTGCACCAAAGACACCCTCCTGGCCCGCAAATACAGTCTCTATGGCGCACGTTCCTCAGCAATGTCCACCCATTGACAAAGATGTTCTTTGCCTGGGAGAAGGAGCCTATCCTGCAGAAGGCCTCTGCGGGCACAGAAGGCCTGGACGCAGGGGAGCATAGCTTCTGCTTCTCTGTATATGCTCTCGCAACACTAAGTCTGTCCGACCCAGAATGTCAGGCCCTGCTCGCAGCATCGCGGGAGTCAACTCTACGGACTCTTCAATTGGCCACCGAAGCAGCACTGAGGAGTGCGAATTATGTCTCAACGAGATCCTTGCTTGTAGTCCAAGCTCTTACAATGTACATGGTGGGCAGTTCACCTTACTTTTCCTCCCGAGCTCATGCGTCTACAGCTTTCCATGCGCAATCGCGCCCGGCCCGCAACCCTCTTCACCCTCCTTGGTGTCATCCTTCGAATCTCACAACGCATCGGCATACACCGAGACGGCGACATTCTGGGACTTCCGGTCGTCAAAGCCGAAGAACGCCGCCGTACATGGTGGCAGATCCAATACCTCGAAATCTCCATTTCCCAGCTCATCGGCTGCATCTCAATCACTCTCTACGCAGGCTGGGACGTGAAGCTTCCTGCCAACCTCAATGACGAGGATTTTTCCTCCGACATGACCACTCTCCCACCCAGTCGCGTCGGCCTTACCAGCATGTCTCCCGCGCTCTGGTCCTACTTCGTCCTCGACTACACCCGCCGCATGCGCACACCTCCCACATCTGCCACCTGGATCATCCTGAACGACTCCGGGCCCGAAAACCAAGCCACCATCTACGAGGGCTATCGCTCCATGCTCGCCGACCGGTTCCTGCAATACTGCGAGATCCTTAACCCTTTACACGTGCTCATGCAGATTCAAATCCAGGTCTTCCTCCTGGCCATGCAACGCGTGGGCGCACAACCAAACCTACGCAGCTCACGAATATCAGACATGCCACAAGCCAACCGCGATAAGCTCCTCGCTATCTGCAGAAAGGGCATGGACTACTACATATTGGGCGAAACGACACCAGCACTGGGGAGGTTCAAATGGAACATTGAGAATTACTTCCAGTGGACGGCGATAGTCTATATTCTGATCGAAGCGCATCATAGAGCAGCAACGAGGGAAGCGGAGGGTTTGTGGCAGTTGATCAGCAAGGTGTGTGAAGTTCACCCCAAGTTGATGACGGCAATTCACTTCCCGGAGGTAAGTGCTGTGGCTAGGTTGGCGGTTCTGGCGTGGAGGGAACGGAGGGAGAGTTGGGAGAAGGGGCTCTCAGGCGATGGGTCAAGGGAGCAGACGCTAGAGACGCCATGGTGTGTTGATACCTTCCAACAGATGTTGGACGGTGGAAAACACAGCGAGGAGGGTGAGCAGGTCGCCGTGGATGGGTTGGACGATTTTGATTTTGATTTGATCGA
The DNA here is from genome assembly GCF_001299255.1 of Cyphellophora attinorum. Classification (NCBI taxonomy): domain Eukaryota; kingdom Fungi; phylum Ascomycota; class Eurotiomycetes; order Chaetothyriales; family Cyphellophoraceae; genus Cyphellophora; species Cyphellophora attinorum. The sequence goes on from NW_017253234.1 coordinate 1,159,727, forward strand.
TTGGGAATTCTGGGAGACTGGCGTACGTGCTGTTTGAGCTCAAACGGCTTCGACAGAGTCCAAGCCACATTTCTTCCATCACGATGCTCGGAGCATGAGTAGAACGGAAAAGCTCTGGGAAAGCACGCTGGCTCGATATCTTCTGAATGATGCGCACAGGGAGGCCTCTGTGCTAGTTCACGGGCCTAGATGTTATCAAATTCCGTCTGCAGCATCTCCGTGCGCTGGAACACTGCCAACCTCTTGATGCGCATCGACTCGAGCATCGAATCACCGCAGCTGATAGGAGTCTCCGAGGTAAACGGCCAGATGCGCAGAGGATGTCAATCGTACTGCGAGCACAGCGCAACATCGTTTCGTCGACAGACCTGCACTTGTTTTCGATCACCATAAACCATCTAGGCCTCAAGATCAACCTAACTGAGCGATCTACTACTTGCCTCCGAAGTCGTGAGTTTGCCAAGAGTAGAATGCAGAGTCCAGACCTGGTTGGTAAATCTACGCTTTGCCACGAGTAATACTCGATTGCGTGTACTTGAAGTCTTGGCTGTCTTGCCTGGGTTGAGGAAATAGATCTCCGAGATTTGACATGAGGCAGAGTCCCCTTGCAGGATGAAATCGGTTAGATTCATGAGCTTGATGACTTCGTCATGATCGGCCGAGTTCCGGGCTGCATAAAGTCTCGGATCAAGTGATTCAAGGGATGTGCGAGAGAGCGGAGTCAGCTGCAGAAAGCGAAGGTCAAAATTGTTCCAAGTATGATTGCAAGTGATCATGAAGCCATGCCCTTGGCACACGATCGAACAATGTTCAACCGGTGTTGTGTCTAATAGGGACGCTCTTGACGTTAAGCGTTACCTCAAAGAGCCCTAGGTACCTGCCGAACACGATGCGCTTTTTCTTCACAAGGGCAGGTATATCCGACATTCATCGAATCGTACTCCCCTTTTATGCTTGTGTGGCTGTATGGCGGGGTAGTATCTGCAGAAGGAGGGGCAAAGTCCGACATTGCCGCCAAGCGCACAACATTCTCAGTCCCAGCATGTAAGAGCTGGGGACTTTTCTGGGCGGTCAAGGCGCATGGTCAACCTTGCTGGTCTGGAGCGGACCACGCTCTTGATATGCAGGGAATGACGCCGTCGAGCAGAAAATATGTCCGGGACCCAAGGCAGTGACCTTGGATCCATCTAAGATACTGAACCCATATCCCCTTGGCTGTAACGCCATGAGCCAACCTGCATCAATCCGCTACAGCCCACCACCCAGCACAAGGCCGTCATTACACCCAATGTGCTGTAAAGAATATGTGAAACGCCACTTGTGCATAACAGCCTTATTCATGATCTAGGCACGCTTGTTGTTGATGCCCTTGAGTTCGACCTCGCTGCGATTCGTTAGTGACGATGCTGGCGGCGTAGGTATGACGCAGGGAGGGAACATGGTTAAGGTACTGCATCGATGCTAGCAACAATGCAACGGAGATGCAAACGTGAATGAGAGGGAAATGCTTGGGTTACTCACAAGATCAGTGTAGCATTCGGGGGAATCAGACCCGGGAAGCCTCTAGAGAGCACGAAGTGTCAGTCCCAGTTCCTTGGAAAGCACGCGACCTCGATCGAAGCGTTGGACGAGATCTAAACACTCCGAACCAGATCTTGCAGATGCTGTGTAACGCAAAGACAGCTTCGTATAGCTTACCTGTCACCATATGCCATTTTACTGTAGGAAAACTGGTTAGCTCCGATGCTCGTCACATTTGGAATTTATCCACACTCACCCCGGGATGGTAAGAACAGCTCTCTCGCCCAAGGTCATTGTCGGCACGCCTTGGTCCCAGCCTGTGTATAGCATCAGCAAACAGGAGTGCGAGCAGGTTTCGAAAAGCGGTCTTACCCTGGATGACTCTACCAACTCCAATTTTCGTCTCGAAGTCACCACGTCCGACAGAGCTGTCAAACCTGAATTGGTCAGTAGGCACGATACCCGCTGTAGGTTCGCAACTCACTGTTTACCACGGTTTTTCTCTTCTCCCTCTTCGAAGAGCCAGCCGGTGTACTCCATGGTGACAGTGTCGCCGTTCTGAGGCTTGTCGGTCTTGTTGCCCTCCTTGATAATCTCCTTCTTCAATTCAGTGGCCATCGTGGTAGTGAAACGCTTTGCGGGAGGGTTGACTGAAGACTAGGCTTTGTGGTCTTGAGTGCGCGTGATCTTGAGGTAGAAAAGAAGTATTTGGAGGGGCAAGGGGTAGAGATATAAGCTTGAGAAGGAAGTCGGCGGAAGGTTTCGATGATGGAAGGAGCGAAAGACAATGATGTGCGTGAAGCTAAGCCGAGCGAGAGCCTTTGTGACAGCTTGCTCGGTACGCAATCGCGGTGGACACTGCTAACCCTGCCAGCCATCGTGTCTGAGGAATGGCAGTTGCCCAGTTGCCCGCACTAGAGCCGTCAGTTGAACTTCGTGCTTTTGGCGTCAGTATACAGTGCTACTAGTCCATAAACAGGGGCGACTCAGAGCTTGGTTCCGATTTCCAGGGCGAAAAGTTTACTTGCCCTTGGGTGCAAATCAATGCGAGTCGCATGTGGAGAGAACAGTCTTTGGTCACGCTTCGGAAGGAAATTCCATATTGCACGACAGCAAAATGCTCCCTGGAGCTATTCTATCTTCCGGGGTTGGTTTTGTTGCTTATTTTCTAGTGAGGCTGAAGCCAGACCAATTCGGGTATGTTTGAGCATCCGAGAATGCAGATTGACAAGGTCGTGGATCCGAAACCACATGGCGAGGCCACACATCGTATTCAAAATAATTTGGCGAACATGTGAGTGTAACCACTCATTTTGCTGCAACGTGCGACTGAAGAGCCGGAGCCGGCCCGTCGTCACCCAATCAGCAATCATTTATGTGCACCACACCTCCCTAGAACTGTGACCGCTGATGCATTCGAGCATGCAAGTGCCTAACACTCGCGGACCTGGTTGCTGCCAACTTGCTGGGCATGCACAAGTTCCATGCACCACTTGCTGCCAATGCGATCTCTGAGCCGTATCACTTATCGTAGCTGGATGACCTTCTAACTTTATGCTAAGTTCACTGGAACTACATTTCCACGTCAATCGCTCGTCACATACAGCTTGATCGCTGGATCATCGTGCAGAACTGACAGATTCGACAGAGGCCGTGATTGATCACGGCATAGCCTTGCGGCTTTGTACACGAAAAGGGCGGACTTTGGTGCTCCGGTACTGCAGAAAGCATTTTCTCGTTGGGGTTGGTGAGAAAGATATGCACATGCCCGCTCTGCATTAGCTCGCAGAAGTACTGCCGTTCAATACTTTACTTTCACGAATCTCGTAGATCAGACAGGGCGGCTATACCGAACTCCATATTTGCGAACCTGTGGTCGACTGTTTTCGCCGGACTGTCAACATGTTTGACATAACATAGGTGGGTGATACCGCAAGATTTGACGAATTCGATGGCCTCGACGAAGCCATACGCCACATGGTCGATACCATGGCTGTCATCGGACAAGCAGAAACGAATGCCTTTGCTTAATGCAAGCTGGTCAAGGCGGTCAGTCAAATCATCAGCTGAAACGACAACTCACCTGACATATGGCTCGACCCGGATATGGTTCGCGCATGCCTTTGCGTAGAGCTGCGGTATTGACCTCTAAGACTCCACCATAGGCAGCGATAAAATCCAGGTTTCGCTCAATTCGACCCCAGACCCCGGACATCTTGGTGAAGGTGCTGTTGGGATCCTCGCTCTTGAGGCGAATGAGATCGAAATGCCCTATCACCGGAGGCTTCACTGCTCGCATCATATCGAGTTGCGCATCGAAGTAATCTTGGAATAAGAGCTCGTCTGATCCGCCAGCTTTCTCCCTCGCCTGATCATACATGCCCTGGTCGTAGTCGATAGGAATGGTATGAACATGGTGGACAGAGCCGACGAAGAAGTCGAATGAATGACCGCTGATGCTCCGCTCGATGAGATCCCGGGATTCTGGACGGATCCAGTCGCTTTCGAAGCCAATCGGCAATTCGATGCGGCCTTTGTACTTGTCTCGTAGCCGACTTGCCTCAGCGTAATAAGCGCTTTCATTTGCGTAGTGCTTTTCGAGACTGTAATTGCCATCTTTCTCTTCTGGATAGAAGTCAATCTCATGCCTGGGCATGTGTTCTGTCAGAGCAAATACGCGCAACCCTTTGGTGATGGCAGTCTGAACAACCTCCTCCAACGTGTTCACGGCATGTCCAGGGCAGAATTGCCCTGAGTGGCTGTGGTGGGAGAACGGCATGCCTGCTGAATATGACCTATCAACATGCGAGATCCTCGCGATCGGACTTTGACGACAGGGATGTGCGCCAGAAGGTGCGGGCCGATGCCATGCGCGTTCCTTGCCACTCGAGCCGGGAATTGTTCTCGTTCGCGCAAACCCAGAGTACTGGACTCAGAGACTGTGAGGACGACGACTTAGAGAAAGGAAAGAGGCAACAGGGACTCTAGAAGGAAGTCGCGCGATCGGGAACAGTGGAGCCGATTCAGACCTTATTTGCGCGATCTGAAGTTCAGGTGCTAGATCAGGTCAGATTACCTTCACCCATCAAGTATCGAAGTCTGGACCCACGCATCATGTACCGGTTCACGTGAGAAACAAAGGCAATGCCCAAGGTCGGGTACGGCGGCACGCATACGCACAATTTTGAGTGTCGTCCTCGCCTTAAAGTCCCAGCGCAACACGAAACCTCTTCTGAGTAGGTCGAGCGCGTTCTGTTTCCGACGCTTGTAGGGCTTAAACACTCAAGAAGTTTATATATTTATTGACCTCGTTTTTGCGGTAAAATCCGTTCGAATTTCGCACACAGATTTGGGGAATTGGCGCAATGGTAGCGCGTAGTGAGTGCAAAAACGACGACCTAAAATACTCTTTCTAATCAGTAGTTCAGGCTCTCCTATTCAACACCTGTAGGCAAGCTAAGGCTGTGGGTTCGAGTCCCATGTTCCTCGGCACTTCAAGCAGCACACGCTGCGTTTCGCTTTTTGTCTTTTTGATCCCTCGGGCCAGTGGAGATTGCCGATTGCAGATCGTCGTGCGGTGCAAGCATTTCCGCCGGCTTCTTCAATCCAGGTAGAGCCAAAGCTCTCCGGACGCGGTGCCAGAAGCTGCTTAGTCGAGGTCTCCAGGCTGGCAGCCCTTGGCGCTGGTTCTCCTGAAGATCTCTCTCTTCACCTCGTGTCGAGCGACGTGGCACGGGAAGCATGAGCGAACACAACACAGTCTGGCCTACTCTGCAAACTTGAGCGACCAAGCGACTTCTGACTACTCTGACGACGCACCACGCACATGGGCATCGTGCTGAATAAGAACGTTACCATACAATCGTGAGGACGGGGAGCCTACACACCAGCACTGAAGCTAGAGCACTTTCCTTCAGATCTGTCGCAACCATCTTAGCAACGCCTCAGCGCCCTCTCCAAGCTGGACATCGTTCTGCACATGGTGGCCCGCTCTGTCGATCTCCACGAAAGCAATACCGCGATCTTTACCACCTTTGATCTTCTCGAAAGCCATCCGGTACTCCGCCACCATTCTCTCCGCCGTTCCTTGGACTAATATATCCGCTTTTCCATTCAGCAGCAATACTCTGTCTCCTTTCAGTTAGCGGCCTCCGTCATCCGTGATATTAGGCACCACATCTGCAGCCTCCGTCCTTCTCAACACTCCGGTACCGTCCTTTCTGCCCAGTGTCGCAAACGGCCACCGCATAGCTTCATAGTCCGGTGCCCATCTCCCAAACTCCTCCACATCCTCCAGCTTAGTATCCAATCCGAAGTAAGCCTTTCTCATCAGCTCTGGCGTGGAGATGTTACTCTTCGGATGCAAGGCATGCAGCACTAGACGCAGATTGACCAAAGGATCCATCCTAGCCCAATTGTCGAAGATGGGTCGGCGCCGAAGTGAGGAATACTTCCGATCAGTCCGAGGGCTGGGGTAGTGATAAGTGACCGCGACAGGAGACACTGGACGAGTTCGCCACCAGCAGAGTGGCCCACGAGGACTGGCGGCCGTCCCGACTCGAATGCGCGAACAGCGTTGATGCCAGCGAGCAAGTCATCGCACATGTCCTGGTGTGTCACGCCCCAGACCATTCCAAACCAGGAGCTAGGCAGCCAGCTAGCGCCGTGACCGCGGAGGGAAAGAGCATAAGTCGTGCCGCTGTAGTTGTGTGCGCGCAGGCAAGTCATCCACTCAAGCCAGACGGAGGCGTGGCCGAAAACACCGTGCTGGAATAGTATGGGGTAGGCATCTGGGTCTGGATTGCTTGCCGAGCAGACCAGAAGCTCGAGTCGGTAGTCTTGACCAAGCCGACCCTCGGCTGAGGATAGGCTGGGGATGAAGTGGCGAGAGATGTGCGGTGGGAGTGGTCGGAGCTTGGGTTGTGACCTAGTTCGGCGGAAGTGGAGGTTATAGTAGCCCGCAAGTACTTCATTGACAAGGTAATTATAGAGTGTCGAGAAGAAGGTAGCGAAAGACATGCTCCTGGGCTGTGTGATCTCGCGGCTCGTGCTGTCTTGTCATTCCCAGCGGTCAGAGGTAGTGATTCTCGTCCGACCATATATTTGCACGGCGAAAAGACGTTATTGTCTAGGGTTCCGAGGATAGGGAGGCCTTGCTGTGCGAGTAGCCCCCAATATTGAAGGTGGGCATACTTGGATGATCTGGCCCTTAGAAACACAAAATAGTGGGCCTTACCGTTGTGTCTGCGCAGCGTGTCCCGGCACGCAGTTCTTGTCGCAGTTTTGTATTTAGTTGATTCACCAGCTCTTTTGTTATATGGTGATTGCCTCCTTCACTCTTCTGTTCTCATCGACGATAAGTCTCAATTGACGGCCTTTCCAATCTGCTGTTCCCGAACCGCCAGCGACTCGATTATTCGGCTTGAATATACCGTTTCTGAGCGTCTCGGTATAGAGCTCATATGCAGGAAAGTAGCCGTCAACAAAGTGAGTGACTTCGTCGTCGGTCATGCCGCCACCTCGCACGCGCCTAGTAGTCGCCTCCTGCTGTAGTCGCCATTTGTAGACGAACAATGGATCTGCTGCATCGATATGTACAAATACGTCGAAGTAAGACCAGAGTCGTGAATATTGGTCCAATGCTGTATTGATCGTTGTCACTGACTCCTCAGTGTTGTGACCGAGTCGGCCTGTATAAGAATATTGGTCGTTGGCGGCAGCACTAGCCGCTGAAGCATGTTTGCGCGTGAGCTCATCGACTTGTAGCGGTTGAAAGCCGACGCACCAGCCCTCGAACAGAACAATGTCTACAGGCTCCGTGATTGATTCCCATTCTGCTTCAGGCAGTCTGTCGCCCTTTCCAGAAAAGAGGGCTTTGTTGTACTGCGGAATTTTGGTCGGTCGATTGTGACTCAAATCCTCAAATATTGACAATGCGAGCGCGATGTCGTGAGTCGATGGCTGACCGCGATGCTGGAGCAATGGGTTGGACGGATTGGCTTTTCCAAGCTCTAGTTGATCAGCATGCGTGAGATATAGATCATCTAAGGAGAACACGGCAGGCTTGAGCCCCTTCGAGGCGAGTGTGCGTTTGAGCTCAGTGACGAGCACTGTTTTGCCAGCGCCCTGTACACCATTGAGGCCGATGAAGAAGGGTTTATTTGGCTGCTTCTCACGGTGCTTTGCGAGATGGGAAAGAATGAACGGGATTACGACAGGAGATTTGTCGTCAATTATTTCGGCCATGACAGCGTACAGCTCAGTGACAGACGCTAATCTCGAGGTGCCCTACCTGGTGCCAAATTTTGGAATTGAAGAAGGAGACACGCCTCAATTATGGTCCTTCTCGTCGGAGTGGTTGCCGATGGAGGCGGACTGACTTTGTCCGCTCTGTGCTCTGGGCGAAAAGCAACCGCGATCACAACATTAGTAGCTCCCTGAGCTGTGCGACGACTCTCACCATACGACAAGATACTTGCAGATAGACTTGATGCGGTCACGAGTGCTGGCAGCGAGGATTTTTAAGTGAGCATGCACATGCCGCTCCCACAGTCTGGGGCATGGGGAAGCGGTGCTCATCGGAAGCATGGATCACGGGGCTGAGTGTCCAGGTGCCGCTGAGTGATCCCGTGAAACAAGCAGCATGTGCGAATTGCCATTTGCAGCGGCTTTCAATTGACATTCTCCAAAGCTGCCTACCAAACGCTAGTTGCCTTCGCTTTGAGCCCTATACTTATTAGTAAGCTTTCGGCTTCGTGCTCATGCCAATGCCTCGGCTTGTTGAACAGGTGACGCTCGGTTCCAGGTGAAGATGTGTCGCGAGTCGTCGTCCATCATCACAGGTGTTCTGATCCGAAGACCTTACACGGCCGTAGCTCTGGCCTCAAAACACTCTTTGCTCCTGAGCCATAATCAATCTTCTGCTGGTTCTATCACTTACAAATAAGACATCCTACCCCAGGCCAAATCCAGCTTCCCCGCAGCCGCATGCAGATACATTAAACCGCAACCATGTCTGAGTTGAGATACGATGGCCAGGTAGTCGTGGTGACGGGTGCCGGTGGTGGACTGGGTAAGGCATACGCCCTTTTCTTCGCCTCAAGAGGCGCAAGCGTTGTCGTCAATGACCTTGGAGGCTCTTTCAAGGGTGAGGGCCAGGGCACAAAGGTACGATCACATGCCACATACAAGGGTCTGCTACTTACCTTACCATAGGCCGCCGACCTAGTCGTTGACGAGATCAAGAAAGCTGGCGGCAAAGCCGTAGCCAACTACGACAGCGTCGAGCATGGTGACCGCATCATTCAGACCGCCATCGACGCCTTCGGTCGCATCGATGTCCTCCTCAACAACGCTGGCATCCTTCGGGATATCAGCTTCAAGAACATGAAAGATGATGACTGGGATCTCATCATGAAAGTTCACGTACAAGGTGCTTATAAATGCGCAAGAGCAGCATGGCCTCATTTCCGGAAACAGAAGTATGGACGAGTCATCAACACAGCATCCGCAGCTGGTCTATTCGGTAGCTTCGGACAATGCAACTACTCTGCAGCAAAATTGGCTCAGGTTGGCTTCACCGAGACATTGGCAAAGGAAGGCCAGAAATACAACATTCTATGCAATGTCATTGCTCCAATCGCCGCCAGCCGCATGACAGCGACCGTCATGCCACCAGACGTGCTCGAAAACCTCAAGCCAGACTGGGTTGTCCCACTCGTTGCAGTTCTTGTACACAAGTCCAATGTTGAGACTGGGCGCATCTACGAAGTCGGTGGCGGCCACGTGGCTAAGCTTCGGTGGCAGCGAGCAAAGGGCGCACTCCTGAAAGCGGATGACTCGATGACTCCAGGTGCAATCTTGGCCAAGTGGAACGATGTTGTCGACTTCTCCCAGCCCGAATATCCAAATGGCGTCGCTGATATGGTTGCTAAGCTTGAAGAAGCCGGAAAGCTGCCCAGCAATGAGCCTGGCGAGAAAATCGAATTCAAGGAGAAGGTCGTCCTCGTGACGGGCGGAGGCGCCGGACTTGGTCGACTGTACTGCTTGCACTTCGCCAAACTCGGCGCAAAAGTCGTCGTCAATGATCTCGTCAACCCCGATACGGTTGTACAGGAGATCCAGAAGCTTGGTGGCACTGCCGTTGGCAACAAAGCCTCAGTTGAGGATGGTGATGCTGTTGTCAAGACTGCGATTGACAACTACGGCCGCGTTGACATCCTCATCAACAATGCCGGTATACTTCGCGATAAGGCTTTCGCAAATATGACCGATGACCAGTGGAATATCATTCTGAACATCCATCTGAACGGCACCTACAAGGTCACCAAGGCTGCTTGGCCATACATGCTGAAGCAGAAGTACGGCAGAATTGTCAACACGACCAGCACAAGTGGCATCTACGGCAACTTCGGCCAGGCCAACTATGCTGCCGCCAAGCTTGGCATACTCGGCTTCTCTCGTGCCCTAGCCCTCGAGGGACGCAAGAACAATATCTTCGTCAACACGATCGCGCCTAATGCCGGCACGGCTCTCACTCGCACAATTTTGCCGGAAGAGCTTGTTCAAGCATTCAAGCCAGACTACGTTGCGCCCTTAGTCTTGCTGCTCTGCTCCGACCGTATGCCCGATCCACCAACAGGCTACCTTTTCGAGGTCGGCAGCGGCTGGCAAGCACGCACTCGCTGGCAACGGTCCGGTGGTCACGGCTTCCCTGTCGATGTCAAACTCGTCCCGGAAGAGGTCGTCAAGTACTGGAAGAAGATCAACGACTTCGATGATGGTCGCGCAGACTACCCAGAAGGTGGTCAAGATGGTCTGAAATCGATCATGGCCAACATGGAGAACAAGTCGAAGAAATCCGACTCCGGCACAGACTATCTCGCCGCGATCGAGAAAGCCAAGAACGCCAAATCTTCTGGCACCGAATTTTCCTACGACGACCGAGACGTCATCCTCTACAACCTCTCCCTCGGCGCCAAACGCACCGAATTGCCACTCGTCTACGAGAACAACGGCGACTTCCAGGTCCTGCCCACCTTCGGTGTCGTTCCCTTCTTTGGCGCCTCTTCACCCTTCTCCATGGACGAAGTCGTCCCCAACTTCTCGCCTATGATGCTCTTGCACGGCGAACAATACCTTGAAGTTCGCAAGTTCCCCATCCCAACACAAGCCAAGACCATCTCCTATCCGAAACTTGTCGAGGTCGTGGACAAAGGCGCTGCCGGCGTCATTGTCACTGGCATCGTCACGAAAGACGCCAACACTGGCGAAGACCTCTTCTACAACGAGTCCACCGTCTTCATCCGAGGCTCTGGCGGCTTCGGTGGTCCCAAGAAGGGCAGCAACCGCGGCGCGGCCACGACTGTTCACCAGCCGCCCAAGCGTGCACCTGATGCCGTGGTCGAGGAGAAGACTACTGATGATCAGGCCGCACTGTACCGTTTGAACGGCGATCGCAACCCGCTGCACATCGATCCGGAGTTCAGCAAGGTTGGTGGCTTCAAGATCCCGATCCTGCACGGTCTGTGCTTCTTTGGGTTCAGCGGCAAGCATGTTGTGCAGACGTACGGGCAGTTCAAGAACATCAAGGTCAGATTCGCGGGCACAGTGCTGCCAGGCCAGACGCTGGTCACTGAGATGTGGAAGGAGGGCAGCACGGTTGTGTTCCAGACGAAGGTCAAGGAGACTGGGAAGCTGTGCATTGCGGGCGCTGGGGCGGAGTTGAGGGGAGATGCAAAGGCGAAGCTGTAAGTGTTGGTGAGGCCTGCGTCTAGGTGAATAGCAGGACGTGAGGCACTGATTCGGTGGACATGTTCTGCTGGGATCAGAAGTTGTCGACTGGGATCTAGGGCAGCGGCGTTCAACATATGTATGCTGCAATTGATTGCAGCCCCAGCACCGCACCCATGGATTCAATTTTGCAGGTGAATTGACCCGTTTTTGCTTGAACTCGGTGACAGTGGGTTGGAGAAGGCTGCGAGGTTGGGCGTTTTTGCTGACCACCTGCAGGCCTTTGTGCTGCTCATTGTAGATTTTCAAGCTGGGGAGGGCGCTGAAAGCCTATTGTTATTTCCCTGATCAAGTCACCAAGTTTGGGATAAGCCTTGCTCGAGCTTTGAAACACCAGGAAAGACGTAACGGGAAACCCTAGCCAGGGAGGACGCTGCAGAAGTTGACAAGTGCACGTTGGCGACGTTGCTCAGCTCTTGCTCTCGTAGCTTGGCTGGATCGCAGATATGACTGCATACGCCTGAAGACGACCAGATCTTGAAAGGGGGTCTGCCGTACATTTATTGTCACAACACTTCTTCAACCTCTCTATCCTCGTCTATCCTACCTTGTCCATTCTCACCCTCCTCATCTCGCATCAAGACATTCACTAATCGCTCGATTGCTTCCCCTACCGCTTCATCCTTCACATGAGCATGACATTCCCTGATTATAGGATACACCTGCACATCTCTTAATCGATCTCTGCCCCCTCTTGTCGTCGTTAGCAACGTCAGACTCTCCAGATGCGTCACCAGTATCTCGTTGTCCGACTCGCGTTCCTTGTCTGGCGGCAGAAGCTGCAGATCTGGTAGCATCTTCTCCATTTCGTCGTCTGGGAAGCTTTCGCTGCCGGCAAGGGGGAGGAGGATGTATGGCAGGATGTCCATTTCTGCTTGCGAGGCAGAAGGAAGGGACAGCAGAGCCGGATGCGCGCTGATCTCGAAGCATACGTTCTTGAGCGTGGATGCCACGCCTCGGCGGCGGATCAGAGAGGGATGATCCGTGAAGACAAATATCTTTGATAGGGGAGTGACATCGTCGTAGGATTGTGGCTGGACAAAGTACTTCCTGACAGACTCGGAGGTGCCTGATAGAGATGCCAGCAGGTAGCTGAGGTGATCAAAGGCGGTGTTGGACGGGCTGGAGACGAATAGATCCAGGAGTTGGTTGAGGGCGATGTCGGATTTGGATGTGGTTGTCGGCGGGCGCTTGATGGTGAGGAGACGGGAGAGGGAAGGTTCTGCGCTGAGGTTCGCCAGAAGTTCGCACAGCTCAGACGGATTGGGCTCTTTGGGATCCTACCATGCTGCGTCAGCTCTGGCGTGCAGTGAAATGAGCGCCTTACTGCGACTTTCCGAACCAGGTCATTGACCACATTATCGTCCTGGGCCAGGTTTACCCTGATCTCCTCGTCATGGCTACTCAAGTTGATCAAGATTGTGAGAGCATTCTTGGCTATCGCCTGTGGCTGATGTCAGAATATCGACTGGGCTTGTGTCACAACGACGCATCCGCCACAAGGCAGATCAGGCAAACCTACCGGATAGTCCCGTATAAGCAATTTGAGATCTTTGATGGGCAGCAACTGGTGTGCCTTGAATATTGCCGGCTGTGACGAATATCCAACCAGGTTTTCGCACGCTCGAATACCATGTCAGTCGCTCCGGCCTGCTTCGCTGGAATTTGACGCCTACCTATTTGACGAATCTGGGTATTACCGTGGTGCAGGAACTCGACCAGCTGTGATTGACGTCGTTAGAGAAAGCGGCGTCGCGGTTGCCAGAGCGCTGATAGCTTACCTCTTCCAGTTCTGTCGGCATGCTCGATGACCTCAATTACAAATGCAGCGCGTATGCAAAGAGACAGGAACTTTGGTGTCAGCAAAAATGTATGAACCAAAAATCCTCTCCCACATTCTTCATTCTGGGCTAGCGTGAACAGGTGGGTGGCGGTGTTCGTCCCTAGCAGCTTTCCCTTTCTCCCCTCTCTGGAGGCCTCTGCCGCCTTTTCGTCGCATACCCGGTCTCTGTGCCTTCCATGATTCGTTAAAGACAGCTCGAGTGTGATAGCGGCGCGGCTCTCACCGCGTGACCAAAATGCAGCCCTTTGGGTCAAGTTCGCTAGGCGTTTGCCCAATTCACCCTCTCTTCGATTGCCGCAAGAAAGGTGATTTTGGTAAGGCAGGCGAGCGGCTTCATAAATGCAGGTAATGGGCCATCGATCTCTCCACCTTGACGAAGGTGTTGCCTATCGGAAAGACATAATAACAATTTCATGCGCCCAACTGCACCTCAATACTTCTGTTTCAACGTGGTAGGTCGCATGTTCGCTTCCCCTTGAGAAGCGCCGCCGCATTACTGCCCAATACACGTGTCAACACCTCAGCAATTTATCGACAATGGGCGACATAGCGCGGGGCATCGCGCCCTCAGTCGCTGTGCAGGACCTACGCACCCAAGTCAAAGCGATTCGTCGCAAGACCAACACGCTGATTGATTACTACATCTACCCAGAGCCCACCCCGTCGGCGTTGGCTGCATATGACCCGCGTCTGGCAAAGCTTGACAACAGATTGACGGTACTCGAAAAGATCGACTATACGGAACTCGGATACCTCATCGAAGATTCCGATGCCCTGGCAGCGCAGTATCTGATGGACATGATCGTCCAGCTCCTCAACGCTATCCATGGTGTCGACCAGCTCTTCGTCAATCACTATGATCCACGCCTGGAGGAGCGCAAGCCATTTGGCACGATTTACGATCTGCTTGAGTTCCGGGAGAAGCAGCTTGAAGAAACGAAGGTAGCGCAATTGACCGACCGCTACAAACTCAAGCCGGAGGACAGGCGCGACAATCAGGTTGGTCAGATCTGTCGCGGCGCCATTCAGATGATCAACGGCCGCGATCGCGGCGATGTTGCCCACGTCTCGGAGCGAGAACTTCTAACAGACAACATCGCTCGTCTAGCAGAGTTTCAAGGCGTGTACTTGTGGTGGAAATGCACGAGCTGCGACTTCCGGCTTCGCTATCACGTCAACTCGTCCTTACACAGCAGCATTCATTCAACAGAGGAAATCAGATCGCATCCAAATGTTAAAGTGGAGTACAAGTCGGCCTTTCTGGTCAAGTCGCATCTCTACGTGCCAAGGCGGCGAGACAGCTCCCGCGGCGGCAACCTTAGAGCGTCGCCGCCGCTGCCAACGTCAAAGTATGCTTGCTTGTTCTGTTTAGCGCACGGATCCAACAACAGTTTCTCGACTGGTCGCGCGTTGGCCACGCACATTGCTGATAATCATCGTGGATCAAAGAAGCAGCCAGCTCCACTGATCCTGTTGAAGTTCAAGGTCGCGATCAAGGGACAGAAACCGGAGCACGTCCATCGATGGGACGTCAATTTTACTTGAGCGCAATCACAGCACCAGTTATCGTTACATCCTTTTCTCACGAAGTAGACAGATTCACGCAGAGGTGACTGACAAAGCAATTCGATTCCCAGCACACGGCCGTTGAACCGCAGCTTCCACACGACAGAGTTCTCCTGGTTGACATAAGGCGCAGTTATTCCAATTTGGAGAATACTCCTGGCCCAGTACAGTGTCGGTCGAGCGACAAAGCTTCCCAGCAGCCACCTATTTGAAGACAACCGGATCCTTAGTCTCCGCGCCGTCCAGACTGACATTATGCTCCCTCTCAACCCGACTGCCTTGGTCCTTGACACTCCGCTCCTCTCCCAACTTCCTCAGCTCCGAATCTACGCCTCTGTCCCCAGTTTGCAGACCTTGCGAACCGCCACCACCCTTGGGCTGGTTGCCGCCCCGGTGCAGCTCATTAGACGTCTGGCCAGAGCTCGGCTTGCCGATGCCGGTGTGCACGTCCCCAGATGTCGCGCCGGGGAAATCCAGCGGGTCAGCACGCATGACCGCGGAGTCATTGTCGGCTTGTCCTGGGATGGCGTCGTCGCCCTGCGGGTTGGGTGTAAAGGTGTTGGCTTTGGGGGCTGTGCCGGGCGGGTGGGCGGTGGCCGAGAATTCAGGGGCGTGGTCTGCTGGGGAGGTTTTGAGGCCGACTTGGTGCTATGGGGTGTGTCAGCAGGCTCGATGCTCATAGCACTCAGAGGATGAACTGGCTCATGAAAACCCGACGAGATGGGTCCCTCGCTGGCTACGATGATGGAAATAACGGAGATCAACATACGCCTTGTGTGGTGAGCGGCTCGCTCTGAGGAGGACCAGGCATGAATTCGCCCTGGTTGGTCAGCGATTCCGGATTCTTGTTTGCTCGGTTGTCTGCCATTTTGGGCTTCGATCGGTTACCGAAGATGGGCCTTTATCAAAATTTCGACAGCAGGCAGGGAAGAATGGTGGTTTTTGTTTCTACAATAGTGGGAATGAGACGAAACCAAAGCACAGTGTGAATATAACACACGAAACAACGACTGATGATGAAAGATGGATCTTATTTCTGCTTCGGGCATCGATGACCTACCGACATCAACACGACGTCATAAATCACAGAGCCTTTGCTTGCGCTCCAGCTGGTTCACAAATGACTACCTACCATATCGGATGTGAGATCATGCTTCCACTAAAATCTCCAGCAGCGGGCCGTCATGTTTCTACCAGAGAATTTAATTGATCAATGATTCATGGTGCAGGAAATGTCCATCCGAGCCAATCACACTCACCCCAGGTCCGCCTGAGTAACGTATGTGAAGTTGTACGTCGAGCTTTACTGCAGCCCGTACCTAACTATCTCTTGTTGTCGTGCTTTGTGGGATTCACAACGCCATACAAATTGCTGCACCATTTGGACGCCGCTACCCTTTACCTATTTGAAAGGCGCTGCCACCAAGCAGGGCAACAACAAGACAAAGCGCTCCGCAAGATGCATTGCATTCGCTCTATCGTAGCTCACGCTTCAGAACAGATGGCAGAGTTCGAGATCATACGGCAACCTGCGCAGGACGGTCGTTGCTGTCGCAGAGCATCCGAGACCAATAATTGAAACTTCTGGATCCTACAGGCAGATTTAGGCAACTGAGGCAGGCACAGCAGGCAAACGACTCCACTTTCTGGGACTAACTCGGTCTTGCAGCATCTCCAATTGGTTGGTGAAACCAAAGCTCCCGGAAGCCACGAGGCAATTGCACCTGCCTTCGTCTCACCTGCTTTGTTGAAATTTGCGATTGCACGCCGACGCGTCATGCCAGATCGCGCTCGGTCAACTTTTTCATGCAATTCCGAGCTTCACTGTAATTCTTACCACCCACTATCTTCGATCCGAGCACATTCTAAAGCTTTCGATTTCCCTTGAATTGTTCTTCAATCTCATCAACCAATCACCAACATGCCGCCCAAAAAGCGCAAAGCAGATGCCGCTACGTCCTCTGCACCGACCAAGAAGACTCAAAAGATTGCAGACGCCGAGTTCTTGAACTCGCTCTCATCATCGCCGGCGCCAGATCCGAAGCAGGCCAAGAATCTTGCAGTCCAATTGGACGAGCAATTCTATGCAAGCAGCAGTAAGTGCGCAACTGTCAACATGGCGATCGATGACTGACACTCTCAAGATGGTGTCGTATACGTCGACGATGAAGGCCTCGTCTACGATGCTTGTCTCAACCAGACCAATATCACCGGCAACAACAATAACAACAAAGTGCGTTCAACGATTCTCTGCCCCCACTGTTTACTGACTCAGCAGTTTTACTTCATTCAGCTCATCAAAGCGCCAAAAGGCACATCATACTATTGTCATACACGATGGGGCAGAGTCGGCGAAACGGGCAAATCCAACACAAATAGCTATGGTTCTCTGGAGGACGCCATGGCAGACTTCGGCAAGAAGTTCAAAGACAAGACTGGTCTGAAGTGGGAGAATCGAAAAGACCCACCCAAGGAGAAGAAGTACACATATCTCGAAAAGAGCTACGACGTGCAAGAGGAACCAGAAGTCAAAGTGGAGGACAACAACCCTGTCGTGGAGAGCAAATTGCCGCCCCAGAGCCAGGAACTGCTAAAATTCATCTTTAACGATGACCACTTCCAGACCACAATGCGGCAGATGGGATATGTAAGTTAGCCGTCTTTCTTACTGAGACTGGAAGTGCTGACGACGATCTAGAACAACGAGAAGCTCCCACTCGGCAAATTGTCCAAGGCTACACTCAAGGCCGGCTTCAATATCCTCCAAGAAATCGATGAAGTTCTTCGAAATAAAGACACTGCAATGGAGAAGTACGGCAAACATTGGTCCTGGGTGTGCGACGAGATATCAAGCAAATACTACACCACCATTCCTCACATCACGGGCCGAGCCAAGCCTGAAAGCATTGATGATCTCGATAAGGTCAGCGATGAGGCAGCCATGCTGGTATGTCCTCCAAATGCAACGTTGCTGTGTACTTACTAATGCTACTAGGATTCATTGGCGGAGATGTGTGTGTCCGATACGATCAAGTCCGCTAAGGGTAGTCCCGATGAAGCGACTGTTGCCCTTATCGACAAGCAATTTGACGGACTCAACTTGTCAGAGATGACGCCACTTGAGAACGACTCAGGCGAGTTCAAGCACCTTCGAGACTACCTAAATGATACCGTCGGCGCTACCCATGGATTTACCTACAAGGTTCAAGACATTTTCCGCATCGAGCGCAAAGGCGAGAAGGAGCGATTTCAGAAGTCCAAATACGCCAAGCTGACAACCTCGAATAAGCTCCTCCTATGGCACGGTTCTCGCAGTACCAACTTTGGCGGAATACTCTCACAAGGTCTACGCATCGCGCCGCCCGAGGCTCCCGTCAGTGGCTACGCCTTCGGCAAGGGTGTCTATCTTGCAGATTGCTCATCCAAATCGGCCCAGTACTGCGCCTCCTACAATTCGAACTTCACTGGCCTCCTGCTTCTCGTCGAAGCCGAGCTGTCAGATCCAATGTACGAGATCAGCAGCGGAGACTACCACGCCGAAGAGAAGGCGAAGGAGACGAATTGTATCTCGACCAAGGGCGTTGGCCAGACAGTACCGCAAGCTGGAAGGACGCCGGATGCGTCCACGAGGACTTGAAAGGTGTCAAGATGCCGAAAGGTCCAGTCGGTCCTAACACTCAGCTGGACAAGGCCGGCTATCTGCAGTACAATGAGTATATTGCATACGACGTCAATCAGCTGCGGCTGCGATATCTGCTGAAGGTGCAGATGTGAGGGACCGTCATTCTATGGTCAGTCTGGCATTGCACAGGAGTTCGCGCTATGGACACTTCAGCATGGGCTCAGAAATTCACCTGCATGGCGTTGAGGTTGAGCGTTGAGCATGGCGATGCATGTAATCGTACCGGTCTTCAGCATTTCGGCGACGGCGGCATTCGAGATTTCAAGTGAGCGACATGAGATTCCACTGATGTATTTCGTACGAATAGTGAGCAAAGCGTGAGCCTAGGTAGATACTGACTGATGCTACGCGAGAATATCGGAAATCTTCTCTGCGCCGCGAGTCACTTGATCTGCTGTGTCACCGGCTTCGCTGCCGCAGCACTCAACACAAGTCGCTTGTGTTAGGAAGCTGCAACAGTCCATCACATATCCCATCAGGTGCAGTTGCCCTGTGATTGTCTCCACTTGCAGGTAGCGTGCCTGCGCCCACATCAGATACCAGGGAGGACTCCAGCTGTTCGCAATTAAACCTCGCGCTTCCAGCAATCAGTCAAACAACGCGACAGCCCTCACTGGACTCCCACTCGCGCCTACCAACCTCAACGGCAACGCATGAACGTAAATCTCCCCTTGCCCACCACCGCCTCCAAATTATCCAACCCCTCCATATGCGTGATACCCCTCTCACCACAAGCGTTATGCGCCTGAAAATTCAGCTCCCCCTCCGGCGCCGGGCTGATCGCCTCGACGCCAAAGATCTTACAACCCTTATCCGCCAGCCAGTGCACCGACTCCAGCGCCAGACCCGGGAAGTCATGCTGCCAGCGTGTATCTTCGGTGGAAACACGCTTGTTGAATGCCATGTACAACAGCACTGTGTCGCCGTCCTTGATCTCCTCTCCAGACTTCGCCAGGGCATCCTCCATCTCCCCCACGGAGATCGACGCCTTGAGCTCAACATGCGACAAGTCCAAACAGATCGCCTCGGTGTAGAAATCCTCGAGCGGCATCTGGTCCACCGACAGAGCGCCAGGGGTAGGGTCAAAGTGTTTGGGTGCGTCGATGTGTGTGCCGGCGTGGTCGGACATGGAGATGTAGTAGGAGGCGGAGCGGAGGGTGGTCTTGCCGGCGATTTTGGGCTGGTGGGTGTCCCAGGCTGTCATGACGAAGGGCGGGTGGAAGGGGTGGCACGGGGAGCGGTGTTGGAGGGGGCGAGAGAGGTCGATTATGGTTGGCTTCGCTTTTTGGAGGGTTGATGCTGGGCGAAAGGTTTGGGGAGTGAGATGGAGGAGTTGGCGCGGTGGCTTAGTTCTTAGCAGTGACCTGCTGATGCTGGCAATGCCTTTCATCTTCACGACTGTTGCTCAGATTAGTGCGCTAGAAGAGTTGTGCAGTGCATCAGGTCTCCCAGGGCAAGCAAGTAAAGGAACAAGAAATTGAGGTACCAGATAAGGCCATATCGTCTTCTTGGAGAAAGATGACGATCCTGCCGATCTTCGTGGGGAATTTCGAGAATGCTTTCATTCTGACTTTCGAATACCTGAGGCGCCCTCTGTGTGCCGTATCGGTCTCGATAGGCTCGTATGTGCACGTATGCATGCGCTCTGGTGATCTGACTTGTCTCTAATGCCGGTCTATCCCTTGCTGACCTTCTGAAGCCCTCCTGGACCAATGCAAATGCTCATTCTGAATGCCGTATGCGCCGCGCTGTGCCGATAGTGTTGTACAGAGCTCTCCAGTGCCCTCCCAGTGTCATGATACCGTCGTCAAGCATCAAGCTTGTCCATAAAGTCCTTTCTGACCTTCCTATTGACAACGTTGCCAAATCCAAAAGCCGGCACAATCCTACCCATCCTCGCAAATGCGCTGACGCCCCAGTCCCGTAGTATTCTCGCGACCCGTTCATTAACCCCTATCCGACCTTGCCTATTGTAAATATCGAGCCCTAGTAGGTGAATAGGCGTGCTGAAGATCTGCATAGCTGCCGGCGCAACGAATTGTGCAGTGTTGAGACGACCACTTTCCGTAGACAGAATACGTGAAAAGCGCTGCTTGGTTTCGGGGGAGAGCTCGTTGAGTTTCGGAGCAATCATGGATGGTGCATTGAAGGACGCAAAGATAGTCATGCTGTCTCGTGCGGCGAACAGAGCATAGCTGAGCTTCGGAATTGCTGCCGCAGGTGAAGCAGATGCCGCACCGAACATGCGCGCGAACTGACTGTCCTTGTAGACGCAGCAGGTCATGTTGACAAGTGATGCAGCGAGGAATTTGGGAGTGCCGGGGTGTTCTGTACTCGCGGACTTGTCCTTTAGTGTGCTAGAGGCTGTGTCGACAGCGTTTGAGGTGAAGTAGGTAGCGAAATACAAGCCGAAGATGAGTAGGAATGGTCTCGAGGCAAGGAAGGAGTGTGGTCGCGTCAGCGGAGCGAGGGAGCGTTTGAAGCAACTCGAGAGGGATTCTCCAGTTGCTGCTTTCTCAATAATGGATCTGGCAACATGTTAGAGGCCTCCCTGTGTCAATCAAGGCTTGTAAACGTACCTGTCAATCACACAGATAATCGGCGCGACCAGAACACTTGATATCGCGGCTGATGCCGCATCTGCACCCACGCGCAATCCCAGGCTGCTCGTGTTCCACTTCGCTGTCGTCTTTGAGGTTGACATCGCCGCTTTTCCTGGCGGCAGCGACAGCGCTACCGAGTCGTTCTTGATCGTGTGATCCCGCATAGTGGTTCACTCCTCCGCAACGGCTTCAAATGGAACAGATCTCTACGGTGCATCTGAGGGAACCAGAACGCAAGGACGCTAGTGATTGTAGTTGCTAAGTGAATGACAGACAACCAAGGAGGCACAGTGCTGTTACTACAGTGACTTGATCAGTGAGTGACAAGAAGTGACTTAGGGCGTACTCGAAGATGACCTTGACCTCACTCCGACCTCACCCTGACTTTATCAAAATTTTCTCCAATTTTAAGCTTAGATTTGGGGCGCCATGTGCGCGCCTCGCTTCCGAATCCCGCCAAAGCCCGCCTGGAGCACCCGGTTACCCTACAACATTCTCTAGCGCTTCCTCCATGACCGGCACAACCCATCCTTACGCCGCTTGTAACCGCAACCCATACTTCTCCCTCTTCAACAACCTCCCGTGCACATCTCTCGGCTCATAGTCGAGAAAGCCCCAACCACATTCCGCAGCATCCCTCGTACTATTGTCAATGACCCACTGCGCCATCATATCCATCCCCGCGACCGCTCCTCCCGCTGTCCAGAACTTCCCATCGACAATCCACTGCTTCTCATCCGTCCACTTCACCTTCGGGCACATCTGCCTCGCAGGTCCAATGAGCTGGTGATTGACCGTTGCGTTGAGTCCATCGAGGACGCCCATTGCGCCAAGTATGATGGCGCCTGTGCAGGTCGCGAAGACTATCTTGAGCTCAGGGAGGCGCTCCTGCACGAACTTTGCGTATGCCGGGAACGAGGGGTCCTGCGTCCATGCTGGATCGGGGCCGCCGACGAGGAGGTAGTCGAGCTTTGGGCAGGTATCGAGCGTGGTTGTAGGGACGAGTCGAAGGCCGGCGGTGTGAGTGGATGGCTCGAGTGTGTCTTTGATATAGTGGAAGTCATAGTCCAGGGCGTGCTCGGGCACGGATTTGTCGTAGAGTCCTAGGCCTAAAAGTGGTTCGAGGTAGGGTTTCGAGGATGACGAAAGGACGTCGAGGGGCCCGACACAATCGATGGCTTGATACGGGTGCATCAGCACGCCGAATTGCAGCTTCTGTGACATGCTGAAGAGTTTGCTGGGAAAATCGCTGGGCTGTTCTGCTAACCTGCTTTCTGTTGCAGGGTGTGATTGTGTCCGAAGGCAGGCACTGCACTGACGATGCAATTCGACTTATATACCACATTAGTGACCCATCGCGGCAGTACAGATACAGCTAAACCAGGCGCCCATAACCCTGAATGCAGCAGAAAGGCGCGAAAGCAAGGTACGCGGTGTCAGATTCCAGCCCAAGGTATCAGACTGCCCGACGGTCGAACAAGGCAACCACCTGCCATTGGGCAAACTTACATTCTCGGCAAGGCAAATATACCTGAATAGGAAAGAATGCTCGGTGGGAAGACAGTCCGATTACTGGAAACCTGCTCAAAGGCGTAGCATCGTGCGAAATCATGCTCTGCACCAGTCTTGATGGCTGAGTCTCACCGGACTGTGTGGCTCAAAGTTGCGCTGATGCAGTAAGACCTTGAAATCAGAGCAGTTTTTGCTGTTTGGATCGGCGAATTCTGCATAGGTAAGCGCTTGGGAGCGACTGCAGGCATAATGCCATCTTCGAATCCCAACGCAGGCAGTTGCGATCGCACTTGTCGGGCGCCGAGCTCAGGCTCACGGCAGGAGAGTGTGTCGGATCATGCGGTCGATATTGTTCCTTCATAGTCGGAGTGAGATGGTAGATTATACCTACCTAGGTTGATGCCTTGCCTAAGCCCAGGTCACGGAGTGGTGATCTCTTTGTCTTTCGCTTTCCAGCCTGTACAATGACACCTCTAGTCCTCGACGCTGCACGTTAATGTGTCATGACTGCTTCTCTTTCTCTTTGATCGCTTCTGCGACCCGGTTCTCCTTTACCAGTTGATGTGACCTGCCCGTGACTGGTCGGTTCCCCACGGCCTGTTCACCGCCAATGGCTCTGAAAGCATGCCAGAAGCCCCATTCCACCGCGTACTCGACCGGCTCATCAAACATATACGGCAGTGCCGGTACAGCTGCCAGACCAAGCTAAAGGCAGACCGTTAGCCAAAACATAACCACAAAAGCTCACCGCTGGACAACACTTACACCTATAGGACCCCACGTCCGTAACATTGGATTCGCTACACTCTTCAATGCTCTTCCCGAGTACCTGACAATGCTGTGTATCGTGAACGCCGGCAATCCCATGCTGGCCACGCTCTGAAACACCGCCCTCTGCACCATGATCGCCCGGTAGTCCTCGATCGCTGGTATCTTTATACTCTGCCCCGGCACTGGTAATGCTTTCTGTGCCGGCATATCTTTCTGCGGTGTCGTTGCATCAAAATGCTCATTATTTTCCGGATGTAGTAACCTCTGATTCCGGTGATATGCTTTCCAGCCCTCATGTGACACGTCGCCGATCAAATATGCCCATGACACGCCGTATGCGCCGCGGACAAGCCATGGATGTGCGATGGGGCGGAATGACTCGCCGATGTCTGAGGTGTAGGCAACGTAGCGATGGGCGGAAAGCAAAATGGTGCGCGCTCGGGCGGCATAGGCGGCATATCTGTAGTTGGTGTCGATTGAGTCGGCGCCTCTGGCATGTGTGTCAGCTTTGTCGCGTATGATGTGACTAGATCAACGCATACTGGCCCTCGTAGAGGTCATCCATCCAGTCATCCTGCCGGTCAACTATCTTCTGGAGATCTTGATTGAGCTTCTCGCGCGGAAATACAGCCGGGCTGCTTTTGTTGCTGTTGTCCTTCGCCATGGCCGGCTGTTGCTGGACGGACTGTCCAGTCGTGCGAGTGCCTGATCACATATGTAGAGAGCGGCGGAGGCGAAGCGAGAACCTCACACGACACCTACAAACTGCGGCTCTGCCCTAGGCATGAACCGTCGCCGCCGAAGACACCCGCAAGTAGCTTATGACGTGGTACCTATTTGGGAGCAATACGGTAGGGGTAGCAGACCAACAAGCGCAGTCTCTTGGCTCGAAAGTTGAAGCTCCGGACTGCGAGCTCCTACAGAACGGGTCGAGCAACGACCTCTGCTCTCGAATCTCCTACACCCTCAGCACTCACTCGACTTCATACTCTCGTCAAGATGGCCGGTGTCGCAATGTACAATATCTTCGGCCGCCAGGTGGGCGCGCATTGGGTACGAACGCCCGTCCTCTCCTCCCGGTCCTCCTCGAAAGATGGTCTTCAACGCATACAGGATTGAGACTAATGCTGATCTGACACATGCGTAGCTCTCAATGGCGACCCTTGGCTCAGCGGCCGCCCTCCCATTCCTGTTCGGAGGCAAGAAGACGGAGCCTGGCTCGAAGAACACACCCCCGATCAATGCTTCAAGTAAAGCCGAGGAGGACTTCATATCGTGCGTGTCTCTGCTCTGCACTGTGCCGACATACGGCCAAGGACTGGACTGACAGTTGACTGCAGAGATTTCTTGAAGGATTCGGAGAAGAAGTAAACGAAGCGCAATAGAAAGGATACTGGCGGGGAGCATGTCGGGCTGAATTCATTTGGACCCTCAGCATCTTACACCCCGTGGAGAGACAACGACTCGAGCTGTGTCCAAGCGGGCGGAATATAGAGAAATGCATGCGTACGACGAAAGAGCTCTGAATCCCTCACTGTTGTCGCAACTTTCGAGCTAATGCGATATCCATCATCGCTTCCCACCGTACCGGACCTACTACACTTCGCGGAGCAGAGGTGCTTTCCGAGGCCCCGAACTTCTCTATATCGTGACGAGAGCGATTTCACAACAGTGTTCACCATTCGGCCCTCCCTGCTGCCATGTGCGCTTCAGCCACTGCCGAACAGTCGAGCCCGTGCTAGAATCCCGGTATGCATGCCATGCATCACAATCGAGACGACTTGGCGGCCAATTTCTGCGACTTGACTGCTTTGAAACGTGGAGACCTTGTCCGTCAAGTCAGAGGCGCTATGAACTCCCTAATAGCCATGCAAATCCGGCGCCAGTGCCGCTTCTCTCATCTTCCTGTCTGTGATGTCAGATTGGTCACCGCACGGAGCCCCTACCTAACGGATTGACGTGAAGTGCAGAGTCTTTAAGGCGGGTGATTTTGTTAGCTTGACCTGGATCAAATGATGCCCTTCGAGAGGCCGGTTGAAATATGGTCGTAGACCGGACCGGATGACTGCCCGGGGGACCATACTTGTCACCGGATGACGTGGAGCTTTTGTTCAGACCGGATGACGGGATTGCACTTCGAGTTCATCCCTTCGCTACTGCCTTGAGTCATGGGATGCCTCGTGCTTGCCCGAGTGATCTTCCTCCAGGAGTACGCAAGCGCCATGCATGATGTTCACTTCCGCTACGGCGATGTCAACGCATTGACTCCCATGGGGCGAAATTTATGTTGGGGGTTGGATGTCGCAGGTGCAAGTGCAGGGGTGGAGAGTGAACGAATATATTCTCTCGCTCAATATGCCCTAAGTCTTACTAAACCACAGTATCCATCTCCTCCAAGCTCCCCTACGAACATGCAATATGCACATGCTAAATCGTCACAAGATCCCAATGCGCCTGTACCCAGAGCACTCGCTCGCTCGTGCCATGTCTACAATGATCGTTTCTGCTCATACCACCTTTTCTTTCGAATCTCAGATCGTGCACAACCATCTCTCGAACCCATACTGAACAGTTGACCTGGCCTTCAATGTCGTAGCAAATCACCAGCCTGCTGCTGAATCAACGTATGGCTGCAACTGGAATCGGCCTACGCGCACCGAAGAGGCCCAGCCCGAGGCTAGTCTCTCCATCCGGTCGGCCATGACATTCCAGCACCTCCCAAATGCGTGGCTTCCATTCTGAAGTGATTCCACTAAACGCAGATGTTGGCTGTGATGAGGTTAAGCCCGTGTTCAAGGCTGCAAGTCCAAGAGTCGCCACGTTGCCAGCGTTATTGGCTACAGGCTTCCCGTCTGAGGCTCGCTTGGTAACTAGCAGGCCTGAGCCCATCTCTGCTGCGTTCGGGAGATCACTGCCCATGGTGTTGACGCTGCCAAACAACCACTTCGTCTTGGCTTGACAATCTCGCAAGGCTGCGATGCTGTTCGACGTGCCCTCGCCATTCAGCGCTCCAGGATTTGCGCCAACGGAAGGACTGAGGCGGTCCTTCAAGATCCTCGCACAAGTGACACGGTTCTCGTCCGTTAGATCGTCCACATAGGTTGCCATGACATCGTAAGCGAAATCGACGACCTCCCTAGTGCGCTGCTGGAGCTGCAAGTTGTCAGGGAAAGTGACAGCAGGCAACATGAATGCCGTATGACTCGCAATGTGTGCAACATAAGCCAATATCTTGATATGATCGGGGTGAGATTGTGTCTTGCCAGTTTGGTCTCGGTTGGACAATTGCACTGGTCTCTGTAGACACAAGAGCTGCAGGAGTATCCTGAAATAATCGATGATGGTAGACGGTAATGCTCGTGATGAGATATCCATTGGTGAGGAGGGTGGGATGAGATGGCTTCCGAAGGTCGGTGTGCCCAGACCAGGTGTCGCTGGGGATGCTACGGCTTGCCTGTGGAAAGCTGATGGTGAGGTAGCCTGTGCCGCTCCCGCCGCGCTGCTTAAGAATTTAAGGAATTGTTGCAGCTTCTCCACAAGTTGCGCTGTGTTCTTGGCCGCCGGCGAGGAATTTGTGGGGAACAGCAGAAAGGCCTGATCGACGAGCATCTGCAGACGTTCCATCCGCTCCAGATCCAGGCTAACATCCAGTAACTTGCCTTGCTCGCCACAGGCAGCATTTCAAGTATGTTATCATCTAGGATCTGCCGTACCTGAGAAGTCAAGTCAGACTTTGCGACATGCAGCAGCTTCGCAATACTTTCGCCTGAACCTTTGCTGCAGCATTCACAATGGTATCAGCCAGACTAGCACCTGCAATCGTGTGAATCGAATTGAGCTGTAGATGATGGCGCACAAAAGGGAGCGAGAGAACATCCATGCTTTCCAAGGTGGCACCAATATCACCTCCAGGACCGTGTCCAACGAGTCCATTGAGATATCTGGAAAGATTGAGCTGTGCAGGCCTAGTCAACTCGTCACCATCTTTCAATACAATCCTGATGCAAAGCTCGTCCATGCTGAAGCTTGAGTTGCGTGGCATTTGGCTAGCGAGGTTCAGTAATTGATGCGGGTGAAAGTCTGCAAAGTCGGCCCATTTTGACAACACAGCATATCGCCGAAGGGCGGGCTGATCAGGAAACATGTGCTGGAGAATGGGCGCGGCCATCTTGTGGCCAGCGAATGCATCGACCAGCGCTTGCACACTCAAAGCGCCGACATCGAGAAGGTATGACACTAATGTCTGAGCAAAACCAGTCGGATTCATCGAGAGCAGCTTGACCAGCCAGTTGCGAATGAGTTGATCGCCTTGCTGCTTTCGACACAGCCTCAAGCGAGCCATGAGTTGGCAATGCGTAAAAAGTAAGTCTTGATCAATGGAGACCGCCTGCTTATCGATTCGTTCTGTGAGCAAAGAGAAGAGACGGCTCATTGTTTGCTCTGTCATGCTCGGCTCCGACTGAAGCACAGCCTCAAAATCGTTAATGAAGGTCTCCTCGGCGTTCTGCAACGACTCTGCGATACCATCACTAAAGGGCGAGCAAGCAGCGATCGCGCGACTGCGATCACCTCTGATCAGATCGGACTGGAAGAGCTTGACAGAGCCGGCTCTGGTAGGATAGGCAGTCTGCAGACCCAAGAGAGCTGTCGCGAACAAGGGCATCGTCACTTTGACATTGCGCAAAGACAAGTAGTTCTGCACCAGTCGTGTTTGCAGTGGCTCCAGGGCTCCTACAGCGGAGAATGTGCGTGCGTGGCGATGAACAGTGAGGACCAAGGCTGCCTGCAGATCTTCCGTGTATGTCTGTGAGCACAGTCCGACAATATCGGCAAGCACAGCTTCATCACCAATCGCCTCAAGGCAGGTACGAATGAGCTCAAATTGCTGCAAGGAAATGGCAGCCTGCACCTCAGCTGGTGCCCCTTGTTGCCTCAAGAGAGTCTGGTGCTTTACCTTGGCAACCACGAATCCGCGCAGACCGTGGGCCAGGGCGGATCGAACTCGCCAGTTCCAGTCCTTCAGTAAAGCCGTGATTTGCTGAGTCGAATGGGATAGCCGCAGATTCTCGTGAGCCTGTTGCATGAGATCTCGCACAAGACTTTGCAGCCGCTGCGTTGTCTGAATCTCAAGGTCCGTATCGAAGCCGGCCCGGCCAAGAAGTGAGTTGCGTAAGTTCAAATGGCGACCTTCTGCCTCAGAGAAGAGCAAGTCCGTTAATAAAAGGCTGCCGTCCTTGCAAGTCTGTCTGATGTACTTCTCGTTCCGAAGATCGGTCTGCTCTGACCTCAAGACAGATTTTGGCCATGGTAATCCGCGTACACTTAGCCACTGCAGGTATTTGCTCGTGGGGAACGCTCTGGAGCGCGAAAGCTCGGCTGCGAAATGCCGGAGTGCCGCTGGATCAAACAACTCTGGCGAGCCATGCGTTTTACCAACGAATTCGAGCAGAGCTTCCTCGGATCTTAGGCCCGTCTTCTGCCATTTCCGTAAGAGACGGCACGCAAGATACACCCGTTCTGAACCGTAACGATACCTACTCGTTGCCCATTCCGAGATCGCTGGGACCAGAACTGAATAGTCGGTGGATAGAGCGAACAACTTCTGTGACAAGGCATCAATGTCAAAGGGAGCGGTAGCACTATCCAATGTATTGACCAGGGAGTCTCGAGTGTCTGGCTTGGCGCGGTAGTGACGCTTGTTCGCGCCCATGGATCGCTCGTTCACGTGATCCAGCCTCTGGAGAAGACGACTTTCCAGAAAATTGTCGCTGCGCAAACAAGACTGTAGTGCAGGCTTGAGCTCAGGCCAGGAGTCGGGAGCGAGGAAGAGCTGTGGCCTGTGGAGCGCGAAGCCACGAATGGCTTCCTTCAATTTGACCACAACGGTTTGCACCATAACATTGGTTGAATCCCTCAACATAATAAATCTTCGAAGCAGAGTCTCTGCTAGCCTGCGGCCTCGTTTGCGGAACTTTGCTAAATCTTGCTTGAAGACATGTGCCATCATCAACCAGAAAGGTATCCGGTCATGCCCGGTGGTCGCTAACGTATTGACAATCCAGTCCAGGAAGTGATCTCGATCCAGCAAGTTTTCCAGATACAGCCGCGTTGTGAGTCGGAGTGCATACTGAAGGTTCTGCTTCCACAATGGCTGTCCATTCTGGTTGAGGACTGATTCAACGAATTGCTCGATGTTGAAAGTCCATTCTTTCAGCCATGCCCTTTCACCGCCGGCCGTAAGCGCCTGCGAGGTGCCCTTGCGCTTGAGAGTTCTGATCTCATTTGCTCCAACACATTTGACGAACCAAATTGCTCTACTTAGCGGTACCACATTTTGCAGACACTGCTCCAGCAGCCCGAGCCCTCGTATACCTTGCGGGATCGTTCGACTGAGTTTCTTTAGCTGCACATTCGGGTCCGCCAACTCACCTATCCAAGTCTTCTTCTTAGGTTCGGACAGCGTGACCCGCGGAGGTGGCTTGAATGCGCTAAGTGAATCGAGCATGTTATGCTTGGACTTGGCCTCCAGCGCAATCGAGAACACTGTCGACAGACTTTCGAGACCAGCGAGATGTTTGAAAGCATTGTACAAGGGCACTCTCGCAGTGTTCAATTCTTTGTCTGGCGGGTTCGGTGGCCGGTCCTGGTAGCCTTGCTTCACATTGATATCACTCAGTTGGTCCTCAGCACTTGGTCGTACACCCCAAGGGAAGTATCCTGCAGGTCGATCGTTCACTAGAGCTGGTCCACCTCGGGGCGTTACGAGTGCATCCGGCGTGCACGGCACCTGGCGTGGGTTTCGCGCCCGATGCGTTGGTTTCCGTTCCGGTGCTGCCTTCTTCTGGGGCCGGTCCTCCAAGGGTGCGCTGGCATCAGAGGAAGAGCGGCATCTTTTGGGTCAGGCCGCGTTCCCTCAGCACTATCTCGGGCTGTGATGATAGCTGCAAGCACTCGAAGGTCGCCTGGGTAAGTGTATTTCGGGGCCGGTGCATCGGCACTGGCTGGGGGCGACGTCGCAGCATCATTCGTGGTCGACTCGGTGCCATCGACTTTCCGCCTCTTTGTTGCCCTCTCGTCTATGTCCAGAAAGCCAGTAGAAATGGCTCGGCTCTGGGGAAATCCCAGACCCGAAGCACTGGGATTTTCGGAGTCGGGAGGACATAGGGGAGGCCTTTTGTTGGCCGGAGCAGCAGATGTCATGACCAAGGCATTTTCGCTGAAGATGTCGAGCCCCAATGGCAGCTAGCAATGCCCTTATATCATGTAGATTGTTTGACTTATAGCGGAATTATAAGGTATACAGCATAGGTCGCGTGCTCGCAGCCGAATGAACAGTGGCTTATAATGTGTGACGTCCGGGCACCGCCGCTGACAATGAAGGATGATTTTCGTTTCTGTTGCAGCCTAGAATAAAGAAGAGATATATTGCAGATAGTAGCAAACAATTGCAGAATCGAGTACAGGAGATAGCGTCGCTGGATGTTACACAAATGCTAGGGATGGTGCAGTTCGCATGGGACTGAGGTGAATGAATGAATGCGAATTGAGGCTTGAGCGCAGTTTCGAGCACCACACTCACCGGACTGACAAGCAGCGGAAGTCGGCTACCGGGAGCACGCACGCCCCCATGTCCCCTTCCATCGCATCCATGGCTCGCCTATTGCTGCCGCCGAAACGGCAATGGCGCCCACCTAGAAGCTCCATACCGCCACCTATGAGGATAAGCCGAGGAGCCCGTATCACTGACGTTTGTCAAAGTTTGCCCACGCTAGAGCTGAAAGGCCGAGCTCAATCGGAGAACAGGGAAAGCACAGTCGCCAACGATGCGACCTGATGACCCTAATAAGCGAAAGACCTCGTACTCTTGATTTCGACCGATCAAGCGACCACTAACGGCCATTATCGAATGTGCTGTCACTGTTGCGGCCGGCTGAGTAGAGCACCACTGCAACAGTGCCCTCCAGGCAATCACCGTCGAGGCAAGCAAGTGCTCACCCACAACTGCTTCATCCACTATCCAGGAGGTCCGAAAGCAAGACAGTCCTTTTCATTTCCGCGTCATTCCCTATCAACGAAGGCTTGCTCTATCTTGACTCTTGAAGATTCTCCGTAAGGGTACACTCGTTCACTATCAGCGCACAACAGCTCTCCCCTGCCGTAGCTTTAGGCAGAATAAAGCCGATGCTTGCGAAGGGCAGATTTTGAAACAAGCGAATAGCCGTGAGGACAGACCTGGCCGAGACCTCTTGTTTTCACCATCCGCGCCAGCCCAACGCGGATCTTATCTTATGATCGGCCAGCGCATCTTCGATCTCTTGTTTGTGCCTGGAAGCCTGAGTTGAGCTTGCGAGTCAGTCGTTACACGCAGGAAGCCCTTCATCAAGTGACAGCATGACACGACATCACGATGCAGTCACCAGTAGCAAAGGACAACACCTTCACAAGAATTGAGTTGCGGTACTGCGGCTTCAAATCGCACTTCGTAATTCTTGCTTCCTCGACCAAATGGGCATCGCCCTTTGCTATCATTCCGCCTCGGCTGGTGCTCGAAGCTGCGGACTTCCCCTCCCTGGTCACTGCACGCAACCTGCACGAAGGCTTCAAGCAGTCAATCATCCAAGTCGAAACACTGACAACCTTGCTACTGCATGCTGAGCTGTCACAGCAGACCGCGGTGACCTTCCTTCTGCGCTGCCACCATTGCTGCTGCTCTATACAGGCCCTTGTCCGCCACATCGTAATCATTGCCTCACCCGCGGTACGTCCCGGCGGGTACATGTAAGTGCTTCTCAGCGCCCCACCCGAGTTCCGTCAATTCACCGGAATTCTTCGGTACGTACACCTGATTTCTCTTCAGCTTCCCAAGGCCCAAGAGCACCGAGCAATGGACGACCTCGCACCAAACGGCAGCTCGGAATCAGTAGAATGCATTCCCGAATTCGTGCAATGATCTCGCTCTACGACTCAGCAGACAAATCATCACTCGCCTCCTCCTCAAACTGATAACACTCACTTTACTGATTCGAGCTCGGCGGAAACATCGCCGCTAAGGCATGATATTCTCCCCCAAACTCGCCGCCGGTCAAAGGCGAAGCCGCTAGGCACAAGCCTGTCGCTTACGTACACTGTTGACTACCACCTTGTTCCGAAGCACAACTAAGTGCTTGAGTGTTCTTCGGGCGAAATCCCTCAGCTTCAAAGCCGGGCTTTGGAAAGAGCGCGCCTCTTCAGCTGGACATCAAAGCTCTTTGGGAAGGTCCTCGGACATATCGGCCTCTTCTGCGGCAAGGCCTTATGTCACAATTTCATGTCGCGGACGACAATTAATACAGGTTGTACTCGCCCGAGCTTACAAACAGTCAACGGGTTTCCTCTGACAGACCTGGACCATCTACCCGTCCGAGGAATGACTCTTTGTAAGGCTAAGGCAGTATGACATGTTGCCTCCGTGACTCGACCAGACGGCAGCCTGTAACTTGAGCTTGACGACATTGTTCACCGTGAGGCATGAAGTAATATCGTGGGGAATGCCTTTGAAGCTTCGAAAAGCTGAAGCCCGCCCTATCGGACGGTCATGCTGCTTGAGATCACGGTAAGGAAGCAAGTCTCGCAGCTCGTGACAACGACCGTAACAGTTGTGACCACGATGCCTTTGAGTGCGCCAGGCCACCTTCATACCCTCCAAAATGCCTACGTACCCGCGGAAGTCATGGCCAGCTCTCGCCACGCCGAATGACAACCGAAAGAATCACCAAAGGGGACCGACTGACATAGTGCGTCTGAGTTCAAGGTAGGTCCTTAGGTACCTCTTGCTTGATAGCTGCTTCAAAGATCGTGTAACCCCACAGAAAACGTCTTGAAGATGGATGTCATCAGGTTTTTGACGCAGAGGCCTCCTTGGTGCGTAGATGTTAATGCTGGGGCAGTAATCAATACCGCTCAATTCACGGGTGTTCAGGACGACTTCGAGTTGTTTGTGACACTCAAACATGACTTTGACACAGACTGGAGTAAGAGATTGGCGAGAGAGAATAACGTCTCAAAAGTGGAAAGCAGTGGCAGTGGAATGATAGGTTTTCGTGTGCTACTATCTCAACGGCTTGGAATAGGTCTCAGGATGGGCATTGTTGTACAATCTCCGCACCCTGCGCAGCACCAAGGCCTCAGGTGTAACAATCCCCTCTCTCTAATCGTTCTTATAGGGTCCCAGCATTCATTCGTATTCACAGATTCTCGGAGTCGAATAAAAAGCCATTCTCAAGCACGATGGTTGCTCACATCGTTGCTTCTCGTGTCTTACTGCGCCTGCTCTTACCCAGATGAAACTCATCGGCCTGCGAGCAGCGGAGCGGTCTCGTCGAGCGACGAGTCAAGCATCGTTTTGTCGTGCTTCGGGGCTCTTTTCCCTCTCCTCCCAAGATTCCAGGTGATTGCGGTACCACCCGCCAGGCGGCCCTCAGATGGGTTGCTAGACTGCTGTGCAGCCGGTCGATTGCGTTTAGCTAGTTTGTTGCCATAGTGTTGAACAACCCCAGTATCTGCAAATTCCATCGGAGTGTCGTGTCTGTGCAGAGGGGCAAGGGAAGGAGCTGTGTATGTTGACTGCTAGACATCTACACTGCTCAAAGTGTCATGCCGCGACAACGCAGCACTTGAGTCAGGCTGCCTGACAGACTCGTCGACGTTTGAGGCCTTGCGACTTCGCAACGGTGGAAAGAAATCAACCGTGGTTACAGAGCCCTCCCTGGACGCTCGCCGCGGCAACTGTGCATCCTCGGGGACAGTGTCGATAGGAAGACTGCCTTTTTTGCCCCTGCTGCCACTCGGAAAGCTGAACGAGAGGCGTTCCGACAACCAGTTGAACCTCGAAGCCAGCATGCTGGAGAAAGATTCCGTCCGGCTCATTTTTCCATTCGACGCTGCGCTGTCCGCGGAGGCCCGCCGGGATTGTGCAGCTGCTCGAAACAGCTGTGTCTCTAGACTGTCCATTGCTAGCGAGCGTCTTCGGTTATCAGGCGCCGTAGTGGCTGAGTCGATGTTGAGCCTCGACTTGAGTCGGAAATGTTTTCGTCCCAAATGACTTCGTATACAGAACCGCCAGAAACGTATTGAGTCGAACATCTTCTTGTCTCAGCACTGGCTCGAAATGTATTGGTTGGCTGCAACAATTCAGGAGCCATGCCGGAGACCTTTGTGAACACTGGTTTGGCACTGGCCTTCCAAGATTGCTCAGGCACAGGCTCTTCAGCTGGCAGGACAGGAGGTGCACGTATATTGAAGATGCTTTGGCGTCTCGATTCAAATGTGGGTGCAGCTTGTTCTTGACCTGTGAGGGTTCTCAAAAACGCTCTTACGAGACCGGACGTAGAGCTCTCGAACTTTGGAGGTGGGAAGAAGGTCAGTGAAGTCTTCCTGTTCACTTGCCGCGTAATTGAAGCCCGGCGGAGCGTGATCATTGCCGGACTTGGACTGTCTTGATGAACAGGCTCAGGCACAGGAGGTCGAATTTCTGCCGCGGTCTTGTCTGCCAGCTCTTTCGCGGGTAAACCTTTCGAGGAGACCGTCCAACGGCGTCCTCTGATGTTTGGGTGGTCGCTACCGCGCCTGCTGATGCGCACGCTCCTCAACATCGGTACACCAGAAGTAGAAGCCAGATGTGATAGAGATTTGGAATGATGAAGTACTGCAATCGGCATATCATCGTAGGTGATAGATGAGCCACGCAGCTCAGTGCTGGAAGCACATGCCCGATTCAAGCGGCGTCTTTCGCGACTATGTGGCACGAAATGCCTTCTCTTCATTGAGAGGCTAGTCACATCGTCGTCAGCAGGTTTGAAGGGCACATCTTCGGAGCTGGCTGGTGAGAGGGGTGGCGTGAGCAACGTGTGACCGTGGAAGCTGGAATTGCCAGCCTCTACGTGGCTCATAGATGGCGGCTTAGTCATGCCCGATCCGCATACAATAGATGTTCGTACCAGGCAAGATCAGTACAGAGGTCGTTGTAGTAATAATGATGAACAACGAGCGTTGATGATGGATGTGGCGTTTAGGATATGAGAAGATGTCCAGGACCTCAAGGTATGCGTTGGAAGAGCCTAGAAGTGCACCTGCCTGCTTTGTCTCTGCAGAGCCAGAAAGAGCGAACTTCAACCGCTGGGAGGTGGAAGTCGCAAGTATTTCACCCAGCCATCCAAGATGAGGAAGGAACAAAGTCCGCTACGCCACGTCGAACCTGCGACAATGGCCATTCCATCAATCTCGACCAAGCGTTCATGTCGATAAGATTTGAAATGTCCACAACAAGTTTCTCTCCCCAGCCAGAAGCCCACCAGTGATGATCCATACACCGGAAGCACGCAGCCCAATGTGCGAGGATGACAAGAGCCATAGGCTCGCCACTCTTGATCAGTTCGATGTATTCTGGCGGGGCTGAGACGAGGAAGGAGAAGATGTGGCTGTCCCATTCAATGACACTGGTACACCTTGTGACATCTCGAAGGCGAATGACCTGCTGGTGGAAGAGCTGCTGGAGTTCATCTGCCTGCATGCTCGTTCTTACATCTTCAGGATGGTAGCTCATGGCGGCATTGGCCAATTGTGCGTACATGTCTGCGACATCAGGCCGATGCTCGGGCAAGTCTACCGTTCTTGGATATCGCATGAACTCGGCGATGTCTCCCTCAAAGTATTGCTGCGTTTGGTGAATGACGAGCAAAATGCCACGCAATGTTGAGATGACCATCATGAAATTCCTGGTCGACGATCCAAACGGCAAGTTGATGTCGGGCACAGAATCGGCAGACCCCAGGTACGAGAAGCCAGGCGTCTTCATATCGTTCGGTAACCGCTCAACAGCGAACGTGATGAGGGTCAACAGCATCGACAACGAGAAGAGAGCGGTTGCGTTGTCCGCAGTCGGATGCGCTGTCAGGGGTGAGTATTCTTGAAGCGCAGCATTCTGATGGATGAGCCGGCGCTGGCATACTTGCGATACTCATCAGAGTTCTCCTTGAAGGCGGAAGCTTTGTGGAGGGCTGCTACTGCTAGGATGCCTTCCATTAAGAAGCCATGCCGGAGGCCCTCGTTAAAAACCTTGTCTCTCCAAACAGCATGCGTGGGCAGTCGTGATGATATAGACATGTAAGTTCGTGTACAGTACTGGTGGATCAATTCCAGATCTAGGGAGTCCACGACCTTTGGTGATGGAGCAGGGGAGATGCTCTGTACTGGATGTTGATACATTGCGGGCTGATTCAGATCCATTCGGTGCATTTGAGCATCTGGTGTATGATAGCCATTATTGGCGTTATTGGGGCCGATATGGTCTGGGCCAGGCGTGGGCAGAGTTTGTGAGGCCGCCGGCGCTGAAGCATCGACGAATCCATCAGTTCCATCGGTCACAAAAGAACATGTTATGTGCCTCTTGACGCAGCGCTGGCATTGCGGTGCTGTCTCATCGCACTAGCACAGTCGACGTGTTAGCGACACAGATACAGAGTGCGAAACCGCTTTTCCACGGTAAGTGGCCCAGTGAGATCCGACCGAAAGGCTTACCTTGACCCGCCGAGTCTTACATTGGCGACAGCCATGATGCGATTTTGTGTGGGATCTCCGTGACGGCATCTTGATCGCATGTTCATCTCATCAATTCGATGATCATCAGTTTTGTAACGCGACAGAGAGTATAGTTGCAAGACGCACCGAAGTTGGTTGGAAGTGGAAAGATGTACGAGAAACTTGAAGCTGGACACGAAACAAGAGGAGTGGGCGGCTGGGGCTGATCCCCAAACACGAGCCCGGTCTGGATCTAGATACTCCATCGATCATCTTTGCCTTTCTCAATTTTCGGGCGCGCCTCGAACTCGTATGACACATTTGGTCGCTCGTATACTGTCGATTTCCGAGGAAGTCCTAGTATGGGCGATTACCATCCTCTTCGCTTCGTCCCATGCAGTCGTTCGGCCGCCCGCTCAGGATACGTGCGATGCTGGGGTCGCAAGTCGCGACACTTCCACTGCCACGCAGCGCGGGGATGAAAGCCATCGCCTCCGAGTTCTTGCTACGGCACTGTCGGGACAGCCTGATCACATTCCGCTTTTCGCAAGAGCGTCGCACTTTCTGTGGAAACATACGAGATCGACTGACGATACTTGTTCCTCGAATCTCAGATTTCGCGATTGGATGTATGATCGCGACGAGGAGCATCATTCCGTCCAAGGCGTCCTACGCTGCTCTACCTAGGTAAGTCCGTCTATCTACATCGGCCTTGACCAAATTGTTCTCATTCACATCCCAGTGCTTTCCTGTACGCTTCCCATTCACTTCTTGAACATCCTCATTGGCTCGAAGAAATAGCAGGGTGGAAGACGGTAAGGCAAACACACGCAATCGCGATCATCATACCATCCAAGAGAAGAAACTCCGTCTCTCTCCTCATCAGCTTGTTGCCCCAGCCCCTATCGTCGTTGCTGAGTCCTGCCATCTCCGGCATGCGATAGACACAGCGAATAAGCGTCGTGACGAAAGCAATAGATACAGCCCCAATGAATAGTCGGAAGTTCCTCTTTATGGCCGGATTGCTGCGATTCTTCTCCCAATTCGACTCAGTCGAGAAGTCGCCACTCGATCTCAGCGCTTGCTTCTTTGCTTTGCTAAACCGGCGGTAGTAGTCTGCCATCAGGATAGCGCAGGCTGTCATGGTGGCGATTTGGAAACCGATACCAGCGATAATCAGCCCATTACCGGCGTCGAGCAGGGCTTGTCGCTTCTTCTCGTCCACGTTGGCTGAACCCTGGTCGGGAGCAGCGGCAGCCACACCACCACCGCACGCCTGCAGAACAATCGACCCAAGATCGCAGCCGATGAATACCCAGGGGTAGAGCCGAGGCTTCAAGCGTGAGTGCTCGGGTCCACAATAGAGGACCACGTGTTTCAAGGTCAGGTAGATCGCGGCGGCCAGGAAGCTGGGGGCGAGTACCAAGCAGCAGATCTGCATTTTGAAGCCACCATCGCTCTATAATGGCGAAGTTAGCGAAGAGGACAGGTAAAGGGACATATCGTTCAGGTATATGTCGAAGAGAAGCGGAAAAAGCTTAGGGCTGTTGGAATCTCGAAGTGGACTCACCCAAGGATTGTCATTCCTGAGAAAACGGTCAGTCACAGATCCCAACGAAGCACGAATGATAAGCGCAGTTAGAGTGACAACAGCAACACTCAGGTCATGGCCAACAAAGCACACGCTTCCGAGAGCATACCGGGAAGGGACTTACATCATAACTCGACCTGCATATCCTAGTGTCTCCCCGATAGTAGCGAAGCCCATGGCCAACAAGAATGTCCATGTCCGCCGTATTGATCCCATGGCTACTTGTGAAATAAAGCAGAGGCCGAAGAGCGCAACGAAGAATGCATTGACTCCCAGGACTGGTCGGTAACCGTATAGAGTCAAATCGACAGGACATGTGAGCGACACCTCTTCACACGTTCGTCGAGACATCTTGAATTTCGAGGAGTTTGATGTTGCTGAATCTGCGATTGACTAAATGATGCTGAGAGATATCTTCGAAGGGCCCTTTCCTGGGAAATTCTATAGTGCGAGAATCAAAATAAGAAATTTGGTGACGTGGAAGCTGAAGGTTGTCAAAAATGTGAAGAGAGGCGATACGAGAGAAGGTTGCGAGAGCAATTTACATTCAAGAAGTTCTAGAAGGAAGAAAAGCCGTTGAGAGATGTACGGGATGTCTGCCCGGAAGACTTCGTAACCGATAGGAGCAAAGACCATTTCTACTGGGCACCGAACACCACCCAAGTTCAATTTGATGCAAGCGATGCGACAAAGAAAACTCGATGACCCCAATAAATAATGCTACGCGAAGGCGGATGTAGCTGATTCAGGCATAGTATAAGAGAACGAGATTTATCCTTTTGGAGCTTTGCGGCAGATGGGTGCTGTCAATCCAATCAGGGCCGTTGCGCCCAGGGTTTTATTGCCGCCGAGGCCTGGAGTTTCTCCTGGCATGCACGGCGTAAGCAACAAGTGCGGCATGCAAGAGTGCATCATGCTGTATCATCTGCAGCTCATTCATCCTCGTCCGGTACAGCATGAACGTCGTCGCACCTCTACTGTGGTATAGTGTCTCGGAGACCGACGCGTTGCCCGGGAGTCTTGTTCAAAATCCGAGCGTGGAGCAGTCATATCCGTTGCCCTTCTCCATACTACGTTGCCAGGCCGGTCGTGCCTTGCAGCGCTTGCTCCATTCCTGAACCAAAGGATAGTTGGAAGGAGTTTTGATCAACTTTCTCTGCTCGAAGTTGTCATAGACGAATGTAAGCAAGAAATCTGGTCGGCCAGGGAGGGCCCCCATCAGAAACTCTTGCCCCTTCAACTGGTCGTCCAGATACGAGAGAAATTTCTCGACTTCGGCATCGAAAAAAGCTGAGCGGAGACCCTTCCAGATCCCGTTCATAATGGGTCTGGCAAAGAAGGGTGAAGCGTGCGCCAACGCGAGGAACTATTGTCGTAGCGTAAGTACACAATCAGGGTAAGTAGCCTCGACAGCTGAATAGGTGCCATAGCCACGTGCAACGCGCAGAGTGACTTACGATCACACCAGTTCCCATAATACCATTCATACTCGAAGATACCAGGTCTGAAAGCTCGTCTTCTCGAATGGCATCGTTCCGTACTCCGTCGCCCCTAAACTTTCCCTCGGTATCGTACGTATCGAGCAGATATTTGATCACATTGCTGCTCTCGATGAGAACTCGTCCGGTAGCGAGCACGAGCTGGGGTGATTTCCCAAGCGGGTGGGTCTTGAAGAGTTCAGGAGGCGAACGGCCTTTGATCCGTTGGTGCAGCACGAGATTGTACTCAACGCCGAGTTCCTCCAGCGCCCACAGTACTCGGTGTGATGCGGAATCCTAGCACTGTTAGGTCGTGAGTAGTGGTAATGGTCGTGCTCTCACGTTGAGATAATGCAGAGTCGGCTTGCCGAGTGTGCTCATTGTGCTTTGGAACAAGAGGATTGGGTGCTCTGTATGAAGGCACAGATACGGTGCCTACAAGTACGTGTAAGACAGGAAGAGTCA
The DNA here is from genome assembly GCF_001299255.1 of Cyphellophora attinorum. NCBI lineage: Eukaryota > Fungi > Ascomycota > Eurotiomycetes > Chaetothyriales > Cyphellophoraceae > Cyphellophora > Cyphellophora attinorum. The sequence continues at coordinate 1,200,105 of NW_017253234.1, forward strand.
GATCGAGATATCAGCGCGAGTTTCGGGCTGTAGATCATCCGCTAGGTGGCTGGGCGGGCAAGAGATCATGAGATGGCACGAGTTCAGAAGCTTGTACACAAAGGATGTACCAAGGCCGCGGCATCAGGGTCGTCAGTAACATGCATTGTTGTCAGGCTGAGCATATGCGAGCTGGTTAGCTAAGAGAAGTGAGGAGAGGAAATAAAATTCCTTCGGCTGCTTCAAAAGTATTGATCTGCCTTCATCGTCCACCGTAGTCTACGGTCAAAAGTTCCTTGCCAAGGAACACGTTGGCTGAAGTGCATGAGGAGCAGCAGGCCGAGAACAACCAGACAACCACGCAACTTGGATTGACCTCGCTCGCTATTCGTGGTCGTGAACGACCGGGCATCCTTCATTCAGCGATGAGATCAAATCCTTGAGCGATCGATCAAGCGTGGCTGCCTCGACTCCCCAGACAGCAACCCCTCCCTTGACTGCGACGACTGGTGCAAGATGAGGTTGGACGTGAAGCGGCAGCTCTTTGCTCGGTCAGAGCGCGTTAAGGGCATCGACTTCCACGACACCGAGCCATGGATCCTTACGACGCTATACAACGGCCATGCACACATATGGTCGTACGAAACACAATCGATCATCAAAAGTTACGAACTTACGGATGTTCCAATACGTGCAGGCCGATTCATCTGCCGAAAGAATTGGATCTGTGTAGGCAGCGATGACTTTAAACTCCGGATCACCAACTACAACACCGGCGAGAAGGTCAAGACCTTCGAAGCCACCCCGACTACATTCGAGCGATCGCCGTCCACCCCTCCCTGCCATACGTCCTCACAGCCTCAGATGACATGACAATACGAATGTGGGATTGGGACAATGGATGGGCTATGAAGAGGGAGTTCGTCGGCCATGCCCACTATGTCATGTCACTCGCCTTCAATCCCAAAGACACAAATACATTCGCCTCGGCGTGCTTGGATCGAACAGTCAAAATATGGAGTCTGGACAAGGGCACCCCGAATCAGACTATCGAGGCGCACGAGTCTAAGGGAGTTAACTACGTCGACTATTATCCACATGCTGACAAGCCCTACCTGATCACAACCTCCGATGACAAGACATGCAAAATTTGGGACTACCAGACGAAAGGCTTGGTGGCTTCTCTGGAGGGCCATACTGCCAATGTCTCGTTCGCTGTGTACTCGCCCCAACTGCCGATCATTGTGTCCGGTTCAGAAGATGGCACAGTCAAGATATGGCATGCCAACACATACCGCTTAGAGCAGTCGCTAAGCTATGGCCTCGAACGTGCATGGTGTGTGAGCGTACAACGCGGCAAGCAGAGCATTGCAATGGGCTTCGACGATGGTGCGGTCGTAGTGAAGATGGGCCGCGAAGAGCCTGCAGTGTCAATGGACAGTACCGGCAAGCTGATCTGGACGAAAGTCAATGAAGTACTATCTGGAATGGTCCGAGGCGATGATGCCTCTCTGAAAGATGGCGCCCCCATAGCTGTAGCACCGAAAGAGCTAGGCAACATCGAAGTGTACGCCAGCTCTTTGCAGCACTCGCCGTCAGGCCGCTTTGTGGCCATCTGCGGCGACGGAGAATACCTCATTTACACAGCGTTGGCGTTCCGACAACAAGGCTTCGGAAAAGCCCTCGATTTCGTGTGGAGTGCAAGCAGCAACAATGACTATGCGATCAGAGAATCGGGCACAAGCGTCAAAATATTCAAGAAGCTGAAGGAGAAGGGGCCACTGGATGTTGGGTTCTCAGCAGAAGGGCTTTCCGGCGGCACTCTGCTTGGTGTCAAAGGTCAAGGCGGTATCGGCTTCTTTGACTGGGATTCAGGCTCGCTTGTTCGTAGGATAGAGGTCGATTCAAGAGAGGTGAGTTCTTGTTCGTCCTACTACGAAAAGTGCACTAACGTGAAGACAGGTCATTTGGAGCGAATCAGGCGAGCTTGTAGCGTTGTGCTGTACTGACTCAACTTATGTTTTGCGATTCAACCGCGAAGCATATGCTGAGGCAGTCAATGAAGGGCAAGCAGATGAAGATGGCGTTGAAGCCGCATTTGAGCTGCTGCATGAGATGTCAGACGTTGCGGTCACAGCCCACTGGGTTGGGGACTCATTGGTCTACACAACCGAAGCACGACAATTGAAGCAGCTCATTGGTGAGCAAACAGACACAATTGCTCACTTCGATCAGGGCATGTATGTGCTCAGATACCTGCCACGAGATGGACGGCTCTACCTGTGCGACAAGGACATGGCCTTGGTCTCATACACTCTTTCGACAAACGTTGTGGAGTACCAGACTTTAGTCCTCAGGGGCGACCTTGATGCCGCACAAGCGTTGCTGTCCGATATACCAGAAGCGCAGATGAACAAGATCGCGCGATTCTTGGAAGGCCAAGGCCATAAGGAATTGGCTCTTGAGGTTGCTACTGACGCGGAGCATCGGTTCGAATTGGCGCTGGCTCTGAGTAATCTGCCGATTGCACTGGAGATCGCACGGCAACAAGACACGGAGCACAAGTACAAGACTGTGGGCGATGCGGCTTTGGCCGCGTGGGACCTCAAGACAGCAGAAGAGATGTTCGTGCTGGCAAAGGATATCGGCAGTCTGCTCCTACTCTACACCAGCTCGGGCGATAAGGACAAGCTGCTGCAGTTATCCCAACAAGCTGAAGATGCTGGAAGTCATAACATTGCCTTTGGCGCTCTGTGGTCTGCTGGAGATGTTGACGCTGCTATCAGGCTGCTCCAGCGGACCGGCAGAACGAGTGAGGCTGTTCTACTCAGTCATACGTACAAACCATCGAAGACACAGCAGCTGGCGAAGGAATGGAAAGAGAGCTTGGACAAGAAGGGCAAGAGCAAAGTCAGTCGTCTGATTGGTGTTCCAGGCGAGGATGAAGATCTCTTCCCTGAATGGGACGAGTATCTAAAGATGGAATCAGAAGGGAAGACTGGCACGCTGGTCGATATAGACGGAGAAGCTGAGCCAGAGACCAACGGAGTTGCCACAAATGGGCACACTGACGCGGATGCAGCAGACGATGACGATGACAAGGCCGATTGAGCCATTGGTAGGGACTGAAAAGGTACTTCGGTTCAGGCAATCATATCGGGGCGACCTCTGCGAGCATGTATGGAGCAATGACGGCAACGGCGCCGTTTGTGGCGGGACGCCCGTTGTCCTGATGGCTCGCGAGGGTCCCCATCATGTGTGAGCGGTGCAAGGTTGGTACTGCTACCGTACGTGCGATAAGATATTCAAGGCGCCACTACTATGCCACTGTAGGTCCAGCCCGACCATATCTTTGGCCAAGATTGACCTTCGACTTGGAATTAGGGCACAAAAGGGAATACTACACCATAGAGCCCATGAATAAAAGTGCTCTAATGCTACTGATGAACTGCACGTCCGATCGGCCCCATCTGTGCCAAACCTTGACCATGCTCGCCATGCAACAACACTCTTGAGAAGGCCTCCCAAGCCGCCTCAGCCGTGCCTATCCATGCCTATCCACGCGCAAAGTGACCAATTGCAGCGCCGTTAAAGAATGTGAAGTCATCCAAGTGGCACTGCGTCTCCAAAAAGTCGCCCGACATCGGTCTGCCTCGGTCGCTCAGGTATACATTGCACACCCCTCCAGAGTGAGGCATTGTTACTTTCCTCTCATTTGCTACCATTAATCCAAGCCTGCACTGTTTGTAGTTGTCAAAAACATGCCTTCCGCAGACAAGAAACCCCAGACTCTGTACGACAAGGTATTTGAGAGCCATGTCGTCAGCGCAGAGAAGGATGGCACAGTGGTGAGTACTGACCGCACGACACTCACACTATATTTCATATAGGCCATTGCCACTGACACTACCAATCCATCCAGCTCCTCTACATCGACCGCCACCTCGTTCACGAAGTGACCTCCCCACAAGCCTTCGAAGGCCTCGAGAACGCCTCCCGAAAGGTTCGCCGACCCGACTGTACACTCGCCACCACCGACCACAATGTCCCCACCTCCTCCCGCAAGAACATCAAATCCGTCGCCGAGTTCGTCAAAGAGGAAGACTCACGTCTGCAATGCGTCACCCTGGAAGAAAACGTCAAGAAATTCGGCCTCACGTATTTCGGGTTGGGCGACAAGAACCAGGGAATTGTCCATGTCATTGGGCCTGAGCAGGGCTTTACTCTGCCTGGTACGACCGTGGTTTGTGGCGACAGTCACACGAGCACGCATGGCGCGTTTGGCGCGTTGGCGTTCGGGATTGGGACGAGTGAGGTTGAGCATGTGCTTGCGACGCAGTGTTTGATTACGAAGCGGAGTAAGAATATGCGGGTGCAGGTGGATGGGAAGCTGGCGCCGGGCGTGTCCTCGAAAGATATTATATTGCACGTCATTGGGGTCATTGGGACAGCGGGTGGCACGGGTGCAGTGATCGAATTCTGTGGGAGTGCCATTCGAGGATTGAGTATGGAGGCGAGGATGAGTATTTGCAACATGAGTATCGAGGGTGGCGCAAGAGCTGGAATGATTGCGCCGGATCAAATCACTTTCGACTATCTCAAGGGCAGGCCGCTTGCGCCTAAGCCGGACAGTAATGAGTGGAAGAAGGCGACGAATTATTGGTTGAGTTTGAGATCGGACGATGGGGCGAAGTATGACAAGGAAGTCTTTATTGATGCGAAGGATATTGCACCGACGGTCAGCTGGGGTACGTCGCCGCAGGACGTGGTAGCGATTACTGGTGTGGTGCCCAGTCCGGATGACTTCAGCGACAAGGACAAGAAGGCGAGTTGTGTGCGGGCTCTGGAGTACATGGGACTGAAGGCTGGGACGAAGATGGAGGATATTGAGCTCGACAAGATCTTCATTGGTTCGTGTACGAACTCGCGCATCGAGGATCTGAGGGCCGCAGCGAAGATCGTGGAGGGCAAGAAGATTGCTTCCAGTCTCAAGCGAGCGATGGTTGTGCCAGGTTCTGGTAATGTCAAGAACCAGGCTGAGCGGGAGGGGCTGGACCAGGTATTCATCAATGCTGGCTTCGAATGGCGAGAGGCCGGATGCAGTATGTGCTTGGGCATGAACCCAGACATTCTCTCGCCACGGGAACGCTGCGCGAGTACCTCAAATCGAAATTTCGAGGGTCGGCAAGGTGCTCTAGGACGGACGCACTTGATGTCACCTGTCATGGCGGCTGCAGCTTCGTTGACGGGCAAGTTGACGGACGTGAGGAAACTGGTCGACAATGCTACACCACAGAAAGCTTCACCGAAGCTGGACGTACAGCCCGAGTTTGCCGAAGTCGATTCCGAGGAAGAGCTTGACCGAATCCTGGATATCCCAACAACAGAAAGCGCCGGACACACAAACAAGAATCCAGAACCGACCGAGTCTGGCGGCATGCCCAAGTTCACAGTCTTCCGAGGTATCGCGGCGCCTCTCGAGAAAGCCAACGTTGACACCGACGCCATCATACCCAAACAGTTTCTCAAAACTATCAAGCGGACTGGCCTTGGCACCGCCCTCTTTCACCCTCTCCGATACAACGAAGACGGCTCCGATAACACGTCATTCATCCTCAACCAAGATCCCTACCGAAAAGCTAAGCTCCTGGTCGTGACAGGCCGCAACTTTGGCTGCGGATCATCACGCGAGCACGCCCCATGGGCGTTGCTTGACTTCGGCATAAAATGTGTCATCGCACCCAGCTACGCGGACATTTTCTTCAATAACTGCTTCAAGAACGGCATGCTCCCCATCGCTATCCCGGACGACCAAGCCACCATAGAGAAGATCGCAGACCGGGCAAGAGCAGGCGAGGAGATCGAAGTCGACCTACCTGGTCAAGTCATCAAAGCCGCCGACGGAACAGAACTGGCCAAGTTCGATGTCGAGGAGTTCCGGAAACACTGTTTGGTGGAGGGCTTGGACGATATCGGCTTGACGATGCAGCAGGAGGCACAGATTACCGAGTTTGAGAGGAAACGGACGATGGACACGCCGTGGTTGGATGGTAGTGGGTATCTGAAGAAGTGGCGAAAGGGCGAGGCCACCAAGGTCGAGGCGGCGCCGGTGCCGAAGACGAACCGCGGGGAGGTCAAGACTGATCCTGTTGAGTGGTAAAGATGGCTTTAATCTGATGTCCGAGAAATGCAACTGCTTTCGAATCTTGCTCTGGTCTACCAGTATACCCATTTCCGGGCTTCGTGAATAGAGTTGTTTTGTTATGTCCAATCGAAGCGGCAAACACTGGCTCGAAGGTGACAAGTGTATAGGGTGCTCTTCTGAAGATTGGCAGTGGTGACCTCGGGATGTGTTGATGAGCTGTCTAGACTGTTGCTTCGAGACCTCGGAGAGTCAAGAACAATGTAATAACGAAAAGCCTAGTAGACAGGATAAATTACACAGCCAATGTCGAAAAGTGCTACTTCATTACAAGACCTTTTCACGATACAGTGACTGCCACCGTGGTAATGTGTGCTGCGACTGCCTCTGTGCTGGCGACGAGTGCTCCTGCCGTTGTATGGCTTCTGTGTTCTAGCAGATGCAACTTCTGGCTTCAGGCAGTGAAAGAACGGCATAATTTGTATGGCCGCGGCCGATTTCCGCCCGGCCTGGGCAACATCGGCTGGGCGGCACCCCCTCCGAGGAACTGGAACAGCTGCACGTGGCACTGACTAACTCCTACGATTCTACGCCACAGTTCTCCCTGGCATATTCCTGCAATGTTTCCTGCTCCAGATACAAAGTCATGACGATATAGATATAGACATTGGCCCACCGTTATTCTTAAGCCATGAAGGGCGCCCTACCCCCTCGATCTGGCGCCTTTCGAGCGACGCTGAAAGCTCTCAATACCGAGGCCCGTCTGCCCACACCGCTACGAGACAGTCACTGCGCAAGCTGCTGGAGGAGGATACCCAGACGACAGCTGTCGACATCGCCGGCGAGATCTCTACGATCGGCTTCGCGTATTGCAGCGCCGAGATCACTACTCAGCCATGGACCACAGCGCGCACCCGCCTGCCTGCACGAGGCCTGGCGACGGTCACAGATGCGCCTGCCAACCTGAGTCCACTAGAAGAATATGACGAAAGAGTGCACTCGCGAAAGTTGCGCGATGACGAGCACCAACGAACAATTGTCGAGCACTTGGACGACCTCCACCACATGCTCACAGAGTACCACCCGCCGAAGGTCGTCCACCCATGCATTGCAGATCTGCAGCCGAAGCAGAAGTCCTTCTTTGGATCGATCTTTGGGGGAGGCGAGAAGAAGAAAGTCATAGCGGAACTGCCAGCAGATATGCCAAAGGGCCTGTACATGTATGGAGACGTGGGCTCGGGCAAGACTATGTTGATGGACCTGTTCTACGATACCCTACCAGCGAACATCACTTCCAAAACGCGAATACATTTCCACAACTTCATGCAGGATGTGCACAAGCGCTTGCACAAGTTGCGAATGCAGTACGGCACCGACTTCGACGCTGTTCCTTTCGCAGCAGCAGACATCGCGGAGGGCGCGCAAATTCTCTGCTTCGACGAGTTTCAGTGCACAGACGTGGCAGACGCCATGATCTTGCGGCGGTTGATTGAGGCTCTGATGTCTCATGGCGTTGTTATCGTCACTACCTCAAATCGGCACCCAGATGATTTATACAAGAACGGCATACAGCGCCAATCCTTCATTCCTTGCATCAATCTGCTCAAGTCCCGCATGCGGGTCATTAACCTCGACAGCACGACCGACTATCGTAAGATCCCTCGGCCGCCCTCCGGAGTATACCATCATCCGCTCGACCGTGCCGCCAAATCCCACGCCGATAAGTGGTTCAACTTCCTGGGCGACCCAGAGAAAGATCCTCCACACTCGTCCACAATCCAGGTGTGGGGTCGCGACGTCCAGATCCCGCTTGTCAGCGGCACAGCAGCGCGCTTCACCTTTGACGAACTTATCGGCCGAGCAACCGGCGCAGCAGACTACATCGAGATGATGCGCAGCTTCGACTCATTCATCGTCACGGACGTCCCAGGCATGACACACCGCGAGCGTGACTGGGCGCGCCGCTTCATCACGTTCATCGACGCCGTATACGAAAGCCACGCAAAACTCGTGCTTACCACGGCCGTACCTCTCAGCCACTTGTTCCTCAGCAAGGACGAGCTGGACGACAGCATGAAGAAGACGCAGCAGGCTGTGGGCAAGGACTCGTCAGCGGATGAGAAGGCAGCTAAGCAGAAGGTGGACGAGGGGCATGATGTGGATGATGTGATGCGCAATCTGATGGATGATTTGGGGATGAATATGGCGATGTTGAAGAACAGTGCGTTGTTTAGTGGTGATGAAGAGCGGTTTGCTTTTGCGCGCGCGTTGAGTAGGCTGAGCGAGATGGGAAGTCAGGAGTGGGTGGAGAGAGGGCTGGGATTAGAGAAGTTGGGAGGGATTGCAGAGAAGGAGGGCTGGAGTCGGGTGAGGTCGAGGTGGCGGGAGGATAGTTTGTGAACTGCTATAGACAAGATATAGCAGATGAGCGAATCGAGACTCGATTGCACACTTCATTGTCAGCATCTGGCGAGGCTCCCTTTTTACTGCCTGACTTTCAGGGGCAGCTCTCGGCTATCCTTCCCCTAAGAAGTCTCCGAGGGTCCCGGGGTGACGAACTGCGCCCTCAAAAAATGTTATGCGGGTCCTCACTTTCACTCACGACTGTTTCCTAAGACACGACCTTTGCTCCGTCTGGACATGGCACTCCTTACCACAGTCACTCCTTAGCAAAACACCAGCAATAGAGCCTCACACTCCGCGACCATGGCTCGTCTCGGACGCGGCGGGTTCCTGATCCTCGCCGCGGTCTTTCACTTCGTGTACATCTGGTCAATCTTCGACATCTACTTCGTCAGTCCCATTGTCCATGGCATGACCGCCCACCGCGTCGAGCATGTCAACGGTAAAGCACCCGCCAAGCGCCTCGTGCTCTACGTCGGCGACGGTCTGCGCGCCGACAAGGCATTCCAGTCGTTTCCCGACCCGAGTCCTCCCAACGATCCACCGACCGCCGACGATCTGACGCCACGACCACTCGCGCCTTTCATTCGTTCGAGAGTGCTCGAGCACGGTACGTTTGGCATGAGTCACACGCGTGTGCCGACTGAATCACGACCTGGCCATGTGGCTCTGATCGCAGGCCTCTACGAGGATGTCTCCGCTGTCACGACCGGGTGGAAGAACAACCCAGTCGACTTCGACTCCGTCTTCAACCGTTCACGCCACACGTGGTCATGGGGCTCGCCGGACATCCTGCCTATGTTCTCCGACGGCGCCGTGCCTGGTCGGGTCGATGCCGATCACTACCCGCCTGAGTTCGAAGACTTCTCGTCTGATGCCACGGCGCTGGATATCTGGGTATTTGACAAAGTCAAGGCGATGTTCGCCGAGGCCAAGACGAATAAGACGCTGGATGCTATGTTGCGGGAGGAGCAGGTTGTCTTCTTTTTGCATTTGTTGGGGCTCGATACAACGGGACATGGGTTCAGGCCGTATAGTAAAGAGTATTTGCATAATATCAAAGTGGTGGATCAGGGCGTTGAGGAGATCACGAAGCTGATGGAAGACTTCTACGGTGATGATGGTGAGACAGCATATGTCTTCACTGCTGATCATGGCATGAGTGACTTCGGGAGTCATGGCGATGGGCATCCGAATAACACCCGCACGCCTTTGGTGGTTTGGGGCAGTGGCGTGGCGAAGCCCAGCTTGTACAAAGACAGAGATGCGCCGGGCCATGAGGATGGCGTGAGTCACGATTGGGGTCTGGACACGGTGCAGCGGCACGATGTGAATCAGGCGGATGTCGCTGCACTCATGGCGTATCTTGTCGGACTGGAGTTTCCTGTCAACTCGGTCGGCGAGCTGCCGCTGAGCTACTTGGCGGCGTCGGATCAAGAGAAGGCAGTAGCGGCACTGGTCAACACGAAGCAAGTGCTCGAGATGTATAATGTCAAAGAGGAGGAGAAGAAGGCCACGGCAATGCAGTACCGACCCTACACTGGCTTTGCGAAAGTCAACGCAACAGCAGCTGATCGCGTCGCCGAGATCGAGCGCAGTATTTCTGCTGGTAGGCATCAGGACGCCATCAAGTTGTCTTCGATCCTATTCCAGGACATCCTACAAGGGCTTCGCTACCTACAGACCTACGACTGGCTCTTCCTGCGCGCCATCATCACCCTTGGCTACCTTGGCTGGATCGCCTATGCCTTCACCACCGTCATCGACCTTCACGTCACCCAGGGCAGCGCCGTCCCGCACCGCAACTTCGCGACCATTGCAGCATTTTCATCCATTCTTGTACTACTATACGCATCATTCGTCGTCGACCGCTCACCATTCATGTACTACCTTTACGCGTTCTTCCCCGTCTTCTTCTGGGAGGAGGTCTTCGCCCGCCGCAAGGGCTGTCTTTCTGGCATCAAAAATCTATTCAGCGATATGAAGGATTCTTCCGACTACTTTACGTTTGCGATTCAAGCAGCCATTTTCATCGGCGTTATCCAAGCGATGGTGCAATCATATTTCCATCGCGGCATTTTCACGGTCATCTACGGCTTGGCAGCGTTCTGGCCGAGTCTGTATGGACAGGAGTTTGTGAAGCAAAATTCGAACACTTTACTGGCGTGGGCGGCTGGCTGTATCACCCTGAGCACTTTTACGATGTTGCCAGTGTTGAAAATTGAGGATGCCAATACTATCACATATGGAGGTATACTCATGCTGCTGGCCGGCTGTGGGTATTTGTACTTCGAGCATACGATCACATCGCAGTCAAGGTCGAGCAAGACGGCGGGAATGCAGACCAGTGCACTCAGCAGGACGATCATGGGTGCACAGGTCGGCGTTATCCTCCTGACGATCATCGTCACACGTTCGAGCGTGCTGAGCTTACAGGCAAAGAAGGGTCTGCCGTTGGGAAACCAAGTGCTGGGATTCTTCTGTCTCATCAGCTCAATCGTCCTGCCATTTGTGCATCGACTGGCTCCCAACAACCATTACCTCCACCGGCTGATGGTCATCTTCTTGACCTTTGCGCCTTGCTTCATCCTCCTCACCTTGTCATACGAGGGACTATTCTACTTTGCCTTTGGCGCGCTCTTGCTCACCTGGGTCCGGCTCGAGCACGCGATCTACATGTTCCACTCCACGCCTCACAAGGACACAACGCCAACAAAGAAGACAAAATCCAATGGCACCGCCGTCCCACCCACAGCCATCACCATCAACTCCACCTCCGCCGCAAATACAGACCTCATCCCGCGCAAAACCCACCGCACACTTACCCTCGCCGATCTCCGCACCTCCCTCTTCTTCTACGTCCTCCTGCAATCCGCCTTCTTCTCCACCGGAAACATCGCTTCCGTCTCCGCTTTCAGTCTCGACGCCGTCAACCGCCTCATCCCTGTCTTCGACCCCTTCTCTCAAGCAGCTCTCCTAATCTACAAGATCCTCGTACCATTCGCACTTATCTCCGCCGCACTAGGGATCTTGAACAGGAGGGTAGGATTACAAAGCTCGGCGCTATTCATGGTGGTCATGGCGTTTAGCGATCTGATGACGGTGGAGTTCTTTTGGGTGGTAAGGGATGAGGGGAGTTGGCTGGAGATTGGGACGACGATCAGTCATTTTGTGATTGCGAGCTTAATTGGGGTGTTTGTGGCCGGGTTGGAGGGGGTTAGCGAGGCTTTGATTGCGGGGGTGGAGGTTGATGATATTGGTGGATTTGAATCAGAGGCCAGGAGAGAAGGCGGCGTTGAGGTCGTTGGAAACGGGGTCGCTCAAAAGGAACAGGCTAGGTAGACGGCGAATTGGTGTTGGCTGTCATACAGGAATGTTGGCGAGTGTATCAGGGAGAACCTTATGTAGAATATGTACATCGCATAGATCGTAATCTACAGAGTGAGGCTCAAGCTGGACGGTTGTGCCGGGGCAAAACCCAGCACGGCGGCGCTTTCCTCGGTTGCCTGAAAACTGAATGGTTGCCTCGTGCCTGCCAAAGTGGTGGCTGCCAGTATATGGCGCTAACCTTCTCAAAAACTTTGATCGACGCTCCTTCCCTATGCTAAGGATTGCCCAGGCTGTTACTGAGAGTACTGGGCGTTTTTCTGACAGCAGCCTCCCCAACTAGCGAAGCCAACAGGTACCAATCTTTCGCACTGACACTCAAATGAGGCCCATCTCAAGCACACCAACTCGATCAGCGTAACATTGCCCGTATCTCAGCACCCTGTCTGGCCAAGAAACCTATGATGAGCGGCATTTGTCAACCTCACCCGGCCCGATATGTCTAGTCCTCCCAATGAACGTGAAAGACTCCTCTCCAACCAGTCCTCATCTTAGATGGCGGACTCGGCACAACACTATCCCAACCACCATACAACTACAACTTTACCTCTTCGGAGACACCACTATGGTCGTCGCACCTGCTAATATCCGATCCGGAGGCCCTCGCCGACGTGCACCATCGCTTCGTGGAAAGAGGTGCAAACATCGTCCTGACAGCGACCTACCAGGCCAGCTATGAGGGCTTCGCGAAAACGGGTATCAACGACGCAAAGGCCGAGATGCTCATGAGGAGCTCTGTGGATCTTGCTCGACGCGCCTTCCATGGAGACGGGATCAACAGAGAGGGCCTCGTAGCGTTGAGTCTGGGTCCCTACGGAGCGACTACGATCCCCTCGACAGAGTACAGTGGTGATTACGGGGCGGGCCCTGAACGGAACTTTCAGCAAACGATGCAAGAAGCGCTGGAAGACTGGCATGAACGACGACTGAACCTATTCACGCATGAAGACGTTGACCTTTATGCATTCGAGACGGTACCGCGACTAGATGAAATCAAAGCCATCCGACAGATAATGGACAACGTAGTCGCACTTGAAGGGGCCTCTGCCAAACCATGGTGGCTGACCTGCGTCTTCCCAAACGATGCCAAATCTGACGGCTCCTACACCCTACCGGACGGCTCCACAGTCAAGGACATTGTCCAAGCGCTATTCGGCAGCAGAGGCGCATGGACGGGCAGTGTCTCTAAGCCATGGGGCATTGGGCTGAACTGTACGAAGATCTGGAAGGTCAGACGAATAGTTCAAGACTTCGAGGCTGCGATCAGATACAGCGGTCATCAAGCGCCTATGTTAGTCCTCTATCCGGACGGGGCTGGGAATGAGGTGTACGATACGGCATTGCAGAAATGGGTGCAGAAGGAGCGGGAGGGGGATGATGGCACGAAGCAGAAAAGTTGGGATGCAGAGATGGCGGACATTGTAACGGAGGTGGTGGAGAGGGGCCGCTGGGCTGGAGTGGTTGTTGGTGGGTGCTGCAAGACTGGTTTTGAAGAGATTCGTGGGCTGAGTGGACGCTTGAAAGGACGCGAGAGCACTTGAGCTGCGACGTGGAGTGGCATGTTGCAAAACTTCTGCCTTATCATCATCATTTGGACATTGACAGTGGTCTGCGACGACTAGGGGCAAGCAAGCAGTCGAGCTAGCCGACGGTCTACTGTAGAGGTGTAATGGCATCATCATTAGACCCTACGCATGACCCGTTCGACTCATCGAGCCATTATTCGTGGTGTTGAGCCGGGGCGCTACTTGCTGTCAGCAACATGTGCTTCAAGGACGAAGTAGCTGTCTCACCTTCGCATAGCCACCAGGCGACAGCTATGGGCGCGCCGTCTTCCTTCCGCAGACACACCGTTGTTGCGTGGAACGCATGGAGTCCTTTTTCGTGGTTGGAGCTCATTCCATTGTCTTATTCAGACACTGAGTGAAGGTGGACTGTTGCTTGTAGTCGTAGTTGGCTAGAATTTCCAGAGCTACAAACGCATCCGCATCCTTCTCACGGGCGATTTGTTTTAGCTGATCGAAATTTCCCCACGTGTTGAAGATGTTCCTGAAAATCAGACCGCTCATGGCGCTTCGCAGACCACCATCGCCGACTGGCGCTTTGTTGTAGATTCTGTCGATGAGCTGTATCATGCCGGTCTTCCATAATTGCTTTGCATCCGTCGGTATAGAGTAACTCGCCGCGTGGCCTTCAGTCAACTTCCGTAACAGCTCGCAGGCGATTACGACTTTTGCAGTCTTCATCAACAGTCGGTCTGCCAGTACGTAGGCATCGAGCAGAGCATCCATCTCCGCGAACGGTCCCTCTGAGTCGGAGAAGTACTGGGGCCACGTCTTGCTGAGCCATTTGTAAGGGCACTTGCAGAGTTCGGTGACCTCTCTAGCATAACAGTACAGCAGAACAATTGCAACAGCGACTGGTGTGGTTTCCTTGAGGTCTACGGTAGCGTCGGCTTTCTCTTTGAAGTCGTTGTCGAGCAGCGCCTTGAAGTAATTAGACTTGTAGTAGATAGTCGGGCGGTGGACTTTGAAGATCTTGCCATCGCATGTGATGGTGAAATCGGCGAACCGAGCTTCGCGCAGCGCCTGACACGCTTCGTCGCGGGGATAGTCGGCGTCTTCGGTCGACATGTTTGCGAGCGATTTCGGACGTTGGAAGTTGATGTGGAATGAGAAGGGCTGCGCAATCTGGTCTCTGGCAGCAATGGTAGTGTCAAAGGTGTGGCTAAAACATAAAAAAAGATGGCTGTGCACTGGCAGCGCAGAAAGTCCAGAAAGTCGCAGGAACATGAGAAGTGGCAAACGGGGCAGTCACTACTAGATTGGTGACAGTGGTGCCTTCACTTACCAGGTGGGATCCGCCTGTAGTCAGGTCGGAGTCAGGAAAAATTCAAGCAGGGAGTCAGGCACGATTTCCTCAAGTTCACTTGTCGTAATGATATGTTGTCATGAGATGGTTCAATGGAGGATTCAGGTCGGATAGGTCGTCCACACCTGGATCCAAGTCATGCTGATGGAGTCCTTCGTTTAGAGGTGCCGCTCCTTATGCTCAAGAATCAGTTGTAACGTGGTAGGCCGAGACATGGTGCAAGACGTCCAATGCTCATGTTAGTGATCACAGAGTGCGTAATTCAGACGCCAGGCCGGAAGTTGAGGAAAGTAGAGAATATGCCAGAAATTGTGGCAGCGATTTATGATATCTTTGCTGTCCATATCTGAAACTCGTGCTTGAGACCTGACGAGAGACTGACAGGGGGGCCCTCTGTCCGGTGAAGAGTGTGATCGCACCCTGGTAACTTCCTCCTATCCATCATGGTGGCCTCCTTTCGTTGCATGCCGCCGGTCTTCGAGGATCTCGTGGAAGGTGGTGACTGGTCGCCATGTGCTGAAGCTGTCGCGGGCGGTATGTCTGACAATCACGACGACGTGTCCAGTGTTCAGCAGCTACCGATTCAATTCGACAGGTCACCATTCCTCCATCAAGGCTTCCCAGTTCTGCTTTGGAGAACGAGAGCTATCTACATGGAACCAGAAAGATTTGATTGCCAACCAGGTTGCTTGATCTTTCTGCTTGACAAGGTCCTGCAGTTCCTCCTTTCGCTTGTGCTTGCTTGCTTGATAACTTGACAACGCCCAAGCGGTGATCAAAGGCTTCAAGTGGGAGTCCGTTTCAGGAATACGGTCGTAGCAATGCTCTAGAAAGAACAGAAACAAGTGCCATAAGTTGTTGAGAACTCCCTCGGATAGCTTATCGAAACCGGTAAGGATATCTAGTGCCGTTTGTCGCTTGAGGTCTGGAAGCAGCAGAAAGTCTGCGATGGTGTAGAGCTCGACCAGCAGCGCAAAGCGCTTGATGAGCCGTCCAAAGCTGGGCCGATCGAGCTTTTCAGAAGCATGTTGGATGAGTCGTTCAGGGGCAGGCTCGCAGTCCTTGAATGTTTGAAAGTATTGTGGCCACGGTGTGTCGGAGGAGCGTGTGTCGGAGTAGAGAACAGGAAGCTCGTTCGTGTAGCAGTGAAAGATCATGCAAGCAACTACTCCAGGAGTGTAGTCATGAAGATTGACGCGCCATCAGCCTTCTCTTTGAAGTCATCAGTGATTACGGCTTTGAAGAAGGCGGACTTCGAAACCAAGATCAATCGGTGTACGCGGAAGACGTGGTCGTTGCAACGGATTTCGAAGTCGCTGAGTTCACCAGACTGCAGGATGTCATGAGCTTCGGTGACCGAGTACACCGCGCCGGATGGAGCCATGCTGCTGGAAGGACGATGCTAACGAGCGAGATTTGGCCAATTGAGATGAGGCTGCGTGATCATGAGCCTGCGAGATGGTGGAAAAAGATTAGTATTTTTGGACTGACGGAGTCCTCCTCGAGTAGCCACACTTGCATTGTCTGGTTGCCGGCAACAAGGCTTGGCGTGAAGCGCCGTTGAGCTGTCTCTCAGGTGAAGATATCGAGTGAATCTGCTGGCTTGGCATCCCGCAATTGCTCGCTACGCGAGGGAGAAACACGGAGGACCGGAATGATCAAGTCAAACCTCCTCGACGATGACACACCTGCCGACCGACCAATTTACAATACCTTGCACCGTCCATTGTCCACGCAGAAACTCATGCCACCAGCCGCCCGCGCCACCAATATTGCCAACCGCACCCTCGAGGCCCTTCACCCCAACCATGCCTTCGCGGTGCCGCCAGTCCTGCTCTGCCTTCTCGCCAGCCTGCCTCACCGCTTCATCTTCGTCCTCTTCCCGATACAAATCACACTTTTCACATTCCGTGCACTTCTTCCCAGCTGTCGGTCGGAAATGCTCGCAGAAGTGTCGATAGCCTGCCGCGCCCTCAGCGTTGCCAGCTGCTCCTGCCTTGCCAATGTTTGCGCGACACAGGTAACACATAGAATAGCCGCAGACGCAGGTGAGCTTGTTGCATCCACTTGATTTGACGAAGGCGGTGCCGCAGCGCGGGCACACCCGCTTGATCGCAGCTGTTCGAGCAGCTTCGACGCTTGTCCGGAGGGACACGATGAGTGGTTCATGGCAGATATGCGGGTCGTGCCAGGCCTTCGAGCAGGTCAGACAAGATGGCCGAGCGCATGCTGGACTGAGACAGGTGAATTTCGATCGTCTATTTTGCAGAGCCACCTGTGCCAGAGCGTCGTAGAACAGACGCTGCGACCATGAGGGAAAGAGAAAAAGTAGTGGGCCAAGGAAGATGACCAGGGCCGGCAGGAACGCTAGCAGTAATAGCAGAGCAAATGCAGGCACGGCCGGCTTGCGAAGCGACCAACGAAGAGACCTGGCTGCCGCGGTATCGAGCCGTCGATCGACCTCAGCGTAGTTACAGAACGGACAGCGAACCAGCTCCACGTTTGTAGACTGAATGTTGGCCTCGAAGAGTCGCGATTCGAACGTGGCCCAGGTGGTCAAACCGGACGGCTGCGTCAAGATTGCTCGCTGTACCAGAAACGTAGGAATGCGTCCTGTACAGCCTGCTGTTGAGAGGCACTTTAACGTGCCATATTCGACATCGATCGACCGGTGCCAGCCCTGCCCAAAGATAGCCTCATGAAGCGTGCGGCGAACACAGTCCAAGCAGACATCGTGGTCGCCTGTGGAACAGCAGGTTACGTCCTCGAACGGAACGTCATTGTAGCAGACCTGGCATTCGAAGAGGGCTGCAGCTTCGACTGCCTCTTCATGGTTGATCTCTGCTGCCAGCACGTGATCTGCAGACTCAGTCACTTCATGTTGTCGCTGTTGCTCGGCCCTCACATAGATCGACTCCAGCTCTTGATCCAGTTGAGCCGATTCGGTAGCTATCAATTGCTGCGGTTTACCATCCACCACTCGTTCGAACAGGACTGCTGGTGCGTCACCCAGATTGCGCTTCTGCTTCCATCCTATGGCTTGCTTGAACATGGCCCATTTAGACTTATTTGCGATGTCAAGCAGAATGGGCCGGGCCCTCGAGTACGAGTAATTGACCTCTGCGAGAACGGCGTCGACGGAGCTCTTGCTTGACGACCGGAACTCGAGCATCAGTGCCTTCGTAGAAGCGCTGATGTAACTGCTGGACCGGAACAGCTCTTCAGCAGGAATGGCTTTGCCAGGCTCTCTGGGAGGATTCTCTACGCGACCACCTGCCCATTCTCCCTTGAACTTGTACAGCTGCTCTGTGCATATCTGCACGCGACTATCGCCGTCGAAACGCCGTAGAAGCTCCCGGAAGACCTCAACCTTGATGTCCGGGAAGACGTCGGCTAACGTATGTAAGTCCTTGTTTAGAGATGTCGTTTGCGCATCTTCCTCCGTGGGCGGGGGGGACTTCTTCGGGCGGAAAGCATTCTTGCGCAGTGTCTCGGCGAGTATAGAGGAAGGCGAGCTGGAGCGCGAGGGTAACGTGTTCGATGAACGGCTTCGCTGCAGTGGAGGGTGTGGTACGGAGGAGGGGTTACGTGAGCGCTTGGACGTGACTGTGTTCAACCACATATTCTCGGTGGTCAGTGCCAGACATGTTTGAGAATGCGAGCAGTATCTAGAGAGCCTGAGAGACTGTTTGGCAGCTGTGAATTGTAGGCCAGACTTTAGTTGCGGTGAGATGTTATCGAGACGTTTGCTAACTGATATGTCTCAAATAGCGCGAGAAGGTGGTATGTCATGGGTGACGCCTTGGCTCGGAGTTCCGAGGTTCCCTTCCACATCTGCCTCACCAAAGTATCCCCTAGGCACTCTTTCTTTCCGGCCTCCTTCAGGACAGTCTGAGACAAAAACAAAAACCATCGGGGCTCAATCGGGATTCGAACCCGAGGCCTGTCACATTCTCGCAGTTGTTTGGACTCAACTGTAGGCGGTGCCCGAAGCGACAATCATACCACTAGACCATTGAGCCATGCCAATTCAATTCTGATCTACAATTCATCTGTGTGCGAAAGTAGCACGAATTTCAGGTTTTCGCCGGATTTACACGTATATAAAGCTCATTGTCTATCACAATCTAAGCACAGTAAAAAGGGGCCAACATCTTGGCTTGCTGCCCTGAAAGCTCATTAACATCTGCACGCAGTTGAACATCTCATATACACACAGGTCGATACTGGCCCTTCCACAACATCCCTGTCATCTACATCCTGGAGTGGTATCTCAATCCGCACGATGCCAATGCGCGATATAGCCTTTGGCAGCAAACTGGCACTTGGGACTGACATCTGCCTTGCAAAACGGATTCTGGATCCAGAGGCGCCAAATCTTCACCGTGCCCGCGGCCTTATGCGACGCGTTCTTACGCCGTCCGAAATGCTACAAGCTGAGTCTCGCTTTCCTCTCTTCAAAGCTGGCAGCGAAAAGGTCGACAGCACATGGCATCAGCCAGGGTCCCCACAACTTCGCATGCTCAGCCATCATCTAGCTGGACGTTTTGCCGCGAAAGAGGCTGCCATTAAGGCATGGGGCCAAGCGGTCTCGTGGCAAAATATCATCATCTCATCTACCCATGCTGGAAAGCCGTCAATAGCCATCCAGTGTCGTACAACGTCAGCAGATGAGACGACTGGCATTCGCCAACACGGTGCGGTATCCATCTCTCACGACGGCGACTACTGCCATGCAACTGTGTTAGGAGATCACCTTGATGAGGAACTCTTCCAGATGCTCATGAAGGAAAAACCGTCAGTGGCTCGTTTTCGAATTGGAATCGAGAAGACAACGAGTTCAAGGTCTCTTACCGGAGATACTGACGGTGATCCCATCGAGCCACGTCCTCCGGAGAGGCTGCAGTCACGACTATCCGCCGCTATTCCGGACTCAGGACGCCCACTATCGCCCATGACAAGACTTTCCAGTGCCCGTAGTCGCGTTCGAGTAGGGCCCGGATTAAGACAAGCCGGAAAACAAGTCGGAAAACGAGTCAGGCTAGAACAAGCCAGAAAAGCTGGCTTAGGCGATGGCTCCTCCAAATCATGGCGCAAATCATGGGCCGAAGCAACTAACAACGAAGTTTCCGGCTCGCCTTCCGAAGCTGATACTCCGAAGGAGACGGATAATGATCCACTTGACGCAGACCTTTACCAATCGCCCGTGAATGAAAGGTCTGCTCGAGGTCTTCGTGCTTGGGCGGCTAAGACAGATGCTATGTTCGCACCATGGGCCGAAGCAGCGATTGACGACAATGGCGACTCGTCTCCGAAAGGCGGTGCCTCCAAGGACGCAAACGCTGGTCATCCTGAAAGACCGAGTGAGAAATAGGCCTATCTGTGAAACCAACTACGCAAACCGCAAGACTCGGTGCACACGCTAGGGAAGCTACGCATGCTACCAGAATCTACAGGTCGCCGGCGTCGACGCACTTCAGTCCGCGTAACCCAGTCGTCGCAACTGTGCACGCGTCTATCCTCCGGACAGTGCGCAGACTCGCATCAGACGCAAAGCGCTGCAACAGAGCGGCGCAAAAAGCGCGGATGCACGTTGGCGGCCGATGACATGTGCCGATTGCGTACGCAAAGGCAGTGCTCTTGCCCAATTGCACAGGGAAGCTGACGGGCTCGAGTTCCCAAGCAGGCTCCCGTGACGTGTTCGGGAGATGCACATAAAGGCAGTCACGACCTGCGAAGTGCTCTTCCATCTGGAAAGAACCGCAGCCGGGAAATGCGAAGACGCCAGCGGCTTTCATAGCACGTCTCCGACCTCTCGGAAAAACCTACCACGAAGATCATACGTATCAGGAGCTGAGGACGTTCAAGACGTAAGAATGAAGGCTCATTGCCCCTTCCATTCAAACGTATGGGCATCAGATGAGATTGTAATTTAGCCTACATGTACAGTATTTGGCCAGCCGAAGTTGACCTAAGCCGCCCTTCGGAGGTTCATTCAGCTCACCCTCCATCCGATACTTTGGGAGGTCTTTGTACATTAGCAAGCTCCATCCCAATAGGGTCATGTACACAGCTTCCAAGGTTGAATTTCCTGGTCTGTCTGGCCCAGGAGCCTGATGTCATAAGCGCCAGACGCACCTCTGCGCTGCACAAATACGGGCAGTCGAGATTGCCTCGTTGCCTGATTCCTTCGTCGCTCTTGTTAACGCGCATTTGACTGGTCGGCCCATGACAAAGGGATGGAAGGCAGTAAAAGGAAGCTTCCCAAAGCGCCCCGGTCATAGCTGCCCCACCATGCGAATGACGGCAATTTTCCCCACGCGATCGTGGGATGCAATTCAGCTTCCGGCTCTATTCATCATGAGGGACGGCATACTATACTCACGGCTATTGTGATCTGACCGAGAGTCTGACGTCTTTGGAGGAACGGTGGTTGGGCAGACACAGCGTCTTTGGGATCATCTGACCATCTGCTGGTGCCACGTCCGCGAATTGTATAGTTGCATCATCTCCTCAAGAGGTGTACAATCAGCCAGAGTTGGGGTAACTTGAAGAGCCCTACACAAACCTCAAGTGACAAAGGCTCTCTCTCTTTGACAGAGTGTTGCCTAAAGGCAACACGTCTTTCATCTCCTTTTGGATTAGCGTGTCGAGTGCGATTATATCAATCGCACTCATCCACCCACTTTCATAGTTCTTAGCTATCATCTAATATCATTGAGTTCAGATCTTCTAGTGGGTATTGTGGAACAGCATCAGCCAGGAGCGAGCCATATATAGTTGGTGAGCACTTCTGTTTGAGACCGATCATATACCAGAAAGCTGGGTCGAGCCGCGGCTGCAATCCATGGTTACACAACGTCGACAGGGTACTTCCGACATCTGCAGCCACTACATCATCCCGCAGAAAGGCATCAACGTCAAGCAATGGTCAGCAGGCCTGGCAGCTCTCCTGATGAGGCCGTCCCCATTCTACCATCTCTGAAATTCGGCGTCGTTGGAATAGGCAGGATTGGGCGGCGACATGCTCTCAATCTGCTTCGAAGAGTACCAAAGGCAAAGCTCGTCTGCGTATGTTCGCCGGCCCAGGCAGACCTCGAGTGGGCAAAGAGAGAGCTGGCCCGATATGGTGAGTTGGCCGTCCAGCCTTCGAGATATCGACGTTGTGCTTACCGAATCAGGCGTGTCGATTTTCAGCTCTTTTGACGAAATGATCCAGTTTCCCGGCCTTCAGGCAGTCGTCGTTTCAAGCCTGACGACTCTCCACTACCAGCACACCTTAGAAAGCCTCAGGCGTGGCATTCACGTGCTGTGCGAGAAGCCAGTCTGTCATACAGTGGATGAGGTATGACTCCGAACCCACAGCCAGCTGAACGGTGTGGCTGTTCTCGTTGCATTCAGACTGACTCCGGTCCCTAAGCTCGATGGTCTGATCGAGCTTGCCGCCACGAATCCCCAGGTCTGCCTGATGATCGGATTCACTCGCCGATTCGACGAGTCGTACGAGGAGGCTCTTCAGAAGGTCAAGTCAGGTACGTCTACGCAACCAGAAAGCATCGGACGCTCGGCCCCCTCCGAGAGAACAAAGTTTGTAGGCTTCGCTAGAACTCGGAGATGGGAACTGCTGCTCTTCAGCTGATGACTTGATGACCTGTAGGTGATTATGGCGCGCCCATAGCCTTCGATTCCCAGGCCGCCGAGCCGCTATCACACTCAGAATTTTCACACAACTATTTCAAAAGTTGTGGTGGCATCTTCTTCGATAGTGCGATCCATGACATTGACCTTAGCTTAATGTTCCTCTCCACAAGTCAACCAAGTGCTGGGGCACACGCCTCGGGCAGTGTTCGAAACACTGAGCCTCTGCGACCAAGGCAATGCTTTGCGGTTGGAACGGTCAGTGAGGTACGCCGGCATCAGAGAATGCGCATCGAGCTCGGACTATCGAATTGTGCACTGCATTCTGTGTTCTGACTGGTGGTAGTTCACGTCTCTTCGCTCACCGGCCGAGCATGCATCACACCGAGGCGACGCGGATAATGCTCGCGGAGTGGTTCAATTCAGCTCCGGCCAGATCGCTTCATACTTCAACAGTCGGACTGCTGCAGCGGGTGGCGGCTATGACAACTCGACCGACATTCGTTGTGAGCGCGGCAAGATATCAGTGAACTTGGAGTCTCGGAAGAATCGAGTCAGTGTCCATGATAGCAACGGAGTCGGCTGGCGTGCTCCAGATGATTGGTACGATCGATATCGGGAAGGTTTTGTGTCAGAAGTCGTGGAGTTCGTGGATGGAATTCTTGACAAACGTGAGTTTCGCATTACCCTGCCGGAGGTCAGGATGGGATTGGAGATTGCGTTGGCGTTGCAGGAAAGCTTGGAGAAAGGAGGAACCGTCTGGTTTGATGAGTCTGGCAGGCGCTCACACCGGGAAGGCGGCATCGTGGATTGAGACTGCATTACCTCTTGCAATGAGACGGAGCATGAGCACAAGGCGTGAATTCAGCTGCACAGCTTCCTCCCAATCAGACACATCAAGCTTGGATGTCGTTGGGAAGGAGCGAGGCGGCGTTTCCGGTGTCGACACAGCAGGTGACAGAGAGAGAAGGGTCACTCACAGAAGCTGCCTGATGCCAACAGCTCATGCAGATGGCGCGAGCAAAGCATCGCAAGAATAGGTCCCCTGTCAAGGCGGCATACCTCCCATTAGAGCCCAGTCGACTTGATGTACGTGCTTGAGCGACACACAAAAGGAAGGCGTGCTGCTCGAAGAATTCGTTGCGATCAGTCGCGCTTTCCTGGTCCAGCGTAACCTCCGTAACCGCCATAACCACCATATCCAGTGCTTCTCGCTACGCCTCCGTTCGGCAGTCCACCACCAACATTTCCGCCCAGTAAGCCATTTGCATTCGCCCTTCCACTCTTCTTTCGCTCATACAACAGCATAGCCAAAGCACCAAATCCAGCTGCAGCAGCCAATCCAAGCAGACTGATGAGCGAGAATCCAACCCTATGATCCGTCACGCTCAAGACCGGCCGTCCGACCATACCGGGCAGCACATCTCCATCTATCCACGCCACGTTGAATGTCAGCGTCAATGGCTCATATCTGATGATCTTCGTTCCCTCCTTGGGCGATGATAACGCTGGGTTAGGCACACTATATGCCGAACTCGCGATCAGATGTGATGGCGGGGGCACAGTCTTCTTCTCCTTTGTTGACGCTTCGAGCGACGTGTGGAACAAGACGTTGATGTTCGTGTGTAAATGCAGATGTGACGTCTGTAGAGTCCCCTGTACCGCGATCGTGAAGGGCGTCCAGGTGTCAACATCGGCAGTACTGCCTACTCCTGTCGAGTCCGCGGTGTCCGTAGACCCTGGTATTATGTTGTCGAGCGGATACGTTGGCACTCGACATGTCAGAGGCACGTCACTGTGTACGAAGAATTCTATCAGGTGGTATAGCTCGTCCGGCAGCTCAGGAATTGTGCAGGTCTGGGTCAAAGGTGTATTGTAAGGGAAGGACAACGGGAGAGCGGTCTCGTTGCAAATCGTGAATGGTATATACTGGAGGTTGCCATGCGAGTCGGTGACATGTTCGCCCGTGTCTATTGTTCGGTTCAAGCAAGAGACTGGGAGGGAGTCGCCAGTCTTGTACCCGCGACGTTCGTTGGGCGTCGCCAAGGGGTTCTGGGTGTCAGCGGCGAGCGATGCTGAGAGGTAAAGTAAGAATATGGGCACGACGCGCAACATAAGAGGTACGCGATACATGCTGATGGCAATACAACGGCGTGGATGAGCCGTAACCTCGTGGTCCCTATCGTGACTGCCACTGCAGACCACAAAAGGGGACCTCAAAGCTGACAATGGAACTTTTTGATCGCGCAGTGCCAAAGTTCTGGCTTAAGTTGGAACCTTGGGGCGAGCCCGATCTTACTCCACTGCACTCCACTCTGTCGCCTTGTAAGTGGAGGCCAACCTACCCGACTGTACCTAGTACTTATGTACTATCTCGAGCCACAGTCAACGACTACCATCGTCAGGAAGTGTCTTGCAATGAGCTTGATGCAAAGCTATCTTATGGCTACTCTGCACTCAGCAAGTGTCAGCCTTCATTGGCGTGTCTTCTGAGACCTCTCATCCTGCAGTCTGATGATCTTAGCCTGCCGATAGCCTCCACGCGATCAGGCTATGGCCATCACCTTCCTCCTATGAGAGCTGGGCACTAGGCGGGCTCCCCTCTTTCTGTGATTCACAGCTCTTACTTGAGAGACAGCCTTGTGTCCTGGACTTGCTAGGCACAGTGACAGCCTCATGTTCCGGACTTGTCGGTCATCCATTATTTGTTTCAGTCATTGCTCAACTTTTCAACAGATCTCACTTTCCATAGAATACTTTCGCGTGGCTCTGTACAGCGACTAACATCTCGACAGGATCTCTGCCATTCACCTTATCAGCAATAACGTTCCCATAGGCCTATACTGTCTCTGACATAACCTTGACATACTGCGTGCGATCTGGTCTGACCCACAACAGCCACCCAACAGCGTGCTTTTGTGCCCATTTGTTACCAAAACCTCGCCTCGAACAAATCATAATCGTCACACTTATGATCGACTGTGTCTTCGATCTGCCGATCGCCTGGGACGGTGCGATCCGCCATAGCTGAGCTGAGCATGCGGCTACTGAAAGTTGATGCGAGTGGGAATTCGCGTTGACAAGGAAGCTATTCGATGGCGAAATCCCTCCTTACTCCATTTTATCGCACACCTGGGGCTCGGACGATGACGAGGTCTTGTTCGAGCATGTCACGACCGGCCGCATCAACAAAACGTGCGGCGGCTATGCGAAACTTGAACTTTGTGCACGACTGATCAGAAGGGATGGTCTGGACCACTCCTGGATCGACTCGGCTTGCATCGACCGTAATAGCAGCGCAGAGTTGTCCGAGGCCATCAATTCCATGTTCAATTGGTATCAAGAAGCCCAGAAGTGCTATGTTTACGTGTCAGACGTTTCAGTCACGATGCGTTATGATCCAAGCTGGCCGTACGACTTCTGTGAATGCCGGTGGTAATTCCCGTTGTTCGTGCTCATCGAGGAGGTCTATATATCTTTTCAAGCCTGTTCCCTGACACGACTCTCAGGTTTACACGAGGCTGGACTTTGCAGGAGCTCATCGCACCCAAGGTTGTAGAGTTCTACTTTCGCGAAGGAGACATATTGGGGACCAAAGAAGAGCTGCGGTCGCAGATAAGTGGGATCACTGGAATTCCTCCTCAAGCACTCGGTGGAACCCCGCTCGCGCGATTCACTGTTGAGGAGCGGATGGCCTGGGCAACGAATCGACAAACGAAGCGCAAGGAAGACAAGGCGTATTGCCTTCTGGGCATCTTCGACGTCAGTATGCCCCTAATCTACGGGGAACGTGACAAAGCTCTTGCACGATTGAGAGAAGAGATACAGAAGTCGTCGGCCATACAGAACCGTGTCTCGCACATCTCGACGGGGGACACACAGTCATACAGACCTAGTCAGAATCAGAGCACTGCTGAGGATAGAGCCATTACATACCGTCGGGCGCAGACAAACTTGCCGACAGCGACTGGGGAAATGAGCCATACTTCCCGCATTGCGAGAAGTGGCCTCCACTCAAAGATGGCTGCTGCTGGACTGAGTGCAGGGAGCATACTCGGTATCGCTGGCGATTTTATGCGCGAGCGGCAACGGCATCCAGGTGCTCCCCAAAATCAACCTGTCTCGTACGAGCCTCGATCAGACCATCACATCAGCGCTTCTGGGAATTCCCGTGTGGAAGGATACCATCGATACTACACTGATCCCCGCACTGGAAAATCTACTGAGGTAGACCAGGGAAAGGACGCTGAGTATTCTAAAGAGCAAGGTCGAGAATCAGCTATGGATGACTTGAGGAACTACGATTTGGATGAACAGGCCCCTCAGAAAAAATACTATACCCGTAGCGCACGCGACTTCCCGAACGTTGATTCATTTGTGAACGAGATAGAGCCGGTGCAGGCCAAGTACTACAATGACTACTTCGTGCCTGGCACAGGAATCGACCGCGAGGTTATACAACACATGATTTGTCGTTATTTCGGGAACGACGCCACCGTGCGTCCTTACCAGAACAAAGATGGCCGTACTGGTTTCCTGGTTCGGTTCTACACGGCCCTCACAAGCGCAATTATCGACGATTTGAAGAAGGATAGCGCCAAATGGCGCAAAGATCGAGATCAGGACCAGAGGCAAGGGCGCAGCACAGGATCCTATGCGGAGTATGCTGCGGAAGGCAGTATAGATCGCGGTGCCTGTCATGGAGATCGGCTCTTGAGTGCTGGCAGCGCTTGGGACTACATCCAACGCAGCGAACAATTTCGCCTCAGCTTGATTGACGTCGGAGACGTCTCGGAACGATTGAAGCATATGACTCGTGATGACGGCCATGGGCCTGTGTTCCGCGAGAGCGACGTGAGACAGGCGATTCAGGAGAGCGCTTCTGCAGGACCTCGCAATGACATGATATAAACGTTACTGGGGGTCTCCTGTACCAGTCGAGAGCTAGTCGTTCATCTCATATGACAAGAACTGCTAACTCACTATGGTCCACAAACCCTGCATGGTAGTAAGGGACGTAATGGAGCACTGTTTATGATCAATGCCACTATATCCGTCTTAAGCAATATGTTTTCCGTACAAGTGGACACAAAACGTGGCTGAGAGCGTAGATATTTGGGCTGCAAGTTGTATGCAGACATTGTGTACACTGATACGAAGCATTTCCGATGAAATCAGGCCATAGGTATGTCTTGCGTGCTACGTTGCGGCCCCTGTTCGATCATGGTCTGAATTTCTCGATGCTCCCGGCCTTCATATGGTGACCTCACATTCACTCGGTTCACTTCGCTCGTTCGCTACTTCGACGTAGCACCTGACTTCGTCTTCGACTCATCCTCAAGGATATGCTTGGGGTTGCTCTCCAGACCTGCGAGTTGATCCTCCTTGCCCTCATTCTTGTCCTTGGAGTTGTCGACCTGGCGGAACACATGTCAGTAAATCTTGGCTGAGTTGGTGACCGTTCTCCGGCATTAGGATGTCTTCCGCGCAGTCGATCGGAAGGTCGACGGCGCTAAAGTAGCAGGGCTGCCTTTAAGAGTCTCCGTGCCGTGTCCCGACTGATCTAAAAGAGCAAGCTCACCTTTCCACTACCAGGCTGGGCGGGATGATCTCCCAGCTGAGCACCGGTTTGCGTCTCTGGCTCAGGAGATTGGCGACCTGCGTTAGGAGCAGACATATTTGCGTTGTTTATTCGAGTCTATGGGTGCTTTTATGTAGCTTGGGCGTCTGCTACATGTGAGCCTCGAATGCTTTCTTCCGCGCGATCGAGCGGTGGAGGCATACCTACTTCCTGGGTCGGTATTTCACCTTCTTGGGCAGAGTCAATTCGAGAAGAGTGATCGCTGAAAGAACAGTAAACTGGACGTCCAGAAATCTCAAAAGCCCCACGGAGATGTTGAGAAGCAACAGCCCACCAAGAATCTGAGGCAAGGCATGACGTATCCATTGTGCAATTGTACGGAGCCGCATATATATTCCGTGATCTGCACGGCTAAAAGAGGGAAGCCGCAACTTAGCAAGCACGAGGCAGCACAGTTGCTCGTGCTTATGCATCTTCCTGCGAGAGCTCCGAGTTGAGGATGAACGGGATGCGTGCATGGTAGCTCCTGACGTCCAATGTCGCGGGACGCCGTTCAATCGTTGTCTTGCTGATCATAGCAGACATGTCTCCGATTCTCCGTGCATTTCGATCTACATATCCTGCGTCTAGTCTTCAATCTATGGAGCCAGCTCTGTTCACATTTCTTGTCAAATATGCCTTGTCCAAATGGTCGAGGGCATCATGCATCAAATTCTGCCCTTCAACTACAGTACTGTCCACTTTGTGATAATGTTGTATCACAGATCCCATTTCTCATCCACGGTCAGTTGCAATAGCGCCTCAACAATCTCTCAAACTCGGACTTGCGACACCCAAGCCCGCAAGACTGAGAGCCTTGCACCTGCGACAGCTCCTGCCCTTCTCGACTCGCACCACTGCCTGCACGTAGTTCTTGCAGGCTCGTCCGAGTCCACCAACGCCGCCGCAGGCTTTTGTATCCAGCTGATAGGATTCATAATGGCCGCATTTGAGGTGCGTCAGTCGTTCGAAACACATCTTTGCTGTAGATGGTCGTTGCAGCAATTTCTGGGGTTGGAGTCAGTCTCGTGGTCCATTTCGGCTCAATCTTGCTAGCAAGCGCATGGCCTTCTCGTACACGTACCTGATCTAGATACCTTATGACTGAGACACTTCTGCTCACTTTGTCCACATGAGTATCCGATGTTCCGCCTCTATTGCGCTCTAGTATGCACTGCCGCACTGTCGCTGCGGGATGCGTTCGATTATGATCTTTGCCACCATTCGCATATCCAAAATCTTGTCTGTCTGTAAATCTTGCCTCCGTCTGCCGCCCAGATCTATCCTCGTCCAACGTGCTGGAAACCCCAATTACCCAGGCTCGTCGCACGCCTCGCAGAAGCGCCCAGTGCTGCTGGTGGAAGGCTTGTTCATACTCTGGCGGAATGATACTGTATCGACGTCGTTCGAAACTGCGGCGCGAAACTGATCGCGAAGCCTGGTACAGATGATAGCGAGTCTGTTATGGTGCTGGTGCCGGGAGGGCGGTGTACGAGGTAGGAGGAAATAAACTCGCAAAGTCACAAGGCAGAAAATTTATGGGCGGCGATCTCGAATTGTGTGGGGATCTGGAGGGGTCATGGTGAAGGGAAGACTTGCCCGAAGTGCCACGTCACCTCGGCACTGGCATTGTCTGATGTGACTGTGAACAGTGAGCCATAAACATGGCCATGCACACAGCAAGTGAAAAGGTCAATGTGGTACAACAATGCTTCCCTTTGCTGCACACTGTGCGAGCCAGAGCTTGACTGTCCCAGGACATTGGTAGCAGGGTGGATCACCCCAGGTCAGCGCAGAAGAACTGGCCAATCAGCAGGCTTTGAGTCTCGAGAGCCACAGCCTCCGAACATCACTTTGTCGAACTCGAATCTCACAACTACAGAATGCGTAGCTGTCATCAATATAACTTAGGTTCGCATGGGATTCTGTTGACGATACCCTCTCTTATTATGAGCGTGATGCTGACAGCATTCTCACCACTATCGACCCTGGTCGTCGACCGGCCATCGCTCCCATCTGGTTTTCCCCCTCTCCAGGTCTGAGCCTCAGCCTGCTGCAATGAATTCGAAGAAAGAGCACCTCCGTTTTCATTTGCCACTCAACTGGAAGTGCTGATGACAACGGGATCATGCATGTAACACGCATCCCAGTGTCAGGTAGGTCTTTTGGGTATCTCAGTCAGTTCCTGCAACATATGAGGCAGCCTTGGCGATGTTGTTACGGGGCAACAGCAAGTCCACAGATGATCATGACTCCTTCCACAGCCAAAGTCAATGTCACACTTCACAATACGCTTCGGGCTTCCTTCCATTCTTGGACATTTCTCTCAATGGTCTTCAGATTGGCAGCTTATCCGAGCAAGGCAGTGAGGGAAAGTGCAAACGCGATCAGGATGTGATTCGCGTCAACTTTTGGTGTTCTGCTACCATACTCACCCGTATCAATTCCTATCTGCATCCCTTGTGAGGTCAAAGCATCACCTACAGCTACCTACTTCTCACCTGTCTATTCTTTATTCACTTCCTAACTCCAGTATGAGGCTGCTTTGGGTTTCTTTTTTAGGTCTGGGTATCGTGGCTGCAGCACCTGCGAGAACCTTCACAGCGTTGGCAGCACTCAAGACTGAGATCTTGAACCCGATCCTTGAAGAGATGTGCTTGGACATGAGTGCGACTCTGTGTACGAGCGAGGATGGCCACAAGGTTCAATATGCCGTGTACGATGCCTCCAGCAAAGTCGGACCCTGCCGCTGTTCAGATCTGCCTTCGCAGTACATCGTAAGTGCTCAATTTGCGACTCCATCGGACGAGCTAACTTCGACAGGTTGCCAAGCACTGTCCTGACTTCTCCTGTCCAGCAGTGAAGCCCGATGTTCATTTCGATATCTCTCAAGGCGACTGCTTCTGTGCCGCTCCTGATCGCTGCATCGAGCAATCTCTGTTCATCGGCGTCAATCATGTCCACGGACGGGCCTTGACCTCGTTCAAGAGCGCGATCCTCCGCAACAGCACGCGAATCCAAGACCGAGTTGACCACATGAAAGCCGTTCTGACCGCTTGGAACGCTCTCGAGCTTGATGACGAGGAGCTTTTCGAGCTTTCGAAGACCGTCAACGCCACCATACGCGACATCCGTCTGCTCACGAGCAAGCTTCAATCTGCATCCGCGGTCATCGCACGGGAACTGCATCTGACTAAAGCCAAGCTTGCAAACCAGAAGCGACAAGAGCCCACGTCAACTGTCTCCTCTCTCCTGACCACTGACACGACAACTCCCACATTCGTGCCGCCGCCCAAAACAGACATCACGCCCGAGCTCATGAACCAGTCACTCAACAGCCAGGCACAGAATGAGGCTGTTGCCAACTCAGTCATACCTGACTTCATCAATGGCAATTTGACATTCATGGTGCAGATGGATGGTATGGTTGCCACCATCATCCCTATCAATGCCAGTATCTATCTCCCCTGCGGTGGTATCGGCAAAACAGACAATGTCGACATCATGATTGTGCCAAAATATGTCAATGATGGCACAAATCAGACTACCGTTGCTGATTGCATGGTCATCGCCATCAATATGTACACTCCGAATATCTACACATACTGGGTTCGAACCGCGGACGGCGAGACTATTTCTGTGACTGGGACTAATCGGATTCACGATATCAATCAAATCTACACTGGTGGTCCACTTGAACTGAGATTGCATGCCTCGACTGATTCGAGCAAACGCTCTGTCTCGATGCCGGAGCCTGAAGATTGCTCGATCTCGAAGCTTACGCAGATCTTCCCGACTGACTGTCGCAAGGGTTGCTCGGAGTCCTCGAAGACTTTCATCCAGGGAATTGAGGATTTTTGTGGCTGTCTAGAGCGAACCAAGCAAGAGAAGTGGAACACTCGTGGGCTTTATGCGCCCGATGTGGGCGATGCTATGATGACCGCAGAGGCCTGTGCTGCCATGAGATGTATCAACAACAGCAATCAGCCCGCCGTCTACAACCAGTTCACTCGCACTTGTTGGTGCCAGGACCCCACATACGTGGAAGAGGTCAGCAATGGATGGTCCGGCCGCGTGCGCTCCTTCATCAACAAGCTGGGATTCTGACCAATTCAGATGCTGGACAAGAGCGCAATAGGACAGTGACTGTTTTGTCTCGACACGAGTCATCAGGATGGGAGAAATTGTACTATGGACTCCAGGATTGTAATGATTGTATGACACGGGCGTCACAGGCTAGGGAGGAATCTGGAGTCGGATCCTGTTATCGCTTTGGCATACCTGATCTGGTCGATGTGGAATAGTTTCACGTTGGAAATGAGCTGATGTCGAGCTACCAGTGCTTAGTGGCAGATGTCATAGAAGCGCTCTGCAAAAAGCTAGTCCTGAACATGCTGCATGACGAATTCATACAATGGTCTTCTTGATGTCGCCACCATTGACCACGAATCCCTCCAATACCGAGATCGCAGACCACAAGCGGTTCTCTGCTTCCGGGAACACCAAACTCCTCCCACCATAGAACACCTCATCGCTGACCTCCTCCGGATGCCGGGGCATGCAATGCATGAACCTCCAGTCCTTCTTCGCTCCACCTTTCCTCGCCATCTCCTCTGTCACCTGGTAGCCTGCGAAAGCTTTCATACGCTTTTGCGACTCCTCTTCCTGGCCCATCGAGACCCAAGTATCCGTGACGATCACATCTGCGTCCTTGACGGCTTCGAGAGGCGACGTGGTCTCCGAGAGCTTGCCCTCACCAGCCTGATCGATCTCGGCCTTTATCGCTGCCGGTAGCTCGTAGCCTGAGGGCGTCGCGACTGCCATTTCGATCCCGAGTTTCCGGGCGCCGATGCACATATCAAAGAGGACGTTATTGGCATCGCCGACCCATGCGATCTTCAGGCCTTTTAAGCCTTCAGCTGTGGTAGCGTACGATTGCGTCAATGTTGCAAAGTCCGCGATGATCTGCATGGGATGATGCGTGTCGCAGAGCGCATTGATCACGGGAACAGTGCTGTCCTTGGCTAGGCCAACGATATCTGAGTGAGGACCAACGCGAGCGACCATGCCGGAGGTCATGCTGGAAATCACCCGGCTAGTATCGTAAAGGCTTTCATTTACGTTCAGCTGGATATCGCCCGATCCTAGGAACATGGGATGCCCACCGAGGGCGACGACGGCGGACTCGGTAGACACACGGGTCCGAGAAGAGCGTTTGGAGAAGATCAGGGCGATGTTCTTGTGGGAGAGGGCGTTGGCGAGAGGTGAGAGAGGAAAGTTGTTAATTCCAAGTGACCGGTGACGGGTGGCATTGTTGACTAGTGTGGATAGCTCTGTGGGCGTGAGATTCGATATTGAGAGGAGATGTCGAGGTGGTTTTGTGGTGGTCGCTGTCGTCGCGGCCGACGCTGTGGAGAGTGCTCGCCGCTGAAGCGGTCGGGCAGCTGAGCGGATAGCTGTTTTCATGGTTGCTGGAGTGGCAGTCGCAGCTTCACTGCCGCTCGCGAAGCCTTTCACAATGTCTTCTCAAGAATTTGGTATTGACTCATAGTGGTCGCTTTGTGACTATCAAAATTTTGGCGGTTGGTCGTGGACACCAATTGGCGACCAGCAATTACATCCTGCTATCTCCGGGAGGGCTTCACAATTCACGTTGGCACCTTCCTTCAAGGTTGGAAGGACCATACATGATCGCCACACTGCGAGAGCCATCGAGGTTCGGTCGACTGCTTATTTGGCCGCGTTGTCGAGCAGGAGCAAAGGCTCTGATATGGGACGAACGGTCCAGAAGAGCCGTCATGGTTGGCTAACACTGGGCCATGCAAGCTCAGGCAACTCCGGAAATTCCGGTTCTGATGCCCACCTCCATGCCGGAAATGGTCTGCATCGGTCATGAAACAATCGCCGTGCTCCATTATTATTAACGATCGGACTGAGTGCTTCAGATGGCTCTGATGCTGTGAGCCTTCCTACACACTGAACAGATGGGGTTCTCCCAGACTTCCAGCAGCTGAACGCCCCGCAAAATCAAGCGAGCCTCAGATTTGATCGTGGGGCCGACCACGGCATGTTCCGTTCAAGATATCTGGCACAATACGAGTGATACTTCATGTGAGGAAGCGGAAGACGTTTCCCTTGAGCTGGGAATGTCCCATACTTCGATCCAGCAGCACTTTGGAACGCGTACACACATACTGTGTCGACGCAGTCGACTCAAGGGCTAAAAGCTGTTAGTCACGTGCCAACCTTGCATATGGGGCTTTGCCGTCTCCCTAGGCGAGTTTCGAACCTCGATAACGTCCACGAAGCGTCGCGGCTGCAAGCTGGAAGCTTCATACGACTCGTTTGCCGACGACTTTGACCCCGCGAGCCCCGACATCCATACCGTGGGTGGCGGACCGGGGTTGAGGAGAATCCCCAGTGAAGAGATAGCCCCCTCACCAACAATCTCGGCTGGACGATGGGTTCAGTCCGGGCCATTGGGGGATGGCGCTGAACTCTACATGATACAAGCGCGCCCGAAGACATGGCAAAGTGGGCATTTACTCGGCGTTGGCTCTTGATAATTAGATCTAGAATCAACGAGTGGATGGAAAGCAAAGTATACAGCCATCCAAAGTTGCCCCAGAGTCCCAGACCCACGAAGCCTTCTCCAGTCGAGTATTGAGGGCGAAGGCGGAGAAGCTCTATAAAGAAAGGATCAGCTGCCACATCGCCAGTTTTTCTCAACCTCTTTGTCGCCAACATCTTCCTTCTCCTTCCTTATCTCTCGACAGACATCAATATCATTCATCATGCCTCTCGGTATATTAGAAGACCGGAAGCTCGAGCACGTGCCGGGAACAGCTCCCCTCAATGAAATTGGACGTGAGGACTCCGAGATTGCTGGCGTTGACGCCGGTTTACTGAAGCACGATGCCTCTGGCGAGATCATTCTCGTGCCACAGCCAT
The DNA here is from genome assembly GCF_001299255.1 of Cyphellophora attinorum. Lineage (NCBI taxonomy): Eukaryota > Fungi > Ascomycota > Eurotiomycetes > Chaetothyriales > Cyphellophoraceae > Cyphellophora > Cyphellophora attinorum. The sequence goes on from NW_017253234.1 coordinate 1,235,096, forward strand.
CGGACTCGCCCAACGACCCGTACAACTGGCCAAGATGGAAGAAGGAAGCCTTCACCTGGGCATTCGCGTATGGTTGCGGATGTGTTGGAGCCGTTGGTCCTCTTTTGGGCGCTGCATTCGTCCCACTTGCGAAAGAGTGGGACACCGACCTGACAACTTTCATCTCCGGTGCTCAGGGTGGTGTCATTGCTACCATCGCCGGTGGCTCGCTGCTGTGGAACACCTTGGCTGTCAAGTACGGCAAGCGACCAGTCTACCTCATCACCAGCGTTGGCCTCGCCGTCACCTGTTTCTGGGCCGCTGCCGCTAATACCTTTGGCAACTTCGTCGCTGCTCGCGTCGTACAGGGTCTGTGCATGTCTCCTATGGAGGCATTGATCCCCGCCTCAATCGCCGATATCTGGTTCGTCCACGAGCGTGGCTACCGCACTGCCATTTTCAACCTCGGTGTGCTCGGCGGTATCAACCTGGCTACACCGATCGCTGGTGCTATCATTGAGGCCTCGGGCTGGCGCACCTGTATGAACGCTATGGGCGGGGCTTTTATCCTGCAGCTCATTCTCACCTTCTTCTTCATGCCCGAATCGGCGTTCGACCGCACCGGCACCATCAACATCGATACCGGAAAGAAGAATGTCGTCACCGACAAGATGATCGATTCCGAGCACGTTGAGCAAGACGAGAAGGGCGCCGCCTCCACGACCACTGCTACCCACAGTCCCCCACAGCTCAGTGCCAGCGAGCCAAAAATGTCCTTCTGGCAGGAGATGAAGCCATGGTCTGGTTACGTCCATCACGTTTCCATCTGGGATACATGTGTTCGACCATTCTTCCTTCTGGCATCTCCTGCGGTCGCCTGGGCTACTCTACTTTTCACGACCTGTATCTCTTGGCTGGTTGGAATCTCCATCACGCTCTCCCAGATCTTCTCGGCACCACCCTATAACTTCTCCGTCCGCTCTGTCGGCGCCACTAACCTGTCATCTTTCGTGGCCTCTGTCCTCGGCACACTCGTCGCCGGCCCACTGATCGACGGCATCGTCAAGCGCATGTCTAAGCGTAACAAGGGCATCTTCGAGCCTGAGTTCCGTCTGCCCGTCATGGTCACTTACCTGCTCTTCACGGCTACTGGTTTCTGTAAGTCTGCCTCTAGCTAATTTTCCTGGATATTCACTAACAACTCCTTCCACAGTCGGCTGGGGTCAATCCGCCTATGCTCAAGAGCCATGGGCCGTTCCCGTCGTGCTCTGCATGGGCATCATCAACTTCGGCATTCAACTTGGCACGACTGGTGTCGTTGCGTACGTTGTCGATTGCCATCGTGAGCAGGCTGGCGAGGCATTCGCGGTCATGAACTTCGTCAAGAACATGTTCGCGTTTGGCATGACGTTTTACATCAACAACTGGATCGCCATTCAGGGAGTCAGGGATTGTTTCTTCACGATTGGTGGTATCACGATTGCGTGTACGTTGGTCACTGTCCCGATGTACATCTACGGCAAGCGCGCACGCAGCTTTGTCGCTCGCCACAACATCGCGAAGAGGACTTCTTAGAGGAACAAGGATATCGTTGGTCGTCTACAGCAGGTAGAGCAAGAGAACGATAAGAAGTGTCGAGGATACCCGATTCTGCGTTATTTGTTTGTCATGCATGATTTGGTCAGGACGACAGATTCATCTGGACTAGAGAAAGAAGCCAAACCATTGTACCATTCACTATGCCGACTGTAAGGCTTGCTTGCTTGCTTCGGTTCTCAGCGTTCGTCCGAGGATAGCTACCAAACGAGTCGGTCGCCGACGGACGGTCGGGTTCATGCTTCCGATCAGTCCACTTCGACACGCTTCCACCCCCGTGCACTGACCCGACGGTCTAGACACGACTGCACGTGCAAACACTGCGATACAGCACTGACCATACCACATGCACTCCAGCCTTCCGCTCGGCTACGAGTCTTCTCACCCCTTGCTTCGGGACCCAACGTCTTTCTCTCCCTAAGTCGAAACACCTTTATAAAGTTCTGCCCTTCAAACCCTTCGAGCCCTTCAAGTCCCTGGAAGTCTCGACCCTGCGCTCGAGGGAAAATTTAGTTGTCCCTGATCAGCCACCGTGCTTCATCGTTGTTGACGGCGCATGCCGCAAGGCTCGACTAAAGCTCAATGGGTAGTATGTTGACATGTCCCAACTCCGCAAGAGTTTGCCCCCGTGCGTGCTCTGTGGCCTTTGCTCAATGTTGTGGCTGTACACCGATTATCTTACTCTGCTCGTTTGGACATTTGTCTCCTGCTCAAAGTCCTTGGAGACATTGGTTCAAAGGACACGGGCGTCGCGCTCTGCGAGGCCTGTGATCGAGATGATCGAGATGATCGAGGCAGACAGGCAGGTAGACGTATCCGATTCTGTTATCCTAACACTACTAGGTCTGCTGTAAGAATCCTGCACACGGCCTCACGCGCTGACTCACGCACGTGCGACTAGCTTACGTTGCATCCAATCCCTCTGCCTGGGTCCGACCAGACCTTTACTTCGTAGCAGGAATGAAGAGACAGTTTAGAAATGCCCACGTCGGTACCGTCCATGATTCCCCGTACCGACAACTTTCTGACCCTACAGGGTCAGTGACTTCGTGAAAGAGTTCAAGAGTGCGTGGTCATTCCGTGTCTATGTAGAGGAAGCCACGAGGCTTTTGCCCTGCCATTCCAGCTGTTCGGGAGAGTTTGGAGTACTGAAAGACTTCGAGGCTGGCATTTCACGGAGATGCGAATTTCGCTGGGGTTTTTGTTTACAAGTGCGGGCTTGTAAGAGTTGCAGCAGGTGAGGAAGGTGGAAAGGGGCCAGGCTTGGGGGATGAGGAAAGTAGCACCGCGGTGAAGGCAGAAACGACCGCCCGTGTTTCGCATGGAAAGGTGGTTTGCGCATGCCGACGAGGTAGATGCATTTTTGTTCTGTCAGTCCTAAATTGTAGCCAAGCCAACGAGACTTGAGCGCTTCGCAGCTGCAACTTGTCTATGTGCACACCAGGGACCATGCCATCTGATGCCAGGTATCTCACATGCTCCGTCCTGTGCCCATGCCCTCTGTCACATCTGTAGCATCAAGGCGCTCATACGGCATCCATATAATCATTCATAAACTTCATTGATCTGCCGTGTTGGCATTACATAACCCGAAATATCGTAAAGGCGTGTTCATACATGAGTCGTTAGGGGGCATCATGCTCCCGGCAAATCAAATCATTATCTCGTAGCGGCGATAAGGGTGACTTTGCCTAGAGACTGAGTCGTCATGGTTGGCGGTGATTGTGATAGAAACGCCCTGACCAAGGTGTTGTGATATGATAGCAAGCGATGTCACGGAGCTGTGCTGTGTTTGGTGCTGCTCTGCCGTGGACCAGGTATGATGTGCAAGTTGAGGTCGATCGTTTCTGTGCGAAGCCAGGGCCGATGTGTCTTGCGACCGAAGTTTCAAGTGATTGATCGTGATGCTTGCTGTGGATCGTGGCTGGTTGTCTCGGCCTTTGCAATTGCAAATCGTGCAACGCCACCAGGGTCGTTATTGTAGAAACGCCACTGAGTGTTCCAGATCTTTGCGAAACTTCCCCGGACTTGAAATGTGGACGTGGTCTAGAAAGGCGCCATTGTTCGCTTTTCATACTCGATGATATATAGATATAGCTGGCATCTACTGCTCGCTATGCTCTCAATGCCCACGAAATGCGCGCGTGCTGTCACAACTCGGCACTGGCGATGACACCTGACGTGTCCGGGACTGTTCATGCACAGCATTGGCGGACGTCATTGCGGGAAGCGTTGAGCAACGACTCATCCATCGCCACCAGCGACGAAACTTTCCAAGACCAACGACTCGAGGACGAGGTGCAGCCGAGGAGATTTTCTTGGAAGGCTTGCCTCTTCCGCTGCTGCGAATGGATGCGAAGCTGAGGACAGAGAAGCGCTTGTTGCCAAGAGCCGGCTTGACGACCTTTCGCTTAGTCGGCTTTACGTTCGCAGCGTGCGGATTCGGCAGTGGCTTGTCGCCCAATGACATGGATGACTGTCGGGACTCTGCGCTATCAACGGCAGTTGTGCCAGATGAAACTGTGGTGGCAACGGTATTGACTGATCTTGGAGACGAAGACGGGGTCGTCGTCTTGCTGCTGCGCTTGCTTAAAGTTGAGACAGGCGTTGAGGGAAACAGCGAGAAGCTCTGCGCACTTTTTGCGTCTGAGGTGGCCCGTTGCCTGTTCAACGAAGAGGACGATGTTCCAGCTGCGATGCGTACAGAAACCTTGTGCGAGACCTTCTCAGCACTTGAATACGTGGTAGGCGGTGACATAGCTGTCGCAGTTGGAGCACGTGTCGATGAGGTTCGCGCGGGCAGAGGAGGAAGCGAAGTTCGGATCTTGCCTGACGAGACAGTTCGCGGGAGACCAGGCCGTGCTGCACTTGTCTGATGATGCTGGGACTGCGGCTGAGGCATGAGTGGTTGGATGGGAGCTGTCATAGAGCGTTGAGCTCGAGGTCGAGATGGCATTGCGACAGTGAGAGGCTCGGATGCACCAACAAGCTTCTCCGCCTTGCGGTCTTTTGAGCCTGCCTTCGGTGTCCTCGAGGCCGCAGCACGTAAGTCGCCAATCGACTTCTTGACACGTGCCAGCTTGCTTGCTCGGTCGTCGTCATCATCCCATTCCATGAAAGATTCCCCAGCCAGCGGAAGATCGATCGGAGCACTTGGTGCCAAGGGCGCTGGCCGCACGGGACAGTAGCTAGGATCCACAGCACTTTCGTTGGTGTTACGCCTCAACAGGGGCGAATGGCCTGATGAATACAAAGGTGAGGGAACGGGCGAAGAGATGTTACGATGACCAGGAACAGTGGCTGTGAAAATATTGGCTGGCTTCGACTTCCTGACCAAGGTCTTTGGCGATGGTGGAGGCGACATATCTGTGATGTCCAAGGTAGTTGACGACGAGCGTCCGCTGTAGTTCACCTCCTGGTACACGACCGAAGGAGTATATGTGAAGGATGAGAAAGAGTCGTCGGGTGTGGTAGGTGCTGTTGATAATGCTTTGGCTCGATCCGCAAAGCTCAGACCCTCCTCGAGGTCGGTGCGGAGTGACAGCAGTAGCTCGGGTGTTGCGCTTCGCTTGGCAGCCACAGGCGACGGGGAGAAATTGTCTTCTGTGGAAGCTGACGACAAGCGGCAGGGTACAACATCCACAACACTGTGATCGTATGGCGCTTGGGGTGGGTTTGGAAGCTGAGCACTGGACCGTCGATGCCTATATCTTGTATACTCCGATATGGTAGCCAATGAACCCGGCCTTGGGCCGTTGTCTGACAGAAGTGTCTGCTGTGAAGCCCGAGACCAAATCTGGTGAACCAGGTCTTGTTCAAATGTTGGATCCGGAAAATTGGGATCTAACTTGATGGACTCATACGACGCGGAGCTCTGCTGTGTAAAGTACCTTTGGCTGGGACGACTCTGCGGGAGGCTCGGAAGCTCCTTCGAGTTGTACCTGTGAATCTCACTTGATCTCGGTGACGGAAGATGCGATAGTCCCCCATGATGACTGGGTAAACTGAGTTTCACTCAAACACTATGGTTTGTTGTTGTTGATCAATGTAAACAATCTGAAATGAAATGAGACATCAAAAGCAAGGCTCCATTGAGATTATATCTCCAGACCCGTATGTTCGTCCGCCAGGAGAACACCCAGGCTGGACTATCTTGACACATCTGAGGCTTGAACGCCTGGCCAAATTCGGAATTGTCAAGTCAGGGATGGGGTGGAAAGCAAGGGGTGACGGGCAAGGCTGCGCGGACTCTGTGGGGACAGGATGTCGGAGGAATCCACATCAAAACAACCTGAGGGTTGAACCCGCATCTGTCAAGCCAGCATTCATGGAGCGTTCTGGCCGGAAGGGGTATCGATCCGCAACAACCATGTCAGTGGACCGGAGCGCCTTTGTGGCAATCTGGCTGACTTTCGTCCAAGCCATAGCATTACTCACTGTGCTCGCGTACATGGACGCTTCCATTATCCGAAACAGCATCTCGCAGAAATCCGAAAACCATGCTGGTACTTTAGACGGACCTGCTAAGCCCGGCATTAGTGGAATCTGCAACTCAGAGGGTCGGAGTGCTTATAGCTCGTATCCCAGCGATGATCAATTCTCATCCGACGCCGGTACTCAGCGGGCTTCTGAGGATAGAGAGCTCCGATCCTGATCTCCTTGCAAGTTGCGAACCTATATGCAGGCATAGTGTTTTGATGTCAGAAACAGTTGTCAAGAGTGACAGCATTCCGGTATGAAGGGCCAACAAGCTTCGCTCTGAAGCAGCAAAATCTTATGAAGATCAGCCTTTTGCCCACCTTGCCCTGATGTTGACCCTGATGAAGTCCCGAGAGTCCCTTTGTTTGGTATGCATGGCACGCGTGGTCGGCGTATGCCATCCTGCTACGCTTGTCTCTGCAGGCTTTGCGTTGCAGAATTGTAGCGACGCACACATTATGCTGTTTCAATCTGACAGCGACGGGGCCTCTTTACTACATCCCCGGTGGCCAGCAGAAGCAATCAAATGTTGTCTGCACCTGCAGGCTGCAGCAGCCGTCAAACCGTTGTTGAAAGCTCCGAAAGGGACCAAGGGATACGGGCTTGCAGGAAAGGTGCAGCAAGGCGTCGAGACAAGGCTGTTCAATGGTCAAGACTTCAGATCCGAACGGCGGACCCAGATACCGTGCAGCCGACTGCCTGCAGCATGCGAGGTCCTAACGATCTGACAACTGATAGTGTCCACGATGGCGTCGAAGTGCCGTCGCTTCGAAGCAACCAGGATATGAGGTGAGAAGGGTACCCAGGTAGGCTGGTACTGCTGACCGCACCAAGTTTCCGGGACGACAATGCCTTGGTTCAACGGGATCATCGCACTGGATGAGCAATATGGACCTGCTCAGCCACAGCCAGAACGGATGGCGATCGGCTGTGGCATGGCTTCCCACACTACGTGGCAAATGCTGGTAGTGCCGAAGACCATCTCTCTGGAACGGCAAGGTGTGCAGTAGCACCTGCAGCTGTATTGACCAATTGACAAACAGGGAGGGCACGTTCTCCTCGTCGGTAAGGAGCAATCCTTGAATCCCGTACCTGAAATGCCTTGCAAACGCGGGGCAGCAGGTGCCTGAGGAAACCCTGAGTACTCACTACTTAAATCGCCGACGACACACAGACTATGAAAGGCTCAGATGAAAGCCTGATCAGCGTTCAGCGTCGAAAGGTCATGAGTAGGTGTGTACAGTACAAGAGACAAGTTTCGAGATGATGCAGGGATCATCGTGGCCCGGCAAGTTGAGTGGGAGAGCTACATCGTGCCAGCGCATCAACTTTCCCAGCCACTCGCATTATTTCCTTTGTGCGTTGAGAAATCGCCATGTCTTGCCTCGAAGTTGGCTCCAGGTAATTGCAGCAGGATCGATCGCATCCGCCATTCCCCTGAGACCTTGTTGTTGCCACAACTTAGCTATTCTGATCTTAACCACAGCTCCCAGTCTGAAGTCCAAGTTTTCGCCGCCCGCACCGCGCCGTCGGCCTGCGGCTCCACCCGAAATCGAACATCATCGTCGGTGTGCGCCACAATCCTAACGTAAACCCCCAGTCGAAGCGATACTGCTGGCACTGCTCCTGTCAAGTAAGATCGCGTCAAACACTACGGCTGGGCCCCGCGCCCGCCGTGCGTGGTTGTTTGCTGCTTCCGAGGTCACTGGCATTTTATCTCGAAGTCGAGATGCAGTCTAAGTGACGGGCGCAGTCGGACTCGCGACTCGGACCTTGCCCAGCAACCAGATCAGAGTCGCACCGCCAACCCACTGGGCGCCAGCCGAAAGTCATATTCCTAGAAGGCATTAATTGTGCGCTCAGTATAGGGCTGTTTCACAAGAATCTCATCGGCGCACCAAACGAAGCCAAACTGAGATCTAAAGCCCAACCACCTCCCAGCCATCTCTCGATTAATTTTCTGGGCTTCATCCCGATGCAGCGCAGCGTCTTTGCTGCTTGCCTCCTCATACCACAGTCCTGAAGTGCAGAGACGTGCATCCATCGTGCTGCCTCGCCTCTGCCCAGCGCTGCTTCGAAATCCCGGTCCGTGAAGCATAGTCGCTCTGTCCGCTCAACTCAGGTCCACCGTTCCCGTACCTGACGATCTGTATTACCCGCAGACTTTACGACCTGACGAGACCTACGACGCCCAACGACTCCAACAGACCACCTCACCTCAACGCCAGCAACCAAATTCTACATCTTCTCAGATCCAGAGACCGCCCTCGGCAGACTCTAGTGGTGTTCATACCCTGAGACGCACTCCGAAGTTGCACGACAGACCAGAATATCGCGAGCAGCTCCAGGCTCCTCGACAGCTGCGAACTGCAGGTCAAGCCGTGACATTTGACGGTTCTGGATCCACCTCTCCGCAGGACTTTCAGAGACTTGTCCAAGGCGATACCTATTGGCCCGCCAGAAGCACTCATATCTCACGACGCACCCACAACGCCATCCTCTTTGCTCTCGAGGCCATAAGGACAGGCCGTGGCGTTGATGCGAAGCCTCTGACAGAGGATCTCTTGGAAGAGCGAGCTCGAATGTCCGACCTGGTGGCTGGTTCACAGCCCTCCGGTCGTCCACAAAATGGCGGCGCCAGTAGAACAGCCCAGAGTGCTGGGCCAGTCCCGACAGAGCCTCCACGCTACCGAACGCCTACCGATGTCATGCGAGATAGACGAGCCCGCGAGCAGAGAAAAGCTGAACAACAGGAGGCTGACAGGCTACGACAAGCTCAAGAAGAACAACTACGGTTACAACAGGAACAAAGTGCTGGCGTTGAGGGTCCCTTGGGGTCGCGGATGTCGTCAACGCGGCCGGATGTGCAAGGTTATACGATAGGCGGTACTCCTTCAGCACAGCCTGGACCTTCATCGACAAGGCGGCGTGATCCTGTCCCAGTCCCACAACAAACCCGCCTGCCTATCGCAGAACCCTTGTCACAGGCTCAATTGCAGCCTCAGACAGGATATGCTCCTGGTCACGCCCGACTATCCTCGAATACACAACGTAACCGGACTGAGGCCTATGATACCCTCAATATTCCAGCTACGGCACGGCCCACCCAGCAGCAACAAGCGCCGCCACAGCCGCAACCGAAAGCGCCACAGTCAAACCCACAGCCAACAGCGCCTGCAGGCGGTCAACCGAAAGCAGCATTTCCCCATGCATTCGAGAGATGGGAGACCCTATCATCTCACTGGGAAGGTCTGACCTCATACTGGATAAGAAGATTACAGGAAAACACAAATGAGCTGAATGGAAAGCCTCTGGATCAGCAGCTTTCTAGGCAGATAACTGACTTATCTGCCGCTGGCGCAAATCTGTTTCATGCTGTCGTGGAGTTGCAACGGCTACGTGCGTCTTCTGAACGAAAATTCCAGAAATGGTTCTTCGAGACCAGGAATGAACAGGAGCAGGCGGCCGAACGTCAAGCGGAGCTTGAGCGACAATTGCGAGCAGAGCGAGAAGCGCGCACGAAGCTCGAAGCTACGGGACCCGCAGTGTCTGCTGAAGCTATTCGCGCTGAAAAGGCCAAGGCGGAAGAGATGGTGCGAGAAATGCGAAGAGAGTTGACGATCAGCAAGGAAGAAGCCAGACGTGCCTGGGAGGAGCTTGGAAGAAGAGAGCAGGAGGAACGAGATCGTACTATCGCTTTGCGAAGCGGTGAGCCGACTCTGATCGGTGGTGTCCAAGTCGTGCCTATGCAAGGCATCGCCAGTCGCCAAGTCAGCTCTGCCCAGCGTCCTCAAACAAGAGATGGTACATACCCTGGTGGGCCAACAGCGACCCTCATGGGCGGTCTGCAGCCACCTCAACAGCCACCGTCGCGAAGTCAAACCACGACAACCTCTCTCGACTCTCCCGGGGAAGAACATCGACAGTTCACATTTCAACCTCAAGTAGCTTCACCTGACCCATTCAACGAAGGTATGCAACCTGCAGCAGGCGGTGAACATCAGCTTCGGCATGAGCCAGACACGAGGTTCTACCCAACATCATCACAGCCTCCCACGTCCTCCGCGGCCATGGCTGCAGCAGCTCAAGTGCCGACCACGAACGGCGGATCGCACTTTTATCAACAGCCGTCGGCGCCACAGACCTCCATTCATCAGCCGCTTCCGCCAATCGGCCAGACCGCACAGCCGTCACGAACTGCCGGGCCACCTTCGACGAGAAGCTACATCCCTTCGGTGACAGGATCGTCCGTTGGAGAGGAAGAATACCACATCAATCCAGACGGCTCTTACACCCTCGACAGTCGCGGTCGGCGAATACCATACAACCAGCCAATAATGGACTCGCCTGTCATTGGCGAAGTCTCTCCGCCTCGACGTACTCGTCCAAGTGAAGTGGATATTCAGTCAGACGATGATGAGAGCTATACCTCCGACATTGCGCGAGAACGTATGTACGCGCAGCAATACGGTACTGGAGCTGCTCAAGCGTCTTCCTCGCCAGCTCGGCCACCCATACCACAGAACCAGCCGCCACGAGAGACGCTGCAGACCACGTCAGGAAACATTCCACGTACTTCCGCGCCATCTGCTCTTCCGCCGATCCCACAAGGTCGAGTCGTTGCGCCGACCTCATCTGAGCAGCCACAACAACAATCGCCAGCAGACTACGAAGGTGGTGGCTATGGCGGCACTTGGGAAGCGCCATCGATCAACTATCACCCGACACGTCTGAGTGACATCATTGAAGAGCCTCGCACCAGTCCCAGCAGGACCAGCTACGTTAGCGGCAGCACTGGAGGGCCGCCTCCGCGGTAAACGCGTCTCTGAAACGAGTGCTTGCACCTGTTCTGATTACTGGCCAAAGTCCTGACCACATTGTTACACTGCGAGAAGATCTCCCGACATTGGCGCGAGTCTTGGCTCCGTTCGCTGCTGACTTACCCGCGCCGATCCTGTCTGGATATGCTCCGCACTTATGCACGGTGCTTACTGGGGCCAGGCTTCCCATGCACATTCGGCACAGAACTCTTGTTTTCCCATTCTGTCGGCAACGTCGGGCTAGAACTGCATATGGTAGTTACCAGGGGGCCTTCATGGTAGCGGCCGATACTCGAAGCAGGCAGGAGTCCACCCGTTTCTGGTAGCAAGCAAATCTGGCAGCAAGCAAAGCAGTGCATTTGAGAGCCAGGCAACACTGGACAGCCGGCACAAGAGTCTTTCTGGTTGCGCGGCGAAAAAGGCAGGGTGGCCCTTGTCTACAATTCAAACACCATTTTCGATTCTTGTGCAAAAAGGTACAAAAAATGCTGGGCAGCATGGTGTTGATAGGAGTGGAAGGGGGTCCACCTTGAGAAAGAACGTACATAGTGGTGACATTGGTAGTATCGCATGTAGTAATTAATTCGCTGAGAGGGGTTGCTTCCAGCTGTCTGTCGTAACTATGTTCGGGCCAAAGAGCGCCATCGCTTGACATCAGATAGGTCGTTTCATCAGTATATCGACCGCCTCACGTCCATCGCCACGCCTTTTGGCAGACCCGTGTATTCTTGCTGCTGCTCTTGTTCCCTGCGTTGCGATGTCGAGGTCATCTCTACATTGTTTGCGCCAGCGCTGTAAGTCCTCCCCCTTGCCTCTCCATGCCAGTATTCGTCCTGGTCTTCCTCATTATGATACTGATGCCTCCCGGCCCATGAGCCCGGTACATAACCTCTCTCTCCATCCCTACCCGCTGCGCTTCCGGTTCCTTGCACGCCCCAAACCCGTCGCGCTGCCTTATCTCTGAGCCCAACAAACCATAGAGGATTCGAAGCGAAATAGCGATCCATATCCTCCAACCCTCTCCCGACCGTCTCCGGCACGATCGCCCACACCACCACCACAATGACCAGATTCACCAGCAGCCACACGAGAAGGTAGCTGGCGCCCATGCTGACTGCGGACGCTTGTGCAAACATCATGCCCAGATCGATGGCGAAGCGGATACTTGTTGTGATTGCGGGTATAGCTGTGCTCAAGTCCATCTCCCCTGAAAGTGGATTCTGCAGGGACGGCGTAAACTCCGTCATGAGGATGTACGGTACCAAGCCAAGCCCGAAATCGTAACAGACGTAGGTGAGGATGCCGAAGGCAATGATCACAGCGTTCAGGTCGTTCTCCTCTCCGGCGCTCTGCCCGTCGGTGCCGGCGAAGAATAGCCGCGAGAAGCTGTTCGCACGGATGCTTGCTACAGGAGTGGCAACGGTGAAGCAGAAGGCCATGCCCAGGGCAGAGAGCATGAGGAGCTTGCGGACTCCGAAGCGGGAGATGAGGAGGTAGGGTGGGATCTGGAAGATGACGTCGAGCGTGGGGACGAGGGAGATGACGACGCGGGTCGCTAGAGTGAGGCTGGTGTTGGCATTAGTGAGGCCGCGGGTGATGTAGAAGTTGGCGGAGGAGATGCCGCAGAGGGCCGCGAGGGTTTGGACTGCGAAGACGAGGATGAGGCGGCGGCGAGGATGGAGGTGCAGCTTGGTTGGGCCCTGTGGAGCCTGTGGGCGTAGGCTGAAGATTGAGGGAGTGTTCGTGGCGCGCTGTTGATGATGGACGAGCGCATCGAAGTAGGTTTCTTTGGTGGCCGAGCCATTGCTGGGCAGGTTTTGGTCGAGGGAGTTGAGGATTGCGCGTGCCTCTTCGGTTTGGTTGTGGTTGAGCAGCCAGCGGTACGATTCAGGCGCCATGTAGAGCAGAACTGCAGCTGGTATAAGGAACAAGAAGCGCAAGCCGATGCCAATGCGTGGGTCGCTGCCAGTCCAGGCGATGGCGAAGTTGATCCATTCGCATGTCGCGAGCCCTACGGCGCCGCCGATATTGTAAGAAATGACATACTGGCCACGGGATCGCGCAGGGACGTTCTCGGCGACCCACAAGTTGCCGATAATCAGGGAGATGACAATGGCTATGCCAGCACACCCGCAAGAGATGTAGAAGGCTGAAATATTCGGGGTCGAGATGCTGATGATCGATCCTAGTGCTGCGACGCCAATGCCGCCGATGTATATCGTCTTGCGCCCGAACAATGCCGACAGTGGCCAGAGTAGCAGAGCACCAATAACGGCGCCGATTTGAAAAGCTATTGTCACGTTTCTGGCGATCCTCACAGCTTCAGCAAACTCAACGCCACGGCTCACAAGCTCAAATGCAGCATTGGCAGAACGTGTGGTGTAACCTGTGCTGAAGAAGGCTGCGGAGACCGCTAGCATTAACAAAGTGATTGACTTCATTGTTGCTTCTTCCAATGCGGCACCTCGCAACGGCGTGAGTACAAACGACGACGAGAAGGAACGTTGAGTCACATAGGGCTGGCGCGAGAGTGGATGATGCCAGTATTAATGGAGGCAGTAGCGATCGACAAGCCACGTTCTTGGGCGTTCCCGCTCGGGAAGACTGTCAATAAGTCGCCGGGCAGCTCGCTATTCAGTGTGGTGCTTAAATGAAGCCCCTGATATTGGCACAACGTCTTAAGTGGGTTGAAACGTACTGCGTACCCTGGATGATCTGCCTCGCTAGCGGACCAGTAGATTTCCTGGGGCCAGAATAAATTTGGACTTTTAAGTGGTGCTTGCGAGGTAAGCCATCCTGGAAGAGGCGTAAAGGCATGCCAGGCCGGCAGTCAAGCCGAACCAGACTCGCCTTAGCACCATCGGCATGCAGGCCAGGGGGCATGGAAGTCTTGAATTGATGCCAGGATGCACAGTCATGATGGCCAGGATAGCTGGGAGGACTGCCCTATGAATGGTTGCGTCACAGCCGGGAACAGCATACTCGGTCGATCGCTGAAGCGGCGACGCCGTCAGAATGGATTGATACTTTCAGCTTGTCGGCCTCATTTCAGTCCTTGTGTGCTGGGGTTCGATGATGACAAATTCGTCTGTCGTGATGTTCTCCCGCCGCCATGAGCTTGGGGATCAAGGACGGGTTTCCTGCTCGTCTCATCGCAATTGCCGCTGCAGCCACCATGAACCAAAGGGATACGGCATGATTTACGTGGGGAATTCCGGAGATGGCGCGCATCCGAGTGAGAGACCTGGTCGTCTGCGTTTCAGGCTATCAGTCATTCAGTCGCGTATTCTGCCCTAGTCGGATCGAGGACGTCGAAGATGTACCAGTTTGGAGGAGGACGATGTTCTAGAAGCATGTGTTCGTTGAATTAAGCTGCTTACTACATTTGAACCCGGCGTCTGGTCTGGTACGATTGAACTGCTGACTACACTCGAGGCTATCTCCTATACAGTGACCACCGTTCAAAGACATACCGCTATGCTGCTGCTGACATCGGTCGCAGGGCGCCACGTGGGTGCCTTAACGCACATCCCTAAAGTATTCCTCGTGAACACCTTGTGAGGTCTTTGTGCAGCGATCCTGGCCGTCGCTGACTTATAGGTCCCATCGCCATCTGGCTCGGGTACTCGGACAACGCAGTTTTACTGTCTATACAACACGCACTGTGACAACACCCTAGTAGCTATGAACTGCGAGCCGCTCGAACTGCCATCAGTAATACCCTATCATCGTTTCCAGGTCCATCTACATACCGGGAAGCGCGTCCTATCGACCGATCAAAGGTACTGATACTAACAAGAGCATTCAACGACTTTCAAGGGGGGACAAGGATCTCATCTAAAGCACCATAGCTTAGATGTATAATGACTGAGTGGAAGTAAAGCGTCGTTCGTTTCTGCCGCGCCTTGGCACATCATTCGATAGGACCACGGGATGACACTGACGGCCCACAAAGGTCCTCCAACACGTCTGGAGGGACCCGATGAACCGATATGTGGAATACAGTGCCACCTGGCGTTGTGCGGATCATGCCTACCATTACCATGACACCCCGCTGGCGGGAGGCACCCACTACCCTTCCACTTTGATCAATCGATAGGAATCATGTACTGTACTAACGCTACACTGCCCTAACGAAACCGAGAGGCGGCCAGAAAGGTTCGTGGCTGACTCTTTGGACACAGCCTGCGAGACACATGTGTTGCTTGTGCCAGTCAAAGTCTATCTGAGGTCAAGGTACTCATCCAGCTATCATGCAGTACTTAAGCAAGGCCTCTCAGCTGACCCGGAGTTACGTCCCACATGAAAGGCAAACACATTCGGCAAACTGCCATAGTTCAACTACTCAGCTCACTCTGACACTTCGCCATGAAGACGACATTCAACTTCCACAAACACGGCATCAAAGCCACCGCCATACCAGGCTTCAGCTCAACAGTATACACTGCAGCATACACCTTAGAAGCCATCGAACCCAAGGAGCAATTCGCAGGCGGTGCCGCGGAGCGGCACTGGTTCCCGATGAAACAGATGATCCACTCCGCCGCCCAAGACAGAATCACACAGCAAAAGAAAATCATGCTTCGGTGGGAGGCTTCACCACAGAAGGTTGCATGGCAGAACGTGTTTGAATCCGACTTGACAAACACGGCAATCACGACTCAGGAGAGTTCTCCGCCTACCGAGTCTATGTCTACGTCTGAAGAAACTGAAACCAGCGTTCCAAGGCCCAAGAAGCGTAGACGTCTGACCAAGGAAGAGAAGTTCCTCAGAGCGATCAAGCAACACGAAAGGTTCCTACGTCTCTATCAGCAAAAGCCATCAATTGCAATGCCCTCGGAATCATTCCCACCGGGATCTATGGGCTTCGTGACAGCATACGAGCGTGAACAAGAAGAAGCGAAAGCACGACGACGTCGCAAGTGGGAAGAAAAGCATGCGGCAGTCGCCGCTGAAGCCCTCAAAGCTCAGGAAGAGGCAGCGGCATCCCATTTTGATATCCTCGAGAGGCATACGTCCATTGTGCATTCCAGCGTGACTACTGCCGGCACTGACATCGCCAATGACGAAGCCTTCTCCGCTCCAGATGCTTCTTCTGCCATATGGTCTACCTTCGACCCTCGATCGCTGTCGAGGCACAGCAAGCCCCTCCGGCCAACAGGTTTGACCATCTTCGACGACGCATCAGACCCTACGACCAAGCCTGACAAACAACTCGAGCGCAAGCCACAACATCCGCGACTACGTCTGTTGATGCCAACTCAGTCCAAGATACGCCGCGCCGCATCACAGCCTGGCCCGATCTGCTCTAATGTTGATCCTCGGTTTCTGTCGAGGCACAGCAAGCCCCTGCGGCCGACAGGTTTCACCGTCTTTGACGATGCATCAGACCCATCGACTAAGCCAGACGAACAACCCACATACAACCCGCAACATCCACGACTCCGGCTGCTGATGCCGACCCAGCTCAAAACACGCCCGACGGATTCACAGCCTGGCGATCCCAGTCTCCAGACAGACGCTGATAACGCTGACGTGATGCTGGCTGCTTGGGGCCAAAGGCACGGCCTGGAGGGTGAACGGACGTACATCGAGCAGGAAGGCGATAGGAAGCGTCCTGCAGATTTCGATGCTTCCGATGAGAACTCGAAGAGGGCAAGAACAGACTCGAGTCCCCAACCGAAACTACGGGAAGCGAGGACTCGGAAGGTCCCTGCCAGATATCGGGACTAAAGACGAGGCAGGCGCAATGGTGTATACCTTCCCCGCGATATCGGCCGGGAAGAGGCATGTGTAACGAGAGACGTTGGATATCGTAGTAGATGTCACTTTGAGCGAATAAACAATCACACTTAGAAGCGAATTTCCTGCAATTCCATACTGAGCATATAGGAAATGAAAGACCATACTGCGTTGGACATACCTACCTTGCATACCGCATGCTTGTGCTGCTGTATCAGCCATGCTGTGTGATTCAGTATAATGGCATTCTGCAGGGAGTCTCGCAGCGGACGGCATCGAGTCAAAGATCATCTGGCAGATGGCAGTAGTATGGGATCAGATAAGCGATTCTTCTGGGCTGCATTGATATTGCATTCTTCTGCGGAATGATACGCGGTGTGGGCATGTCTGACATCTCTCTCCGTAGCGTGACTTGAGACATGAGTCTCTGGGTTCTCTTACAATCGAACCCAGCCACGACAGAGCTACTTGTCCTCAGGCTTTGCTTCGGTAATTCCCACGTCGACATTGTGACTGTGGTTGCTCAGCCAGAGCAAACAGAGCGCTTCATTACCATAAGGGCCTCTTCCAGCACTGCTTCCGACGAAACAGAGTATCAGGATGCAGCCATCTCAGCGTTCTCGGTCATTTGCAGGCTGATTTTCCTTGTCCGACGAATTGGTACTGCTAAAATAGCGGCTAGCGTCGACCAGCCCCTGTAGAGCCCTCGTGGCATTGACCACTTCGCTGATGGAATCATTTGGGATTCGCAATTGCTCCTGGCGCGGATTTGCAGCTGGTATGAACAGCCCTGGGGGCTCCAGCCTGCTATGCACTGAAGAAGGTCGCCTATGTCGTTTCGATCGTTGTGATTCGCTCGATTGCGAGTCCTACTTCGCATTGTCGTCACTGCTCTCTTTGCCGTCCGGTTGGTCGCTCGGCTCTGCCTTGGACTCATCCGAAGACGGCGGCGTAGGCGTCCCAGCAGTAACACCAAGACCGAGGTTGACCTTGGTCTTGGTCATCTTCTTGCGGATGGGCCCATATCCAGCTTCCCCGCTGCCTCTACTGGCAGCGTCGACATTTTCGCCCGTCAGGCTGGCTATGGTCGAGCTATCATCCTCCTCGCCAGTAGGCGCGGGACTTCGATTCTGCTTGCTCCGCAAGAATCCGCTCTTCTTCCGTCTTATGCTCGGGCCGTTGACGCCAGCGCCGATGCCTGTAAGACTGCTACTGGCGCTGTTGCCGCTAGAAGAGTTGCGGCGCTTCACGCCTGTCGACAGCTTACCCAGCTCATCATCCTCTTCGTCTTCTTGCCGCCGACGCTTCTCAGCGAGTCGCTCAGGCGGGTGCTGAAGCTCTGAAAATGGATCTGAGGAGGAGCGTATGTCTGGTGATGGCTGAAGACTTCGCATACCTTTCCCTTTCACGGGCGTCTTTGTCTCTGTTCCATCTTCCGGCTCGCTTTCAGGGGTGAGTGGTGTCTGCGGTGTCTTTGACGCTGTCTCCGCCTCGGTACCGTCGCTGGCCGCTTTGTTTCCACCCACAAGATACTCGATAGGGGACAGCAGCGTGTTATACGGGTGGTCCATCAGAAGCTCGTCTTCATCATCATCGTCGTCTGGGTAGTCGACTAAGCGTGCGCCAGATGAATCTCCGGTCAGAACGCTATTCCTGACCAGAGGAGGTCGGTTAACCCGATTATCGTCAAGGTGTAGCTCATCCTCGTCATCGTCTGAGGTTGCGAAGTAGTCTTCCTCTGATGTGTCCATTTCAGGAATGCCCTGCCAACGCCCACTCATGTTCTGGCGGTTCATGCCGGGACTATCGTCATCTTGGCTGTACAGAGTGTGCTCTGATTCTGGTCGGTCGGCTGTAAGCTGATCGTACCTGATCAGTAAGTTCTCGAAGGTGTCGACGAACGTGATCTGCTGCAGCTTTTCCCGGTAATTCTCCCCAAGATGTACGATGATAGGCTTGATGGCTTCTTTCCTGATGAACTCGAACATTTCCAGACATGCCGAGTTGAGCAAATTGTCTCGTGGCATCATCTCGAGAACAATGTCGATGATCGGCTCGAAAGATCCAGACTTGAGTATTTGTTGTGAGTAGAACTGATCTTGCAGTGAGATCGCTGTCCGGAAGAACTTGAGCGCACTGAGCTTGACGGATTTTTGTGCTACTTTCAGTAGCTGAGCTACTCGTGCTGTGAGGTTTTCGGAGGACACAAAATGCCGGCTGCGCACCTGATACTGCCTCAGGAAGAACGTCAGTATCTCCATCAAATAGGTGAAGAGTGCGACATCCTGATATCCGAAACTGGTCGGCTGGTTGTTCTCTAGGTCTTTCAGCGGACGGAACAGCTTCCTACACGACCGGTCGAAATGATCTTGCGCAAACTGTTCATTTGCCGCTTGTGTGGGAGTGAGTTGAGGCGGTCTCGATAGTTTGGTCATGAACTCTGAGCTGTTTCTGTTGCCCATCGGCTCGTTTGATGGAGGCTGCGGGTCGAGTAAGATTTTGAGAGCGTCGGCCGACTGGTTCTTTACTCCTAGATCGGCTTCGTTGTGAAGCAGATCGATGAGAATGTCTGTCATTGGTGTTTTCTTCTCCGATACAGCCTTCAACATGTAATTCTTCATCATGTTTGGGTTGTGGTCTAGCAGCGCGACGAGTATATCGATACCAGTAGTCCGCATCGACGGCTGCGTATGTCTTATGGCGTATGTGATGACATTGAAGAGCCCGTGGGCCACGAAGTTGTTGAGCAGACTCTCTCGGTTCTGGATCTGCAAGGTCTTGGTAACAGCGGCGCACTGCTGCAGAAACTGGACTGCCTCATCTTTTCGGGCCGGAGGTTCAGTGTCGGAGGTGAATATGGCGAATAGGTCTTTCAGAAAAGCGGTATTCGACTGCAGATGAGACACAATCTCGACCTGGTTGAAGTAGATCAGCGAGTTGAGCACACCGAATGTCGGGTCATCCAGTATCCGTGCCAGCACGACGTCTTTTAGATATTGTAATCGCCAGGTCTGCCGTATCTTCTTCTTGATATGCTGATCTTTGATCTCTACCACCTCTTTATACCGCGACTGATCTCCCAAATACTGCCGATGATTTGCTTTGTGCGTGGGAAAGTCTGGGTCATACTCGAGCGCGCCGACCACGCCCAGTATAGTGTCGTCGCCAACCATATGCTCAATGATGCCGCTGTCGTTCATGAGAATAAAAGCCTTCATAATGTTACATAGACGGTGCAGATCTGGTAGGGATTCCAGGTCTTCGGCCGTGGACAGGAGAGGAATGAGTTTCGCGAAGTACTCCTCTCTAAGGACGAACTTAGCGAGCGCTTCCCGGCCGGCCTGGGATATGCTGGCGTGTCGTATACTCTGTTCGATCTCGTCGAGGTTGCTGAGTGCAGGCGCGCTGAGTGTGAATGAGGTCGTGATCGCGTCGAGCGCATCGTCCGAGAGACCGTCATCTGCGACTGTTAGTGACGGGTGATGCTTTTGGTCTCTCGAACATACCTGGTAGTTGTTGCAGCTGTTGCTGTACCTGGTGGACAAAGTCCCTAGCGCGTGTCAGCCAAGATATTGTCCGGCGCGTCAGTCCGGCTCAACGTACCATATCACAGCGCATCCATCCGCTTCCTGAAAAGACAGTGCCATATCGGTGCCATTGGACTCGGTCCATACTATCAGGGTATCCTGCTGCTTCTGATAGCCGTCATCCTTCTGAATCTTGGTCTCGAGCAGCATCCGATCGGGCTGGTCCTCGGACTCGACGAATATTCGTGGCTCATCCTGCTGCGCGTCAACCACGACCCTGCGACGATGTGCTCGATACTCACATTGAGAATCTGACCGGTACAGAAACCGGTGCCGCGGTCGTACCAGTCATTGTCGCGCAGTTCGTAGACCTTGACCCTTTTCTTGTCTTTTGCAAGACCGGGCTGGGGCTGCATACTGCGATAAACACCGCGTCACCATCGGCGAATGGCGACGACGGCTGTAGTGATAGAAGTCGTCGCTGGTGGGATGGATATCTGATGTGTTGTTCGCGTGAGGTCTCGATTGCGACTTGGGGTGGAGTTGTGGAACCCGCAGATTGAAGTGGCTAAAAGTTGCGCACTGCAGTGGCCCGCCACGGATTTTGTGCTCCGGTCAGGCGCAAGCTTGCAGTGATGAAGGATCAGTCACTTTGATCTGACGTGCAACATGCAGGCCTAGATGCGCGAGTCGAGCCGTGTGCGGGATATGCAGGACAACGTTATCAGAGTGACGAAGTGAGATGGCAAAGTCATCAGACTCGGCTATTCAATTGGGATATGATGCAATACGCGGCAAGACTCTCGAAGAGTTTCACACTTGCATGCCAGGTTCAAAAGCACTGACGCTTAGCCCCGATGCCCGGAAGCTTCCCGTATGCACCGGCAAAATTCACGGGGGGTGATCTTCACTACCCTCAGCCCTACGGCAACAGTCTCGACGACACCCATCATTTCTATCATAGATCTGGTTTTCCAGAACTCATTGAGAGATCCATGCTGCAGCAGTGCATGTGTGCATTTCCCGACATCTGAAGGTCTCAGAGCTGGTCCTTTGGCAGGGGCAACTAGGAAGGCCCATGACGTGCGCCTTCGGATCATGATTCCCGGGAGGACGACTGCAGGCGCAGATGCAAGGCAAATACCGATATATTCTCCGACCTCAGGCTCGGTACGTTCATTAGTCGGTGCCGTAGGTACTGCGCAATTGATGGACCACACCGACGCGGAGTCCAGGCCTTCTACATATGAATGCCTGTGTATACATATCACAAAGCATCCCAACACCCTTCAAGACCTTATCACGAGACCTGGATACCATCAATCAAAACATCATCACTACCGTCCACCGCCGGCGCTCCATCCCCAAGAGACACTTGTATCTTCAGACTCAATGTATACCTCGCATTCGAGTTGAACGAGAAGCTATATTTCTTCCAGACACTCCCATTAGCGCCCGCCGTATCGCACTCCGCGCCCGAGCACACAGCAGCTATCAACGTACCACCAGACACCGGGCCGCCGCTGCTACCCTGAACTGACGCGTAGAATGATGCTCCTTGTAGCGGGCTGCCGCTTGCGGACCGGCGGCCGACGTAGAATGAGACGGTGCGTGTCTGCCCGGGGGTGATGGTTGTTCCTGACATGATGCTGAAACGGCGAGAAGTACCCGGGCCTGGGGCCGACACGACTAGGACCCCACAGCCTTCGAAAGGGGGTGCATCGTGGTAAAGCAAGGCCTGACCGGTTGCGCCGCCGTTGCTGGACGTGCTCCAATATGACAGACCTTGTTCGAAGCCTCCATTGTAAACTTGACCAGAGCCGAGAGTAGTCGCCGCACAGGTTGGGGGACCTGCTATTGTAGTGGTGGTAGTGGAAGTGGTAGTGGTAGTGGTTGTTGTTGTAGTTGTGGACATTGTCGTTGTTGGCTTCATCGGGTCAGCGTTGTTTCAACATACAAGAGGTGTACTTACGGCAACAGCGCTGAGTTGGTACAGGTTGAGTGCATTTGAACCTCCGCAGTACTCGCTGCTGTTACCACTGCAAACCATGTCGCATTGAGAATCTAGGCCGGGGCGCCCCCCGTTCAGTGAAGCACCTAAGAATACATTAGCACTTTGAGGAAGTAGTAGTAATGTGATGGCCGAGGCTTACCACACCAACACTCGCCTGCGTATTCGGCTCCAGCGATCTGATCACCGGCATTGTAGCAAGCGGTCGTACACTGCTGGATCGAGAGTCCTCCCTGAGTATTGGCTCGATAGCCGAGTACACGATTCGAGACGCTGTCTTGCCAGCAACCTTTTGACGTCCAGCCCGCAGGGCCTGGGTTTGTCGACACAAAAGCCCCTGAGTTTTGGTACACCGAGAGCCTGTCTGGACCTCCACAAGCCGTACTAGCATCTCCGGCACATGGCATATTGCATCCGTCAGCAGTGTAGGAAGAAACTGTGGCACCACAATAGCATTCTGCTGAGTATTCTACGCCTGCACAGGGTAGCCCTTGGCACTGCAGAAGCTGATGCATGACTGAGGGGTCATGCCGCTGTTGTCGTAGTAGAAGGCGGCATTTAGCGACCGAGCAGACGTCGAATCTGTGTGACAGCCAGTATATTGCCACCCATTTGGGAGTCCAGAAGCAGGTTGCGGGCTGGCGCGTCTCGGGACCGTCGCCGCGAAAGTCGTTGAAGCGAAAGCCAGGAGTAGCAGCATCATGGCGGTATCCTTGCGCGTCCTGTCATCTGTGACAACAGATCACTGCCTTCTGTGGCAGTCATCATGTCTGGGACTTATAGCAAAGAGCCGCACGGGCTGCGTTAGATTAGATCACCCAACTGGACAACACGGCTTCGACGTTTTCTCAAAAGAACATGAAGGTTAGCAGGCTTTAGGGTTGGAATAAGCATTGTTGATCGACGGCTCAATCGCCCGGGCCACGGGTTTCCAAATGTAGGCACAAATTTCAAGACTTATCGAAAGCCGCAAACCTTGTCGCAGGAGTTTTCGCGGATGTGCCACGTTTCGGCTTTCGATATTAGGAAGGAATACGAGCTGGAGAGATTTGAGACACGGGACGCTCAGTCGGATTTTGCTCGACACACGTGGTCGTGGTCCATCGACAGCAAAGGGGGGGCATGAAGCTGCCATGGTGTATGGGAAGAAAGTCAAGGGACGTCTCAGCGACTTAGGGATTGAAGTTCAATCTGGCGCTCTGAAGGTGGAGCTCTCGGAAGGTTTTGGAAACCCCGAAGGCACAAACCTCGAGTCTGCGAGTTACTACCTCCCACCTACAGGTACCCAACACTAATCGCAGTGCCTGCAATACACTGCTCATATGAACTTCTACTATGGGCTCCCCTGGCCCGATGTGGCATCGTCCGGGGTCGTATCAACAGCTGAGGAGGTGGGACAGCGCTGCCTGGCTGAGCTTTCTACTGTGCAGCAACGCTGTACGTACGATCGTCGAGAATATCAGCGTTCAAGGGCCTGTCTAGGTCTGGTGTATGGGCATGCATGCAATGCCAAAGTGGCCCCCATGTGCTTGTTTTTGCGAGCAGCTTCATGCGTACGAGGAATACGAACGGGCAGTCGAAGTGACCTCGCAAGTTGCCATTATATTACTCGATCAAGCGAGCAAATTCCAGGTATCTTGTACAGTGCGCGAATCAGACAGGCGGATCCGGGTGGCCTGAAAAGCTTCACTGTGCTTCAAGAATTAACATCAAGCAACTTGAAGATGTCTCCTCATCGCCGAATTCCCAATTCCAGCTGCACGAGCAAGTGACGAAACTGTCAAACGCCTGTTCTGATGGTAAGTGGTAGGAGAGAACATTCTAGGGCAAGAACCGGGCGGGCTCTGGGATTGTGTGCGCTCCAGCGCGATGGACCAACTCACGCCGCTCCTCGTGGTCGGCGCTGTGACTCTTGCGTTGTTCATGTGGCGTGGCAGCAGCTGGTATCTCAAGATCGACCCTCTCAAATCGGTTCCAGGTCCAGTTCTCAACAGATACACACGCCTACCTTTGAAGCTCGCCATCTGCATGGGCGAGCGTGCTAACTACATCGACCGTCTCCACCAGCAGTACGGCCACTTCGTCCGAATCGCGCCCAACGAAGTTGCGATATCAGAGCTCCAAGCCTACAAACGGATCCATCGCAGCGGCACAGGATTTATGAAAGCAGACTGGTACCCGGAGACCAATCTTGTGTATACGGACGACAACGAGAAACTTGGAGTCTTCCAGATTCAGGATCCAGCTGAAGCGAGTCGACGGAGGAAGCTATATCATCGTGCGGCGCGTCGACAAGAGCTGCTCGTCTGGGAGTCTGCTGTTGCGCAGGGGGCGGAAGCAGCTGCGATCAAGATTCGTGAGGAGGTGCGCAAGGAGCCCTTGTGACTTGCGCCCGGAAGATCATACCACTGACTGAATGCCAGCTCAACAAGCACGAAGTCGTGGATCTCTGGGCATGGTACCAACTTTTGGCCACAGACTTGATTGCCCTAGTTGCATTTGGCAAGTCATTCGGCTCACTAGAGTCAGGACAGGTGCGTCGTCTTTTGCTAGGAGGCACTCCCTGGCAATGTGTTATCGTCTCAAAACCACTGACCCAGCAGCATAGAAATCAGTGATGGTACAGGACGTCGAGAAGATCATGCTTGTGGTCGGGCTAGGCTACGAATTTGGAATTGGTCTCTTACTGCAGTATATTCCGATCCCAGGCATCGGTAGGGTGAAGAGCATATTCTCCCGCATGGACAAAACAGGACTCGAGGCTGCCCGCACCGCGCGTGAGTCCGGTTCATCGGGTATTGCGCGGACAATGTTCGCCCAAATGATTCCCTCGGAGCATGAGGGCTCAGAGCCGCCACTCTCGGACTCAATAGTAGCGCAAGAAGCTGTGCAGGATATCGTCGCGGGCAGCGACACTACGCTGGCGGCTGTGGCTTACATCATTTATGGTGTCTTACGCTCTCCAACAGTCAAAAGGAAGTTGATTGAAGAGCTGCGCACGTGCTCGGCTAGTCCCGGATTGGCAGAGCTGGAGTCCAAGCAGTACCTGTCGCACGTCATTGATGAGGGCATGAGGCTGTATCCGCCAGTACCGTCCAGCTTGCCGAGGAAGGTGCCGGCTGGCGGTGCGACCTTCGGAGAGTACACATTACCAGCTGGCTGTGTTGTCTCCTGCCAGGCATTGACAATGCACCGCGATCCGCAAGTCTTCGCCAGCCCCGATGACTTTGTGCCGGAGCGGTGGAAAAGCGCCACGAGTCTGATGAAAGATCACTTCATGCCATTTGGCGGAAGTATGAGGTGTAAGTTGTTCGTTGGCAATCATCTTGAGCCCTTCACTGACTGATCAAAGCATGCGTTGGCATGAACCTTGCTAAAATGGAAGTTCTCTTCATCATTGAAGCATTCTTTCGGCATTGTCCTGACGTCGAGCTGGCACCAAGTGCTGACGAGACGTCCATGCGAAGGAAGGACTACTTCACAGCGAAGCCCGCTGGTGGCAAATTGGAAGTTGTTGTGCAAAGGCGCTAGATATGCCCTGTCCCCTTCCGTCTCGTGTGTATCTTCCAGGTTACCTAGGCACTCACCTTCGGGCGGCCCCTGGCGCCAGTGAGGACATGCTGTATCGAGATATGCACATGCTTGTATTGTGGGACGTTCCTTATGCTGTCCTGAAATTCTGCTACAGAGGAGATAATTCCGTGTATCACAGCATGGAGATGAGGCTGGTGACTTGCGACCGAGTCGAGGTCATTTGGAGATGATACCCCGTCTTTCGGGTGGGGCAGTTACGGGGGCACGTAGCCTAAATTCATATTCTGCATGATCGGCTGCATGTTACCTACTCATCAGGGAGGTCGTCAGCCGAGGACTAGTGGTGAGCCTTTCATGTCGTATGAGATCTGCCGGGTCAGCGATCGAAGTTGGCGCTGTCGGAGGCCTCCACTCATTGTTTGCGTTGTCACAGAGTGCATATAACGGTTGTTGAGCACGATGACCTCAATCGGCACACCGAGGTAAGTCATATATATTCGTTTATCTCACAAGATGAGCAAGCCTCCCTTCCGCGTTGCCATCGTGGGAGGCGGTCTTGGTGGGCTATTCTGCGCATTGTCGCTTCATCATCACGTCAAGCATCCCCTCCAAATCGACGTCTACGAGCAAGCTGCACAGTATCGCGAGATTGGTGCTGGAATAGGTCTGGGCCCGAATGCTGCGAAGCTGTTCCACGAAGTCGGCCTCGGTGAACGCATCAATGCTATATCTGGGGACCGAGCGGGCGTGTGGATCTCTTTCCGGCGCTTCGACACTGGCGAAGATGTCATCACCATCCCTTCGATCGACAAGGGAGCTGTTAGGAACGTCCCTATGGCACGGAGCGAGCTGTTGGACTTGCTGCTGGACGCGATCCGGGAGCGCAAAGCCGCGACATTACATACAGCGAAACGCTGCAGCAAGCTGTCTGAGCCTGGTGCCGACACTGTGACGCTACACTTCAACGATGACACGACTGCAACTGCCAATCTCGTCATCGCTGCCGATGGCATTCACAGCGCAGTCCGCTCGCAGTTCGCTACAGACAAGCCCGTGTATGGTGGTATGATTGCATACCGTGGTGTGATACCAATCTCCACCTTGCCAGACCCCTGGCCATTCTCGTCGTATTCTGTGGCATGGATGGGCAAGAAACGACACTTCCTGATCTTTCCTATTTCTGCGAACAAGTCGTTGAACATCGTGGCTTTCGCCACCAAATCCGAGGACGAGATCACCGACACACTTGAGTCCTGGACAGCGACTTGTCCGCGAAGCGAGGTCGAAAAAGACTTTGCAGGGTTTGAGGGCACCGTGCAACATATCATCGCGCAGATGCCAGACCCAGCCAGCAAGTGGAGACTGAATTATCGCGAGCCTCTGGCCGAGTGGGTTCATATGGCAGGGAAGGTGGTGCTGATAGGAGACGCGGTAAGGATCAGACCTATAAACATCATAGCCTTGACTTTTGAATGCTAACACTGTGCAGAGCCATAGCATGATGCCGCATCAGGGTGCTGGAGCGGGACAGGCGACCGAGGACGACTATGTGCTTGCGAGGTGCTTGAATGAGTATCTGAGCCAGTCTTCTGAGTCAGTCAACGGAAAGGGAAAGCATGCAAGCTTGCAAGAGTGGATGCAGATCTATCAGAACGTGCGATTACCACGAGCACAGAAGGTAGCAAGGACGAGCAAAGAGGCTGGTGAGGTGTACGAGATGGTTACGCCGGACTTGGTGGATAAAGACTTCGAGGATTGCTTGCCGATCGTGAAAGAGAAGATTTCAACACGCATGCGTTGGATATGGACGGAGGA
The DNA here is from genome assembly GCF_001299255.1 of Cyphellophora attinorum. Taxonomy (NCBI): domain Eukaryota; kingdom Fungi; phylum Ascomycota; class Eurotiomycetes; order Chaetothyriales; family Cyphellophoraceae; genus Cyphellophora; species Cyphellophora attinorum. Next base: position 1,262,599 of record NW_017253234.1, read on the forward strand.
CATCGGCGAGGCATTCGACAAGGCTCGACAGGAACTGCAAGGCAGTGAGCTGTGACTCTGTGGGTGTTCTCACGAAGTCGATCACCTGCCGCTACCGAGCCACAAATGTTGCTCATCATGGATTTCTCGGCTAGGGAGGGTGCTGCTGATGCCCTGGCACTCTGACCATGATCGAGTTCGTGTGCTTGAGATGAGCCTCACTCGAGCGTCAATCCCAAATCCTGATTGCTCGTGGTCTTTCTGGCCAGGGAGGCCGCTGTAGGGATTACCATCCAGTACTTTTAACCATAGTCTGGACGGTCGTGATGAGTAAGAGTGCAATTCGTGATCAGAAGCGTTTCTGTCAAGGTGACCTCGCTGCCGCTCAAGCGGAGGGGTTCTGGGTCGCTAGATGAAAGCAACTTTTGGTGCCGGGGCCTTTTGGTTGCTTGTCATATGAGGTCCGATTGCCATGGTTATCCGACTTTGCTGATTCACGACGTTGAGAACTTTCATATTTGGCTGAGAGGCGTGACAGGAAACGAAACGGAAAACGGAAAATCAGATAGAAGTGAGAATCTGTCCCAAAATGGAAGGCCGCCTTCCTAAAGTCAGGTGCCAATATTTGACGTTAAGGCAACCTCAATCTTCATTTCCAACTTGTCGTGAAGCTGCCTCACCGAAGGATCTCGACCCTGTGCGGCATGGGGCTTGTCATCACGGAGTTCACCCTACAGCATTGTCGCTAGGACTTATGGAGGGTATCTGGGATGTTCTTATCGGCAGGCCCCGCAAGCTTCCGTGGTCCGATGTTCCGCTGAAGGTGTTTTGCCACAAGAGGTAGACTGTTTTCCCCGGATACACGTCTGCTTCCTCGACACTGATGCGGTTTGTGTCGCTGGGTGACAGGGACCGTCATCAGATCCGCGAGACCATTGGTCCGCTCTGCGATACTAAAAGATAACGGCCACCATCCTACAGAGCTGTAAGAAGCATTTCCTCTAACAGACCAGGTACCGAGGTTATCGATTACGTACCCATTCTTAAAGTTCATGCGAGGATGCTACCTCACCTTCTTTACCTGCTCCATACAGTTTAGATGGCACGATAAGTCGACACTACGCCTCACACTAAGCACCTCAAGCATGGAGAAGCTCGCACAAGCTCTCACAAGCTTTACCTAAGTCATGCGAAGATCCGCCTCCAGCCGTTGCGGTACCTGACCATGGTTCGCTTATTGGTCGTCGCCGATACGCAGATCCTGGACGACGATGGAACGTCGTCATAGGAAGACAAAAAGTGTACGGCTTCGAGCTTCTGTTGCCACGCTGCTCGTGCGAGCGCGTGATTCTAAATAGTGGGTGTGCGCCGTTACCAGTTCTCTCTCTGCCACGATTGGTATTCTCCTCACATCTTCATCATGTATATACAGACCTTCGCTCTGGCCGCTCTGGCCACTTGCGCTCTGGGAGCCGTGAGCAATCCTCACCACAAGGCGCAGCAATATGCGCGACCTAAGGTCGTTGCGCGCACACCTGAACCACGAAGGCTCGATAAGCGTGCATCCAGTCCTTTCTTAACGAACAAAACAGAGCGTAAGTGATCGGGATCTCCAGAGCTAGAGCCGGACTGACTCAAGCAGAATTCTCCGTGAATGGCACCGGACTGCCCGAGATCAACTTCGACGTCGGCGAGTCATATGCTGGGACCCTTTCGATCAACAACGACACCAGCAATGAGAACGCGCTTTTCTTTTGGTTCTTCCCATCTGATAACCCAGATGCTTCCAATGAGATCACAATCTGGCTAAATGGCGGTCCTGGCTGCTCGTCACTGGATGGCTTCTTCCAAGAGAATGGCCCAGTGTTATGGCAAAGCGGGACGTACGAGCCGCAGCCTAATCCGTTCAGTTGGACGGTAAGTAGTATCGCGGAGGCCTTATGTGGGTATAGCTAATATAATCAGAACCTGACCAATATGGTGTGGGTGGATCAACCTGTTGGCACGGGACTCGGCTCCTATGCTGAAGGCTATCCCGCAAACATCACCAACGAGATGATCGTTGGCGCCAACTTCGCAGGCTTCTGGAAGAACTTCATCGATACGTTCAATATGACTGGGTACGATGTCTACCTCACTGGGGAATCCTATGCTGGCCAGTACATCCCATACATCGCACAGACCATGCTTGAGCAGAACGACACTGAATACTATAACGTCAAAGGCATTCAGATCAATGATCCTTCGATTGGAGACGACGCTGTGCTCATCTACGCACCGTCGGTCACGCACATGAACAAATATCTCCCGGTATTCGGTCTGAACGACACTTTCGTTGAGTCTGTCAATCAGCGCGCAGAGCAATGCGGCTACTTCAGTTTTATGGAGGAAGCTCTGACTTTCCCGCCCCAGAGCAAGTTCACTGCCCCAAATATCAGTGCTGAGGGCTGCTCTATCTGGGACGACATCATTACCGCCTCGATCTACGTCAATCCGTGCTTCAATTTCTACCACCTCACAGATTACTGTCCCTTCCTCTGGGACGAGATGGGATTCCCGTCTCTCGGAATCGGCCCAAACAACTACTTCAACCGCTCAGACGTCCAGGAAGCGCTCCACGCTAAGGCTGACTACGCTGTCTGCGGTGATAACTCATTAGGACTGCTCGATCCTGGCGATGAGTCTCTGCCCAGTTCTTTCACCGCCCTGCCGTATGTGATCGAGCGAACCAACAACGTCATTGTCGGAAACGGGCTCTTGGATTATCTCATCATAGCCAACGGCACGCTTGCTACACTCAACAACATGACCTGGAATGGTGCTCAAGGCTTCTCCGAGGCGCCCTCTGGCAAGTTCTTCGTCCCGTACAACCCATCTATCGGCGAAGTTGTTTTGGAGACGACAACCCAGCCCATTCCGGCAATCCCTGTCGGTCTTGTCTCTGGCGGTGGCACACTGGGTACCACGCACACCGAACGAGGCCTGACCTGGGTTACGGTCGATCTGGCTGGACATGAAATTCCACAATACGTCCCGAGTGCTGCCTACCGACAGCTCGAGTTCTTGTTGGGCCGGATCGATAATCTGACGACCATTGATGATCACTTTACTACGCAGACAGGTAATTATTCTGGTACTTCGCCACCAAGTCCGGACTACTCGGACAGCAATTCAAGCGAAGCTGCGGGAGCGTACCTTCCACGACGAGCGGCGGGCAGTGGGCCTCTGTGGTAATGGACTGTGACGTTGGGGGAGCAGAGAGAGATACACCGAAGTATTACATGGTGCTACTGTGCCACAATGATCATAGAGCCCGCCGAGGCTGCATAATACGAAGAGTCATGACCCATGCGATTTCAATGAACATGCGATGAGCGCTTTCCCGATGCTACTATTCCAAGCCTTGAAAATCACTGTCATTCTCGGCGCCTGGCCTACTTTGCGTCCTGTCAGTGTTAGCTCCTTCCAGATCGCTCGCGTGACCTTCGCGCTAGTCTGAGTGCCCAGGGCCACCTCAGAGATGGTCGTGGTGTCATACTGACCGGCAGTTTCGAGATCGCTCAGACAAAGAGCAAGGCGCATATTGCGGACAAAGAAAGGTCTACAAGTTGCGATAAGGCACATTGTCAAGATCACAATGAGCTCCCCACATCTCCTTGGTTCCGGCTCGTCCCATCATCTATTTCTACTTGAGGAGACCAAGACCATTGTAGTCACAGCATCTGACATTGTGGTCTGCGGTATCCACTCCTGCTGGGCCACGATGCCTCTTCAATACAGAGGTGTCCTGAGCTCCGGTCGACCATACGCATACCATAGTCCGTTTCGAAAGAGGCCTCCTTGCACCAACATGACTAAATCCTTGCCACCCACTGCTCCAGCTAGACTTCATGCTGCTGAAAGCGGCACTCTCAGAAAAGGAGTTGATATCGACGCCATGGTGACTCAAGATAGCAACCCGCAATCGCAGACGCGATTGGAAGACGCTCGAATAACACTGTTGGAAAAGATCGATATCACTCTCGATGTTAGACGACTTCAAGATTGGAAACAGATCGTGGCCTTACAGGAGATGCGGACCAATCTCGATCGCCGCGTTGACACTAACGCTTACACAGGTCAACTGGCTGCTGGCCCTATCTTCCAGCCGGCATTTCGCATGCTGCAAAATCGACGGGCAGCTTGGAGGGATCTGTCGCTGCCCTCTGCTGAACGCGAGAAGCTTCGAAGAAGTCGAGTCCGGAACCCTGCAGGTAAGCACTCCGAGGCGCTGAAGATATTGCACTATAAGCTTAGGACTGGAGCGAAGGAAGATTTTCAGTATCTCCGACGGCTCGATGCTGCCAAAGCAGACATACGTGACCAGAGATGCCAGCTGCAAGCCACATTGAAGGAGCTGAACGAGCAGACAGCCGAGCCGAAAGTCGACACTGAGACAGAAACCGAAGACGTTCATATGCTAGAAGCGCCCGAGCCTTCGATAGATGAGCTCATCGGCCAGGAGCTCCACGCTCGTGGAGGGAAGCCGAAGCGTCTGCGGAGGTCTTCGCGGCTGAGGAAGAAAAGCTCACCAGGTATGCTGAACCTTCTGAAAGAGAAAACTGACCTCTACACTGACAAGGGTGAACGCCGAGTGCTGCCATGGGATCTCCGGTCTGGCAAGAAGACCACAGCTTGGCGGAAGGCCGGTAAGGTATTGAAGACAAAGATGCAGAAGCTGAACGCCTCGAAGTTGTCCTGCACATCAAGAAGCTGCGAGTCCGTGGTGTCCGTTGACTCAACGGTATCTTCGACGGTGTCTTCGAAGTCATTAGCGAGATCTGTGGCGTCGTCGCTCTCCTCGATCTCGTCGGTCTCGTCTGACGATATCTCACTCGGGGACTTCCCAGCACCGCCAAAGCCACCCGCGAAGCCATCAGCGGTAGCAAAGGTACCAGAAGTCGTGCTTGAAGCAGCAAAGAGCCTCAAGGTCCGCTTCCGGGAGCCTCGTACCGGCCGACTGGCGTGCATTGCAGAGTAAGTACACCTTCCCAACCCCTTTCGATAGAGAGCCAGAACTCGAAGTGTTGCATATCAATCCCGTATATTCACATCCTAGCCATGATTCCGGTCGGCATAGGCAACGAAATCATGCTTTTCCCATGCACTGCTTCCTTCATTGCTCCCTTCCTGTCTTTGCTGCCACCGCTTCCACCATCACCCGAGCCTCGACTGATGTAGTCGATCAGAAAGGGGATGGTGAGTGCTGCTGCCCAACGGTAGGCACCCCTATGCCAGTCATGTCGACCTTGAATGTACGGTGCCCAGCCGTAGTACATCTGACGAGTCGCCGTTCGCAGCATGTTGACTGAAGCTTGAAATCCAGTCACCTGTCGGTAATGTAGTTGATGATGACGAGCTGCATGTAGTACTTGAATGTCGTGTAATGGTGGGGAGCTTCCTAGACTCTGGGGCGCTACAGGGATTCCCCGCCTGTTGGTGGCGGCACCCCAAAGCGACGCCTTCATTCAATTGCCGACCTTTCTCTTCCTGCTCTGTACGCTGCGCCTTGTGGCGGCGATAGGCAAATGGCAGATCAACTGAAGAACACGCCAAACAAGAGAGTATCCCGTGCATGTTTCGCGTGTCGCGCGAGGAAATCGAAATGCGACCTGTAAGTCACCCGTCTTCACGTCCAGAGTTCTAGGGCTGTTCAATCGCCGCTGTCGGTGTCTGGGCGGCGTTTCGATCTCCACCACTGCGCAACAACAAGAACGGCTTTGTTGCACTGACCATCAATGAATACGTTCGACATCTTGACTGACCGCATCTCGTTTACAGAGACGCATCTGGAGGTCAGCCGCCATGCGGGAGATGTCTGAAAGAGAACAAGGACTGCGTCCTTGCTACGTCGAACCGTGGAGGCTCACGCATACGGAAGAAGAAGGTCGACCAGAATAATGTGTCTGGTGACCATGCTCCTCTCACCTTGACCGCGTCGCACGCGAGCAGCGCTATCTCGCAAGCCACTCCTGCCTTTCAGAGACCTTTTCCTCCTGTGTCGCCCGAAGTTGCCCACCCGGGACCGCCCACAGCAACGGCCACCGATCATGAGAGCGCGATAGATGACCGCGATGCGGACGATGACGATGATGCTTCGACGGCCGACAGCGCGATCGCGACAGCCATTCCAAGGAACCCATCGGACGCGTGGCAGCTTCTCAAAGATGTAGCAACGCGAGAGGCTGACAACCTGGAAAGGAAAAGAGAATCAGTGTCTAACGTTTCAGGACAGAACAGCTCTGCACCAGGTGCACCAAAGGACGCACGAGGATCTGTCAACGGAGTGCATGCTGGTATCGCCTCGTATCGCCTCGTACGTGAAGGCTACTTGACTGTGGACGTGGTCCAGATGCTGGTACATCGATTCTTTGACAACTACCATCCATATCTTCCCCTTGTGCCCAGGAAATACTTCGACACCTCTCAACTGGACGCCTTCGCCGTGAACGACAAGCACTTATTGACGGCAGTGCTGACCATCTCATCAAAAGACTTGATCGAGCAACCTCATATTCACGTATGCTGCTCACGATATATGCATGACCTCATCTCAGGCATCGCAGCTGGTGCTGACTGTGAGGTGGAGGCGGTCGAAGCACTATTACTGCTGGCAGAGTGGGAACCACAGGGCCTGCGAAACCGAATCGAAGCCGTCGGACGAGGTGAAGAAGACAGAGCAGCATGGATGCATGTTGGCATTGCCTTAAGGACTGGCTACTATCTCAGTCTGGACCGGACGGCCTTTCGGAGTGAGACAGAGGAAGAGGCCAAGGTCGATAGTCGAAAGCGCTTTGCATGGGCCAATTGCTATATATCGGACAGACTGATTTCCTGCAGGGTTGGCAAAGCTTTCTGGTCTAGAGGCCCAGGCCCAATGACTGGACTGTCGTCACGAGATTTTCCATCACTTGCTCCAGTCAATTCCGCAGACGAGGACTACGCGAAGATCTTCCAGGCCACGCTGGACTTGGTCCAGATCTATACAAATGTGCATGACGTTCTCTACTCCGGCATGCGCACATCCGGCCAGATGATGCTACTCGGCGACTACGTCAAGTATGTTGATGACTTTCGCACAGGTATAGCCCGCTGGAACATCAGTTGGGGAGGCCTCTCGTGCTCACACCACATCAAAGTTGCCCTTCAGATGTCTTACGAATACCTGTCGCTGTACACGAATGCTTTCGTGTTCCAAGCCGCTATCAGCCAGGCCATCGCGGCAAAGCCGAAACAAGAAGAGACATCGTTGCGAGACCATCTGAAAGACTGGTTTTCGAATGTCGCTACCATGCAAGATGCACGATTCATCTTCTCCAGTGTGTCTGCTGCAAAAACATACCTCAGTCTCCTGAGCACACAGGTTGATCCAGTTCGCCACTTGCGGTACATGCCACTGCGCTACTATCTCTACGGGATTTACTCTGCTGTCTTCCTGTACAAGGCCCGTTCCTTCGGCGTAATGGATCAGATGGAAGAACGACAAGTCCGGCAGCTGGTGTATCACGTCACAGAGGTATTGAAGCGGGCTTCTGTATCAGCACAAGACCCAGGCTCACGGTATGCCCGGCTGCTGGAGCTTCTATGGCTGAAGAGCCCCACCACCACAAGCAGACCCAATGCCACGCCCGCAGCTCCTGCAGTGGCTCAGTTACCGATGAGCTCTCCAGCCGCTGCGTCGGACACTCAGATGTCTACGGGAAGTTTGAAGATGGACGCGCAGGGTTTCATGCAGTTCAGTCCTGCGAATGAATTCTCATGGCTCGATCTGGAGGCCGTCGGCGATTTCGTGAGTAATGACCAGATGCTTCAATCCGGCAGCAACGCAAATATGTTCTCGAATATGCCAGATTGGAACGGGGCTGGCTCTTCTTTCGTGCCAATCGACGCGTCGGCTTGGGGCCAGATGCCAAACTCGAATGGTTTTATCGACCTCAATGGAAATTTGTTGTTCTGAGGCTGATCTGACATGGCTGGGGCGAGGCAGCCGCTGTTCCAGCCGGGCCCATAAGCTCCTAGAGAGGCAATGCGCGGGGGAGCGCTTTTCTCCAACTGCTGTTCAAACGCCGACCACCCCCTCACTGTGCGAGCACGACGGAACTTCCGAGTCTTGAGAAGTGTTGGCGAACAGTGGCCTGGGAAGTCCTTGCTGGGAGGTCGTGTGGAGGCTTGCACCATTTCACGTCTTCCACAAAAATGTCGGCGCAAGCTCAGGTTGACAATGAGGTGAAAGGCCGCCTGGCACTTGTCACTGGCGCTTCGGGAGGGTCAGTTGCGCGTCCCGATGCTGCCACAGACGCATTACTTACATGCAAACAGACTCGGCGCCGCCTGTGCACGCGAGCTCTACTCCCAGGGCTGCCACCTGGCTCTCACCTACTCGGCCTCCAAGGCTAAAGTCGACGAACTCATTGCCTCCTTTCCGTCCGACTCATCACGGCGAATATCGTCGCATAAAGTTGACATGGGCGAGGACAAAGACTTCGATCGACTATTCCAAGAATTAGAGAAAGAGCACGGTCAGCCAGGCCCAGATATCTTAGTGTCCAATGCTGGCCGCGGCGCCCGCATCTCCTCCATCATTGACATTCCAGTCGAAGAGTTTGACCTCACACTGCGAATAAACCTGCGGGCGTCCTTCATCTTGTGCAAGCTCTCCGCACCACACATGATCGCCAAGCACTGGGGCCGCATCATCCTCATGGGCAGCATAGCCGGCTATGGTGGTGGGATCAACGGGTGTCACTATGCGGCGAGCAAGGCTGGGTTGATGGGGATGTGCAAGAACCTGGCGCAGAAGCTTGCGAAGGATGGCATCAGTGTCAATGATGTGGCGCCGGCGATGATAGGGGAGACGGGCATGATTCCGGACGCGAAGGCTGTGGAGGGAAGTCCGGGTGATGTTAAGAACATACCTGTTGGCAGATTGGGTGTGCCGCAGGAGGTAGGCAACGTTGTAGGGATGCTGGTCAAGACTGGATACTTGACAGGGCAGTCGATAGTGATCGGAGGTGGGCTGAAATGAGGTGAGAAATGTTAAAAAGTTTCTTCATTTCACGAGTAACCTCAGAGCATTCCCGGCGCGTATGTACATGGTCGTCGCACAAGCTATGCCTGTATACCAGAATACGCCCCGTACGTTTCCGGTCACGCCTCGGATGTAGGCCACATTGTAGAGACACCTGGCAACACAGTATCCCCAGCTGAAGACGTTCGCATACCACAACTCATCACCATAAGCCTGCCCCTCATTCGCATGCACCACAATCAACCCGATGTTCGCAGCAACCACCGCCGCCGAGAAAAAGCCCAGTCCCTCAAACCCATTCGACGACGCATATTCAGCGCGACGTAGCTGGCCTTTGGCTTCAGGGGTGAGCCGTGGATGTGGATTGGCATCGACTTTGCCAAGAAAGGATTTGGGCTCTGCGGTACTGTACCGCCAATCTGGACTCGAGCCCGCAACAGCGCTTTTACCATCAGAGTTGCGCGGCCTCATCAGTGCGTTGTAGCGGAGGAAGGCATATGGATGGGGAAAGAAGGCGATCCACCAGGCAGCGGGGACGGCGTAGAGGGAGAGGTTTTGAGTTGAGAGGCTTCCATTGCGCTTGAGGCCCGGTATTTTGCGCCGGAACCGCTGTCCACGATGTTGCTGGAAAGGAGCTGCACCTGTTGAGCTGCAATCTGGTCCCGGAAGTGTTCTTAGAAATTATATACAAGAAGACCTGCGGATTAGCTAGGTACGAGGACGCCTGATACTTCGTTTGGCAGATATCGAATCTGGTACGAATTGCGAGCACACGCGAGGCGATGGTTTCATAGTACTTCGTAGCCGAAACGAGTCAATGCTCTTTCACGGCGTCTTACAGACGACTGCGCGGGCGGATGTTACTGCCAACAGACTGATGAAAGTCGTAAAACCGACGCATGGATCTTCCTCGGCGATCAGGAACGTCACTCGATGCCGCCACTGCATAGATCGCCTCGCGTGTGGCTGTGCATTCCCGTGGGGTTGAAGCTTCCACGTAGAGTTCTCCCGCCATTCTCAACCTAACTGACCGCCTTGGACTACAGGACAAACTCAATCCTCGGTCCGCGCTTGCATAGAGCGATATCTCGATGAGCATGTCTTCCGCCACCGTTTTGTAGGCATCCGCGCCTTGTACTGATATTCTTTGTCTTCTCCGTTGTGACTATCCTTACTGGACCTAGCTGTCAAGCCTTCACATCATGGAGTCCATTCACATGAACACGCATCCCACGCATGCCACCTTGGGCATGCTACACCAGCCCATGGAGTCTTCTAGCGGCCTACACTACGGCCAAGCAAAGACCTCGGCGGTGGAAGAGCATACTGCCATGGACGACGGCTCGCGCCATAGATCGGCTCCTGGCTACGACACCGAGTCGCAAGCTCCTGCATATTCGTCCCAAGCAGATCCACTCGATCTATCGAGAAGAGTGAAGACACAAGCCGAGCTCGACAGCATCACCGCCAACAGCGCTCGCAAAAGAGACAACATAGCATACTGCAATCCAGTCAATCTTGGCCGTAAGCCTGCCTCGAAAGTGGCGGGTTTCTACGAGTCGCAAAATTCCCAGATCGAACGATTGTTGAAGCCAGTGCATGAGCATGTTCGCGAGGCCAAGGACTCGCAGGAGTCTACCAAGTTCAAGTACTTGATTGCTGTCTATGGCTCGTTTGGTGCAAATATTGCCCTTTCGATCATACAGCTCTATGCCGCCATCTCATCTGGATCGCTGTCGCTGTTCACGACTGCGGCCGACTCCGTCTTCGACCCGCTTTCCAACGTCACTCTGATCCTCTGCAACAAGGCCGTCACCAAAGTCGATCCTCGCAAGTTCCCCGCAGGTCGCGCGCGCATAGAGAACGCTGGCAACATCGTCTTTGCCTTCCTGATGGTCTGCGTATCTTTCATACTCATCGCCTTCTCCATCCAGGATCTTGTGCAGCACGCTGGACAGTCGGAAACTAAGTCCTTCTACCTACCTTCGGTGATCGCTGTGTCAGTGGCTTTCACGACCAAGCTCTGCCTCTTCTTTTACTGCTGGGGCATCAAAGGCGAGTACTCGCAAGTTCGCATCCTATGGGAAGACCACCGCAATGATCTCTTCATCAACGGCTTTGGTATTCTTACCTCGGTTGGTGGGTCGAAGCTCGTGTGGTGGCTGGATCCCATGGGTGCCATCATTCTATCAGTGCTCATCTCCTGCCTGTGGCTGCACACCGCCTACGAAGAGTTCCAGCTTCTCATCGGCATCACCGCGGATACGGAGACGCTGCAGCTGATCACATACGTGAGCATGACGCACAGCGATGCGATCAAGCAGATCGACACTGTGCGAGCGTGGCATTCTGGACCACGACTAGTCGTGGAGGTTGACATCGTGATGGATCCCGAGGACACATTGCGGGCTACCCATGATGTGGCGGAGGAGCTGCAGATGAAACTGGAGAGTCTGCCGGATGTGGAGCGGGCATATGTACATGTCGATTTTGAGACAACGCACAAGCCCGAGCATTTCTTGAAGAAGGAGCTGTGATCAGACACCAGAGCTCATCACTATCAAGACAATCTGCTCTGAAGATTGCCGAGACAAGTCGTACAAAGGACCACAACTTACCAGGATAGACGAAGAGCTGCCAGCGTCGATGGTTTTACAGACCACCTCGAATTTCCTTTCCGCAATCACGAGATCACGAACTCAGTGCATATTGTATAGTACCGGAGACCATAGACTGAATTGAAAGCCAGCATTAGGATGTTTGAAAGAGTGAGTAATCCAATGTGCCTGAGTATCTACACCTGTACGAGGGTTGATTCCCACTGCCGGCCATCTCTAAGAAATGCTTGGGAGTCGGAGATCTTATCCGAAGAAATCTTGGCTTTTATTTTTGCGCACCTGCGACTATCGATCTTCCTCGTTATCGACCACACTCTCCTTCAACCACCAACAATCTCAACGACGTTCATTTGAGGTATGTCGAAATCCAACACCCTCTTCAGCTAGCCTGAGATGAGCACTCTGCGTCGGAAAGAGACTTGTAACATGGTCGACGACGTCCGCGCAGACACGCTCATTTCTTGCGACACGAGCTGGAGAACCCTTTGTTGGGCACTCTTCCACGCTCGAGGCTACTGAAGACTGACATAATCTTCCTGCAGACACCTCAAGTCCCAGCTCCCTCGACTTGAGAATCTCCTCGAACGACACAACACCGCAAAGATGGTTCGCACCTCCGTCCTCAATGACGCTCTCAAGAGCATGAACAACGCCGAGAAGGCCGGCAAGCGTCAGGTCCTCATTCGACCAAGCTCGAAGGTCATCGTCAAGTTCCTCCAGGTCATGCAGCGACACGGTACGTGCAAGAATAATTTCGCATTTTCATTGTTATTCGGGTTTAACTAGGCCTTGGTTTGATACCTGCGCGACAACCTTGACCCTTTAATGGCCCGAAAGAAGAAGATAATATTGGCGGTCGGTCTTACACATAGCTTTTCCTTGTATTCTGTGGACTGTTCATGTTTATTCGATCGCAACATCTCCCACACTCAACGATAGCAATATCTGACTGTTGATCCAGGCTACATCGGCGAGTTCGAAGAGGTCGATGACCACCGCAACGGCAAGATCGTCGTCCAACTCAACGGCCGCCTCAACAAGACTGGTGTCATCTCTCCCCGTTACAATGTTGCTCTTCGGGACCTCGAGAAGTGGGTTGTCAAGCTGCTGCCTTCTCGTCAATTCGGCTACATCATTCTCACGACTTCGTCGGGTATCATGGACCACGAGGAGGCTCGACGGAAGCACGTGTCGGGCAAGATCATTGGGTTCTTCTACTAGGGGAAAGGAGAATCTAATCGAGGTCGCCATCTGTCAGCAGAATCACATGAATGATACCCATGATTTGTGAGCGGTGAGAGACTGCTCTTATGGTAGCCTCAACTAGATACCAAAAAGTACCGCCATGATCCAATGTCGAAGCTACACATTCCACGTAGTGCCAATCCCATGCCTGTGTCGAGTCTCTGCGTAGTTACAGCTGCGTCGTCGCCGTCGTCGACTTCGGATCAACGACCACTTCCATCATGATAGAGATCACGTGATCGCCAAGCTTTTAGAATTCTTCGGCCACAGTGCGGGCACTCCGCAGCGCAGTTACCGACGACTCATCATCGACTCTCATCCTCTTACATCCCTCCCAACCCACGAAGACTTGATCTCGCGTCCCCGACAAGTCACCGCGAAATCTACTCAATATGGTACAATCCGCCCCAAGATCTTGCCCGCCCGAGAAACAACTACTAACGACATACTTAGGCACCGGCAGCGTCGTCTGGCGGCAAGAAGCAGAAGAAGAAGTGGTCAAAGGGAAAGGGTACGGAAAATCATCACTAGGCTCCAGATCCTCGCCTACATGCAAAGTCGGACATTACTGACAAATACGAACAGTCAAGGACAAGGCCAACCACGCCGTCGTGCTCGACAAAGCCACATCCGACAAGCTCAACAAGGATGTCCAATCGTACAAACTCATCACAGTCGCCGTCTTAGTGGACAGATTGAAGATTAACGGCAGTCTCGCGAGGCGAGCACTCAACGATTTGGAGGAGAAGGGCACGATCAAGAAGGTTGTTGCGCACAGCACGGGAAGCATCTACACGAGGGCTGGTGCTGGTGGCGATTAAGTGCTTCCACCAGGACGGAAGAGTGATCGGGATGTGAGTGGACGGTTTGAAACTATGACGCCACTTGTCTGCAACGAGAGATCTTGCGGTCAAGGACCTCGACAAGGGAAAGCGCTCTCCATACAGTGCAGAACTCGACTCGATGGTATCGTGTGAGCGAAGTCATGACGGTTTGTCAGACATGGCGTGACATATGAGCTTTCAGGAGCACGTATGATGGACTTGAGACACGGCAGCCACAATGAAAGCACAAGTCTACAGCATTCGCAACACACAGTTCAAAGTTCAAGCACAGAACTCCAAATTGTCGTTGGTCATTTTGGTTCAAGTTAAGTCATTGAAATCCGGCGCCTCTGCTCTACTGTACCGGCTTTCCCGGCGCTGCCTGCTTCTTGTTCTTGCCACTATTCATCTTACTCCGTTTCGGCCGTCCCTTCTGCGCGACCTCACACAGCACCGGTGGAGGACCTTCATCCTCTTTCGTTTCTTGCACCACCCGTCCAACCTCAAAATACTTCGCATTCCCCTTATAGAACTGTACCCAATGCTCAACCTCCCCCCTCACCCTCCTTCTCGCCTCCCTCCTCTCCCTCTCCGCCCTGACCTTCTTCTCCCCACTGCTCAGACCTTCATCCTCCACATCCTCCACGGGCAAGTAAATCTCTTCAGCGCCCCGTAGGTCGCTGGTAGTGTCATCGGCGAAACAGCCAGTGACGAAGGCGCGTGTGGCGTCGCGGCCAGCGAAGACAGAGTAGGAGCCGCCGGGGCCGTAGGTTTGGGGCGAGGCGGATACGTCGAAGATTGTGCTGTTTATTGCTAGGTATATGGGTCTAGAGAAGTCCGTGCCGTTGTACTGTGATAGTTCTTCGAGTGTGAGCACCACCGGGCCTTGGAAGTATTGAACGACAGCCTTTGGGTTGGTAAACCAGGCCGAGTAGCCCCAGATGAGGGAGGAGGTTGGTGTTAGGTAGTAGGACAAGGCGCATGAAAGGATGACGAGTGTAAGGAGGATGCGGAGGATGTCGAGGAGGGAGATGCCCGGACCATCATCGTCTTTCTGTATACGCTGCGCGGGATTCGAATTTACTGGTTTGACGGTATCGTTGGCCTTCGAGGGACCGCGATGTCGTAGACCGTCATTGTCTGACATAGACGGTGTTGGCTTCTTGGTTGGCTAAGGATGACTACTGGAAGTGCGGCAAGAACGACGCTGGCAATGGGAACTGATACGTATGGTAGATCGTTGCAATTCGCATGTGCTCGTTGGCCTGTGCAACGATTTCGTGGGGAACGCCTTTCGCCCCCACGAGTGGTCATCGCCAGCCACATGGTTCTTGACGAAGGACACCTTCCAGCCACCCACCTCAAACTTCTACATTGATCGCGTACCTAGAGCAGCTTCGTTTTCTTCCTCTCACCGTCGTCTCTCCCGTAAGACTTTCAAGTCCGCTGTCGCCAGTAGCTCGAAAAGCGCAACACGATCAAGCGCATCAGGCAGTAAACAAAGCCCTTCCCTCTTGTCCTCGGCATCATCCTACTACGGCCCAAGAGTGCAGCCACCACTCGGCAACACCGCGCATAGCGCTCAAATCGCACTGGGCAGCTGTCGGTCATCTCTACAATGCGTGCATAGTCCACGACCACAACGATGTCCTACCAATATACAGTCACCGAGCGCCGCCGGCGCACTACCTCTCCCTCCTACGGTGCCTCATCCAATCGCTCCACCTTCGGCTACTGGGTTCCTCTAGTCCTTACAGTCGGCGCCGCCGTCGTCGGTGTCGCAGCCTGGGTATGGTCGGAGCGACGGGAAGATGATGAGGATAGCGATCATGAACATTATAGCGGTGGCGTCCCACCACCAGGCTATGCAAGCATGAGCGGAGGAATGGGGCCTCCGCCTCCAGGTGGTATGGGAATGCCGCCCGGGCCAGGACCAATGGGCATGCAGCAGGGCGGGCCGCCTGGTCCGGGGATGGGGATGCCGCCTGTGCAGGGCGGGTTTCGCGGGGGTGTTGATGGGCCGGAGGGCGGGTGGAGCAGCAGGAGCAGGAGCCGGGTTGGTAGCTCGCATGTCTTCTGCGCTGGGCATGCAGATCGTCTACGCCGAATCAGACGCTGAATTGGGCGTCCCAGCAGGTTGCGGCTGGTTTTGCTGCGGCTGGTGCGATGGTTGGTGGTGCGTTGGGGGCTGCAAGGGAAGGTGATCAGGGCGCGTATCGGGATCATGAGCGGTGGAGTGAGGAGGCTGAGCAGAGGGACAGTGAGAGGGAGAGGGGCCAGGTGAAGCAGGGTCTGAAGAGGAGGGGGACGGCGGACGAGTACTTTTCGGGGGAGGTTAAGTTGCCGACGAGGATGAGTGGGTATAAGGGCAAGAAGAGGAGGACAGTGGCTATCGTTGTGTCGGCGGTGGAGAATGGTACTGCGGCTACAGAGCTGGGAAATCATGCTGTGAGTTCTTTCAGGAGGTCGTACGCATTGAGAGGATTTTGCTAACATGCGATAGTCGATTCTTGCACATCTGCCGGAGCATCTGGATCCGGACACTACAAGAGTATTTGTGTTGATCTATGCACCTGATCTAAAGACTCATCCGCTCGCTACGACAAGTGCCTCTCAACAATCGATGCGCTCCCAATCGATGGCTTCCTCCTTCAGCAACATCAGCCATCCCGGCGATCAAACTCCCGAAACTCCAGCACAGACACCTGGCGAGTTCCCAACTTCTGGTCTCACGGAGCTCGATCCAGCACCAGAGGACTCCAGCCTCTTCTCGAGCTCCACCCTGTTCAAGACACTCCACAACCAAGCCCGTGCCCTAGTCGAGCGTGACTCACATATCATGCCCTTCACGACTCCCGCGGGGCACAAACATATTCTGAAGTCCTTGTCGCCGGAAATCGTTTACATTCAAGAATCCCTGTGTGGCGACGCAGGCGAGGGCGAGATTGTGGCTGATCTGAGTGGGTGGGTCAGGCAGATTGTGGTCGTGGTTGGTGATGAAGGCGGCGCTGGAGGGTTGGTTGATACTGATGATGAGGTGGAGAGGAAGAGAATGGGCGGAAAGGACGGTACGGGCGTTTGGTGGATGAAGGAGGAACGGACTGGGCTGGGAAAGAGGGTTGCTGTGGTGGAGGGCGTGAAGGTTGGTGATGATTGGGGGAGGAGAGTCAATGAGCAAGACTGAGGACACAACGACGACGAAACATAATGGTGGCAGCGGTTGACTTGAAATATTTTGGTAGCGATCCGCAAGTTGTAGCCTGTGTAGTCATACAGCGAGCATTTCTCGAAGCATTCATGGTAGCTGTGGCTGAGTACTTGAACATCGTACTGAACGGTTGATTCCAATCAGGAAGTCCGTTCGCAACAGTCACGCCGGTTGCGTACGAGTCTTGCAACTGCATATGCCGGACAATAGACTGCTTGCCCTGGAGTGGTCATAGGGTAGGGGTTGATCTACAAGGTACTCTTGTTACTCCGCATTTCAAGTGCTTAGGTAAGCGGGACAGGCCGGCGCCAAGCGTGACCTAACCTTACGTCGATGTTGGTTGCGCGACATTGAGCCAGCACATGCATTACTCGAGTCATCCAGAACAAACCTCACTCACTACATCGCACGTATCTCTACACGCACAACTCACGGCCACAACCATCACATTCACTGGAGGAACGACTGGCGACTAGGCTCCACTCCGACAGCGACAGTCATCCGCGCTCGCTTTCTACCCCTCAGCCTGCGCGTTCGCTCCCCGAGCAGCGCTTCAGTTGGCGATGCCCGAGGTCGCTTTATAGCGAAGCCCTCGCAGGCAGAACATCCACTCTCGCTTCCGAGGAGGTTCTTAGACCTCCGCCAGCGCTATGGCGGCCGTGGTAGCATCCCGCCCAGGGAGCACGCCGCAGACAAAGAAGGCTTCGCTACCACTCGTTCAGACCAATGGCAACATGTCCAAGCCGGCACTACCGTCTTCATCGCCATCGACCGCCACTAAGCGCCTTCCTGGTCAAACGCCGCAGCCACTGCCGCCGACGCCAACATCAGCGAACACCGCCCGCGCGAATCGAAGACCCCATCGCATAACGACGCGGACGGGAACTGCTGAGAACGCTGCCGCCGACAAACGGGTGCAGAGGAAATTTCCTGAGCCATATGGTCAGTCGATGTGGCGAGCTTTACACGCGTCTTTTGCTAACAACGTCGTAGTTGCCAGTGAACGACATATTCTTAGAAAATTCAAAGGCCGACCACCTTCGCTCATAGTGCATCTACATCCTACAAATTTCAGGTTCGACGCGCAGGATGGCAGTTTCAGCTACCAATCGCCAATGCGTGTGTTCATTGAGCACCTGCAGAAACAGACAATACCACACGATATGCTGGAAGATTTTCGAGAAGCTGGCGTGACTTTCTACGACGGCTGGCTCATTGTCAAGGTCATTGACCACCGCCATACCTCGAAGCCTGTCGTCGAGAGCAACGGCCCAGATAATGACAAGCCGTTCTCGGTCCACAACTACAATCCGCACATAACTCCGTCACCATATGCACCTTTTCCAACAAAACAGTCAGTCGGAGAGAGGTCTTCGCCCTCTAAGCAGAAAGATGGTGCATCGTCCGACAAGGAGAATGCAAGACCGCAGTCATCCAAGCCTGAACCCAGAATCTACCATGTCGGTCTACGGCCAACAGGACTCTCACGCCACGCAGACACAAGCATTGATGCGCTCGCTCCGGATCCCAAATCACTGAACAGGAAACAGTCACAGATCAACGCCAGAGGTGGAGTGCCTCAGACCCCTACCTCGGGCGTGCCCAGCACTCCCTTGACGGAGAAAGGGCCGCCTCTGAAGAAGCAGAAGATGAAGATCGACTCCAAAGATCTGCTGGAGTACGAAGCACGCATCATAAATGCTACCGCACCGCCACTCTACCTTGAGCCCGTCGCGAATGCTCTGGAAGCCCAGGCTTTGTTGGAGATGACAATGGATCCATTTCATAATGCTGCTCCGCCTTCACCCAAGAGCCGTAAGAGGACCATCGCCGAGCTCGCAGCAGATGACGCCCACGCCAAGCAACAAGAAAGATTCATGCTCATCATGGACGAGCGTAATGCTGGGGTTCCCGGCGGCACGAACGCTGCCGTTGACGGACCAGCCGCAAACGTCATCTTTCAGCCTCGCTTTGAGAAATTCAACGCCTTGGAAACTATCAAGCGAGATATGGCTGAGAAAAAGCAGCAGGATAAAGACCGACAACTGCAGGAAGATGAAGCCCGTCGCGAGTCACAGCAGCGGACGGCTGAAGACGAGAAGAGAAAGGCGGCTCTGCGCCAGA
Source organism: Cyphellophora attinorum (assembly GCF_001299255.1). NCBI lineage: Eukaryota > Fungi > Ascomycota > Eurotiomycetes > Chaetothyriales > Cyphellophoraceae > Cyphellophora > Cyphellophora attinorum. The sequence goes on from NW_017253234.1 coordinate 1,281,664, forward strand.
GGGAACAGCATGCTCTTATGCTGCGAAAGCAACAGCAAGAAGCCCATCAAATGGCCTTGCAACAACAAGCCGCGGCTCAGCAGGCCCAACAGCAGCAACAAGCTGCTCGGCAACAGGCCGCCCAGCAGGCTGCCCAGCAACAGGGACAGGCCAGTGCGATTCCACCGCAAATGCAGAACCAAGTCATGGGTAATCAGGCTCGGAACAGTCCCGTTATCCGGCAAGGAACGCCACATGCTGCATCTTCACCTGTCGTCAATCAGGGTCAAGGAGGGGCTGGGTCACCTGCTCGTCCTGGATCCGCACTACAGCATAGCCATCCAATGGCTCGTGGACTCAGCAACCAGAGTAGGAACGGCACACCGCAAATAGCCCATGCAACACCTGGACAGCGCAACGCGACTCCTATCTTGCGGCAGGGCACACCAGCGCAACACATGAACATGACGCAAGCGAGTCCCCACGGCAGCATGATGGCTCCGACGCCACAGATGGCGCAAGCTCAGGCGGCTATGAATGGTCAGATGCCGAACGGTATGACGCCCCAACAAATGGAAATGCAGCGAAGACAGAATGCCATGAGAATGCAGCAAATGCAACAGCAACACCAACAAGCCATGATGGCTGGGAATCCTCAACTAGCACACAATCTCGCCCAGCAGAACGCCATGCAGCAACGCCAAGCCGCCATGCAGGCTCAACAACAGATGCATGCCCAGAATCAGCAACAAATGGCTGGCTCGCCCGCGCAAAGTCATGGAGCGTACAACAAGCAGCTTTCAGAGCAGATGAAAGCGCAGATGCAAGGCCTCGCTCAAGCTGGAGGCAACGCTGGCTCGCCCGTCCAACATCAAATGACGCCACAGCAACAACAGGCTGCTCTTGCACACCAGCAGCAGCAGCGAATGCTACAAGCGCAGGCGCAGCAGCAGGGCCAGATGATGGGCAACCCTGGTATGCAAGCTCAACAAATGCAGCAGCCTCAACAACAGCGTGCCTCGATGCAGCAGCAGATGCAAGCGTTCCATCAGCAATCTCTCAACAAGTACACGCGGCAACTTACCCAACAAGCCATGCAGCGATACGGCTTGTCTGGCAATGCCCAGCAGCTGCCCCAGCCCGAGCTTGTCAAGATCCAGCAGATGGCTGCACAGGCTGCTCAGCAGGAGCTCGAAACTCGACGGCAACAAATGCAGCTAAGTTCCAGATGCAACGCGCCCAACAAGCCGCCCAGGCGCAAGCACAGGCTCATGGTGGAATGGTCAACGGCCAAGGTGGCGGCATGAACATGAATATGGGTGGAGGCCAGCAGAATATGGCCGTCATGCAGGCCCAGCAGCAGCAGCAAGCGCAGCATATGCAGGGGATGCAGATGGCGCACGCGCAGCAGCAGATGTTGGCCGCGCAGCAGGCGGCTCAGCATCAGGGTCAGGGTGGGCATGGGAATGCGCAAGCGCAGGCTCAGGCGCAGGCGGCGATGTATGCTCAAATGCAGCAGATGCAGCAGGCGCAGCAAAGAGGTGGTGGGCAAGGATAGTATTGTGTCCACTGCAGATGCAGCGCGCGCATCCCTGGCTCGGCGACTAGTAGGGACACAGCGAAGACGATGAGGACGAACAGATGCTGGTGGGCGGCAGGGAGCGTTGATCGTTGGACTGTTATGTGTCAGGCAGCATGATACCATTTTGAGACAACTACATATTGTATTATCTGTTAATACTTAGGAACTCTCGACTAAAGGGACTTCTGCCACTGTGCCAATCGTAGTATCAACCTTGGAACACACCTGGGCAAGTTCGAGTTATCCATGCCTCCTGGATTAGACATACTTTGTCCCAGATTGCCCCTTTGGGAAACACAGAACTTCTACCCGAATTTCTCTACCAATCGCTTTTGCCCTGTCTTGCCAAACCATCGCGCTCGTGTTCAATGAAAGACCACACCCACCTTCCTTCATCGCTCTAGGAATCCTTGCATATCAGTTTTCCTTCCCACACGACAACGTCAAGAAGACTGGAGCTTGATCGACTTCACAGCAACATTCAACTGGTAGCACTCTCCAGCTTAATTCTCTCGCCGGACACAACTTTTCGGAGAAGTGTTGTATGTACCGGTGTCTAGGTCGCTTTCGCGTCTCTCTGAGCTCATCGAATGTACCGCTGCAGTTTTTGCGCCTCTGTCGGCACGAGCTTCTTTGTGGCCATGGCTCCACATCAGTCCGCCCTCTGCAAAGTGCGGCGACAACGTCAAAGGCGGACCCAGGCTCGGACGAGGTCGTGAGAGCGCACAGTGCTTCGTTGGACCCTGTCAGGCGCGCTGAACTCGATGCTGCTCTGGAAGCATTTGAGGTAAATTCGCCTCTGTTGGGCGGGACCGCCAATAATACCGAAAATGGACGTTCCGGATCGTTCGATGATCGTCAGAGCGCGACAGTGCATCGCGGTAGCTCTAGCCCTGACGCAGAGGACATTTCTTCCGATGTTCCAATGACTCAAGGAGACATCTTCTTTGATGCTGCCATGGGCCCGGACAAGGACCGGCTCGAGTCAGGCTTGCGGGCACGAGATTCTCCGGAGGGAAGTCTTTCGACGTCAGTCCCCCTGGGTCGCAGAACACTGAGCCGCGCTGCACAGCGCCACAGCGCCTTGCAATTCTTCGAGGAGCTTAGCCGCTTAGTAGAGAATTACGCATATGGGAGCCACATCATGACTCTGCTACGATCTTCAGAGTTCTTCAATCATTATATCGACGCTACGACGTTGGGGACTGAAGAGCGTGATCTTCTGCACGCAACGATCCGGCGACTTGCAGCCGTCGAGTTTGGCATAGCGAAGAGGCACAGAAAAGATTTGCATAATGCTCACTTACCTCAGTTGGGTGCAACTGAGTGGCTGCTGAATCATGGTATGCGGGCTATGACTAACTTACCTCGATATGGTGCAACTGAGTGGCTGCTGAATCACTTATACTCACGTGGTGTGCTAGAGTCGTCATACTGGGTGGCGGCTCTTACGAAGTCAATCGCAGCGTTGAGTGAATTCAAGTTTGGGCCGTACTGTGACGCGTTCGAAGCCACTGCAGCAATGCCATACTTGCAACAGCTGGCAGGAACGCCTTTGGAGAAATTGAATTACATTCGCCTCTACAAGGTCGGGTTGCAGCTTGATTCTCTCATTCGAATGTGGCGCAACTTCCACGCAACGAATGCAGGCACCATCGTCAACCACAATCTGCCGATCTTTCCCAAAGACTCTTGGGAAAAGGATCGTGCTATAGACTCAAAATCCATTCAAACTTTTGGCGCAGCTCTCTTGTCTCCGTTGACGACATGGAACTCAAAACTGGATGATAAGGCTAAGAATGAGCTAGCATCTGCCGCCTATTGACTGGTAACATGCTGCTGGATGCTTGGAAGCTCGCGGGCTGTGTGGATGTCTACTCTCGGCACAGCACTGTCACTACAGATACTAGCACAGGGCAATCTGAAGAGTCGACTGCCGATCTCCGTGATGGGTCGATCCTGAGTACAAGGCCCGACGACTGGTACTTTCTTCGATGGGTTGGACGTGCTTTAACAGCTGCTCCGATGAATCGAGTTCTGTTGAGGCTCACTTTGGCGAAAGCCAATGTGTCTTTCGACACAGGTGCAGCTTTGCAACAAAATCTGCCCAGACTCACCAGACGTGGCGCTGTATTCGACTACCCTCGCGGTTTCACTGCAGATGCCGAGCGAGCGTTTCGATTTTTCCCTTTTGGTCGCTTCGACACCTGTGTTTTTCACATAATAAGAGACCATCAACCCATGATCAGAGACCCCTCGTCTTATGGCACGACCATTCAGCCATTGAGACTGGCTAATAGGACTCTGTTTCTTTGGCAGTCGCAACAAAGACTCCTGATGAAAACTACACAGCTGTTCAAGAGCGTGATGTCGCCCGATGATAAGGCCTTGTGGGTCGCCTTGCGACAGGAAATCGGGAAAGACAGACGGAAATGGATCTCTGCGCGCGTCAGGGGTTTCGTCACGTCGGACAATCTTGCAGAGCTAGAGGCGCTTTGGACCATGTTGAAACTGCAGGAGAACGCCACGCATGGTCGTATGAGAGTCGTATGGTGGTACCATCGCCTCCTACTATTATGGAAGAACGACCCTCGTAGAGCGGCGGGGGCTTTCCTCCACAGCGAGTTGGCCACCGAAGGAGGACTTTCTGGCCCTGAATTTCTGCGTGTTGCGACTCACCTGCTCTCTTGGGCACGCTATGCGGACAACGAGGATATTGTACGCGACGTGTGGGGAAAATTAGTCGAGCGTGGGCTTCAGGTCGTACCCTACGAGGCGGCTGAACGGGCGAAGCGCGTCAAAACAGCATTGCAGCTCGAGATCACACAGAGGCCGCACACGAAAGAGACAGCAGCGAATCTCATAAGCTTGAGGCACGAGGCACACTTGATGAATTTCAAATTCCTGGACACGCAAATACAAGCAAGGACAAATCCGAACAAAACCCCCGAGCCGTCTGGTAACATTGGCAGAGTGGAGTCGGTATCGAATGCTGCTTCGACTCGCCGGGGGCCGCGACGCCGTCACAATCGGACGCGCCTTCTCTACTTGCCGTTAACTTCGCACGGCTCATATCGACTACGACCACAACCAAGTCTTCGATGGCGCTCACGGCTTCGATGGCGACGGGAGCGTGCTGTGAAAAAGGCATCCACAAGGCAACCGGGATCTACACTGGCAGATTCAACTGGCCCGGACTTAACGGGAACAAGCGCCAATCGATAACGGAACCTTGAGGTCATTGACTCGGCTCGACTCTTTGAATCTGCCTGCGCTACCAATGCACCACAGTACCTTTGCGGTTCAGTACTTACAACATTCTCGGTCGACGAAGAAAGCCTCCAACTGCAAAAGATTAAACATCGCTTCGCTGACATTTCGTTCGTTGCTAACGGAAACCCCAACCTCCAGCTTTGCGGGAAGGAAGGATGCCGCCTCCAACCTCAACTTGCTGCACGTGCGCCTCCTTCCTCTCCGACACGAAAATACCGCGGGACTACAAATCAGAGAAGCCCCTCGCCTTCGACCGACACCTCGACTGCTGCGAAAGAATCATCTGTGCCGCATGTCAATACAAAAATCCGAGATTCCAGGACTACTGCCCATTTTGCCAGATAAGTTCTGAGGCCTCGGCGCTGCCCAAGAATGGACTAAGACTCCCTCCCGCGTATACCAAGACCGGCAAGGAAGGAGGGGACACGAGGTTACGGGCACAATTAGCGCAGGCTGCGGAAGGAGATGCGCCGCCTCCGTACACGCCCACCAGTATGACTACACCGTCGACTTCGACTGCAACACACTCAAGACACTCCTCAGACACCTCTGATTCCGCAGAGGGAGAATCGACAGCGGACACGATACATCACCTCTCGCCCAATGACACACTGACGTCGCTGTCACTGGCGTATAAAGTCCCTGTCTCAGTCCTTCAGCAGCACAACAATCTCTACTCTTCAAATCTGCTGGCCGGAAGGAAGACGCTGAGTGTGCCCGCCAGCCACTACCAGGGCCCGCCGTTGAGCAATCCGCCTGATCCGGCCGAGGAGAGGCGGAAGGTGAGGGTGAGAAGGTTCATGGTTGGGAGCAAGTGTGCAGACTACAAGGTTGCGGAAGTGTATCTGCGGCAGGTGGCCGTGGATTTGGCCGGCGAGCGAGCAGCGGAGGCTGTTGGGACTGAGGAGGTCCATGCTCATGCTGCTGAGTCAGTCACCGAGACGCAGCGGGAGGAAGAGGAGGACGATAGGGTCGTAAAGGAAGCTGTGGAGCGGTATAAGGCGGACGAGGAGTGGGAGAGACGGAACCCTTTGGAGAAGCAAAAGAAGGGCAATGCGAAGAAGCGTGGCGCTGGAGGGAGTTTGGTTGGGCAGCTGTTCTGATTTCAAACGAAGCCTCCCGACCGTGTCTAATAAAGCGGGGAACAGAGTGGCCAACCCCAACGGGAGAGACACTCTCGTTGCGCGAGAAAGTGCAACCGAACCATATTAATGTCACTTCCAAATGTTGGAAGATTTGGGCATGTTGTGCCCTCGGAGCAGGCTGGTTCGCTGGGCTTCTTGGCTTGGGCAGAAGAGAAGGAAATGTGAGATGGCGTTGGGTTTGAGCGACTTCAGCAGATATATGTATTCTACGTACTTTATACACCCCTGCACCTACCTCGGAGGCTCCAGCGTTAAGCAGAAGGTGCTAACAGACCATGGTAGGCACGACCATGCAGCCTATAATTGTTCGTCTGTGTACGCACCACGCTTCCTAGAACATGCTTGACATGCCTTTTCACCCAGCATACTCGTGCAGAGTCCACAGCCTTGCATTGAGTGAGCTGAACAAGCTCTACCTAAGCCTTTGTCAAGATCGATGAGAAGAGGCGAGTCCATGCGCTCGTTAAAGTCAAAAGGACGTGGTCGGCCTGCCTTAGTAATCACGCGAGTTGCATAAAATGAGCAACATGGACCTAATCATAGCCAGTCACCACAATCACGCTTAGTGCTTGCACAGCTCACACATTGCACGGTCGTTTTATGCCAGAAAGACGCATTCCGATACACCATCTGGCACGATGTGCCGTGTCACGATTGGGATCATCAAGACGCCCGTTGTCACTGTTCAACACTCCCTGCAAGGCTGATAGCGACTATGAGACCTGATTGCCGCCTCTGGGGGCTGCACCCGGGAATGGCTTCTTGAGGACTTCAACATTGTATAACTAACTCGATTCCTCACAGACAAGTCTTAACAAGCTGTCTCGTCAGCAAACAGCTCCCTCCTGAGGCGGACCACCCCACACAGCGTCGAGGCTGGAAACGATTCGTCCGCTTGAAGATGGCATTCATAGTCCAGACAGCATCGGACTACCAGCACCGCTCGGAATCGCGCAGACGAAAGCGTTCTTCTCTTCGGAAGGTGAGCCAAAGAAACTCGACGACTACCAAGGGTGGTACTCTGTACAAACCGATCAGCGCTTCGCAACTCAATCCTTTCCGTCCTCTACGACCCGAAGACGATGATCCCTTTATCCGTGAGGTCATCCATGCCAGTAAGTCCCTAGTCAATTTGACGCCACTACACGTTCGACTGACGGAGCAGTGGCCACAACGCAGTGGAAACAAGTAGCCCCTTTTCGGAACAACAAAGGCATGTACTATGTAGTCGACCTCAACATCGAGCGCATCAACCTGAAGGACATACACTACTACGCCTTGATATACAGCGCGGTGCCATACTTTGTCTACGCCCGCTTTGGCACAGCGGGCCTGGCCAACATTCCGAAATCTCGGCTGACGGTGAAAGGGAAAGCACTCCGCTTACTCCAGGAAGAGCTTGCCACGTGTGGTGATAAGAGCATCCCGGACCATATTTTCAGCATCATGATTTCCCTTGCTTTTCAGGAGATCAACTACGAGACCCTCCACATCAAGGCTCCGAGCTATCCAAGGTCTCCACTGTCGGATTACCAGTGTCTCAGCACAGCGGGCTATCGCAAAGTCGAGCCCGCCCATGCAAGGTACATGTACCGCACCGTCCTTGAGCGCGGCCTACATAACATCACGCCCACAGGCACGCAATTCGTGCTCGCAATGTGAGTGGCCTAACCGTCCACCCCCTCCCCCTTTCCTGGGTCGCTCCCCGCTGACAGGCTCTCAACGATAGAGGTGACCTACTGCTAGCAACCACAAGCCTTCTTCACCCAGCGTATTCCTGCTACTGGACCCCCTCTCATCCCATTCTGACAGCCGCCTTCCCACACGACGAAACAGCAGCAGCGCTCAGCGGCACGTTCGCATCATCCTTTTCGCAGTCATTCAAGCACCTACACTCGCTACTCGAGAGGACATCAAGCCTTTTCTGACCAACCTCCTCCCACTGATAAAGAACCTCACCGTCGCCCTTGACGGCTACCGACGCCGCGCAAGCGGCTGTGGCGACGTCGCTGGGCTGATCGCTACAGCAGATTACGTACAGTGGCATATTCTTCGGATGGGCTGGAGGGACGGGGACAGGGTGGTTGCTGATTTGTGGCTTGGTGAGGGCGGCGCCGCTGCTGCTGCTACATCATCAAAGATGTCGATGCTACCCGCTCCTGCTCCCATCGCCCATCAGGACACACCACCGCCATCAGCGTCTGCCCAAGCATCACTGCTCTTGCAGGTCGTCCGTCTCACCACCCTGATCTACAACGACTTCGCCCTCTTCCCTGTGTCCTTTGCCAGCCGCGTACGCTTTCATGCGGCGAGGCAACTTTATGTCCTTCTCTCTTCCAATGCCGAGGACTTTCGAGCCCTTCAGCTGGATCCCAAGTTCGAGCTCTGGGTCTATACCATGGGGTCGCTAGCCTGCGCACCATTTCACAGTCCATGGATGGAATCTGGAGAGGACGAGGTCGGAAGGTGGTTTTTGGATGGTTTGAGAGGGCTGGTCGAGGCCCGTTGGGCGGATGACGGAAGGCACGAGCCACGAGGGCACGAGGCGAGGATGCTGGAGGGGTCAGTGCGGCGGACGAGGGGGAAGTTCTTGGACATCATTAGGGGCTTCTTGTGGTGGGAATATGTGATGACCCGGCCGCTGAGTGATGTTTGGGCTGAGCTGTACCCTCACGATGTGCAGTAAGTGGGACGTCTCTTTAGGATATGAGCAGCTTTCATACTCGAGTAGCAATCAGGTCATCGCCGCTTGCGCAGTTACCTTGAATGAATTCGATTGACGCTTCATCATGGATATTTGTCCTTTTCCGCTTCGCAGACATATAAATGCACAGGTAGATAGATGCGTTTCCCACGCCCAAATTTTCCCTGCCTGTGTGCATACGTGTATTGCTTTTCACTGCCTATCAGGTCCCTGATGCTGTACGATGAGTGAAGACTTTTCGTGTTTCGTCATCGTTCCTCGTCCATCATCGCAGTCTCTCATCGTTCATTTGGGTTCAGTACTCATATCCATCATAACCACTTCCATCATACCTGCGCCTCACACTCCCCGCTACGCTACTCCCGGGACCGCCCGTCGTGCTTGCGCCGGAAATGCTCTGACCGCCATCGCTGACGTTCCGTCTATGCTGTCCCTGAGCCTGAGTCTTCAGCCCGCCAGGCTGCGACTGCGAGGATGGAAGCCCTACGGTGGCCTCAGACGAGACATTCCGCACGACAAGTCCTCTTGGCCGGAGTGTTTCGTCGCCAGAGGGCATCTCACTTGCAGCACTCCAACCTTGTCTCGGACTGGTGTAGGTGCCATAGTCATCACCTGAGTCGCCCCTGGAGGCAGCGCCGCCGAAACGAGCGGCTTGACTTGGCAGCATATGGCTGAACCTGGACGTACCACCGGTTGCAGAAGTCGGACTACCAACATCGAAATGGCTGGGCACGCCGCCAACACTCGTACTTCCGAACGGATTTCCCACATCACCGTATGGTGATTCAGCCCTTGTGCCTAGCACGGTTTGCTGCGTATCGGACTGCGCTAAGCGATTTGCGGCTGCGGAAGTCGGTGTGGCGGTGTAGGTGGTGGGTGTGTTCTCGGGCGTAGATTCATCGTCATTCGAGAAGTTAGATGGATTTACAAGCGAGAGTCGAGGAGGACCGTTAGCTGGGTCTGCGAGAGGCGTGGCGAAATCGTCGTTCCACTGTCCCGCGTCATCAAAGAAGTCTTCTGTGGACCGATTGGGAGACCGCCCGAATGGCTTTTCGGGATCGAAGTATTCACTGTCGTCGTTGCCATAAGCAAATTTCTCGTCTGTGAGGTACGGATTCGCTGTGCCATCGCCTGTTATTGGTACGCCTTGTCTGCCGCGCCCGCCGAATGCATCGCTGGGATTCGGAGGCCCACGGTTCTCGTGCGGTGAGTTCTCAGCTGACATCTCAGCGTATCCTTCGGGCGGACCCATGTCAACGAAGCGGTTGTTCACCGCTACAGAAGGCGTGTCCGGTGTATCGCCCTCTGCGCTCTTTTCAAACATGACTCCGCCGTCCATATCCATCTGCCAATTGTTCTGAGGCAGGGAGAGAGGGATCTCTGGAACGATGCTGCTGCGGCTGACATCGTCACGCTGGGACTGGGAGGGGCGGCGGGCGTGCTGTTGCTGTAGGCCCGGGCTTGGCGAAGGATTCTGGGAATCTTGATTGCTCCATGTCTTGTTCAGCGAGTGCATGCCCGTACTGGTCTTACGCGTGTGTTGTGACGAGTGCTGCGTGAACTGGCCTTGTACGTCGTGGTCTCGAATTGTGAATTGCGCGATAGTCCTCAGCTTCTTGGTAACCCAGTTGGAAAGGATCTTCCCGCGCTGCTTCTCTGACAGCCGACTGCGCGGAAAGTCGCCTGATCCGACAAAGCTGACCATGTCAACCACTATTTGGTGCTCATTCAGCACCGCATTGACAATCACAGGCACCAAGCTCGCGAGGTAGGCTTTGCGGAACACCTCGACCACGACGATGATATAGCCTCCAGCCTGAAATACAGCAGAGCCCCCAGGCGTGATATTCCGGTGAGCTTTCTCGATGCTGTTCTCGATGTCTATGGGGAAGTGGCTCAGGCCGTTGACCTCGAACGTCTCTCCAATTCCACCCAAGACGAACAGGATCTGCATTTCCACGGGCTGATTGCCTGGGCCAATCGGTCGGGTTACGTTGTGTAAGAAGCCCAGATCGCCTGTGCGGACGTATGCTGGGGCGTTCAGATCGCCGCCGAGGATGCGTCCGTTGAAGCGCTCTTCGTCAAAGGGTTGTTTCGACATATAGAAGGACTTCGCACATGCTTCCGACTGCACCCAGATCTCACCGTATTCGCCTACGTGGCAGAGCTGGTTCGTTTCTGGGTTCACGATGGCGATGCGGGTTGACACCGGAACCATGCCGCTGTCCTGGACGCACAGGGCGTTAGGGTCCGAGTCCGGGTCGGTTGGGTAGATCATTCCTCGGCGTAGCGCGCGCTGGTCTAGAAAGAGTTCGATCGGCTCGATGGACATGTATGACCTGCTGGAGACCATAGGGTTGAGGACGTGGGAGTATATGGTGTTGATGGCGGTGCGTTCGAGGCCGGACTGTTGGAAGTGGGCACGGACTTTGGGATAGAGGTCTTTTCTAGGCCGGGCTTCGGAGGAGATCATGAGGTTCTTTACCTCGTGGAGGGAGAAGCCTTTGCCGGCAACGTGACCCATTGCAAAGTCCAGCATTTGCGAGGTGGCGTAGGTGTCTTTTACTTTGTAGCGCGAGAGGGCGAGGAAGAGGGAGATCGGGTTTTGCGCAAAGTCGAGGGGCGACATAAGGTATGTCGCGAGCCATTGTAGACGCCCATAAGACATGTGTGTATGAAGCCAATTCCAATGGTGCTACGAACACAGCCCAGGACCGGTTTCGAGGAAGTCATTTGGCAGGTCTCTTTCTGGACTTTGCACATCCCGAGTAGTGTATCATGCCCGAGCTGAATCGACATTCGTCGTTGGTCCGGTGTCCAGTATGTCCAGATTATGACAGGGTTGTTGGGCGTTACCCACGCCTTGTTGATTGTTAGACCAAGGTCTCGGCAGCCGTGATGCTGTTTCGAGGGTTTGTTCGTGTTGTAAACATGTGGGATGTGGCTTTTCATGTATTGCGCCGACTGCTTCAAGTGCTGAGATACCAGCTTCTGCTTAAACAACTGGTCAACATCGTTGTTCACGAGCACAGCTTTGACCCTCATGTCCGCTACGATATGCAGGAACGCAGGCGCGTCTTCGGACAGACGATTTGCATCCAGTGGCGCACATGGAATGGCTATCACGCCCAACGCCATGCATGCGTAGATTGCGAAGACGTACTCTTCCGAGTGCGTGTACATCAGGATGACATGATCCGCAGGCTTGAGCTTGACTTTGTTCTTTAGGTATACGGCGACGCTGGCCACCCTCAGATCGAATTTTTTCCAAGGAAGAGCCTTGCCTTCCTTCCCACGACCGTCGATCGTGACGTAGGCCAGCTCGTCGGCTTGCCGTGCTACACGCCATTGCATTAGGTCGAAAATGTTGCTAAAGTTGCTCAAGGACGTCGATGTGCGATCGTCTATGACGACTTCGCGGTGGTCGACGCCAGACCATTGCGTCTCCTGGTCGTAGAGAAGCTCGGCACGGGCAGCGCTGGCGGAAGGGGACCATACGCCGCCAACAGGATCTTCGCCAAAAGGCAAATTCTGTACAGCCCGTTCGACGCCGAATTTGACATGGACTGCAGGAAGCGAGCCATTGTCAAACTCTTTGCGGCAGAGCATGTTTCCTATCTCCCGACGGCCATTCTTTGTGACGCGAGGTAGCACTCCAGGAGCAGTGACCATGACGCAGTACACTCTCAAGTGGTGTTCTTGATAGAGCACCTCCATTGTTCGTTCGGCCAGGCTATCCAAAAGTGGTATATCTAATTGTTGTGGTGGCCCGCCACTGGTCAGCGGTGCTGTTGATGCATTGTTGGTTTCGAGCAGAACAATAGGAAGATGCTCTTCGTTGACGAAGCAGTCGAATGCTGAGCAGTCGTGGATTTTAGGCACGCTCTTCATGATGCTGATCACAAGATGCTGCACAAAGAAGTAACGATGTTCTTGGACCTGCAAGCCGTGCTCGACCCATTCGACGCGCTGCCTCAGGCGATCTTCGTAGAGGCCAAGGACGTAGACTTTACCTTCGATAACGCATCCCAGCAGTCCGGTGCGAAGAAATTCGAGATCGAGAGCTGTTGGCGTAGGATTCCCCTCCGCAAATAAGAACGGACGAGCATGGAAGATTGTCTCGGTGTGCCTTGGCAACGCCCAGAAGCCGCCAGAAAGGGACGGCGAGTCGACCCAGATCTCACCGATCGTGTTGCGGCCGCAGAGCAGGCCAGATTCTGGATCGACGACGGCAAGAGTGGCATCTGGGATGGGATAGCCAAAAGCGCCACAGCGCACGGCGTTCGGAAAAGAGGCGGCTTTAGACCTAGCTTCCGAGCCCATGGCCAGGATATGGATGTCATTTGTCTTGAGTGCTTCTTTGTCCAGGAGAACCTCGCCCAGCTCCTCCGTGTTCCGTTCTCGCTGGGCTGCAGGCTTCTTGTTGGAGCCACCAAGTAAGCTGCTACCGAAGGCGCTTCCACTCTTGCTCGTCAGGGTCTTCTCGCCTTCTTTGTCGTCATTGTCCTGCTGGTCATGGTCCATCTCATGCAGGAGTTCACAACCCATTCGCTCCTCTCCGCCAAGCCAGTCGCGCATGCTGATGACCATGCCGCCGTGTTCGGGCAAACATAACATCGGGGCAACGACTTCTCGCGCCCGCGGGTTGCGGAGTGGCTTGAGCCAGCGATCTGCAACTAGCTCGTGAAACTCCGGATCCACGGTGAGAGTGTCGATCAAGCACAGTTTGACACTGCTGAAGTTGGGCTCGAAGTTCTTTTTGAAATTTCGCGTTGTCAAAGGGTCAGCTTGATAATTGTACGCAGCACGCTTGAGGCCAGGATAGTCTGCAACCATCAAAGTAGAGCGGTATCGAGTAATCAGATTTGCGTAAAGCCCGGGCGTTTCGATTGCCTTTTGGTCAAAGTAGATGCACGTATGGCCGCCGTAGACGTTCATGAGCACGCCCAAGATCATGCCGATGCTCTGTCGGGGATCGAGGTACGAGAGCATAATCTCGCCATTGCGTCTGCCAGTGACAAGGTGGCCTGCTTTGTCGCGGAGAGCTGGGTTGAATGTGTCTCCTTTCGTATTGCTGGTCGCGGATGTGATCATCGCGCTGAGAGTAGCCATCTGGTGCATTATCGTCTTGTGGCTCATGACCACGCCCCTCAGGTCGCCCGTTGGAGCGGTCGAGAACTCGATATAGGCCAGATCTGGCACGACTAGAGCAGGCTCCTCGTTCTTCTTCTTGGGATGGTAGCTGCCAAACTCGTTCGTCTTCCACCATTCGACGCCTCGAGGCCAGCTCAGCTTCGCCGCTGTGATGTCCCTTTGGAAATTCTTGAGGTTTGCCTCGGTCGTCAGCGCCAGATGTGCTTGCGTGCTCGTCAAGACCACATTCAGCCGTGCATAGTTCTTCAGATCGTTGATCGGGACTGCTACGACACCCGCGATGAAGCATCCCATTAAGGCGACCGCAAACTCGATGACCTCGCTCTCGGTGTAGATCAGGGCAACCCTGTCTCCCTTGTACAGGCTGCTTTTGTCTCGCACGACCTGCGCCACTTTCTCTGCCCGACTTGCCAGCTTCTCCCACGTGATGCTCACGATCTCCTTGCCCTTTTGGTCCAGAACCAATACGCAGCCTGCTTGGGGTTCGTCTTGGCGCGGTGTCTCAACACCATGGCGATATTCTCGAACCTCGACATCTCGAACGTCGAGTCATGCGGGTCGCATATCGCAAATGGCACCTCACGCGGCTCCAAGGGCATCTGGTGGACGGCCGCGCCGCCCGCAAGCTCACCTGGAGACAGGAATGGGGGCGCAACTTGCGTTGTAGGACTGGTGATCTCGGACTGCGAATACCGATGCACGGCGCCGCCGCCATAGGCCTCTTGCGGGGTATCGTCTATGCGCTGCTGGCCAGCAAAATCGGAAAAATAGCCTTGGGCAGAATCGCCCAGCATGGTTGAGTTTCGTGTGTCTGTGCCACCACCGCCGTTGCTTTGGTAGCTCTGCTGCTGATCTGGATTGAAAGCATAGTTCTGGCTCATAAGGGTGTGCGTCCGTGAACTGTCTTGTGTCTGTGGATCGGGCATGAGCATGCTGGAGCGGCTGTTGGTCATGGACATGTTCCGCATAGAGGTTGTGCCCATCTCGCGATCTTGAAATCTATCCACCATCGATGGCTTCGTGCTACCGTTGTTGCTACTGTACGCATCCTCATAGCTTGTCCGTGCCGTAGCGAAAGTCATCTGTCGTGACTCTGCAGGAGTGCTACCTCTCGAATTGCCTTGCAACGCAGCCAGGCTCGCAGCGCGGGAGCCATCGTTGCTACTCGAGGCGGCGGGGTGGTCGCTGTCTTCGGCGGAGTGTACTCTGAGCCTCGTAACGGACCAGCGGCATCCTGTGGGGACAAATATTGGGACAGGATCAGTGTGCGCCGCTTCTCGTAGCCCTTTCGTGTGATGTCGCCTTCTTCGAGCTCGGCGTCGAGCTGTTGCAGTTGGGCATCCAAGTCGGGGTTTCCGGTCGCCATGGCGCCTTCCCTCTAGTCCGCATTCATGAGTGTTGAGCGTTGCACGTGGCTTCAGCTGCAGCGCGTGGTCTGGGACGGCAGGCGCAGAGTCGGTGTGATGCGCGGAAAGTACTATCGGAAGTTCAAGCGAGTGACTGGAGAGGCAGCGGGCACGTCAAGATGGTGAATGTGCAAGGAAAAGAAGTAAGTCAGCTGTTGAGTGCCGGTAATATTCTACGTAGCGACATTTCTTATCCACGGCAACCATCATTGAAGTCCCGGCTGCAGTGTGTTTCAGAACTCGCTGCCCATCTTTTTCCTGTATGGGCGGTTGTGGCTTGATGGCTCTACCCCACTGAATTGAACACTCGATCCACCCCTGCCATCACTTGCTTACGAGCTTGTTCCTCGGTACTTCAGGCGTTGGCCCGGGCGGTAGCTCGCGGCGTCATGGGCATAGCCGATACTAAGTTTTGAACCGCATTGAAGAAGAGGGGCACATATATAGTGGTTAAATGGACGTCATGGACGGGTGATCAGTATCAATTTCTTAGAATCAGACTGCAATTCAATCAAAAGCTCCCTCCGAGTTCTGAAGATGACTGCCCGAGGGGAGCTCGCCTCGTGGGCATTCCCTGCCCGTCTGGACACCAAGCCTGCCCCTGACGTCAACTCACCTGCTCCATCAGTAGCCGAGATTTCGTTTCCTCGCAAAGATGGCAAGCCCGTTGTGATTGCATTCCTTCGACACTGTGGATGTCCTTGTACGAGCCTCCGCAAATCGAATCGGCAATGCTCAGAATGCTGACGCCAGAGTAGTTGCTGAAAAGATCTTCTTGAATCTCCGCCGGCTCGCCGAAGAACGCCAGGATGTGCAGTTCATCGCGGTATCTCACAGTGATCAGATCTCAACCGACCACTGGACCGAATCAATTGGCGGCGCCGGCAACGTCCAAATCATTGTCGATAATGAAAAGAAGATTTATGCGCAATATGGACTCGGAGTAGCGAGCTTCTGGCACGTTCTGAACCCGTGGAGCATGGCTGAAGTATTCCGCCTGGCTTTTCAAGAGAAGATCAAGAACCGCCCGACCGAGACTGGTACCCGTTGGCAGATCAGCGGCATGTTTGCGATCGATGCTTCGGGAATAGTCAAATATTCTCATCCCTCCCAGACCACGGATGACATGGGCGATCCGGCTGCTGCTCTGGAGGCAGTGCAGTCGACGGCTAAGTTGTAGCCGCTGTGGTGCGGTAACGTATAATAGTGGTTGTGGTGGCTCAATCTGCTTGGCTTTCGAGGACAGTGAACACCGGAGCCGTAAGCTTGGATCGGCCATTGAGCTTGGTCAACTCAATGAGGAACAAGAAGCCCAGTACTTGTCCGCCACATTTCGTAATCAGAGCCTCCGCAGCCGCGGCAGAGCCTCCTGTGGCAATCAGGTCATCGACCACAAGGACCCTACTGCCAGGCTTGACAGACTCTTTCTGGATGGCAAAGCTGTCTGTGCCGTATTCTTTCTGGTATTCTACTGTCTCCAGTTGTCCTGGCAGTTTCCCTGGCTTTCTCACTGGCACGAAACCAGCATCGAGAGCTTCGGCCAGCTGGGGACCAATCAAGAAGCCACGGGCATCGAGTCCAACGATTATGTCCGGCTTCTCGGAGCCTAATTGTTGCTTGATAGTGAGGAGGAAGGCCTTGATCAGGGCACGGTGGAGGTGGACGTCGGCGAAGAGAGGGAAGATATCTTCAAATAGAATGCCAGGCTGAGGGAAATTTGGATACTGCTTGAGCCCCGCCGTCAACTTCTTCTGTAAATCTACGAGCGTCTCAGAACCGGTGAGTTGGGTGGCTGTATCACGCAATTGATTAGCTTCTTATCATGGCAGAATTTTGCTTTCGTAGATGGTGCTGAGGGCTTACCGGAGGCGGAGGCATTGGACTGCTGTCGCGAGGTGCCATCTTGTAGTGGGATGGTGTTGGCGGACGGTTGATCAGTCATGGTCAGGAAAGAAGAAGAAATCAGAACCAGAATAATAAAAAGACGGTGAGCATATAAGAACAACAGGAGCAAGCGAGGCAGCCGCAGGAAAAATATTTTGGTGACAGGTGAAAAAGATTACAGCCGAGACGAGCGGCTAGGATTCCACTCTCTAAGGCACCAACTGTGCCCTCTCTGCTTGACGCGACCTGACATGAGCAAGAACAAGTGGACTACGGGTTCCATCGAGACAATGAGCTGATGTGCTGTAGGCGAATCACTTTGGCATGCCGCGTCTCTGGGCCGGATATTCACGCAAAGCCACCGCCGCGGTTAGCTATCAAACCGCGTCGAGTCACTACTCCGACGATGGTGTATACTCCCTCAGGACTCGCTCTTTGTTCTTGTTCTTCGAAGCTTCCAAAGCAAACCCGTGTCACATCTCTATGGAAAGCAGGTCCTCCCTTTCATTGTCCTCGATAGCAAGCTTCGTGGATCCTGGCCGCGCAGTCGTGAGTCTTGAATCGAGATGTCGCAATATGGTGACATCTATAGATAGCATATGCTTCGCGGTTGCTGTAAGGGAACCCTGCTTTTTCACATGCAGTCTGCAAGAGGGACCAAGCTCCTCTCATCTATCGGAGTCGAGTGGGCGTGATACAGGCACGTCTGCTGTACCACCGGCGGGCTCTCCACCGTTGCATCCGAGTGCTTAGGAGGTATCACTCATCTTGGGTCTTGATGTCTCGAACAAAGGAGCATGTCTAAGAGAGCTGACGCAGCACAGTCATTCTTGCAGTACGCTCCTGCTGTGTTGGGTAGTTGTTGGGGCCATCCTGATCGTTCTCGGATCCAGCTCTGATGAGGCTCACGGGTCAATGCGTTGCATCTTCGGACGCTTTTCTACATGACAGGATGGGGTGCAGCATGCAGTTCTCCGAGCCAAACGATGTTCTTAATCGGAAGATCGTCCTCGCTACTTTTGCGATCGACGCCGCCCCTATACAGGAAAGCTTCTAGAATATCACCTCGTGGTTATCGCGAACTGCGATATGGTCGTCGTGACTCACACTGTGGCTACTGGTCGCCTTCTGACCACGACACACGTTGTCGAGACTCTACCCTCCGCGAAAGTTGACTGTGAGCCTGTCACAAACAGTCTCCAGGCATTGACAGTTGGCATTTCAACGACGGCAGGGCTACTGCAAGCCTCCCTTGAACGTGGACAAAGCAAGTTAAACGCTAGGGTTTCGCCTGGCCGCCTGGGTACTGCTCAGATATCTCTGGCCGGATATGGTGACGTGTCTAGCCTTATCGACGACTATCCACTCCGCAGTAACGGTGTCCAGCGGCAATTCTTGCAAGGACCAAAGAGCAAGAAGACATCGGCGTGAATAGGATTCCACGTACCGTGGTGAAATTCACTGCCTGAAGTGGGGGATAGCCCAGAAATCTGCGACGCCTCGCCTCGCCTTACCCTTACCTTACCCGGAGTAGACCCGCCGACCCACTAAAAAAGTTGCGGCGCTTTCTTGAATTTGAAGATGGACGCCGTGAATATGTCCTATGGCAGTGATCTCACCGACTAGCAGACTCGCGCCCGCCATGCCGTCCGCAGACGACGATCTCATTTTCACCCTCTCAGACAACGACAGTGGCGATCTAAGTGAACTCGAGCAGCCCCAGACCGACCGGTCGACTTCAAATAAACGAAAAAGAGACCTCACTGCGGCGGCTGTCCCCGTAAAGAAAAACAAGAAGCAGAAAACGCAGGCTGTGGAGCAGGACGATAGCGACGAGGAGGTTGATGGGATCAAAGATGATGCGCTTGACTCTGACTTCGAGTTTGAATTAGGCACAAACAATCTGACTGAAGAGATCGAGGATTTCGATGGCTGGGGAGCGACGACAACCAAGACACAGACCGCAACCAAGAAAGGCGTGGATCTAGATGCTATCATCGCAAGAAGAGCCAAAGTCAACGGGGACGCTGTCGTAGACGCCGCGAACAACTCCGAAGACCACAACGACGTTGAGGGGATTGATGAAGAGGCTGCCGAGTCGGATGAGGATTCAGATGTGGCGTCCGACGAGAGCAGTGATGGAGAAGATGCGCCTATCACATTTGACGACGATGAGCTCGTCGTAGAGGATGCGTTTGGCGCCTCTGTGGCTCCGGAAGCCGACGAGGATGGCGCAAGAGCCTCAGATGAAGAGGAGCCAGCATCCGGGACCGACGAAGAAGACGATGACGAGTCAGTAGCATCACCGACTGCTCATCCCGATGACGACGGGTCGGCCTCCGATGCGGACACGGACAACACATCGCCAGTATCCGACGACGACGAGCGAGAAAAGAGAGCTGCCTTCTTCGCGCCCGAAGCGAACCCCAGCGACCTCTCAGCAGCTAAGTCATTCCAACAGTTCTCTCTATCACGTCCAATCCTCCGAGCGGTCGCCGGGCTAGCCTTTTCAACACCGACCCCAATTCAACAACGCACGATCCCAATGGCACTTCAAGGCCTCGACGTCGTAGGTTCAGCCGTAACAGGCTCCGGCAAGACTGCCGCCTTCCTGCTCCCAATTCTCGAGCGTCTTCTCTACCGACCACGCCGAGTCCCCACCACCCGCGTCGCAATTCTCATGCCCACTCGTGAGCTCGCAGTCCAATGCCACTCCGTCGCCGTGGCTCTCACCAAATACACCGACATCACCCTCGCGACCCTGGTCGGCGGCTTCTCCCTGCGCGAGCAGGAGGCCACCCTCAAGAAACGCCCAGACATCATCATCGCCACCCCCGGTCGCTTCATCGACCACATGCGCAACTCGGCCTCCTTCACCATCTCCACCATCGAAATCCTTGTCCTCGACGAAGCCGACCGCATGCTCGAGACCGGTTTCGCCGACGAGCTCGACGAAATCCTCCGCACCCTGCCCAAGTCCCGGCAAACCATGCTCTTCTCCGCCACCATGACCTCCAGCATCGACACCCTCATTCGCGTCGGCATGACCAAACCCGTCCGCGTCTCCATCGCCTCCGCCACCACAACAAATACAACCCTCACCCAAGAATTCGTCCGCCTACGCCCCGGCCGCGAACACCTACGCCTCGCCTCCCTCGCCCTGCTCTGCCTAAACCACTACAAAACCCGCACCATAATCTTCTTCCGCCAAAAATCAACCGCCCACACAACCCGCATCCTCCTGGGCCTCCTAGGCCTCAAAGCCGGCGAACTCCACGGCAGCATGACACAAGACCAACGCATCTCCGCCGTCAACGCCTTCAAAGACGGCTCCATTACCCACCTGCTCGCCACCGACCTCGCCTCCCGCGGTCTAGACATCAAAAACGTCGCCGCTGTCCTCAACTACGAAGCCCCACAAACCCACGAGATCTACGTCCACCGCGTCGGCCGAACCGCTCGCGCAGGCCGTGAGGGCCGCGCCTGCACCATCGCCGCCGAACCAGATCGCAAAGTCGTCAAATCCGCCGTTCGTGCTGCAAGGACTCAAGGCGCAAAAGTCATCTCCCGCGCCCTTCCCCAGGACGAAGTCGAGGCCATGCACGCTCGCCTCGAAATACTGACAGAGGATGACCTTCCAGCCATCCTAGCAGAGGAGAAGGAAGCCAAACTCCTCGCCCAGACCGAGAACGAACTCACCCGCGGCGAAAACATCCTCAAGCACAAAGACGAGATCCTCGCCCGACCCAAACGGACATGGTTCGAGACCGAGAAGGAGAAATTGGATGCCAAGAAGCGTGGCTTCGAGGCACTCAACAACCCCGCAGGCTTGAAAGTGCAGGTCAAAGTCGAGCGAAAGAAATTGTCCAATAAGGATAAGAAGCGGCTCGATGCGAAGCGGGAGCGGAAAGAAGGCGGCGCGGAAAGCGGAGGCAAGGGTGGGAAGAAGAAGTTATTGGAGCAGCAGAGCGCAGCGAAAGATGCAGCCAAGAAGAAGAAGCGGAGGGCGGAGAAGGACAAGGTTACGGGACGTACGGAACGGTCGAAGAAGTTCGGTGGTGGTGGTGGTGTGCGCGGTCATTATGATTATAGGTATGGCAGACGGAATATGTCGAACCAG